>NC_092747.1:66866595-67491595 GCF_047496795.1 Chiloscyllium punctatum
AGGAAGTGCTGGATGTCTTGAAACGGTTAAAGGTGGATAAATCCCCAGGACCTGATCAGCTGTCCCCAAGAATTCTGTGGCAAGCTAGAGAATTGAATGCTGGGCCTCTTGCTGAGATACTTGTATCATCGATAGTCACAGGTGAGGTGCCGGAAGACTGGAGGTTGGCAAACGTGGTGCCACTGTTTAAGAAGGGTGGTAAGGACAAGCCAGGGAACTATAGACCAGTGAGCCTGAACTCGGTGGTGGGCAAGTTATTGGAGGGAATCCTGAGGGACAGGATGTACATGTATTTGGAAAGGTAAGGACTGACTCTGGATAGTCAGCATAGCTTTGTGCGTGGGAAATCATGTCTCACAAACTTGATTGAGTTTTTTGATGAAGTAACAAAGACGATTGATGAGGGCAGAGCAGTAGATGTGATCTATATGGACTTCAGTAAGGCATTCGACAAGGTTCCCCATGGGAGACTGGTTAGCAAGGTTAGATTTCATGGAATACAGGGAGAACTAGCCATTTGGATACAGAACTGGCTCAAAGGTAGAAGACAGAGGGTGGTGGTGGAGGGTTGTTTTTCAGACTGGAGGCCTGTGACCAGTGGAGTGCCACAAGGATTGGTGTTGGGCCCTCTACTTTTTGTCATTTACATAAATGATTTGGATGCGAGCATAAGAGGTACAGTTAGTAAGTTGGCAGATGACACCAAAATTGCAGGTGTAGTGGACAGCGAAGAAGGTTACCTCAGATTACAACAGGATCTTGACCAAATGGGCCAATGGGCTGAGAAGTGGCAGATGGAGTTTAAGGGAAGGGAAAGATGGGGGAAGGGAAAGTGAAAGCGACAGGGAGTATGGAGGTAAATGGAAAGATAAGCAGCAGGATAGCATGTTTCCAGGTGGATTTAAAATTGAGGCAGACTGAGAATGCAGAAAAAAGCAAGGATAACTTAGGACATATGACTTCCAACATCTCTAATGATAAGGAAGTCAGCATTAAGGCACTTTACCTGAATGCTCGTAGCATTCATAACAAAGCCGATGAACTAATGGCACAGATAATAGTGAATGATTATGATGTAGTAGGCATCACAGAGACTTGGTTACAGGGGGGTCAGGACTGGCAGTTAAACCTCCATGGTTTTTCAACTTATCGAAAAGACAGAGAGGTGAGCAGAGGGGGTGGGGTTGCCTTGTTAGTTAAGAACAAAATTAAATCTATGGTATTGAATGACATAGCGTCGGATGATGTGGAGTCTGTGTGGGTGGAATTGAGGAACCACAAAGGCAAAAAAACCATAATTGGAGTTGTGTACAGACCTCCTAACAGTGGTCAGGACCAGGGACGCAACATGTACCGGGAAATAGAGAAGGCATGTCAGAAAGGCAAGGTTACATTGATCATGGGAGACTTCAATATGCAGGTGGACTGGGTAAATAATGTTGCTAGTGGATCTAAAGAAAGGGAATTCATGGAATGCTTACAGGATGGCTTTTTGGAACAGCTTGTCATGGAGCCCACAAGAGAGCAGGCTATTCTGGACCTAGTGCTTTGCAATGAACCAGACTTTATAAAAGATCTTAAAGTAAGGGAACCCTTAGGAAGTAGCGACCATAATATGGTAGAGTTCGATCTGGAGTTTGAAAGGGAGAAGGCAAAATCTGATGTAATGGTGTTACAGTTGAATAAAGGTAATTATGAGGGCATGAGAGAGGAACTGACTAAAATAGACTGGAAGCAGAGGCTAACCGGGTAGACAGTAGAGCAAAAATGGCAGGAGTTTGTAGGTATAATTGAGGACACTGTACAGAGGTTCATTCCCAAGAAAAGAAAGATTAACCGGGGAGGGACTAGACAACCTTGGCTGACAAAGGAAGTCAGGAAATGTATTAAAGAAAAAGAGAGATCCTATAAAGTGGCTAAGAACAGTGGGAAATCAGAAGATTGGGAAGGATACAAAAGCAAACATAGGATAACAAAGAGTGTAATAAGAAATGAGAGGATCAAATATGAAGGTAGGCTAGCCAGTAATATTAGAAATAATAGTAAAAGTTTCTTTCAGTACATAAGAAACAAACGACAGGCAAAAGTAGACATTGGGCCACTTCAAACTGATGCAGGGAGCCTAGTGATGGGAGATAAGGAAATAGCAGGAGAACTTAACAAGTACTTTGCGTCAGTTTTCACAGTGGAAGACATGAGTAATATCCTAAAAATTAAAGGGTGTCACGGGGCTGAGTTGAGTATGGTGGCCATTACGAAAGAGATAGTGCTAGAAAAGTTAAAAAGTCTTAAAATTGATAAATCTCCTGGCCCCGATGGGATACACCCTAGAGTTCTGAGAGAGGTTGCTGAGGAAATAGCAGAGGCATTGGTTGAGATCTTTCAAGAGTCACTGGAGTCAGGAAAGGTCCTGGATGATTGGAAGATGGCTGTAGTAACCCCCTTGTTCAAGAAAGGATCAAGACAAAAGATGAAAAATTATAGGCCAATCAGCTTAACCTCGGTTGTTGGTAAAATTCTAGAATCCATCATTAAGGATGAGGTTTCTAAATTCTTGGAAGAGCAGAGTCTGATTAGAACAAGTCAACATGGATTTAGTAAAGGGAGGTCATGCCTGACAAACCTGTTGGAATTTTTTGAAGAGGTAACAAGTAGGTTAGACCAGGGAAACCCAGTGGATGTGGTCTATCTAGACTTTCAAAAGGCCTTTGATAAGGTGCCACACGGGAGGCTGCTGAGCAAGGTGAGGGCCCATGGTGTTCGAGGTGAGCTGCTGGGATGGATTGAGGATTGGCTGTCTGACAGAAGGCAGAGAGTTGGGATAAAAGGTTCTTTTTCAGAATGGCAGCTGGTGACGAGCAGTGTCCCGCAGGGTTCAGTGCTGGGGCCACAGCTGTTCGCATTATATATTAATGATTTGGATGAGGGAACCGGGGGCATTCTAGCGAAGTTTGCCGATGATACGAAGTTAGGTGGACAGGCAGGTAGTACTGAGGAAGTGGGGAGGCTACAGAAGGATCTAGACAGGTTGGGAGAGTGGTCCAGGAAATGGCTGATGGAATTTAACGTGAGCAAGTGCGAGGTCTTGCACTTTGGAAAAAAGAATAAAAGCATGGACTACTTTCTAAATGGTGAGAAAATTAATAAAGCCAAAGCACAAAGGGATCTGGGAGTGCTAGTCGAGGATTCTCTAAAGGTAAACATGCAGGTTGAGTCTGTGATTAAGAAAGCGAATGCAATGTTGTCTCTTATCTCAAGAAGGTTGGAATATAAAAGCAGAGATGTACTGCTAAGACTTTATAAAGCTCTGGTTAGGCCCCATTTGGAGAACTGTGTCCAGTTTTGGTCCCCACACCTCAGGAAGGATATACTGGCACTGGAACGTGTCCAGCGGAGATTCACACGGATGATCTCTGGAATGACAGGTCTAGCATATGAGGAACGGCTGAGGATACTGGGATTGTATTCGTTGGAGTTTAGAAGATTAAGGGGAGATCTAATAGAGACGTACAAAATAATACATGGCTTGGAAAAGGTGGATGCTAGGAAATTGTTTCTGTTAGGCGAGGAGACTAGGACCCGTGGACACAGCCTTAGAATTAGAGGGGGTCATTTCAGAACAGAAATGCGGAGACATTTCTTCAGCCAGAGAGTGGTGGGCCTGTGGAATTCATTGCCACGGAGTGCAGTGGAAGCCGGGACGCTAAATGTCTTCAAGGCCGAGATTGATAGGTTCTTGTTGTCTAGAGGAATTAAGGGCCACGGGGAGAATGCTGGTAAGTGGAGCTGAAATGCGCATCAGCCAAGATTGAATGGCGGAGTGGACTCGATGGGCCGAATGGCCTTACTTCCACTCCTATGTCTTATGGTCTTATGGTCTTAATTCAGATAAATGTGAGGTGCTGCATTTTGGGAAAGCAAATCTTAGCAGGATGTATACACTTAATGGTAAGGTCCTAGGGAGTGCTGCTGAACAAAGAGATCTTGGAGTGCAGGTTCATAGCTCCTTGAAAGTGGAGTCGCAGGTGGAAAGGATAGTGAAGGCGGCATTTGGTATGCTTTCCTTTATTGGTCAGAGTATTGAGTACAGGAGTTGGGAGGTCATGTTGCGGCTGTACAGGACATTGGTTAGGCCACTGTTGGAATATTCCATGCAATTCTGGTCTCCTTCCTATTGGAAAGATGTTGTGAAACTTGAAAGGGTTCAGAAAAGATTTACAAGGATGTTGCCAGGGTTGGAGGATCTGAGCTACAGGGAGAGGCTGAACAGGCTGGGGCTGTTTTCCCTGGAGCGTCGGAGGCTGAGGGGTGACCTTATAGAGGTTTACAAAATTATGAAGGGCATGGATAGGATAAATAGGCAAAGTTTTTTCCCTGGGGTTGGGGAGTCCAGAGCTAGAAGGCGTTGGTTTAGGGTGAGAGGGGAAAGATATAAAAGAGACCTATGGGGCAACTTTTTCACACAGAGGGTGGTACGTGTATGGAATGAGCTGCCAGAGGATGTGGTGGAGGCTGGTACAATTGCAATATTTAAGAGGCATTTGGATGGGTATATGAATAGGAAGGGTTTGGAGGGATATGGGTTGGGTGCTGGCAGGTGGGACTAGATTGGGTTGGGATATTTGGTCGGCATGGACAGGTTGGACCAAAGGGTCTGTTTCCATGCTGTACATCTCTATGACTCTATGTGGAATCTTTTTCTGTTTATAAACATTCTGATTGGTGAAAGGGAACTTCCAAAGGTATGTGCATAAAATTAATTGCAAATTGCAACTGCAAGAAACCAGCAATGGATGAGAATTCTGATGTCGTTGTTGGCTAACTGGCAGCTTAAAGGGGAAATAGAAGAACTGGTGGATTCTGGCAAATGTTGCATCCATGACATGGTGGATGCATGTCCAAATGGAGAACAGCAAAATGCTGCAGATGTCCTACATATTCCCTGAAAAGAACAGCTTGACAAAATTTAAGAACATTTGTATCTTTGAGGACAATTAGGATGGGATGGTGACTGCTTCCTCACGAGTGTAGCTCCTCAATGAGCAGCTGGTATAAAGGTGACATGATGATTCAGGATATTGTCCATCTTCTTCTGCACTGGGCCTCAGTCATTTGCAAACAACTGCACTGAAATTTGTAGGTACAGTTCTGTGCCAGAACTCCCAACCTCTTTGCTGGATGTTTTCCTGCTATTTCTCATTCTGAATGCCGTGTGGCATCCAGTGGCATCTGGTATTCTGCTGGGCTGAGAGAAAATGTTTTGTGTGTCACCTTCTACCCACTTTACTTCGGATTAGAAGCAGCACCAGAAGAGCAGCTGCATGCAGCTCATTTATTCTTTACTATGTTCCTATCCCTTCAAAAAGTCAACTAATGCACTGATGAAGAATTCACAGTAATTTATCCTCACCCATGCAATTTGGCCCATAATGTTTCCATGCTCCCTTGGCATTCGGCAGCTTCTGAGAGAACATCCTTCAATTCACCACAGCAAAAACCCCTGTCTATCTTCGTATCCTAGTAAAACTCCTGATATAGTCGAGGATATGACAGCTGCAATGTATTGGTTTGCAATTCCTGTGACTGTGTGCCTTGGGCAATTCGGAAGAGATTGTGACTGAGTGTGCCTTTTTGTATTATCTTGTTGTTCTTAAAGACTACAAGGGGCAGTGGGCACAATTTACACCTAAAGATTACTCCCTAAGTACATTTAGGAGAGGAGATGGCATAGTGGTTATGCCACTGGGACTGGTGATCTATAGTCTCAGACAAATTCTTTAGGTAACTGGTTCAAATCCCAACATGGAAACTGCTGAAACTTAAATTAATGAATCTAGAATATAAAACTGGTGTTTCAATTGTTTTAAAGACTCACCAACATTCCTTTAAGAGATAAATCTGCCATTCTTACCTGATCTGGACTACATGTGATGCTATATCTATAGTAATGTAGCTGGCTCTTAACTGCCGTTTGAAATAGCAGTACAAGGGTAATGATAGGCAACAAATGCTGGCTTTGTCAGCATGCCCACATCCAATGAAACAATGATTTATCATATCAGAATTGGATGCTCTTAAGAATGCTGATTTCAGCAATTCACTAACTGTGAATTGCAGCTAGACAAACAGCATTCTTTAATTAGTACGTCACAGTGATTGCAGTAGCACCACTGCACTTTAGGTAGCCTATTTTTAATTTAAATTCAGCTCTGAGTTGAAATGGCCCTGATAACTTTGAATTTTCCTCATTTACATGTCACACCACTTGCACTTTCCCTTACTGGCAGAAATAGAATCAGTCAAAAATAGCGGGATTTCTGGGTCAAGTTCTTCCTACCATTTGAAACATCGATAGAGTCACCACAACTCCATAAAAATCTGGACTACTGTGTATATATTTGGTTGGAGACACCAAACATGACATCCTCGCATGGTCTAGGTATTGTGATTCTGTTGCATATGTCCTTCTTGAAAGATGGAGAAGTGAGAAATTTGGAAATAAATTAATGATTGATGTTTAAACTATCAACTTCAACTCAGAGCACTCTTATTTCTGAATCAGAAGATTCAGACCAAACTAAGAACACTAGCATATAATCTGGCACTTTTCAAAGTGACATCTTGGATTGTTTTCATAGACCATGGGTTTCCAGGTCTGTCGGAGTGGACTGCACTTCAACTTGCAATTTCATATCAATGACAAAATTGTTACCCCATTGTAAAGTCTGAGTCAGTGTTCATCATCAAACAGAGCTGCATCAGTCTGTTTAATTTGTCCATTGCTTTGTGATTAAACAATTTTGTTTAAATTCAAATACACTGCTCTGGCTGCAATTTCATGAAGGAAAACACCACTCAGTTTATACTGCATAGATCAAAACAGGATGAAATTAGGCCAGTTATACAATAAAATGAGTGATCCAATTCACCAGATTTAACATTCAAACATATATACCATATTGATTAGAGAGATTTTAACTTGGCAATGGCATTAAAAAATTGGAACAAATATGATACTTAAAAACTGCTACAAAGATCATCAAACTACTGCATATTTTACTAGATTTCTTTATAAAACCAGAGACTAGTACTTTAGAAAATAGTTTGGAAGGATGCAATTTAAATGTTTATTAAACATGTGATTTTGCTGTGTTTCTAAAATGATTCTGATATTCTTGGCATATGACTAAGTAGGTCTTCACTGTGCTTTTTAAGCGCTTATGATTAATGCAACTAGTATCTTTTGGTCTGTTGCTCAGAAAGAAAGGACGCTATGACCTTGTACTGTAATGTGCTTTGTTGGTTACTCGACAAAAGCTCAGAAGTCTGTCCAGACCTAAACCACCAATCCTAATTAGCTTCTTCCTTGCTCACTAACTTTAATAAAATATTTCTTTTTGTTAAGATTTTTTCAATAATTGTAAACTTAAGCAATAGTAGAGCAATATATTTTACATGCAAAAATACACAGAAAAATACTTTATTGCAGTAGTTGGTGAAGAACTTGGTCTTTTTTATGACTTCTAGGCTACACTGACCTAAACAGTTTGTGTGGAAGTGAATGCTTAGTGTCAATGATCAAGTTGTCCAATGAAAATTAAATTAAGTTTATTCCTGGTTTCACCATGAATCTGGAAAAGCCTTGCGAGAAATGTATCCTCCTCAAGGCCTGATTTAGTGAGCCTGCCAAGTTTACATTTAAGCTGCTTCGTGGTTTGAAAGATCCATCTATTGTCAATTTCACCTCTCTTCCAGATAACCCACTCTCATGATCACAGTCACTCACCCACTTCCGTTCACTTCTACCTTTTCTCATCATCCACATCCTCTCTCCTTTTCTCATCCTCTCTCCCCCTTGATTGTTGGTTGTCCGGACTCACTTTGCCCTCACCAATTACTTCCCTCCCAAGCTCCCATTCTGAGACCTGCCTATGTTCCATTGCTGGCACACGATTTGCCCAACAGTCAAATCATCCATGCCAATGCAGTGTCTTAGAAGTTACTGTATAACTACTGTATGTTATCTATTTACTAGTAATTGTCAAAGCAGGCTTGAAGTAAAACTTTGTTTTACTGTTCATTTGCCTTACTAAGTGCTGCCAACAACACTCAATCTTGAATCTTGAATCTTGATACCATTCAGGACAAAGCACCTATTTAATAAAACACCACTTCCAAACATTCATGTACTCCATCACAGAAGCTCAGTAGTTACAGGGTGTACAAAATACAAGTTGCACTGCAGAAATTCACCAAAGCTCCTTAGATTGCAGCATCCAAACCCACAACCACTTCCATCAAAAAGACCAGGGCAGCAGATACATGGGAACACCAGCACTTAATAGTTCCTCTGCAAGCTGCACACCATCCTAACTTGGAAACTAACACATATTTAGTCAAAATCCTTAAGTTCAAGAAGGCAACTGAAGACTATTTTCTGAAGGGCAGTTAGGAATGGGCATTAAATTTTGGCCCAGCCATCAAAGCCCACATTTCAAGAATGAATAAAAAGAAACAAGAAGAGTCAGGCATCCAGACAGTGGGATTCTCTACCATTGCTAGCTTTCTGCAGGTATAGGCCATGTAGACTGCATTCATATTTGTTTGACAGAACAAATATATATGGAGATTTAGTGAAAATTATGGGAACTTCAAGTTACTGAGAATGAAAGTCACCTGTTCCAATTTCTGGGCTGGTGGCCACAATTCAGCCAGCATTCATAGTGTGTCCATTTCTGTCTTGATGCAGGTGGGAAAAAAATACTTACAACCACACCTCAGAGTACTTTTTAAAAGTGCTAACAAGCATTAACTTATTTGTAAAGTGAGTCACCTCTTCTCAAATGCTGCTGTGCCATCTCTGTTTTCAGATAATTTCAATTTAATATTTTATTACAAGTCCATGTATCTAAAATATGAAATACAAGATTTAACATCAGAAACTGATGTCCTGAATTTGATGTCATGGATCAACTAAATTTGAAAAATGAAGTCAATGCTAGCCTCATCAGGATTATTCACTGATAGTTTCATGTGTCCAGTGATACCAAATAATAGTAAATGAAGGAGCAAGTACCAGGTACCACAAAGATGAAGTAATTGTCAGGAAACAAATCTCATGATTGTGAGGATAATTAGCTTAATGCTGCTGCCTTTTATCATAACCAAGAGGGCAACAGTGTTTTATGAAGGACATTTGTCATGGATTTTGTTTACATGCTGCAAATAAATTCAGAATACCTCATGCTGAGATTAAAAAGAACAGGTTTTTGTCTGATCAGGAAAAAGACTGCATGCCTCAGTGTTTGTTCAAATTAAAATCTGAGAAATGCAGTATTATCAGACAAGAATACATTTTATAAGCCTTTGTAAATAAGCTTGATATCCAATCTTAAAATGCCTAACCATTACTAAACACAAGGTGTCATTATTACCAGACCAATTTTATAGTAAAGTTTTGAATTTTTTTTTCTGCAGTTGCAGCATGAATGAGGCAGTGAATTTTAAATTCTGATTTTCAGCGGTAATGTGCACCCAAAATGAATTATACTTTTTAAAAACATTTCATTATTTTTCCCTGGTATTATTGCTGGCTGTAGGCAAGAGCAGCAAAGACAGTGGGTGAAATCTTCTAGTCACAGAGATGATAGGCCTGAAGGCAGAATGGAAACCAGAATGCTACCAATTCCCTACCTCTATCAAATTTAAATTCTGGAATGTCCTGGTTGGCTTTTGCACCTGCCACACCTGACATCCTTCAGTAGGCAATAAATGGCCACTTAAGTGCCTACTCTCATCTGGGCTCCAACTACTTCAGTTCCAGCGGGAGAAGAAAAGCATTCTGCTAACTCTCTTGTTGATGGAGGTGGAAGGAATGGACGAGGTTGGTATCTCTCAATCAACATTTATCCTAACCTGTGCATGATTGAGGGTCTGGACATGAGGCAGAGGTGTGACACCCCTCATGCCCCGAGATCATTCCTGTGGAAGACCTGGGGGATGTTGTAGCAGAAGTAGCCCAGGCCTCCTCCATGGTGCTGCAGGGAGTTGTATCTGCCAACGTGAATGGCTGGCAACTTTTTCTGGGCTTCCTCAATTAGGACTCTAATAACAGTAGAAAATGTCAGTCACCAATTAGGTGCCATTGGAGTAAGATCAGATGTCACTTGATAATAGGATGCAAATTTCTCTCCACTTATCCCTCTCATGGGAAGGACTACCAAATTGAAGAGACGCCTGTTATTGCCACCAAGAAAACATTGATGAACGTACATACAAATTAGGATCAGGTGCAGGTGCAGGAGTAGGCTATGTGGCCCCTCAACTTGTTCTAAAAAGTGATAAGATCATGGCTGATCAGATTGTTGCCTCAACTCTACTTTCTGAGCTACCCTATGCCCTTGCATTTGTATTGTTACAGGAATTCATCTAACTTAGCCATAAAATATTCAAGGTCCCAGTCTCAACAACTATATGGGGAAGAGAGTTTCACAGACCAAAGGCCACCTGAGAAAAGTGTCTCCTCATTGCTGTCTCAGTGGGAGATGTTTATTTTTAAACTGTGTCCCTTAGTTCTAGTATCAGTTGCATGGGAATATTTTCTCAACATTCATCCTTCTTCTTGATCCCTTCAGGATCTTACCCACCATTCTTCTAAACTCATAAGATATCCCTCTCATCTCAGAAATCAGTTGAGTTCTCATGATATTCCTCATGATATTATACCCTTTCTTAAGTTAGGAACTAAAATTGTATGCAGTACTCCAAATATGATCCACCAATGCCCATTACAATTGTAGAAAAACTTCCCACTTTTATCTTTAATTCCCTTGCCAGAAACAACAACATTTTATTTGCCTTTCTAATCAGTTGCTGTGCCTGCATTTTAATTTGATTAAGGAGATGAGCAATGGAAGCACTATACCTAGATACAGTGCAGAAATTACTTCATGGTCTAAACTAGTCAAGAAAAGTAAGTGGGCATGCTAAATCAGCTCCATTCTATGATTTTTAAAAACTTTTTCACTGTACCTAACTAAATGTGCCACATCCGGTAATCTTCTCTGCTATGTATATTTTTGGCATCCTTAAAGGAAGGCTATGCTTGCCTTCAAGAGAGAGATTGCAACAGAGATTCACTAAGCTAATCCTGGGATGTGGTGTTTTCATGAATGTAGAAGGATTGATTGGACTAAACCTATATTCACTAAAGTCCAGGAAGATGAAAGGTGATCATATTGAAAGATATGTAATTCATCTGAAATGTTAGATGCTATTTTCTTATGCCTAAGGATTCAAGAATGGTCACAGTCTCAGAATAAGGGGTTAGCCACTTAGGACTGAGATAAAGATAAATTTCTTTATTCAAAAGACATGAATTATTAAAAATTCTTTTCACCAGAGAACTGTGGATGCTCAGCTATTGAGTATGTTCAATAAAGTATATCAACAGAGTTTGGACACTAAGGGAATGAAAAGAAATGATAAGAGGCCACAAACATGTTGCTGAGTTTGAAGATGTGTGATGAGTTTATTTGAATGGTGAACCATAATGGGGTTCCAATGCAGTCCTTCTCCCAGTCCTATCAAATGTTATCACATCAAAGCCTAATAACTTCCATGAGCATCACTTCTTATAAATCTTGGCCAAGGACCAATACCGATCTAAACTAGAGACCCAGACAGACACCCGGTGACTATGGCAAGGATTGAATGACATCACAGGTTCTAAAAAAAAGAGACTGCAAGATAGCAGACAATGACATATCCCTCCCAGATGGTCTCAACTCTATGGTCGCTTTGAGCAGAATTTCGGTGGACAGGTAACACCTATTCCGACAAGTCCTGACAAACCTATCCCAATAGTCACTGCATCAGAGGTCAGATCAGTTTTCCTTCGTGTGAATCCAATGAAAGCAATGGGACCAGACGGAGTACTGGTCCGTGCACTCAGAGCATGCGCAGGTCAGCTGGCAGAGGTCTTCTTGGACATTAGCCGAAGAAGGCTAATGCAGCATGTCTCAATGACTACCGCTCAGTGGCTCTAATTTCGGTGATCATGAAGTGCTTTGAAAGGCTGGTCATGGCATTAATCAATTCCAGCTTCCTCACAACTCTTGACCCATTCCAACTTGCCTATTGGACCAACAGATCCATTAGGATGCCATACCATTTGTCCTTCACTTCTCCCTAGAACATCTTGAGACCAAAAACAGCAACATAAGAATCCTACTCATTGACTACAGTTCAGCCTTCAACAATATTATCCTCTCGAGACTAATTACTAAACTTAGTGATCTCGGACTAAACCTCACTCTCTGCAACTGGATCCTTAGTTTCCTGACTCACAGGCCATAGATTGGGGATAATATTTCATCGTCACTAACACTCAACACTGGAGCCCCCCGGGGTGCATACTCAGCCCCCTACTGTACTCACTGTATGACTGTCTCGCCAAATAGCAGACTAATGCCATTTACAAGTCCGCTCATGACACCACCATAGTCGGTCAAATCTCAGATGGCAATGAAATAGATTATAGACAGGAGGTGGAAGACCTGGAAAAATGGTGCACTGAGAACAACCTAGCTCTCAATGCTAGCAAAACCAAGGAATGTATTATTGACTTTCGACTGGATGTTATTCATGCCCCCCCTACACATTAACAGCACAGAGATGGGATGAGTGGAGAGTGTCAAGCTCCTGGGAGTGGTCATCTACAACAAGCTTTCTTGGACTCTTCATGTGGATGCATTGGTTACAAAGGCCCAACAACATCTCTTCTTCCTCAGACAGCTGAGGAAATTTGGCATGACAGCTAATACCCTTGCCAACTTTTATAGGTGCGCCATTGAGAGCATTCTGACTGGATGTATTACTATCTGGAATTGCAACTGTACCATTCAAGATCGGAGACGATTACAGAGAATGGTGAACTCGGCCCTGACAATCACAAAGGCCAACCTCCCATCTATAGAATCCTTTGTCAGGGAAGGCCGTCAGTATTCTTAAAGATCCATTCCACCCTGGCAATGTTTTTCTACAATCTCTACCATTGGGGAGAAGGTACAGAAGCCTGAACACATGCGCCAGCCGGTTTCGTAACAGTTTCCTCCCTACTGTTATTAGAATACTAAATGGACTCACAAACTTTAACATTCACCTGTATCTGTGTTGGTTTTTTGCTGCTGTTTACCTATTATTTACTATCTATTCTACTTAACCCTGTGATGTGCCTGTATTGCTCACAAGGCAAAGCTTTTCACACATGACAATAAATTCAATTCAATTCAATTCATCTTCGCAACTCCTCATTTATGCATCCATGACTGGTACTTAGCTCAGCCCTTATGCAATATAATACATCTGTTTCATAGTCACCCTCACGAAATGCATAACATCCACTTGATGAATATGGAGTCTGATTCATTTAAAATCTGTTTCTTCTTCACTTAGAGTCATAGAGTCATAGAGATGTACAGCATGGAAACAGACCCTTCAGTCCAACCCGTCCATGCCGACCAGATATCCCAATCCAATCTAGTCCCATCTGCCAGCATCCGGCCCATATCCCTCCAAACCCTTCCTATTCATACACCCATCCAAATGCCTCTTAAATGTTGCAATTGTACCAGCCTCCACCAAAAGAAGACACAAAATGCTTTGTGAAAGGTATTTTCTCATGTTGGTTAAGTCAATTAACAGTAATTAAGAGTCAACATATAGTTACAAATGTTACTTTGATTGTAATGAACTGGCCCAAACTTTGTTGATGGAATTAGTCTCTCCCATGCAAATACATGATCTGCATGACATTCAATATATTTGGGAGGGGAGCTAGACCTTAGGATGTTGTATTTATAATTTGTGGAGTAACAGTACAAAAAAAGGCAGTGAACCTGATTTTGTTTTTGAACTGTCAATCTGTTCCCCAGTGAAGTTGTTCAGCAAAGACACCATTAGCTTCACAGTTATTTTTACAGTGAATTCTAGTCAATTATATTCAAGGAAGGAATATAATCTGTCTCATCATATCTACAGCTGTTAATAGATTTTGTTTTTTAGCTTGAGTTTTTGGACACTATAGGAACAGCCATTTTCAATAACAGGTAACCTTAGAATATTCTAAGATTTTAAAAAAATCTCATGCATGTGCGAGTCATGGTCTTGAAGTGCTTTTTATCCTCATTTAATTGTTAGGCCAAATTGTTTTGACTCTATGTGCAGAACTCTAATATCACAAAACCCCTCCACTGAAAATTGGTAGAAAACACCAACAGGTAATAGCATCCTTCAAATCAATGAGCCTGTGACTCAAACTTTGAACAGCAGTGTAAGACTTGTGTCAAGGAAAACTTTATGGATCAGTTGTAGATCTGGTTTTAATATTAAACTAAGGTAGAGAATATAACTTGCAGAAGATTATTAAACGTATGATATTCTTTTAAATATTCTGTTTCTCTCTCTTTCTGTTTGAAAGAGAGAGAAACAGAGAACAGCCAGGGAATTCCTAGAGGCATGGCACTCATCCACAGACTCTATCAACAAACACATCGACCTGGACCCAATATACCGGCCACTACAGTGGACAGCTCGACTGACAACCGGAAGCGGCAGAGACAGGCCACTATAAATACCGGAGAAAACAGCACAGAAGCGCTTCACAGGAGGCTCCCAAGCACTGAGGATGCCACCTAGACAGGGGACGAAACGTTTGCAAGACAAATTCCCAGCTCGGCGAACAGAACCACAACAACGAGCACCCTAGCCACATATCTTCTACCAAACTTTGCTTAGTTATATTTACAAACATATAGATTAAAGTCAACACTTAAGAAGTACACATAAAACAGTTACCTGATATCATCATCTTCACCAAGTATGTGTTTTGGAAGAGGAGAATATCTTCCTGATGTAATCTGTGGAAGTGAGGATTTGTAATCCAGCATATCATTATTCCCAGCTGAGGGAAGGATGTGATTCTCCATTGGAGGGGAATAAGCTAAGAAAAAATACAAAAACAAGCTTGTTGATTCTAAAATCTGAAAGAGGTTTTCTGCAATATGTACTCTAGCTCATAACAATAAATTGAAAATAAAAAAAACTTGAAAGGCATATTTGACATATTTGGGGCAGCACGGTGGCTCAGTGGTTAGCACTACTGCCTCACAGCACCAGGGTCCCAGGTTCAATTCCAGCCTCGGGCAATTGTCTGTGTGGAGTTTGCACATTCTCCCTGTGTCTGCATGGGTTTCCTCCAGGTGCTCTGGTTTCCTCCCACAGTCCAAAGATGTGCAAGTTAGGTGAATTGGCCAAGCTAAATTGCCCATAGTGTTAGGTGCATTAGTCAGAGGGAAATGGATCTGGTTGGGTTACTCTTTGGAGGGTTGGTGTGGACTTGTTGGGCTGAAGGGCCTGTTTCCACACTGTAAGGAATCTAATCTAAAAAAGAAAATTTGATGAGACTTGATACTAAATATAAACAACCAATGCAATGCTTCAAAAAGTTTAATAAAATACGGAAAGAAATAGCCAAAGAGCCAGCATATTTTTAACTTTATCTCATATAACATATCATTTCAACCTTCTTCATTTTCAATTGTTTTTAACAATGTCACAAACCAGACTTTGCTCCAGAAATCTTTAACAGACCTTGTTTGCTTTTCAAACCACTGATTTGATTGGTGTAAAAGTTCTTGTATATCTAAATATATAAATATTAACAATCGAGAGAAAAAGCTTTGAGGGGGTATTCTGTACAAGACAATAATGCTGAAAGAGTTAATATTAGTTGCTGCATTAAAATCCAATCAATCTGATGATATATAATTCTTGAAATGAGAATTATGAGTCCAGTTTGAGATTCCAATTAGACCAGATGTGTACCCCTACCACAACATGACCTCCCAACCCCTGTACTCAATACTCTGACCAATAAAGGAAAGCATACCAAACACTTTCTTCACTATCATATCCCCCTGCAACTAAACTTTCAAGGATGGCCTTAGCAATTGCCACAAACCAGAACATTGGTCTGGAGTCTGGGTTATTAGTCCAGTGACATTACGAGTATATCACCACATACCCAATGGCTGACTCTTGAACAACCATTCCTTGTTAGACCCTTATTCATACCCATTGCCATTGGCCCAAGTGTAGAAACTGCCATGCACAGTGATAAACCATGACAAGAAAGAATAAAGAAAACAAATCTAAAAGTTAACCATCAAACTGAATTTACAAGAAGAGTCGGGGATAAAACTAAAGGCTTTGCATCTCAACTCACGTTGCATTCATAACAAAATGGATGAATAGATAGCAAAATACAAGTTAATACATGTGATCTAATAGGAATTACAGAGACTTGGCTGCCGAATGTCAAGGATTTGTACCTGAAACTTGAAGGACACAGGACATTTAGGGAGGACAGGAAACTAGGAAAAGGTGAATAGATGACTCTGTGAGTTAATGATGGCATTAGCATAATAGAAAGGGATGACAAAAGTTCAGAGAACCAAACCATGGGAACAATTTAAATAGAAATGGGAAATGATAAAGGCAAAAAGTCATTTGTGGGAGAAGAGTTTGAGGCCTTCAAAAGTAACCACTTGATAGCATGCAGCATTAAGGAAAAAATAATGAGAGCTTGTTGGAAGTGTACAGTGATAATCATTGACCATTTTAATCCATTTAAATACTGGAAAATTCAAGTACTGCACTTTGGAGCTCACTGATACCTTACATTGTCATGTTGCTTTGTGTGCAGGTACAGGACCTACCTCCGACATCAGACCAAGATGACTTTAGGGGTGATAGCTTCTCAGAGCATCTCTGCCTTGCCTTTACACAGACAGATATCCTGGAAATTTTTCTTGGTAGGCAGCAATGAATAGTTAAGGGGGACAATATCCAGCCCACAGGCTCGTCCTTCATCAGTCATAGTGTCATAGAGAGGTAAAGTACAGAAAAAGACCTTTGGTCCAACTCATCCATGCTGACCTGATATCCCAACCCAATCTAGTCCCATATCCCTCCAAACCTTTCTGATTCATAAATGCATCCAGATGCCTTTTAAATGTTGCAATTGCACCAGCCTCCACCATTTCCTCCGGCAGCTCATTCCATACATGTACCACCTTCAGCATGAAAAAGTTGCCTCTTAGGTCTCTTTTATATCTTTTCCCTCTCACCTAAAACCAATGTCCTCTTGTTCTGGTCTCCCCTCCCTCAGGGAAAAGATCTTGTCTATTTACCCTATCCATGCCCCTCATAATTTTGTAAACCTCTATAAGGTCACCCCTCATCTTCCAATGCTCCAGGGAAAACAGCCCCAGCCTATTTCACCTCTCCCTGTAGCTCAAATCCTCCAACCCTAGCAACATCCTTGTTAATCTTTTCTGAACCCTCTCAAGTTTCACAACATGCTTCTGATAGGAAGGGGACCAGGATTTCACACAATATTCCAACAGTGGCCTAACTGATGCCCCGTGCAGCCACAACATGACCTCCCAACCCCTGTACTCAATACTCTGACCAATAAAGGAAAGCATACCAAACACTTTCTTCACTATCATATCCCCCTGCAACTAAACTTTCAAGGAGCTATGAACCTGCACTCCAAGGTCTCTTTGTTCAGCAACACTCCTTAGAACCTTATCATTAAGACGTGCTAAGATTTGCCTTTCCAAAATGCAGCACCTCGCATTTATCTAAATTATACTCCATCTGCCATTCCTCAGCCCATTGGCTCATCTGATCAAGATCCTGTTATAATCTGAGCTAACCTTCTTCGCTGTCCACTATACCTCCAGTTTTGGTATCATCTGCAAACTTATTAACTATACCTCTTATGCTCACATCCAAATCATTTATATAAATGATGAAAAGTAGTGGACCCAGCACCGATCCTTGTGGAACTCCAATGGTCACAGGCCTCCAGTCTGAAAAACACTTCTACTTTTGAGCCAGTTCTGCATCCAAATGGCTAGTTCTCCCATGAGATCTAACCTTGCTAACCAGTCTCCCATTGGGAACCTTGTCGAACGCCTTACTGAAGTCTGTATAGATCAAGTCTACCCCTCTGCCCTCATCAATTCTCTTTGTAACTTCTTCAAAAAACTCAATCAAGTTTGTGAGACATGATTTCCCACGCACAAAGCCATGTTGACTATCCCTAATCAGTTCTTGCCTTTCCAAATACATGTACATCCTGTCCCTCAGGATTCCCTCCAACAACTTGCACACCACTGATGTCAGGCTCACTGGTTTATAGTTCCCTGGCTTGTCCTTACCACCCTTCTTACATAGTGGCCCCATGTTATCCAAACTCCAGTCTTCCGGCACCTCACCTGTGATTATCAATGATACAAATATCTCAATAAGAGGTCCACAATCATTTCCCTAGCTTCCCACAGAGTTCTAGGGTACACCTGATCAGGTCATAGGCATTTATCCACTTTTATACATTTCAAGACATTCAGCACTTCCTCCCCTGTAATATGGACATTTTTCAAGATGTCACCATCTATTTCCCCACATTCTATATCTTCAATATCCTGTCAGGGAAGGGGGTGAAGTATACTGAGTATAATAGGCAGCACAGAAAGAAGGAAGAGTTAGTAGTTTGGGTTGGGTGAGAACCATTGAGGATATATGCTGCATTCAATATAGACAAAGATATAGTGTGACCGTTAGTAGAAGGTGTGTGATGGCAGAATTAGAATGAATGGGAGGCAGCACAGAGAGGATAGTGTAATGAAGTTGAAGGCATGAATAGTACCTTTAACAGAAAGGGAATGCTGTTCTGAACCGAGACCTTACCAATACCTGTGTACATGACTAGATGGCAGTCCCAGAGTGTAATGGAAAATTGAAAGTGTGTGAAATGGATACTCAAGTTTGGTTACTGTTTTGACAACAATTTGAATTTAACCAGTTTAAATTATGCCCCAGAATACTAAAATCCAATCGTGTTTGAATTTATTGTTTTGCCAACATCAAACCAATGATACAATCTGATTTTGGAATGTATAAAAATGCAGACATTTTGAAAATTGGTCACACACCAATTGCCATAGAGAGAAAAACCCATGGAGAGCTAATTGCCCATCTAACATCGTGCTCTGAAAGAAATTAGAAAACACTCCCTATCAAAGTTACCTTTTCTTGTGAAACATAGGCGCAGTTAAAAAAAAACCCAAGGAAATTAGTAGCCGGAAGAGTGAAGACAGAGAAGAAGACAGCAACTGTATGGTTTTGAAATTAAGTTGATGTAATTTTAATAAGTGCCTTTAAAATCTATTGGATCAGTATATTGTTATAGAGTTGGAGGCAGATAGTAAGCAGCTCAGAGAAATGGTGGCTTAGAGTTATGAATAGTTGTCATTTAATGTTCACTTTTAGAGTTAAAAAATAAACTGATGTTATTTTCTTTAAATAATGGAACTTGGGAGTTCTCTATCAGTCATATTTTAACAGATTTTGAGGCAAGGCAAGCTTTCTGGGTGTTTGGTTTAATTAACAGAGGGGTTCAGCTCTGTGTCGTAACAATGCTACTACTTTTGCAGTGTGCAAAAGGTCATTAACCTTCTTCCAGTAATACTGCACATTACTCCAGACTGTGCACAGCGTACTGACTTGAGTGGTTACTTCAGAGCAGGGCAGCAGCATTTGACATAGTGCATAGGTGGAGTTTAAGTATGGCAACCATATTACGTGGAGAATTGCGCAACATACCATGCTAGATCTCACAGATAAAAGAAAAACGCTATGAAATAACCAAAAATCTGCTAAGTGCCAAATTCAGAATAAGTTTAGTCTTCTGTATTGGGCAAGTGCGACTGGTGTTTTTACCTCATAGTTGCCCACACAGTTTCTTGCTACCTTTTGAGATGAATGTTTTCACCCAGAATATTGGTTTTGCCCTGTGTTCCTTCTATGACTTCTGCTGAGTGCCCCTCTGTAAAAGTATAAAATAATTTAAAATATGATGCGTTTTGATAGAATAAGAATGTGGCAAGAACATAACATAAGATGGTCATCAAGATTTCCAACGGAATGCAGAAGAAATATCTTTCCCAAAGAGATGTGAGAACGTGGAGTTTGTTAACACGTAAATAGGTTGAAATGAGATGTGTTTAGATTCATTTATGGGGAAACCAGTCAAGCATATGAGGAGGAAAGTGATAGAGTCACAATGGTGGAATTAGAGAGGAAAGATGGGAAAGGGTTTGATTAGAGTATAAATATAGTCTGGTTGACCTAATTGTCTGTTTCTTTGTTGTATGGTCTACATAAAGTCCTTGCAGTTTGGTCTCCTAAGGCTAAAATTAGTCTTGTTGCTGAAGGGTGTAAAGATCAACTGAGTGATACACGTGTTAGAGTGGACTCGCTCATAGCTGAAAAAGGAATCTTAAAAATCTTTTTAGTTCTTTGGTCACATAACTTTGGGAATATAAATCAAATAACATGAAAGCAACGTTTCTGCAGGATGTTTCTTTTCAGAGAATGTTTCTGATATAGACAAAAGAAGGTGCAGAAAGGAAACTATGCAAATTTAAAGCTTTATGACCTAAATATTGCTTCCAGGATGTGGTATTTTTCAAAGATCTGTTGCAATGAAAATATGTTATGTTCAAGAAAAGCAGATCCTGCAATGCAATGCTTGGACAAAAATTTTCAGGCGTTTTCTTGATGCATGTCGATGAGTTCTTATGGAGTAGTACAGATGGGCTTGAGAAATGCATTCCTAATGATATTAGGATAGAATTGAAGACAGAAGGTTAGACCATAGCATTCCATTACCGTCGGGAAGGCCAAAGGTTGAACCATCCAGGGGCCAGTATTCTGACAAATCAATTAACTCGCACAGTAGAGAAGGTTTTAAACTAAATAGGGGTGGGAATGGATCAAATTATGGGAGACATGGTAAAGTAAATGGAGACAACAATATAATAGAGCTGGGCCACAATTTGGGTAATGATTACCAGAATATGACAGGAAGAAATAGAACATTTTGAATGACAGAAAGTTGGAAAAGATCTTGGGGTAACTCTGTTCATTAAGAATGACATGAGAATAATATTGGAGATTACTTTAACTTTAAAAATCAAGATGTAGATTCAGTGTGGATAAAGACAAGAAATAGTAAAAGCAAGAGGTAGTTACATTTTGGGCAGAGTTTACAGGTTAAAATAAAATAGACATGTAAGAAATGTACTCCAATAATCAGAGACGAATTTAAACCACCTGTACACTAGCAGAAACAGATTGGCAAAAGGTATGCCTGAAACATTAGTTCATTGAGTGCTTTAGGCCAATTTCTTAGATTGGTTTATTTAGAGCTAACTAGGGAGTAGACTATCCCAGACTTGATAATATACAATAAGAGAAGATTAATCATAAAGGACAGTCATCACAATATAAAGAATTTCATATTTAATTAAAAAGAAAAAAGCTGTGGCTCCATGACTAGTTTTAGATGAAGGCAACTATGAGGTATGCAGAGCTGACTAAGGTGCATTGGGAAGCAAGATTAAAAGTTACAACAGCAGACTTGCAGTGGCAGTCATTAAGGAGTTACTTAATAACTCTCGCCAAACATTTATCCCAATGAAAACATTCTTTGGGAAGAACACATCATCTATGGCGTATTAAAGAAGTTAAGGATGGCATTAAATTGAAACAAACATGAAAAATTTGCAAAGATTTGTGGTAAATTGGAGGACTGGGCAGACCTAAGGAGTCTTAATGACTAAAGTAAAAGGAAGAACACAGTGTATGATAGCAAGTCAATTAATCATATAATAGTAAAAGTTTTTTTTAATTTGCAGACTGAGCAGACATACATTGCTCGCTCCCAATTGCCTTCAAGAAATTGATGGTAAGCTACATTCTTGAACCACTGTGGTGCATTTGAAGAGGAATAGAGGAACTGGTTCCTTAGTGAATCTGGGTAATTGACAATGAGAAACAAAGAAATGGTGGAGACTTTGAACAGGTATTTTGTGATATCTGCATGTTCGAAGACATAGAAGACATGCCAAAAGATAATTGAAAATTAAGAGATGATAAGAAAAAAATGAACATCAGGGATAAAAGTACTTCGAAGACCATTGGATATAAAGGCTGATAAGTCCCACGAATGGATGACTTGCATTCTAGTCTTGAAAGAACAGACAGATTAGGTGGTTTTAATCTTATAGTCTGGAAAGGTTTCAGCATATTGGAAAATAGTGTATATAACACTTTTACTCAAAAAGGAGGGATAAAGCAAGCATCTATATGTCACATAACCTTACATCTGCCATAAGGAAATTTCTTGAATTCATTATTAAGGTGGCTATTAGGAACTTAGATGGCTTTGTGAAAGGGAAATTTTATTCAATTAATTATTAAGTGGACAGAAGGAGACCAAAAAATATAAAAAAGTAGAAAAAAATGAACAGAATTAGGCCATTCGGCCCTTCAAGCCTTCTCCACCAAAGCTTTATATAACTGCAGCAAGACATCCTTGCTCCTGTATTCAAATCCTCTTGCTATAAAGGCAACATATCATTTGCCCTATTACTGCCTTGTGCAAATGCATTCTTAGCTTTAGCAGCTGGTGCCTAAGGGTATCCAGGTCTCCCGTCCTCCTCTCAATTTATATAATAATTTGCCTTCCTGTTTTTGCTATCAAAGTAGACAACCACAGAGTTATTTAAATTATACTGCATTTGCCCACTCACTCAACTTGTCCAACTGAAAAAGAAACATTTCTGCATTCGCCTTACAGTTCACCCCCGACCCATCTTTCTATCTTCTGCAAATTTGGAGACATTAATTTAATACCCTCATCTAAACCATTAATATGTACTGTAAGTAACTGGGGTCCTATTACCGATCCGTTTGGTATCTCACTAGTTACAACGTGGCTATTCAAAAAAAAGACTCATTTATTCCTATTCTTTGTTTCCTGTCGATCAGCCTGTTCTCTATCCATCTCAATACACTAATCCTAATACCTTGCGATTAAATCACACTAGTCTCTTATGTGAGATTTCATCGAAAACCTCCTGAAAGTTCAAATAAACCACATGCACTGGCTCTCCCTCAGAAGATCTACTACTTTTATTCTGAAAAACTTCCAGTAAATTTGTCAAGCATAATTTTACTTCCTTAAAACCACTTTGACTCCATCTGAGCCTGTCACTGCTTTTCAAATGGTCAACTATTAATTCTTTATAATAGTGGTAAAAATGCTGGGGTCTATGACATCAGACTGACTGGTGTATAGTTCCCAGTTTCCTTTTGCATCTGTAGGAATTGCTCCAGAGACTATAGAATCTTGCAAGGTGGCCACTAATGCATCTACAATGCCTTGAGCAACTTTCTTAAGTACTCTGGGATGTGGATTATCAGAGCTAGCAGATTTGTTGGCCTCCCATCTCATTAACTTCCCCACTAATACAGGTTTCCTTAAGTACATCGCTCTACTTGGTACACTTGACTTTCCAAATGGTATTTGATAGAGTGTTACTTCAAATGTTGCAAAAGAGCATATGGTGTATATACCAGCATGGATAAAGATTTGTTATTCTGCTAACAGGTTGTTGGGGTAAATCGGTCTTTTTTCAAGTTGGCAAGCTCTCACTAGTAGAGTGTCACAGGGATCAGACAGTTTGTGGAAGGAATGGATTTATTGTCCCAAAGTTTTCTTGTCTTTTTAATTTCCTTTATCTTCTCCTGTAATGTTTTACTTGCAGACAATTTGGATGGAGATTATGGTTGATTAATAACACTACACCCTGAATTAAATTAAATGAGAATTTCTTGTTCAGACTATCTTGATTCTTAATCTATTTGATTTCAACGTCAAAATGCGTTGAAATGTATTAAAATAAAGACTTTTTATTTTCTGACCCCAAGACACTTGGAAGAAGTTATGTATTTTCTATAAAAACGTTGCTTTAGACACAGTAGCTTTTTAAAAGTATAGCTTTCTTTGTGACCCGAATAATTGCAGTGCTGTCTCTCATTTGTTAGTATGGAATAGTTGACACAATTTCCAAGACAGAAGATAATAAATTGTGTTGATAGTCTGCTGAATGTCCTCAACTGATAAGTTTGACATTGAAAAATTTTGGGAAGTATAAGTCCAGCAAATTTTCTTTTCAGTGGCCTAATTTTCAGATTTCTGGGTATCACAAAGGGATGGCTAGCTGTTTTCCAAGCTTCTTCTACCACATTTAGTACATCTTCGTCAGTCATATGTCCCTTCCTGCAAGTTACAGCCCTCTGCCTATCATAATATACTCCACACTATCAGAGATTAATCTACAGTCAGCAACAATGATTTTTTTTTCATTCTCTCATAGGACATAAGTGTCAATGACTGGCCAGCATCTATTGCCTGTCATTAGTAATCCATGTGCTGGATGTTGACCCACAATGCCCTTAAGGAAAGAGTTCCAGATTTTGACCCAGCGACAGCAAAGGAACAGCAATATATTTTCAAGTTAGAATGTTGAATGTTTTGGAGGGGAACTTGCAGATAGTAATATTCACGTTTCTGATGGTCTTGTCCTTCTAGATGATTTGGAAGGTGCTGCATAAAGATCTCGACTGTAGATTATACAGACTGCTGTTACTCAGTGTCAATGATGGGGCAAGTAGTTGCTTGTGGATGTGATGTCAATCAAGTAGGCAGTTTTGTCTTGGGTATGGTGTCAAGCTTCTTGAGTTTTATTGGAGCTGAACTCATTCAGGCAAGCGGGGCTTTGTGGAGTCAGGAGATGAGTTTACCCGCTGCATTCCTAGCCTCTGACATGTTCTTGTGGCCACTGTATTTATATGGTGAGTCCATTGAGTGACTGGCCAATGGTCACCTGTAGGATGTTGATGGTTGGGGATTCAATGATGGTAACACCATTGAATGTATAGGGGCATTGGTTAGTTTGCCTCTTATTGAGATGGTCATTGCTTGGCATTTGTATGCCACGAATGTTACGTACTCTATGTCGTCCCAAGCCTGGATATTGTCCACATCTCGTTGCATTTGATCATGGACTGCTTGAGAACTGAAGAGTTGTGAATGGTGCTAAACATTGTATAATCATTGGCAAACATCCTCACTTCTGACATTATGATAAAGGGAGGCAATTGATGAAGCAGCAAAAGATGTTTGGGCCTAAGAAACTACCCTAAGGAACTTCTGCACAGATATCCTGGAGCTGAGATGGCTGACCTCCAACAACAACCATCTTCTGATGTGCCAGGTATGACTCCAACCAGCAGAGAGTTTGCCTCCTATTGCCCATTGATTGCAGTTTGCAAGGGCTCCGTGATGCCACGGCCTTGATGTCAAGGGCCACCACTCTCACTGCACCTCTGGAATTCAGCTCTTTCACCCATGTTTGAATCAAGTCTATAATGTGGTCAGAAGCTAAGTGGCCCTGGCAGAACCCAAACCTGTGTCAGTGAGCAGGTTGTTGCTGAGCAGGTGCTGCTTGTTAGCACTGTTGATGACACTGGAATAGCATCAGGAATCTTGGAATAGGAATTCACCCACCAGCCTGAAAGGGTTCCTGAGACATTGGACTCTGCAGGAATCCAGGCCTATCACAATCACAACTTCTCTCTGAAACATCCCTATGCACCATTCCCAAACTTGGAAAAACTGCCTCAGTCATTACTTACTTTTTTAAAAATCCCTCAGAGGACGTATGCATTGCTAGCTGGCCAGCATTTATTGCCTATCACTAGTGATGAGCTGCCTTCTTGAATGTCTTTTTTGTGTGCTTTATGTTCCTGGCCTTTCTATTACTTTCCTCATCCCAAAAGACAACTAAAATAAATTCAATTTTCAATCTTTTTCATCGTCAGGCGGTTCTTTAAATCCCTGCTTCCCTCACATAAATACTATACATTGTTCACAACAATTCCTTTACGTGAGGATTGTCATATTAAAGTAAGCTTCTGTTTATATTGATGATAGGCTCCAAATTAGGACTGGAATTTGGTCTTGATAATAAAGTGGAGCAAGATCCAAGTGGGTCACTTGATGGGGGGGGGGGGGTAATAGTGGATGACAAAACATCAAGACTGTAGAACATTTCAGAAAACTGCTTTCAACTAGGATGGCTCATTGTCATTTTTCCTCCTTTCTTGCCTTCTCTGAGTGTGATCCCATCTGACACAGATGTAATTCACTTTAACTATTTAAATGTTCAATTCACAGATAAAATGTTGGAGAAATATTAAAGCTCTGGTCAGTGTGCTAAATAGATGTTGAGGTAGAATCAGGGATTACAAAGATTGAGCAGAGATGGACTACTGGGTGCAATAGGGGTGAGGAGGGAGGTTCTTTTCTTTGCTGATAGAAAATAATGTTCACTGCCCCACCAAAGGACATGTACTTGGAAGTAGTCAAGGTGTAAAGAGCAGGAGTCTCATCATGGTTATATGGATCCAATGTGGGAAATATTCCAGTGATCCATCCAAGTCAGGAAAGCTTAGCAAAGTTCCAAATTCACTTACTTCCACAGTGTACTTCCCTTACTCTGACTTGTCAAATAGAGGAAAAAGTTCCTGGCAAATGGAAATACAATGTTGAAAAATATGAAATTATTAACTTTGGCAGGAAGCATAGAAGAGCTGAATATTTTATAAATGGGGAAAGACTGCAGAATTTGGGAGTCTTAATGCATGATTACTATAGAACAATCCATCGGCCCAGGTATCCACTTCCAAGGATTCCAACCACTCTAACACTTCCTCTCTCATTATGATGATTTTGTCCAAGACTCTCTCCATGGACGTTGGTAAAGCCTATGGTAAAGGTTCCATATGGTAATTTGGTTAGGAAAGTTAGATCACATGGGATTCAGGGAGAGCTTGCCAACGGGATACAAAATTTACTTAACAGTAGGATACACAGTGTGATGGTGGAAGGCTGTTTTTCGGAGAGGAGGACTGTAACTAGCAGTGTTCCACGGGGATTGGTGCTGGGTCAACTGTTGTTTGCCATTTATGTAAACAATTTGGATGAGAATTTCAAAAGCATGGTTAGTAAGTTTGCGGATGACACCAAAATTAGTGGTATAGTCGACAGTAAAGGTTATCTAAGATTACAAAGAGATCTTGATCAACTGGAGGAGCTCCTCCTGCTATTACCTTCTATGTTTCTATAGGATTAGGCTAATGAGTTGGACTGATTGTGATGATTGGCAGAGCAAGTTCAAAGGGCCGAATGGCCTCCTTCTGCTCCTATCTTCTATTTCTACTCAGGCCAATGGTCCGAGGAGTGACACTGGAGTTTAATTTGGATAAATGTGAAGTATTACATTTTGATAGGACAGCCAAGGGCAATACTTACACAGTTAATGGTAGGGCCCTGGTTAGTGTTGTTGAACAGAGACCTGGGGGTTTAGGTACGTAATTCTTTTAAAGTTGCATAACACTTGCCTTAATTGCTCAGGCCACTGAGTTTAGAAGTTGGGGTGTCACATTGGGGTCATACAGGATGTTGGTAAGGCCACTTTTGAAGTACTGTGTACAGTTCTGGTTGCCCTGCTACAGGAAGACATGATTAAAATGGAGATGGTGAAGAAATGATTTACAAGGGTGTTTCTAGGACTGAAGGGTTTGAGTTATACGGAAAGGGTGGATAGGCTGGGATTTTTTCACTGGGGCATAGAAGGTTGAGGGTTGATCTTCTAGAGGTTTAAAAAATCATAAGAGGTGTCAATAAGGTGATAAATAAAGGTCTTTTCCCTAGGGAGGGGAGTTCAAAACCAGAAGAGATAGTTTTTAAGGTGAGAGGAGAAAAATGTAAATGGGACTTGATGGGCAACTTTTTCCACACAATGGGTGGTTTGTATGTGGAATGAACTGCAAGAAGAAGCGTAGATGCAGATAACATTTAGAAGACATTTGGACAGGTACATCAATAGGAAAGATTTAGAGGGATATGGGCCAAACATAGGTAAATGGGATGCTTAGTTTGGGAAGCTTGGTCAGTATGGACAAGTTGGACCAAAGGGTATGCATTATAATTCTATGACTGTATGCTGCTCTTGGATTACTATATCCATATCACCCCTTTCTTTTGTGAATACGGAGACAAAGAATTAATTTAAAATTCTTCCCATATTCTCTGCATCTCCTCAAAGTTCCCATCTTCATCTCTGATAGATCCTACCTTTCTCTTGACTATCCTTTTGCTGTTTATATACTAAAAAACCATCTTTGAGTTTTCATTTACATTGGTTGGTAATATTTTTTCATGCCCTTTATATGATTTCCTTATTTCCTTTTTTAATTTGATCTCTGTAGTTTCAATACTCCTCTAGGTTACCTGCAGCGTTGAGATTTTTGGGATAATCATAAGCTTTCTTTTTCTGTTTAATCGTCTGTAATTTTATAGACAACCATAGGAGTTCAGATTTGGCAATTCCATTCTTAATTTTTGGAGGGGACATGTTTGCTTTGTACCCTGAGAATCTTATTTTTTAATGCCTCCCTCTGGTGTACCACCGATTTATCCCTTAGCAATCCTGTCCAGTCTATTTCAGCCAAATCACTTCTCAGTTTTGTAAAATTTGCTTAATCCCCAGTCGAAAACTTTTACTCCTGATTTACCTCTTCTTTTCCATAATAATACTAAATCTAATCAAACTGTAGTCAATATCTTTGATATGGTTGCCCAATGTCACTTCACCACCCATTACTGTGGAGAAGGACATTGAAGATATAAAATATGGGAAATAGTTGGTGGCATGTTGAAAAGTGTCCATATCACAGAGGAGGTGCTGGATCTCTTGAAATGCATAAAAGTGGATACATGCTCAGGATCTGATCAGGTATACCCTAGAACTCTGTGGGAAGCGAGGGAAGTGATTGCTGGGTCCCTTGCTGAAATATTTGTACTATCGATAGTCATAGGTTAGGTGCCGGAAGACTGAAGGTTGGCTAACGTGGTGCCACTATTTAAGGAAGGTAGTGAGGAAAACACAGGGAACTATAGACTGGTGAGCTTGACACTGGTGGTGGGCAAATTGTTGAAGGGAATCCTGAGGGTCAGGATTTACATGTATTTGGAAAGGCAAGGACTGATTAGGCACAGTCAGCATGGCTATGTTTGTGGGAAATCATATCTCATGAACTTGATTACCTCAGAGTACAATGGGATCTTGATCAGATGGGCCAATGGGCTGAGGAGTGGCAGATGGAGTTCAATTTAGATAAATGCAAAGTGCTGCACTTTGGAAACACAAATCAGTGCAGGACTTATACACTTAATGTTAATGTTCCTGGGGAGGGTTGCTGAGCAAAGAGACCTTGGAGTGCAGGTTCATTGTTCCTTGAAAGTAGAGTCACAAGTGGATAGGATAGTGAAGAAGGCATTTGATATGCTTTCCTTTATTGGCCAGAGTATTGAGTATAGGAGTTGGGAGGTCAAATTGAGACTGTACAGGACATTAGTTAGGCGACTTTTGGAATATTGCGTGCAATTCTAGTCTTGTTTCTATTGGAAGGATGTTGTGAAACTTGAAAGGATTCAGAAAAGATTTACAAGGCTGTTACCACGGTTGGAAGATTTGAAATATAGGGCGAGGCGGAATAGCCTCAGGTTGTGTTCCCTGGAGCATCGGAGGCTGAGGGATGACCACATAGGGATTTATAAAATCAGGAGGGGGACGGATAGGATAAATAGACAAAGTATTTTCCCTGGGGTGGGAGTGTCCAGACCAGAGAGCATAGGCTTAGGGTGAGAGGGGAAAAACATAAAAGGGACCTAAGGGACAATTTTTTCACACAGAGGGTGGTGCGTGTATGGAATGAGCTGCCAGAAGAAGTGGTGGAGCCTGGTGCAATGACTGCATTTAAAAGACATCTGGATGGGTATATGAATAGGAAGGGTTTAGAGGGATATGGGCCAAGTGCTGGCAAATGGGACTAGGTTAGGTTAGGATATCTAGGTAAAAACAATGACTGCAGATGCTGGAAACCACATTTTGGATTAGTGGTGCTGCAAGAGCACAACAGTTCAGGCAGCATCCGAGGAGCAGCAAAATCCTGCTCTGAGGTGAGGATATCTGGTCAGCATGGACGCGTTGGACCAAAGGGTCTATTTCCATGCTGTACGTATCTATTTCCCGAAACTAAATACAGAATCTCCTCTTGTTGGGTTTGTCATGTATTGCTTTAAAAATTTTCCCAGACACAGAACATTAAGTTTTCACCCTCAATGCCCCTTATATTGATTGAAACCCAGTTGATACTTGGATAGTTAAAGTCTCCTGCTATTATTACCCTCTTATTCTTACAGGCAGAAACTTTTCTACACATGTTCCTCTATCTTCCTCTCACTATTCGTGGGTCCGTAGTATACTCCTAGTACTGTGACTACTCCTTCTTTATTTCTCAGCTCAACCCATAAAATCTCACATGTTAACGTGGTTAGAATATCATCCCTTCTCACAACTGTAACTGGTTATTTAATCAATATTACTATCCCGCTCTCCTTTTTTGTCACCCACTCTATCCTGCCTGAAGAATCTCTATCCAGGGTTACTGAGCTGCCAATTATGCCCCCCCTTTGACCATGTTTTGGTTATATCAACGGCAACATATTATCATGTGTCTGTCTGTGCCCTTAGATCATTTGCCCTCATAATGCTCTTTGCACTGAAGGATAAACAGCTCAACCCAATCAATTTCCTTTGCTGCTGCTTTCTAATCCCCATTTCTTTTGTCTTTCTGAGTCATTGACGACATCATTAACTAATGTTCTATCTCCCATTTCCTGATCTGAATCTGACCCACCTAAGCACACACTTTGGTTTCCAATCCTGTACCATACCAATTTAAAACCTCACCAATGGAACCAGTAATAGCCCCTGTGAGGATACTAGTCCTAGCACCAGTCAGGTGAAACCCATTGGGCTTGTAAAGTTCACATCTTCCACAAAAATGGTCCCAATGCCTCGAATCTAAACTCCTCTGTAGTACACCATTTATCCAGCCATTCATCTGATCTATCCTTTTATTCCTGCTCTTGCTAGCATGTGGCACTGGGAGTAATCCTGAGATTATTACATTTGAGTTCCCGCATTTTAATTTATCTAACTTCCTATCTTCGGTTTTCAAGTCCTCATCCCTTTGCTTACCAATGGCATTGGTACCCATGTGTACCATGACTATTGGCTGTTCACCCTCTCGCTCCAGAATGCCCTGCAGCCGCTCTGTGACATCCTTCATCCTGGTACCAGGGAGGCAACATGCCATCCTTGATTCACATCTGCGGCCGCAAAAACACCTGTTTGTACCCCTTACTGGTGAATCTTGTATCATTACAATCCTCCAAACCTATCTAGGCCCTGTAGTAACTTAAAGCATGTTGTTTGTTTGCTCAATTACATCTGGTTGTCATATGGCTCATGTTACAGCACCCTGTGGCAGGGTTTCTCAGAGGTGACATCAATCAAGTTTCAAGGTATCTTTATATTTGCCAGTCAAACCTTAAAGCTGATTCCAGGTCTGAAACACATTGAGGATGTTTGGCTGATGTCGTATGAAAGCATCAGGCTACGTGAAAATAATATGAAACTCTGACTGTACCTCTTTTTGTGATTGCACACCAGCTGAAGATTGATAGAATAACATCCTTGCAGTTGTCAAAAGCAACTGGCTAACGCAATGAAGTGTTTAAAATGCCATATGTATATAATCAATGGCACCCTGTACCCATGAGAAACCAGCATAGAGGCAGAAGTCAATACACACTCACATACATCCTGCATATTATCATTCCAAAGAAAGTTGACATATCTCCCAAACCTTGCAAACAATCCATCTGCTATCTTATTAAATCGTTGTGTGTAGTTCAAAAAATTACATCTCTGTGCCTTTGGAGGAAGCAAAGACAAGGAAATTGAGGGCACAGTCATTGGTAATGCGCATGGGCTACAAGAGCCAGCAGGTAACAGGACTACTAGGAAATTGCAGATATCTGTGACTATATGATCCAAGCTTTTATAAACACACGCTTCAAGTGAGCCTCTGTCTATAAACACTGTCAGATGGGTGCTGCCTCTTGTGATCTTGATGCCGCTACTTCTCTCTTCTCTGCTGGCTACATACAACCTGCTCGACGGTGGGCGCTTGCTGTTGATGATGTTGATTGACTTGGGATGAGGAAGAAAACCAAATTCAGCTAAGGCATCACTCAGCATTGAGTTTTGGCCCAGTTTGGGACCTGGCAGCTTCGCTGCATTGATCATCCCTGCAGTGATGAAATCAGTGGAGGCAAGAAAGCTGCCAAAGAATGGCCACAGTTCCAGTGGCAGAGGTGCAACAAAGGGATTTGAGGTTGGCTGGGTGCTTCATGCTGGCATTGGACTCAGCTTTAGGGTGGAAGTGATCAGATCCAGGCCCATGGCTAAGACAATTAACAAGGAGGCCCATAATGTTGATCTTTTAACTTTACTTCTTTTTTTAATTTTTAGATTCTATGTCTTGGATTATTTTCTGTGTTTTTAAAATGGCACTGGACAGTCGTGACATGATATTTCACTGTACTTGTAACACAGTGATAAATGATAAATACATCAAACTAAATAAATCACTTATGATATTCCTGTGAGAGCATTTCCAACTCTATCAATAAGTCTCTCACAAACAAGAATTTTCACCTACCCAGTTTCGAAAGAAGCAACTGAGAGTGAACATACGCACAAGGAACAAGAGTCAGCCACTCGGCCATTTAAGCCTGCTCCACCATTCAATAAAATCATAGTTGATCTGAGTTTAAACTGAACTGAATTTTCATTCAGATTGGGCATTATAATCTTAAACTATTACAATAACCAGCAGACCACTCTCACCTCAGCTTCACTGCCACGTTTCTCAAATCTGGGAAATCCTATTAAATCTAAGTTGCAGTCAAATTCCATGATAGTATACAATTGAAATATGCTGACGATGGAACTGCTTAAAATTTCCCTCATTTCCCTCAATCACCAATGTTTGTGTTATCTACAAATTTTTGAACAGTTCCCATTATACACTTATTTGCAGAAGAGATATGTAAATAACAAATCAATTTTACTGTACAGAAGAGAGAACTGGTATGTTTGATAGCAAGAGTAAGAAGGCCACCTATTATTTCAAAACTAAGAGTCTAAATGGGGCAGAGGAGCATAGTTACTTAAGGGTACAGAATCACCAATCACAAAAATAAATTTTAAAAATTCAGTAATTTTAGGTATAAACATATAAACAAAACTTTGGTTTCATTCTAAATGAATTACATGCTTTTTTTAACTTATAAAGAAATTTGATCAGAATAAACTTGAACCTTAGAGTTCAATACTCAGCTACTTGCTTCATATTGAGAACAAACTTTCGAGTCACTGGGCAAGTTGCAAAATCGATTTATAAGAATACGACCACAATTGACAAGTTCCACCTATCAAGAGAAACTGGACAGGCTGACGTTTTTTCCCCAGAAAAAAGTGGCGAAGAGGTAACTTGACAATGTTTGGTACAATTGGACTAAAATAGATGGGTGGAGTCTTGTAGTTGAATCCAATGTCCTAATGGCAAGACTAGCAGTGAACAGGTCTTCTGCTAAGTACACTGGCCATGCACAATCAAGGGGGTGGCCAGTCATTTGGATATTTAGAGTTGATAGACTTGGTCAGTTGAGACATAGGGGAGGCAGGGGGTTGAGGACTCCACCATTACCCCACCATATCAGAGAGCCAAGCTTCATATTTGTATGGCAACCCAACAGATATCCATTTCCTGCCCTAGCAGATTACAATATATATCAATGATTTAGATTTGAGGACCAGTGAGGCAATAGCTTAATGGTATTATCACTAGACTGTTAACCCAAGTAATGTTCCAGGGACATAGGTTCGAATCCCACCATGGTAGATGGTGGAGTTTGAATTCAATAAATGTGTGGAATTAAAGATGACCAGGAAGCCATTGTTGATTGTTGGAAAAACCTATCTGGTTCACTCATGTCCTTCAAGAAAAGAAACTACCATCCTTACCTGGTCTGGCCTACATGTCACTCCCACATGTTGATGACTCTTAACTGACCTCTGAGCAACTAAGGATGGGCAATAAATACTAGTCTAGCCAGCAACACTCTTGTCCCTGGCTGAATATAAACAAAAACAGGAGGCTCTCTTGCAATACAGTGGTAGCATCCCTGTACCTGGACCAAGAGGCTGGGTTCAAGTCCTACCTGCTCCAGAGGAGTGTAATAACATCTCTGAACAGGTTGATGAGAAAAATAGCTAAAATAAAAACAATTTTTAAAAAAACATTAGATTTGATGACCAAGGGCTCTTGTGGTGCAATGGTAGTATCCCTGCCCCTGAATCTGATAGGTCTGCATAGATGGCCCACCTGCTCCAGAGGTATGTAATAACATCTCTGAACATGTTGATTAGAACACAGGTTAAATTTTTAAAAACATTAGATTTGATATCCAACGGGTCTTGTGGCACAGTGATAGTGTCCCTATCACTGTATCAGGAGACCTGTTCAAGTCCCATCTACTCCAGAGATGTGTCATAACAGCTCTGAACTGGTTGATTAGAAAATATGTAGATTTATTGACCAATGTTCTCTTGTGGCGTAGTGGTAGTGTCCCTACACCTGGACCGAGGGGCCCGGGTTTAAGTCCTATCTACTCCAGAGGTGTATAATTACACCTCTAAATAGATTGATTAGAAGAATAGGTTAATTTTTTAAAAATTAAATTTGATGACCAGGCCAGTAAATTGTGGTGTAGTGGGAATGTCACTGCTTTCATGGTCCAGAGGCACTGGTTGGTGCTCTAGGGACATGGGTTGAATCCAAGGTCACATTTGAATATAAAAATTAAAATATAGATTTGGCGACCAAATGTAATATCCCCAAATTTGCAGGTTGATATAAAGGTAAATGGGAATGTGTGCTATGAGTACGGTGTAAAACAGTTTCAGGAGGATTTGGACAGGTTTAGTGAGAGGGAAATAACATGGACTGATAGAGTCTATGTGGAAAAAAATTATCCACTTTAGTAGCAGTAAAAAATGTACAGAGTATTGCTTAAATGGTAAGAGGTTGAAAAGTGTAGATGTACAAGGTGTCCTTGTTGAAATTGAAAGAAAAAAATAACGAGACAAAGATTAGTGGTAAGATAGAAGATTGAGAAAGTTTTAAAACCAGTAAAAGATAACCAAAAGAATAAAGTGGGAAAAAATAAACTTTGATGGTAAACTTCTAAATACTACCTCGACAGAACAGCAAAGGTTTCTTTAAATGTATAAAAAGGAAGAGAAAAGCCAAAGCGAGAATAGGCCCCTTCGGGATGAGGCTGGAGAACTAACAACAGGGAATCAGGAAATGGTTGAGAAGTTATATAAATATATTGCATTTGTCTTCATAGTAGGAAATACCAAATACTCAATAATCAGAAGTCAGGAGTTGGGAGGAAACAAATAAAATAACTTACAAGAGAAAAATGTGCCAGGAAAACTAAAAGTCACCTGGATCTGATGAGATGTAACCTTGGATATTAAAGAAAATAATGCACTATACACTAATAGCAATCTTCCAAGAATCCTCAGATCCTACGGAAGTTCCAGAGGTTCGGAAAACTGCCAATGTAACATCTTTATTGAAAAAGGAAGGAAACTTTAAAAAATGGCAACAAAAGGCAGTTCTGTGGGCATTTGTTATTGGGAAACTGTTAAGCGTTCATTATAAAGGATGCATAATGCTCTACACCCTTCCTATTCATATATCCATCGAGATGCCTTTTAAATGTTGTAATTGTACCAGCCTCCAACACTTCTTCTGGCAGCTCATTCCACACATGCACCACCCTCTGCATGAACAGGTTGCCCGTTAAGTCCTTTTTAAATTCTTTCCCTCACACCTTAAATCTATACCCTCTAGTTTTGGACTATCCTGCCAAAAAGACATTGACTATTCATCCTATCCATGCCCCTCATGATTTTATAAATTGCTATAAGACCACCCCTCAGCCTCCAATGCTCCATGGAAAATAGGTCCAGCCAAGTCAGCCTTTCCCTATCGCTCAAACCCCCTAACCCTGGCAACATCCTTTTAAATTCTTTCTGAACCTTTTCTAGTTCCATAACATTCTTCCTATAGCAGGGAGACCAGAATTGAATGCGTATTCCAAAAGTGGCCTAACCAGTGTCGTGTACAATTGCAACATGATCTCCCAACATTCAGTGCACTCACCAAAAAAGGCAAGCCTACCAATCGCCTTCTTCACTATCCTCTCTATCTGAGACTCCACTTTCAAGGAACTATGAATGTGCACTCCAAAGTCTCTTTGCTCAATAACAGTCCCCAGGATCTCACCATTAAGTGTATAAGTCCTGCCCCCATTTGCTCTACCAAACGAATTATGCATCTTATATTTGTTTAAATGATAAAAGATAGAGGGAAACTTACAGAGAATTGGGATAAAGGGACACTTTCAGGACAGCAACCCATAAGATGTGGTATGCCACAGTGATCAATCCTTGGACAATAGTTATTTACAATACATATTAATGGATTTGATAAGGCAAGTGAATATACTGTAGCCAAGATTGTGGCTGACACAAGGTAGGTGGGAAGGCAAGGGGATGACACAAAACGTCTGCAAAGGAATATTGACAATATAACTGAGCGGGGGAAAACTTGACAAGAAGAACAGAGGAGCTGAATATTATTTAAATGGAAAAGCGTGTAGAAAACTATGGAACAGAGGGATTTGGGAATCCTCATCCATCAATCACAAAAACCTACAATCCAAATTGAACAGGTAATAGTGAAGGCAAATGGAATGATGGCCTTTGTTTCAAAGGGAATGGAATACAAAGCCAGGGAGGTTTTGCTAAAATTATTCAAGTCACTAGTCAGACCTAAGCTGGAATACTGTGAACAATTATGGGTTCTTTATCAAATGCACGATGTACTTACATTAGAGGCAGTCTAGAGAAGGTTCACTAGGCTGATATCAAAATGGAGAGACTGTTTTACGCGAAGTGGAGTCCCACCAACCAAATAAGGATTATTCATCATTCTTCTATAACTCAGAGTAACTCAAATGTCAATGTCATTCCTTACACACTACTTCAGCCATGACACCTTCTCTCTTTTTTGTCTTACAGGTACTAGTGGAATCCACAAGCTTTGCAAAGGACTGGCCTAGTGTGCCAGAAGCCACCTTCTTGACCACTGAGGAGAGTACAAATGAAGGAAGAATCAGAAGGACTATCTCCTGCAACCTCCAACAACTCAAATTCTGAGACCTCAGTGGAAATATTAGCCTTAGAAAATTTGGGAGCACGAGATGGTGAACACCATACTGCAAAAGGAAAAATGTCCCAGCCACTGGCACACAGAAAGCTGCTGGAGGACAGGCACCTGCTCAGATACGGCAGAGACAACCCAGTGATGTTGTCAGTCAGGGACTGCATCCCCAGGGAGAAAAGGAGCAGAAGATAAATATTGCCCAGGCTTCAGGAATTCAGCTACATTATGAAGTCTAAACTGCTCTGTTTGTCTGCTTAGGTGGACAGGTTAATGGATGCCAGGTCCAGAACCCACTGGAGAGGCACATAAACCTGCACACCATCACACAAGCCTTTGGTCCTCAAGACTAAAGTCTAGGCGTTAAGAGAGATGGGAAACCTGGCAGGCACTGCACATGCCTTTCCTCATATGGAGACACAATAGTAATAGCAGGCACCTGCACAGGAGGAGACTCCGGAGGTGGTAGGTATGTTTATGCATTATCCAGCTCCTTGAAACCAGACTGCTCTTGATCCTGGACAAACAGTTCACTTGCATGACCACCTTCCAATCTATACTTTACCTTAGAACCCCTACTAATTAAGGTTGACCCTTTCACAATTATCATCCCTCCTTCCCCCAGCCTATAGCTCCTAATGAATAGGTTCCTGAGTCTCTTTCCGATAGCAGCAAGCCCCCTCGTCTCCCCACCAACTCCACCACTCCTCTTAATTTTTCAGGATGAAACCCACTATTGTGGCCAATATCTTGGACCGATATTAAAGACTGCCTTTAACTACTGTGCCAGCACTCCCTGACTAATTATTGCCTCAGTGGTCTTCAATGAGGACTACACCCTTAAGTCTTTGAAATATTGCTGCCTTCATGGTGCAAGTGTTATATTAATGCAGCACACTGCCTTAATACAACATGTGTACCCTCTTGACTGATAACTGCTGACAAGGAAGGTAACTACATTAAATAAAACAAAGAACTGTGGGTGCTGAAGAGCTGAAACAAAAACAGACACTGGAGAAACTCAGCAAGTCTGGCCTCATCTGTGAAGAGAAAGCAGAGTTAATAGTTTGTATAAAATGACCCTTTTTGAGAACTGGTAGTAGCTATAAAAAATATGCTATTTACACTAATGTCATGATCCAGGAGCAGGTTGGGAAGATGAGTGGATAGGTAGAATCTGAGCCCAAAGAGAGAGAAAGAAAGTTAGGCCATGAGGAATGACTCTTAGTTAGTTAGGAGAGAAGAAAAACTGAAAATGTGAAAACTGAGTAGGTGAATATGTGTTGGATATGCCTAGTTGTTGGACTGCTACTTGTTGCTCTGATAAAAAATGTGCATATCCTGAAATTAATCCAAAAGGTTTGACAGGTTGCTGGGCAACAACTGAGCCACATTCTTAACGTAGTGCTGGAAAAGTACAGCAGGTCAGGCAGCATTCAAGGAGCAGGAGAATCAATGTTTCGGGCATAAGCCCTTCATCAGGAATGTTCTTCAGGGACCATGTGTGACTGCGTGTTCAGGATTTGAAGTCTTTTGCAACTATATCGGCATGACACAAATGGGAAAACCATGACACAGCAAGCATTTTCATTTTCCAATTAAATCACAGCTTTCTGCATACATATGCTAAGAACCTGGCCAAACCCCCTCAAAATATATTAAGAAGGCAGCCTAGACGCTAATTTTCTCTTAATTAAAAGGCAAGTGTGAGGGCTTGCATTCCGAATGCAATTTGATTGGTCAAACTACCAGTCTTGAAGAAACACACTTTATTCATGCACTGTAGTTAAAATATAATAAAAGGAAGACGACATCAGAATAAATTAACTCTATTGCAAAACAGAACAACAGGTTATTTAACTATTGAACTGCAACTCTTCCAATGTAGTAACATCCCATAAACACAAACTTTGGTAAAGGCAAATTCAGTAAAATAGATTTTCTCACATGCAATTCTCCAGTCCAGGAGGAAAAGGCACCAACATCAGAGTGTAGCAGGAAGACATGTTCTACAGCTTCCAACCCAGCAACTGCTGCAAGCTAAAATTAAAAGTCCTTGTTCTTAGGAACCTTGACTCCACCCATTCAGGCTGCCACTATTGTTCCAATATTTTAAAAAAACCTAAGGCCTCACAAGTTGTTTACTTTATTGACTTGAGAAGACTGATTGGCGCCTTTGTCTCAATCTTTCTTCATAATAAAGAAAAGGACAAAATACATCTCTTCAAGACACTGTATCATCACACACAGGCCAAAAAAAAATTAGTAATTGGTTATTTACATACTGAGATATGTCTGAATCCAAGGGTATAATAATGTAACTAGCCTAATCACTGGTGCAGCACATTAACATGTATCAGTGCAAGTCCCAAGTCTCAGCCCCATGTCTTTACCCCAATCCCCACACACCAGGCCTTGAGATAGCTCAAATAAAAGGAGCAAATCTAAACATTAGTCTGACAAGGAAGTGAAGTGAAGTAACTGACTTGATGGTGAGAAATGGAATACAAATCATGGTTCTCCAGGAAACAAATTTGAAGGGTAGCAAGGCAAGAAAAATTGACAATGAATATAAATGTTACAGCTAATGACAGAATGGGAAAAGAAACTGTAACGGAACAGTAATCATAGAAAGAAATCATAGAAACTCTGCACTGTGGAAACAGGCCATTTGGACCAACAAGTCCATATCGACCAACCGAAGAGTAACCCACCCAGACCCATTTCCTAACCCTATTGCTCCAGATTTACCCCTTACTAATATACCTACCCTACAGATCCCTGAACACTATGGGCAATTTAGCATGGCCAATTCACCTAACCTGTATACCTTTGGATTGTGGGAGGAAACCAGAGTACCCGGAGGAAACACACAGGGAGAATGTGCAAACTCCACACCTGAGTCGCCAGAGGCTGGAAATGAACCCAACTCCCTGACCTGTGAGGCAGCAATGTTACGCACTGAACCACCATGACGTTCATCAAAGTGAAGGTGTGAAGATAATAGATGCAGACTTTGGAGAAAGTGAGTAGTTTCATGTGCTTGGTCAGGACTTGGAGATGCTGGTGTTGGACTGGGGTGTACAACACACACACACACACACACACACACAGACACAAAGACCCACATGCAACATATACATATACGTTTGTGAGGTGAATTTGTACTTGCAGAGTTACATTATACTTTGCTCAAAAACTGCATGAATTCATGGAAAACCCTGTTACCTCACTTTTTAGATTAGAATCAATCTAAACATCATGCCATAGACACAGAACACAGGGGGTTAACACCTTCAACATATTGTCCAGCTAACAGCAATTGTTACAGTTAACCTGAGAATACAACTTTTAAAAAAGTTTTGTGATTTACACGTGAAAGAAGTGAAACTATCATGGTATTCGAACAGATGAAAGACTCAATCGACAATCAAGGTATTTTTCAATGTATAATTTCAGTTACATCACATTGTAAACTTTTTCTATAAATTCTGTGCCTTACAATTATGTCCTCCAAACCACCTGATGAAGGAGTGGCGCTCCAAAAGCTAGTGTGCTTCCAATTAAACCTGGTGTTGTGTGATTTTTTTAACCATGTACTTGGTGTCAGTGCTGGTGAAAGATAGAAGCGAGGAAATAGAAATTAAGCAAATTTTGCTTTAGTTAGAGTACTGGAAAAAGTATTGTGGAGTGTTATGTAATCAAGAAGGGATTGAAATGGCATGGCCATCTGCTGTCAAGATTCAGAGAGACTGAGAGCAAGGAAATGTGGTGAGGTCAGTAAAGAATGGCAAGAAATGGAACTGGAAGGCTTAAGGCCAGATGGAAAGGTGTGATGGTGACAGACATGAAAACTCAATACTGTTTCCCAGTGTGGTTAGTAACAGCATTAATCATCTAAACTGAGTGATACAATTCTGAACAAACTTACAGCAATAACTCAAGATTAAGATTTAAAGGATTAAAAAAAAATCACTCACAGTGTGTGATATCAGGAGGTCCATAAGGGTCATTTATGTAAACAGTAGCAGGTTTTGCAACCTTAAGATATACCACATCTGCTGTGTGTTTCAGCACCGCTACAGCTTCTTCATGTGCTATTTCTTCTAAGCTGTAGTTATTTACCTTTAAAGGAGAGGTTCAGTGTTGAAATTGAATTACCTTCTTAATTGTATTTATTGGTTGGTGTGCTGCATTTTATGAGAATATATAATTAAGCTGCATAAAATTCCTTCCTGAATTTGCATGCCATGCAAAGCAGTAAATATCAGTTTCATGTTCACAACATAAGAATTCAACTTTCTTTGAAAGGAAATTCTCAAGTAACACCAATATCTGGGACTCTACTTCAGCAGACGAGTCAACAGTCTAACATGTTAGCTAGGGATTTATGACCTATCGGAGTGAAATGACAGGGAATCATTCCCAGCACCTACATGCCCCCATCCTCACTGCATTTTACCTAAACAGGAAGGAGTCAGGCAACTCACCCACCTTTTGGCCAATCAAGACCCTCAAGTGGTCAATTAGTGGAAAATTAAGAGTGTCTTATGAAGGCCTCTAGAATTTTACCTGGGCTGAAGAGGTTAGCACCAAGTGGAGCCCAGTAATTTTCATTGCTCAGGCTGGCAGCTGGGAAGAGGGTGGGTACCTCTTTTAAGGGCCGAATTTACCCACCAGAGGCCCCACAATTTCTTCCCACACCTGTGTTTTCTCTCTGCTCTGCCCAACAAAATCCAAAAGCTTGCCATCATTTCTAGCCTTGCCAGCCTGGGTTGCATTTGGTGCCATTGACAATAACCACAGGGACTGGATGCAGACTAACAGTGGTCATTGCTACCAGGCACTGCTGAGACCAGAGAACTGCCACATGGGTATTGGGTAGTTATGGGTAGGTCAATTAATGAATGAAGGAAAATTTTTGTACAAGATACTGAAAGAATGTCAACAACCATGGAATCCTACTCGAATCTTGAATATCAAGGTCACTAAGGTAGGTCCTGTAATCGTGCCTCACATTGAAGGTATAGGTTCCTGCTGCTGCTTTAACTGGGAAACATTTTGTGATGTTCTGAGGAAGTTAAAGTAGCTGGGTAAATAAGAGTCATTTTTCTCCTGAATGGGAGTTTGGACCTTTACCAGAGGATGGAACCTATTTTGGAGAAAAAAAATCCAGTCTTCAATGGTCTACTAATCTTGTTAGTTTTGCAACCCTAAATGCAAAATGCCTTCTTACATCTTACTTGTTGTATCCTACCTAATTGTGCACAAAACTCTAAAATCAGAAATTGCTGGAGAAACAGAGGTAATGTTTTGAGTCCAGTGACCCAGAATTATTCTGAAGGAGGGTCCCTGAGCTCAAAATGTTAACTCCACTTTCTCTCCCTAGATGCTGCCTGATCTGCTGAGTTTCTCCAGCAATTTTTGTTCTTGTCTCAGATTTCCAGCATCTGCAGTTCTTTGATTTATTTTATTCAAAATGTAATGATGTTCTTCAAAAAGATAAGATTCCTTACCATAAGCAGTCGATCCCCAATTTGTAATGTTCCATCTCTCTGTGCAGCTCCTCCATCAATTATTTTTGTAACATATATACTATTATCTCCTGGAATATGTTGATTACCCACACCGCCAGCAATACTGAATCCCAATCCTACAAAATAAAAAAAGATACCATTTAGAAAATACAATTCATGCAATTTTTAGTTTTCCATCAAGTTTTACTATAAATTTCTTATATCTCAGAGAGACATGACATTTGCACTAGTTTCTATTTGCATTTTGTATCTTAATAATGCTATTTTATGTCTACACCATGATTCAGCTCTAGATTCTCATATTCTTTATAGCTTTGTTTACATTTGACTGTGGACCAACCAGGGTTAACCAATGAAGAATACCAATAACTGAACAAACAACAGAACAATTAACACTACAAAGCTCATTTAAAATTGTCAGGATCAAGCCTTTGGATAGTTATAGCAATAAAGCAATGCTATTGATAATTATTATATCAACACTTTTCCTTGAGATGTTTTCACAAATGACTAAACTTTCAGACTAGTTTAGTTATTTTGTTGAATATATTACATCACCTAAAATATATCCTTTAACTTGTCCTTTTTTCCCCAAAATACTTCACCATCTTCTAAAAGTACATTTAAAATGGAATTCGAAAAGGGGACTGCAAGCTCCTTCAGTAATAGCTGAGTGAAATAACCATCAGAAATACAAAGGGTATGGTGAAGTCTATAAGCCTGAGGAATTGTTGCAATAATGTGGGTTGGAAAAATTTGAGGATGAGGATTTGAAACTAAATGTGCTGCAAGAAAGGAAGCTAATGTCAGCCAGTGGTGCTAAAGGCAATGGATAAATAATACTCAGTACAAAGCATAATTTGAATTTTGCACTTTGGACAAGTGAAAGTTTAAGAAGAGTTGAGGAAGGAATACTGTTGAGCAAGACGCAAAGTCTAGAGGGGAAGAAAGTTGCAAAACATTTTGCAGCAGTAATTATAACTGGGATAGGAACACAGATGATATGCTGTGGTGATTGAAGGTATTAACCTTTGATGAAGGCTAGAAAATTAAATATCTAAAAATTATTATTTTCATCTTCCTATTTCAAAATCGGTGTTTTTATAAAAGCTACACCAAATACAAATCCACAAACAGGACTGCCCGGGCAAACCTATTGTTTCTGCCTGCTCCTGCCCCAGGGAACTCATCTCTTCCTACCTTGACTCAGTCTTTTCATCCCTGGTCCAATCCTTGCCTATTTACATGCACAATTACTCTGATGTTTTATCCCACTTTTGGCATTTCCAGTTTGCAGGCACCAGCTGCCTCCTTTTTTACCATGGACATGCAATCCCTTTGCACGTTCAACCCCCATCAGGATGGTCTCAAGGCTCTCCGCTTCTGCTTGGCCAAGCATGTCCTCACCCTGACAAGCTTCTATTTTAATTCCACTCATTTTCTTCAGGTCAGAGGTGTGGGCATGGATACATGCAAGGACCCTAATTATGCCTGTCTCTTCATGGGGAACGTGGAACATTCCCTGTTTCAATCTTATTCTGGCCCCCACCCACAACTCTTCCTCCGATACCATGGGTGCTGCTTCTCTCTCTCGTTCTGAATTAGAAAGGTTAATTGATTTTGTTCCAATTTCCATTCCTCCCTCACATTCGCCTGGTCTACCTCTGACTCCATCCTTCCCTTCCTCGATATCTCTGTTTCCATTTCTAGTGATAGTCTAGCCACTATTATCCACTATAAATCCACTGACTATACATCCGCACACCTTGCTTGCTGTAAAGTCTCCATTCCATTCTCCCAGTTTTTCCACCTCCATCACGTGTTCTGATGAGGCCAACTTCGACAAGAGCCTCCAAAATGCCCACCTTCTTCCTTAACTGAGGATTCCCCAGCACCGTTCTTGACATGGTTCTGAACTGAGTCCAACACATCTCCTGCATTTCCACCCTCACCCCCTCTCTTCCCAACAGAGATCAGGTTCACCTTGTCCTTACTTACCATCCAATAGCATCCACATCCAGAAGTTCATCAGCCACCACTTCTGCCACCTCCAGATAGGTGTCACCATCAGACACATGTTCCCCTCCTCTCCTTGTCTGCCTTCCACAGGGACTGTTCCTCCAGGACATCCTGGTCCACTTCTCCTTCACTCCCAACAACCCTGACAGCCCCACAGCACCTTCCCCTGCAAGAACCAAGGTGTAACACCTACCCACTTACCTCCCCCTCCTCAATATTTAAGGGGCCAAACATATCTTCCATGTGAACCTGCACTTCACACAATCTAGTCTACTGCATTCATTGCTCACAATGTAGTCTCCCCTAACTTGGGGAAACAAAGTGTAGACTGCTTTGCAGAACATCTACACTCAGCCCACAAAAAAGTCTGAGCTTCCAGTTGCCTGCCACTTTAAAACACCAGTCTGTTCCCTGGCTAACATCTCTGTCTCGGGCTTGCTGTGGTGCTCCAGCAAAGCTCAGTGCAAGCTGCAAGACCAACACCTCATTTTCCTCTTGGGGATCTTGCAGCACTCAGGTCTCAATATCGAGTTCAATAATTTTAGGGTCTGAACCACATATCCTAGCACCGAATCCCTCACACCAGACCTTATCATAATCTGCCATTACGTGCCATCTATTGTTAGCCACTAATAATTTCCATTAACAGCTATTCATTCTCCTAGCCAGATTTCTGTTTTGTTTATGGCTAATACAAAAGACTATTTTCATGTTAATTATTCATGCAGAACTTACATATCAATTAGTAAAGGTCTGAAGAATTTTAAGTGATTTTCAGATTGCAATAACAAGAGGTTTTCATGTTTTTCTCCTTTAATATCTTTTTTTAAAAAGGGAGTAAACTAACTAATGGGCTAAAAGTTATGGCTATCTAATTTCACAGCTATTTGCCATTATTAAAAATAGTAGCTCTATGGTATAGGAAACATTGAGGTTGTGATTTAGCATGAATAACATTGTGGTTAAGACAGGCATAGAGTCATACAGCACAGAAACAGTCCAACTTATACATGCCAACCGAGCTTCCCGAAATAAACTAGTCCCATTTGCCTGCATTTGGCCCATATCCCTCTAAATCTTTCCTATAGACATTCCTGTCAAAATGTCTTTCAAATTTTGTAAATGTACCTGCATCTGCTACTTCCTTTGGCAATTCATTCCACAAACGAACAACCTTCTGAATGAAAAGGTCGCCCTTCAGGTCCCTTTTAAATCTTTTCACTCTCACGTTAAAAATATGCCTCCTAGGTTTGAACTGCCCCACCCAAGGAAAAGACCTTTGATAGTCATCTCTCATGATTTTATAAACCGTTACATGATCATCCTGATAAAAGTTGTACTGCTGTAATGTGCATTTCATTAACGCAAATTCACTGTATCGTGAATGACAAATTGGAGACATTGTTTCTAAAGACCGAGCTTTTAAAATATGTGTTGATTGTAACGCGATTATATTGCCAACATTATAAGTGCTTTTCTAAAGCACAATTTGTCTACAACACTGGGTTGCTCAAGAACACAACCATTGCGTTATAGAAGTACTCCCTGTATATGAGGAAAAACTGGATCAACTGGGCTTGTACTCACTGGAATTTAGAAGAATAAGAGGGGATCCCATAGAAACATATAAAATGCTGATGGGACTAGACAGGCTTGATGCAGGAAGAATGTTCCCAATGTCGGGGAAGTCCAGAAATAAGGGTCACAGTCTAAGAATAACAGATAAGCTTTCAGGACTGAGATGCGGAAGAATTTCTTAACTCAGAGAGTTGTGAATCTGTGGAATTCTCTCCCACAGGAAGCTGTAAGGTCCAGTTCGTTAGATGTATTCAAGTTGGAGCTGGACATGGACCTTACAACTGAAGGGATCAAGTGGTATGGAGAGAAAGCAGGAATGGGATACTGAGATTGCACAATCAGCCATAATGATATTGACTGGTGGTGCAGGTTTGAAGGGCTGAATGGTCTATTCCTGCACTTATTTTCTATGTTTCTATGTTCATCCCTCAATTTCTACACTCCATAAAAAAGTCCTAGTCTATCCAGATAAAACCCTCCAATCCCAGCAACATCCTGGTAAATCTTTTCTGAATCATCTCCAGTTTAACAATATCCTTGTTGTTGTAGGGTAACCAGAACTGTACGCAATATTCATCAATGTCCTGTACAACCTCAATATGACCCTCCAACTCCTATACTCAACAGTCTGAACAATGAAGGCAAATGTGCTAAACAGATTCTTAACCACCCTGTCTACCTTTGACCCAACTCTCGAAGAACTGTGTTCCTGAATCACTTGATCTCTCTGTTCGACTACACTATCCAGGGCCCTACCATTAACTCTACAAGAAACTACCCTTGATTGTTTTACCAAAATGCGAAACTTTGCATTTATCTAAAGTAAACTCTACCTGCCACTCCTCAGCCCATTGGCCTAATTGATCAAGATACCTTTGTAATCTTAGATAACCTTCATCCACAAAATTATTATCTATGCCTCCTAAAATCTCATTCAAAACATTTGTATAAAAGAAAAACAAAAGCTGACCCCACATCGATCCGTGCGGAACACCGATGGTCACAATCCCCCCCCCACCCCCACCCAGTCCAAAAAGCAACCTTCCATCACCACCACCCTCTGTCTCCTACCATTAAGCCAATTTTGTATCCAAATGGCAAACTCTCCCTGAATACCATGTGATCTAACTTTACTAATTAGTCTACCATGAAGATCCTTGTCAAAGGATTTACTAATGTCCATACAGACAACATCTGTCACTCTACCCTCCTCAATCTTTTTGGTTACATACTCAAAAAACTCATTCAAGTTTGTGAGACCATCTGAACTGGAAAAAATAACTTTCAGTAGTCCAAGTCGATAGGCTAGAAATGATCCTAGAGATCAGTGAATTGTGTTTGTGTGTCTTGGGCAGAGGCAGCAACAGAGAATCATATCTGGCAAGTGTGCAGAAACTCACCAAAAGGAAGCACTTTCAACACTCGTGGATGTAGTAAAAAATCTTATAGATCAATACTTCGCACTATGGTTGTGTCAACATAAAATATATTCATAGAAGAAAATGTACAATCTTTTTGTTGTTAATGATAAAATATTTCCAAATTATGAAACAGCTTTAATTTTTATTTTTGCTTCTGTAATAAATATATGGTCTCTAGTGAAAAAATATATTAACATTCCCTGATGAAAATTTACCAGGACATCAACATTAAAGAACTGCAAAATATTTACGCCTAACCATTAAATCAGAGAGTCTTTGAGATGCAACCAGAAATTTCAGCATAACTCTGAATGCAGTACAACCACCTGATGAAGGAGCAGCACTCCGAAAGCTAGTGTCTCCAAAAAAACCTGTTGGACTGTAACATGGTGTTGTGTGATTTTAAACTTTGTTCGCCCCAAACACCGGCTCCTCCATCTCTGAATAAAGTGTAATTGCTGTCGAGTACAGAGTTGAAAAATCAACTCACGTGAACAAAAGAACCAGATTTGTAAAGATTAAATTAAATAACTTTCAAACATGTTGAAAGTTAAATTGAATCTGTTGGCAATATCAGCAGGTACATATTTATTAGAAATTATATGATACGTTATCTATAATTACTAATTACTATATGCCTGACCCATAATTAGTAATATCTATCCTTTCTGCAATCCCAATCACTATGGAAATTTCAGCCAATACGGATGATCCTCTATCTGGGTAGGACACTCTGAGCACATCTGGACCTGTTAGATACATCTGGTGTTGCAAGACCAAGAGACTCTACTGCACAGTAAGCTTCCGCAACCGCAAATGCAAACCCTGTATTGCACTTAGACGTACAAGTTGGGCAATGAAGAAGAATACAATTAGAGGGATTATAGGTGGCATGGGTGATACTGCATTTTAAATAGCATCTCATATCTGAATATGTGCATTTTCACCTGTTTCACTTCACCTGTTTGATAGTCATTTTTTGCTGTAGGACTAGGTCACTTGGAGACCATGTCAGAGTTAAACTATGTCTTCACCCACCCCAAGGAGAATTGATCTTATAACAGCATGCATTGGTCATCTCTGAGAAGCATTTTAGATGGCTATATGTTTCACATATCCTTCAATCTTTATATTAATGACTGCAGCTAAGACTTAGTACTTTTTTGCCGAGATTACTGATTGAAAAAATATTGGGAAAGTATTCTATTAGGTCATTGCCACTAATCGTGTTTGACATTTATGGTCAATTTGTATTCAGAAGAACAGTCGATAGACTCAAAATATTAACTCTTTTCTCTCCACAGGGTTTCTGCAGCCTTTTTTTTGTTAAAGGTGAAAAAAATACTGGGGCTGGTCAACTTAAATTATTAACATTTTTCCTGTTTGCCAATTTGTTGCATATTTTATATATAGATCTATGAAGAAATGACAGTAGTTTCAATGTGTGCTGCAGTTTTACTCACAATGTTTTAATTGCCTGCTACATGCTTCTTCTGTATCCACCGAGTCCATGCCCAGGCTTAGCAGTCAAGCGTAGTGAGAATGAAATCGTTCATGAGTAACAAAACTAGTAAGCAGGTACAGCAGATAATAAAGAAAGCTAATGGAATGTTGGCTAATATAGCTCAATGAATAGAATATAAAGGTAAGGAAGTATTGTTACAACTAAACAAGGCATGGGTGAGACTGCACCTGGAGTATTATGCATAGGTTTGGTCCCCTTATTTGAAGAAAGATGCAGTGACATTGGAGACAATTCAGAGGAGGTTCACTAGATTGATCCCAGAGATGAGGAGTTTGTCAAATGAAGAAAGATTGAACAGCTTATGCCTATACTCTCTGGAATTTAGAAGAATGAGGGGAGATCAAATTGAGGTATTCAAGAAGATAACAAGTGTAGATAAAAAAGATATAGAGCAAATGATTCCTCTTGTGAGCCATTCCAGGATGAAAGGTCATTGTCTTAGTATTAGGAGTAGCAAATTAAAAACAGTTGAGGAGAAGCTACATCTCCCAACTGGTTGTGAATCTGTGAAATTCACTACCCCAAAGTGCAGTGGATGCTGGGAGAGGGAGTAAATTTAAGGAGGAGTTAGACAGATTTTTAACTGGTAATGGGTTGAAGGGTTATGGGGAGAAGGCAGGAAAATGGGAGTAAGGAGCATACAGCCATGACTGAATGGTGGAGCAGACTCGATGGGCCAAATGGCTTAATTCTGCTCCTATATCTTATGAATAGAAAAGACATCAATCAAATATTGAATAACTGAACAGTATAAAAAGAACAAGTTTGCAATTGCCAGTTTATCTAACTATCGTTATAAGTCATGGTTTGGCGATGCCAGTGTTGGACTAGGGTGCACAAAGTTAAAAATCACACAACACCAGGTTATAGTCCAACAGGTTTAATTAGAAGCAGTAGCTTTCAGAGCACTGCTCCTTCATCAGGTGGTTGTCAGCAGTGCTCCGAACGCTAGCGCATCCAATTAAACCTGTTAGAATATAACCTGGTGTTGTGTGATTTTTGTCGACTTGTCATACAAACTGCTATGTGACTTATTATATTTGCTACCACAAGAAAAAGAAATATAGAAATAAGCAGTCAGGTTTGATAGTACATACTGGATTGTAATTGATTGACATCCCACAAGATTTGTAATAACATAAATGTGCTTTATAAATGTTATTCCAATTTTGTTTGTTTTTTTCACATCAAATACTGTTTAATATTGTCACATATTGTCACATATTCAATACCTACATTATGATAGAGATTTAAAATATTAGCATTTGGGAACTTAGTTCTAAAGTATGGATTTTGGATTTCAGTTCTGTGATGATGACTTGTTTTTTTAAAAGTCAGAAATCTATTTTCAGTATTTCTAATAATACTTCTAAGAAATCATTTGACTTGTAAATGTCAAGACAAGCTACCTTCTGTGATTATGATCGAAAATGAAAGCTGGAGAAGTGCACATACAGGTTCAGTACTTGACTTAAAATGAGCTATACCAATAGCAGAGCTGTTAGTTGTTCATGTTTATTCTCCTTGGAGCAGAGAAGATTAAGAAGTAACCATATTAAGGTGTTCAAAATTACAAGAACAAGTTTGACAAGGTTAAGGAGGACATTTTGTTTCCACTAACTGGCATGTCAGTAACTAGGGATCACAATTTCAAGACTGTCAACGAGAGAGTTAGGAGTGAGATGAGTAGAAACTTCTTTACTCAGAGCTGTTAGAATTTGGAATGCTCTACCTGGGAGAGTGATGGGGACAGAGTCCCTTAAGGTTTCAAAAGAGAGCTTGGATATATATTTGAAAATGATGAATTCTGACAGCGATGGAGGTAGGGCTGAAAAGTGGGACTAGTTTGGTAGTTCTTTCAGGAGCCAGAACAAACACAATGGGTCGAATGGCCTCCTTCTTTACTACAAAATTCTGTTATTCTATGATAAAGCAGGAAAGTAGAGTTGAAGATTATCAGTTCAGCTATGATATCCTGATGAGCTGAATGGCCGATATTTGCTCTTACATCTTATGGTGGGATATTCTGCCTGAAACTTGCCAAGATTGACACTTAGTTAAAATTCAGTTCAGTAACGCAGACAGGTTCATATTTGACATAGCTAAAGATAGACACCTTGTGGGGAACAATCTTTTCAATAGGCTTGAAGACCCGACTGGGGCACACAAATTACATAATTGATGACACTGACTCCAAACATTGGTATCCTTCTTTATTTACTGGACTTAGAGAGACTGAGGAGCATGGTCATATACCTCATGTTGATACATCAATTTCACTAGTTTTACTATAGTTGAGATAGTTGCCCTTTACAATCCATACCAAAATATCACAGGAACTGAAATATCTCGAAGCATATTGTTATTTGACAAATTGTTTCAAGGGTATCAAATCTAACCTTTACACAATACAAAAATGGCAGTGACCTTAGGGCAGTCATCAGAGCTAGGACTGAAGACAGGCATCTTCTTCCTCCAATCTAAGAAAGATTACCATATTTTCATGATTCCACAGCCTTGAAAAAGCTTGAAATGTGTTGAAACTGTCCTCAGATATCACTGGCAGACCAAATACCTTACAGCTTTTAGTACTCATGAAGGGGTATTTCAGCACCACAGAATTTGCTATGGATTAAGTTCAGCACTATTGCATTCTAGAAGATTGGGTTTTTTTCAGTTTTTCTGAGAGTTTGAGGGGACAGTCAACACTGACAATTTTGGTACAATGAAAAATTGAGCAGCGTTTACAATGGTGTTTACTAGAACCACACAACGTAAATTGATGCTTAACAAGGACAAATGCTCTTTCACAGACCCAAAACCGTACTTTGTGGGAACAGCTGGACTAAAGCCTACATATCAATCACAAAGGCATTCACGCATTTCCAATCCTATCCAGCATGAAAGAATTCGAACAGTTGCTCAGTTCTGTAAATGTTTATCACAAATCTGTTTACATTGGCTGGCAGAAATCACCCAGCCTCTATGGAAGCTATTGCAGAAAGATGTGCAATGGAAATTGACAACTGTATAGCAAAGAGTGTTTGGCACTTTATAGGCAAACGTAGCATCTGCTTCAGTCCTTACATATTTCATTCCATATGATGAAATTCATGTTACATTAACTGGGCCAAGAAAAGTTACTGGAGCGTAGTCTTGCAGTAAATTGAGGGAACGAAATGACCAGTCACATATGCATCACGCTTATTATCAGAAACAAAACATAAATACTCTACTAGAGAGTAGGATGAAGTGTTGGTCTGCATCTACTCTTGTGAAAGTAGGCACGTGCATCAAGATAGCAGAAAGTTCGCTCTCTACACTGATCATCAAGTACTAGGATCTGGTCATCAACATTTACACATGTACAAATTGTTAGATCACTTTTATTGGCATAACTTTGAGATTGAGTGTCTCACAAGTTTCAGGCACTAGGCCACAACTTCAACTGCAGTATAATAATTGATACATTTATATTTCAAAGATTACTTATGCACTTAAAGATAACCACACTCTTAAAAACGACTAGCTGACACTTATCACTATGGATGGTTTAATTTAAAAGAATGTCTTCAATTTTACTAGGAGGAAAATAAGTCATCTTCAATTTATGTCAGCTGATTTTTAAGACTCACTGTGCTGGATTGATTAAGCCTAGGTATGGACTCAGAGTTAGATAAACTAAGCTGAAGAATGAATTAGAAGCCACAACCAGAAGTATGTCGCAAATATTTAAAACTTATTACATTCAGAAATTACTAATATGTCTGAGTAGCTTTGATATACAAAATCTAAAATGGGTTTAATTCCAAGAACGTTAAGTGATTTTTTTTTAACTTTCTGAAAAAGTGACCTTAATTAGAATAACAACACGATAAACCTTCCAATTATGTCCTTTAACAGAGATATTCCATCCTCTCAGAAAAGGCTAGTATTTTAAAAAACAATAAAATTCGAACACAAACATTTTGGAATTACAGGTGAGAAATGAGTACTTATAAATATTATAAGGTTACACGCCTTAAGAAACAAATTTAGCACATTTGATCTACACAGAAAAAGCAAATTAAAATTACTCAACAAGTTTTAACGTATTCCATTCATAATGCTTCAGTATCTTAGTCATAAATTGTTTTCCTTTACTTGTTTTCATTTAACTGAAGATTACCTTTGGGTCCTTTTATGAGCTTTATTTCTGTAATAGTCTCCAAAATAGGCCTTCGTCTACGCACATACAGTCGTACAATTGAACCAGCTTCTTTCAAGGCTTCTACAGCTCTACTGTGTGACACTTCAGATACATCAAATTCATTCACCCGTAAAATGCAGTCATTGACTCTAGATATCAAAAAGAAAATTTATTTTAATTTATGTGGTAAATAAATCCAGAATGTGTTGTCAGATATAACTGGAAAAAAGATAAGTAAAACTAAATAATCTGAAACAAATGCCGAACAAAACCTACTCATATTACCACATATTCCACAATGGATATAGGCCAAAATACAATAAAAAAGCTGAGGGATGATTGGGAAATGTCTGTCATATTCTGTAATATTATCATTCCTTATTGTAAGGCAATATATTTACAATTTATTTGTTAGTTTGGTAGCAATGTAACACCAAAGTTCTAACTCATAGAAACATACCACTCTTCGACTTTGTGAGGAAGGCAGTTTATTTGTTTTCATTATTCTTAGTACAGGTTTCTGATAAGCAATGGAAAAAGCAAATAAAATTGCTTATTAAAACCACTCTAACCATAACGCATGATTGTCTAACAATTATATCAATACCATTCTTACCATTTCACAGTTGCTATCAAGTAGCCCATACCAACATCTAGGGGAATCTTATTTCTTAGAAATATCCAGCTAAAACCTGATGCCTGTTCCCTTCTCTTGATATCATCTCTTAATCATTAACATTACATACCACCTCTACCATTTTTCTACCTTCCTGTAGATATTATACTTTGGTATATTCTATCCTCAGGCCTGTTTGTCTTGTAGCCATAATGGCTGCCCATCCAAATAAATTTGCACCGTTAATTCATTCAACATATTACTTATTCATTTTTAAATAATTTTATCGTCTCACACACGCTAACCTAGCCCTTTGTTCGAATGTTATTTTTCTCCCACACTGTTTATTTTGTTTGGCTTGAATTACTTTACCTTTTTGGTTTTCCTTTTAATTGTAATTCCTAAACTGTTATGACCTGGGGAAAAGCAGTTCATCATCGCACTAATTCCTCAACCTCATGTGTCACAACATTTGTCACAGAAATTTGAGGGTGCATACATGAGGATCAGTGGTCGGCACAACACCATGGGCTGAAGGGCCTGTTCTGTGCTGTACTGTTCTATGTTCTATGTTCTAACATTTAAAAAATGCCTTTCTCCAGTTATAGAGATAGCCAATTAAATATATTATGAAGTTTTTAAATTAAAATAACTAGATTTCTTAATAAACACAACTGGTTTCTTTTCAAAACAAAACTTACAAAGTTAAAATGCAATAATTAACATATACAGTTGGAAAGATAAAAATAAAAATGTATATCCTTGATATAACCCAAAGCACACACTTACACACACTTCAAGAAAAGAGAAGGAAAATATGGCTCGCTGAAAGAAAACCACTTAAATCAATGGGTTGTTCTTGAAGGCATATGGTTAAAACATGGAATGCTCCATATTTTGTTGCTCCGATACCTTGGCATGTATGATCAAGTCTTTAATAACACTCCAATTTAAAACCGAAATGAAAAGGAAAATCCTCTTTCTGAAAATTGTGGGGGACAGAGTCCTTGTGTCTATTTAAGGCTGAGATAGATTGTCATTTGATGAAGAAATCAAGGGTCATAGGGAACTGGCAGGAAAATGAATGAGGAATGTCGGATCAGCCATGATTTTTTGAATAGCAGAGCTGGCTCAAGGTGCCAAATGGTCTATTCTTATTCCTATTTCTTATGGTTGCCTCTGGAGTCTTCACAGTTGCCATTCACACAAGAGCTACAACACTGAGATGTTCCTTCAATCTCTCTTTCGCAAAAAGACAAATGCCTTTCACGTTGAACCCGCAACAAGGTGATTTATTTTTCCAAAACAGGAGAAACCACCAAGACAACCAACTTCTCATAGAGTTTTCTCTGAACTGAAGATGAGAACTAACCCGAAGCCAGGCACTGTTCAAACAGTTCCAGCTGGTGAACATCATCAGAAAAACAGTTATCATCGGCCACATGTGCAATATCAGATGTGAACAAACAGAAGGCTCAAAGATCACAAATCAGAGATTCTTCATTCCACTGGCATGATGTCATTACAAACAGAAAGGGAAATTAAAAATAAATAAGGAATTATTTACTGTGCACACATGGAACAAAATCTTTGCGTTATGTTAGGCTGAGGTATCCTTAGTCAATATGCATCCTCATCATATCAGTTCTCATTGCAGCAAGGAGATCATTTTTTCAAAACAGTCCTTTCAGTTGATCCAGTTCCCCTCCCTCACTATCACCACTTGCTGGTGAATGCCTCGGCAAACTGCTCAGCCCCAATGATCACTGCCATCACCACCTGCTGCAGGAGATTCTGTAAGCACAGACTGTTTCTGACATTAATTTCAGATTTGTTGTCTGAAAATTTTGAAGGAGAAGAACATGAGTTATATGCAACTTAATGCAAGAACCTCTAGAAGTCGCTTGGTGTCCAGAGAGCTCATGTTGGGCTGAAGTTGCTTCCGTGCTTTGGCCAAAGTAAACATTTCTCAATTTCAACAGTAATATCAATGTCAGCAACTCTCCTGGACCAGTAATACCACACTGTCTGGTTACAGCAGTTGATTTTCTGTCATTTGGTGCCCTATTTGATCATTGACTACCTGAGGCTGTTGGGAAGTCTACAGTGCTTGACCTCTCTCCTCTTGTCATGAACCAGCTGGTCGAGGCCTCTTGTCTCCTCCAAAAACCTCTGCCTTCACCTCAGCTGTTCTTGTGCTGGTTAAGACTCTCTCAACAGCTGGTGTGGCAATGTAAACTGCAGAAGCTTAATAACTGCTCATGGACTGAATAAACGAACAAAAGATGGGGCGGCACGGTGACTCAGTGGTTAGCACTACTGCCTCACGGCTCTAGGCACCCAAGTTTGATTCCAGCTTCGGGTAACTGTTTGTGTGGAGTTTGCACATTCTCCCCATATCCGCATGGGTTTCCTCCCACAATACAAAGACGTGCAGGTTAGACGAATTGTTCGTGCTAAATTGCTCATAGTGTTCAGGGATGTGTAGGTTAGGTGTATTAGTCAGGAGTAAGTGTAGAGTGATAGAAAAGGGGAATGAGTGTGGGTGGGTTACTCTTTGGAGGGTCAGTGTGGACTTGTTGGACTGAATGATCTGTTTCCACACTGTAGGGATTCGATAATTCTATTCGATTTGATTCAATAAACTGGGGCACGTGGAACACAGCAGCAATAACTTTGTCTGGAATAAACTATTTAAGGAAAAGACAAATTTATATAGAAATTTAAAGCAATTAGCCATGTCTGACAAAGGAGTGGTGAAGGGTACATAAACAAAACTGCTTTGACACCTACTTGATAAACTGGATGCTTCTTTTTAACACAAAGGATAAGGATTGCCGTGTGGAACAATTTAAGGAATTAATCAACTGAAATCTGCGTCTTCAAACAGACAGTTCAGGCCAAATATAACAAGGCGCAGTTATTATTACATACTTTATTGAGATCTCTCTTTTGATTTAACTTTAAAAATATACAACAGAGATACTAAGTCATCAGGAATGAGGCATTGAGCTAAGGGGATGGAGAGATAAATGGGAGGGGTATGGGACTGGGGGGAAGGTAGGTGAGAGTGCGATAAGTAGATAAAGGTTGGGGTAATGGTGATAGGTCAGAGAGGAGGGTGGAGCAGATAGGTGAGAAGGAAGATGGACAGGTAGGACAGTTAATAAAGGTAGTGCTGAGTTGGAATGTTGGATCTGGGATAAGGTTGGGGGAGAGGAAATGAGGAAACTGGTGAAATCCACATTGATCCCTTACAGCTGGAAGGTCCTGAGGTGGAAAATGAGGCATTCTTCCTCCAGGCATTGGGTGGTTAGGGTTTGGTGATGGAGGAGGCCCAGGACCTGCATGTTCTTGGTGGATTGGGAGGGGAAGTAGAAGTGTTTGGCCATGGGGTGGTGGGTCGATTGATGCGGGTGTCCCGGAGATGTTTTCTGAAGCATTCGAGGAGACTGCATCAGGAGCAACGGTTACAGTAAATATTTGTGCAGGTAAAACTCTGATGGATGTGAAAGACTCCTTTGGGGCCTTGGACAGAGGTGAGAGGGAGGTGTGGGTGCAGGTGTTGCAATTCTTGTGGTGGCATGGGAAGGGGCTGGGAGGGGAGGACCTGACAAGAGAGTCGCAGAGGGAATGGTCTTTATAGAACACAGATAGAGGTGGGGAGGAAAGTATATCTTTGGTAGTGGGGTCCATTTGTAGGTGGCAGAAATGGCAGAGGATGAGGTTGGTGGGGTGCAAGGTGAGGACCAGGGGGTTTCTGTCCTTGCTGTGGTTGGACGGATGGGGTTCGAGGGCGGAGATGCGGGAAATGGATGAAATGCGCCGGAGGGCATCATCGACAATGTAGGAGGGAAAAATGGGGTCTTTGAAGGAGAACGTCATCTGATGCGTTCTCTGGTGGAATTGATCCTAGTTGGAGCTGATGCAGCAGAGGTGGAGGAATTGGGAATAAGGAATAGTGTTTTTACAAGAGGCAGAATGGGAGGAGGTGTAGTCCAGGTAGCTGAGGGAGTCGGTGGGTGCGTAGAAGATGTCCGTGTTCAGTCGGTCATAGTTGATGGAGATCATAAGGTCCAGGAAGGGGAGGGAGGTGACTGAAATGGTCCAAGTGAACTGAAGGTCGAGGAGGAATGTGTTGGCGAAGTTAATGAACTATTCAACCTCCTCGTGGGAGCATGAATTTGCACCAATACAGTCACTAATGCAGCAGAGGAAAAGGTGTGGAACGGTGTCAGTGTAACTGCGGAAGATGGACTGTTCCACGTAATTGACAAAAAGACAGGCATTGCTGGGGCCCATGTGGGCGCCCATGGCTACCCCTCTGGTCTGGAGGAAATGGGAAGATTCATAGGAGAAATTATTGAGGGTGAGGACCAGGTTTAACCAACCGAATGTGTGTGTCAGTGGAGGGGTGCTAGTGGGGAAGCCGGGAGAGGAAAGAAACAGAAGGCTTTCAGGCCCTCGTCATGGCAAATGGTGTATAGGGCTGGATGTCCATGGTGAAGGTGAGGCGTTGAGGGCCAGGGAAACAGAAGTCTTGGAAGAGGTGGTGGGCATGGGTGATTTCCCCGAACTGGCTCAGTGGTTAGCACTGCTGCCTCACAGCACCAGGGTCCCAAGTTCGATTCCAGCCTTGGGTGACTGTCTGTGTGGAGTTTGCACATTCTCCCCATGTCTGCGTGGGTTTCCTCCGGGTGCTCTGGTTTCCTCCCACAGTCCAAAGATGTGCAGGTCAGGTGAATTGGCCTTCTAAATTGCCCACAGTGTAAGGTGCATCGTTCAAAGGGAAATGGGTGTGGGTGGGTAAATCTTCGGAGGGTCAGTGTGGATTTGTTGGGCCAAAGGGCCAGTTTCCACACTGTAGGGAATCTAATCTAATCTTCACAATGGATATCCAGTCCCTATACACCTCTATCCACCATGACAAGGGCCTACAACTTTCTTCCTCTCCTAGTGTCCCCACCAGTACCCCTCCACTGACACGCTCATTCGGTTGCCTAAACTGGTCCTCACTCTCAATAATTTCTCCTTTGAATCTTCCCACTTCCTCCAGACCAAAGGGGTAACCATGGGCACCCATATGGGTCCCATCAATGTCTGTCTCATTGTCAATTACGTGGAACCGTCTATCTTCCACAGTTACGCTGGCACCATTCCACTCCTTTTCCTCTGCTGCATTGATGACTATATCGGTGCCACCTCTTGCTCCCACGAGGAGATTGAACAGTTCATCAACTTCGTCAATACATTCCTCCCCTACCTTAAGTTCACCTGGAGTATCTCAGTCACCTCCCTCCCCTTCCTGGACCTCACCATCTCTATCAACTATGACCGACTCAACACGGGCATCTTCTACAAACCCACCGACACCCACAGCTACCTGGACTACACCTCCTCCCACCTTGCCTCCTGTAAAAACGCGATCCCTTTTTCACAATTCTTCCGCCTCAGCCACATCTGCTCCCAGGAGGACTAGTTCCACCACAGAACACACCAGATGACCTCCTTCTTCAAAGACCCCAATTTCCCCTCCCGCGTTGTCAATGATACCCTCCAGCACATCTCATCCACTTCCTGCACCTCTGCCCTCAAACGCCACCCACCCAACTGCAACAGAAATCCCCGGTCCTCACCTTGCACCCCACCAGCCTCCGTATACATCATATCAACCTCTGCCATTTCCGCTACCCACAAAGGACCCCACTACCAGAGATATATTGCCCCCATCCCTATCTGTGTTCCGTAAAGACCATTCCCTCTGCGACTCTTGTCAAGTCCACGCCGCCACCCCCCCCCCCCCCCCCCCCCCACCAGCCCACCTTCTCCTCCCAGCACCTTCCCGTGCCACCATAGGAATTGCAAAACTTGGCTCATACCTCCCCCCTCATCTCTGTCCAAGGCCCCAAAGGAGCCTTCCACATCCATCAGAGTTTTAGCTGCACTTCCACAAATGCCATTTACTGTGTCCATTGCTCCTGATGCGGTCTCCTCTACATTGGGGGGACAGGATGCCTACTTGCAGAATGCTTCAGAGATCATCTCCAAGATACACCAAACAACCCCACTGCTCGTGGCCAAACACTTCTATTCCCCCTCCCATTCTGCCAAGGACATGCAGATCTGGGCCTCCATCATTGCCAAACCCTAATAACCCAACACTTGGAGGAAGAACACCTCATCTTCCGCTTTGAGACCCTCCAACCACACAGGATCAATGTGAATTTCACCAGTTTCCTCATTTACGCCTTACCCCACCTATCCCAGACCCAAACTTCCAACTCGGCACCACCATCATGACTTATCAAACCTCCTTCCCACCTATCTGTTCCACCCTCTTCTCCAACCTATCACCATGACCCCCACTTTCACCTACCTATTGCACTCTCAGCTACCTTTCCCGCTGCCCCACACCCATCCCATTTATCCCTCCACCCACTTGGCTCACAAGCCTCATTCCTGATGAAGGGCTTTTGCCCAAAACATTGATTCTCCTGCTCCTCGGATGCTGCCTGACCTGCTGTGCTTTTCCAGCACCATACTCTCGACTCTGATCTCCAGCATCTGCAGTCCTCACTCTCTCCTGTGTAGGAAATTGTGTCTCACTAACTTAATTTTAAGTTATTTGAAGAAGTAATGAAGAGGATTGATGAAGGCAAAGCAATGGATGTGATCTATATGAACTCCAGTATGACATTTGACAAGGTTCTGCATGATAGACTGGTTAGCAAGATTAAATCAAATGGAATACAGGAAGAATTAGCCATCTGGATACAGAACTGGCTCAAAGGTAGAAGACAGAAGATAATGGTGGAGAGTTGCTTTTCTGACTAGAGGCCTGTGACTAGCGGTGTGCCAAAAAGATTGGTGCTGGTCCACTGCTTTTTGTCATTTATATAATTGATTTGGATATAAACATAGGTGTACAGTTAATAAGTTTGCAGATGACACCAAAATTGGTGGAGTAGTGGACAGCCAAGAAGATTACTTCAGGGTACAGAAGGACCTTGATCAGATGGGCCAATGGGCTGAGGAGTGGCAGATGGAATTAAATTTAGATAAATGTGACGTGCTACATTTTGGAAAAGCACATCACGGCAGGATTTATACACTTAATGGTAACATCCTGGGGAGTGTTGCTGAACAAAGAGACTTTGTGGTTCAGGTTCTTGGTTCCTTGAAATTAGAATCCCAGGCTTGCCTTTATTCATCAGTGCATTGAGTATAGAAATCGGGTGAATTGGTCATGTTGCAGCTGTATAGGACATTGGTAAGGCCTCTTTTGGAATATTGCATTCAATTCTGGTCTCCCTGCTGTAGGAAGGATGCTGTGAAACTTTAAAGGGTTCAGAAAAGATTTACAAAATGTTGACAGTGTTAGAGGGTTTGAGCTACAGGGAGAGGCTGAACAGGCTGGAGCTATTTTCCCTGCAGCATTGGAGGCTGAGGGGTGACCTTATAGAAGTTTACAAAATAATGAAGGGCATAGATAGGGTGAATAGCCAAGGTCTTTTCCCTAGGATGGGGGAGTCTAAAACCAGAGGGCATAAGGTTAAGGGAAAGGATTTAAAAGGGACCTCAGAGTCAACTTTTTCATGCAGAGGGTAGTGTGTGCGTGGAATGAGCTGCTGGAGAAAGTGTGGAGGCTGTTACAATTACAACATTTAAAAGGCATCTGGATGCATATATGAATAGGAAGGGTTTAGAAGGATTTGGGCCAAATGTTGGTAAATGGGATTAAATTAATTTAGGATATCTGGTCAGCATGGATAAGTTGGACCAAAGGGGTTGTTTCCATGCTGTACAGCTCTATGACTCTATATCTCAAAACTAGCAGTTCCTGTTTCATTCTAGAGTATTTTAACATATCTTTGAAAAATTAAAATAGTTTACCTTAGCCGTCCATCTTCAGCTGCTGCTCCCCCAGGGATAATTTTTGTAATAAATATCCCAGGATCATCTCCAATATGAGGATTGTCTGTGCCTCCAGCTATACTGAATCCCAGGCCAGAATTACCCTGGCAGAAAAGGAAATGTTGGAATGCAATTTAGTTAATTTTCTTGACAGAAAATCAATCAGTAACAAAGTTCCAAGCTCCAAAATAAATAGGTTGTAAAAATTGCAAGGCCAATTTAAATCAAAAGCTCTCTAACTGTCCATTGTCATGAGTTTATCCACCAAACAGCCTCATAAGGGTTTAAGGAGCCAACATAATGAATATGTTTTACTGATGACAAATAATTTGTGCAATTTGCATAGTGTAGGCAACATTTCAGGTAACATATCTACAGATGACAAATAAAAAGAAATAGTCAGCAAATACTGTGTGGCAAGGAAAATAATGGTTAATTTTTCAGTTTTTAAAAATGCGTTTCTACTAAATCTATTCGTTAAATTCCATGACAAGAGTTAGTACCCTGATTTTTGACTTCTGTCTATTTTCCTATTCTTGTGGGCGGCATGGTGGCACAGTGGTTAGTACTGCTGCCTCACAGTGCCAGAGACCCGGGTTCAATTCCCGCCTCAGGCGACTGACTGTGTGGGAGTTTGCACGTTCTCCCCGTGTCTGCGTGGGTTTCCTCCGGGTGCTCCGGTTTCCTCCCACAGTCCAAAGATGTGCAGGTCAGGTGAATTGGCCATGCTAAATTGCCCATAGTGTTAGGTAAGGGGTAGATGTAGATGTAGATGTAGATGTAGGGGTATGGGTGGGTTACGCTTCGGCGGGGCGGTGTGGACTTGTTGGGCCGAAGGGCCTGTTTCCACACTGTAAGTAATCTAATCTAATCTTCCAGTTGCTTTGTTCAAATTTATAAGGTGCTGTTCTCTTCAAATTTCGACAAAGGACGATATAAAAAAAGGTAAACTCTTTGTTGTGTTTATTGATGCTGATGAACCTTTACAATTTCAGCAGTCCATAGATTATGCATGTGGTGGACATTGTCACAAAGATCAAGCAGCAGTGCAAAATTTTTCCATAGTCATTCAGTGTATAAGGTGTTACCTTTAAAATATGCCATATCCGATTTTTTTATTAATGATATACCTGAAGCCCATTTGAAATAACGAAGTTACACAAAAAACTCACCCAAAACAAAAACAAAACTCAGGTCAAACAGATTGTTGCATTGAATTAAATAGGAAATATTCTCTTCACCAAGATCAAGATACAACCATGATTAAACTATTTTCTCAAGGATTCAGAACATCATATCACAAAAATCATAAAGCCCTTTACTAATTTGAACCACTGGTTCCATCTCCATATTACAAGAGTTGATAAAGCAAACTTTGGTTTAAATTTCTCCAGGCTGTTGACAATATTATAAACCTCTGTAAGCTCACCCATCTTAAGATCAAGAATCTCCTGTCAGGGTTGAAAAGACTAGGCTTTGTCAGTCATTCTTATAATTCAACCTTCTAAAACTGGGTTTAATTTGAAGGTCATCATGCAGTGTCTGCACCACTTAAATAACTCATTATATATCCAGTGTGTTATGACAATCAGAATTGAACATGGTGTTAAAGGTATGATAAGATCAAAGCATAACGTAACTAGTTTCTTTTGATTTGTATTTTACTTTCTTGGTTAATGATGGGTGATAGTGTTGTAGTACTATCACTAGAGCAGCAATCCAGAACTCCAAACTAATTTCTGAGGGACATGGCTTTGTTTCTCATCATAGCAAGTGGTCAAGTTTGGATCATGTAAAAACCTTCGTTAATAGTCATCATGCAAACATTGAGAATTGTTGCCAATACCCATCTGGTTCACTAATATGCTTTCCGAAGGAAAATCTGCTGTTTTACCTGCTCTGACCTACAGGTGACTCCAGACCCTTAGCAATGTGGTTGATTTTGAATTGCCTTCAGGGAGATTAGGGGTGGACAATAAAAGCTTTAGAAACAGTGTCAACCAATGAGTAATTTATAAAAATAAATATCTTTGTTAACTGCATTGTTTGAGTATGTCGATCATTGTTACAATCAGACCCAGGTCATTCATTTCAGTTCCAGATGCCATTTCCCCCAAACAATTAAGTCCTCAGATGGACAGTGATGTACAAACTCCTCTTCTTGGTTGGTTAGATATCTTTCTCCCACACTCAAATGAATTTATCTTTTAAACAGAGCCAATTTAGCCAGGTCTTATTGAATAAAAACTGAATTTAGATTCATATTACTAAATATGAAAATAATTAATACACGGATTAGAAATGAGGGGAGTCCAAAAACGTTAATAAAAATAGATGTGCAATATTGTTTGCAAGGATCAGATAGTCAAACATTGCTGATATTGCAGTGGAGGCTCCTCGTAGAGTTTATATTAGTTGAGGTTCAATAATACTGATTACTTTTGACTGGGATTTAATTGCAGCATTCAGGATGAGAGACAGAGTCCTTTTATTGTTCTTTTTCCTTTTGTCTGGTTTGCAACACATGAAGTGAGACAGGGTCGTTACCTGAAACGTAGCAGTGACAGGGGAATAGTTATTTGACGTTCATAGCATGCTAAAGCTCAAACCCCTACTGGTACACGAGACTGTTCAATTCCTCCAGTACATTCCAGTAGAGACGAAACTAGATCTTTAACACCCACCCTTGTGTTCAAAGGCAAAACACAAAATTGTGGTTTGGGACATATGGCGCAAGGGGTGCCTTCATGTTGAGCAGGAGATCATCAGTCCCTCATTATCTTTGTAGTTACACAAGATCACAGTCCAATCTGTTTTGATTTGCCTTTTTATTCCTTCATAGAGCAGTTTTTTTGTCGTTCCTTTCATATTCTTGGGTGTGTAATTCCATACATTTCTCTGTCCAGAAAGCCCCTTATTTTACAACTAGTCTTTTTTGTATCAGTTCTCTTTTTAAAAACATATAATTTTAAAATGTTCTCACTACCTCAGGGTTCTGACCACTGATCATGACTCTGTCACGTACATTAAACACTCTGTAGAAGTATACTAGAAGTTGAAAGTCTCTTTCCACTTAATCCTTATCTATTCCAACACCATTCAGGAGGTGCACACACTTCCCACGTTTCATTTCTGTATCGTATTCTATGTGTTTTTATATTCAACATTGCTTGCCATTTTTTTTCCTACTTGTATATTCTATCCAACACAACATTATTTTGAATGGACTACTTCAACTCCCTAAATCTCCAACATTTGATTTTGTTTGCAGAACTTACCACATCAGTAGAAATGTAAACGAGACACAGTAATAACTGCAACATTGCTCCCTGGGGCATCCCACTTATAAAAGTACAGGTGAAAACTATACATAGTGAATAGCAGAACCCTTAGGAGTACTGTTATGCAGAGAGATCTGGGTGTGCAGATCCACAGATCACTGAAGGTGGCAACGCAAGTCAAGAAGGTAGTGAAACAAAGGCCTATAGCATGCGTGCCTTCATTGAAAGAGGCACTGAGTATAAAGACAAACAAGTTATGCTGCAGTTTTATAGAACTTTAGTTAGATCACACCTGGAATACTGCATTCAGTTCTGGTCACCCTGAAGGATTTGGATGCTAGGGAGAGGGTACAGACAAGGTTTACCAGGATGTTGCATGGTATGGGGGATTTTAAGCTATGAAGAAAGGTTGTGTTTTCACTGGAATGCAGAAGGTTGAAGGAATGCTGATAGCCATTTACAAAATTATAAATGGAATGGATAGAGTGGGAAGTATGAGGCTTTTTTCCAGGGTAGACAGTCAATTACTATGGGATACAGGTTCAACATGCGGGGGAGGGGTGGGCTATTTTAAAACCTCTCCGCCCCCACCCCCTCTCCGGTCTATCACCCTCACCTTAACGTCCTTCCACCTATCGCATTCCCAATGCCCCTCCCCCAAGTTCCTCCTCCCTACCTTTTATCTTAGCCTGCTTGGCACACGCTCCTCATTCCTGATGAAGGGCTTATGCCCGAAACATTTATTCTCCTGCTCCTTGGATGCTGCCTGACCTGCTGCGCTTTTCCAGCCACACATTTTTCAGTTCAAGAAGGTCTTTGACAAGGGGCCATGGTGTCAGAAGCAAGGTGCTATCATAGATAGAAACTTGGTTATCTGGCAGAAAGCAGAGAGAAAGGATAAAGAGTCCTTCTCAGGTTGGCAGCTGGTGACGTGGTGTTTTGAGGCTCAGTGTTGGGATCAATACTTTTCACCTCACACATTAATGATCTAGGTGAAGGAACTGAGGGCATTCTGGCCCCCTGACTGTAACCCATCTGCCTTTTTCTTGGACCTGAGGTGTGATTACCTCCCTGTAACACTTCTCAATAACCCCCTCCTCCGCTTCTCAAATGATTTGAAGTTTATCCAGCTCCAGTTCCCTAATGCAGTTTTCAAGGAGCTGAAGTTGGGTGTATTTCCCGCAGGTGAAGTCAGCAGGGACACTAGTGGTGACCCTTACCTCCCACATGCTGCAGGAGTAACATTCAACTGCCCTAACCTCCATTCCCACTTCTAAATTCCAAAGAGACTATTGAAAGATAAAGAATAAAAAAAAGTGGTTACTTTGCCAACCCAACGCACAGAACTCTTTTCTTTGGTTAGAGGAGGTGGATGGGTGGGAGATACCACCTAAGTAGCGTTCCAACTGCCCAATATATTACTTCACTTGCTCAGCAGTCCCATGTCCATTTCTGCTGAGCTTGCACTCCGCCTATAAACCAGGTAAGTTTTTATATTTTAAATTTACCTTCCCGTCAGTCCCCTGGGTCCTCACTGTCACTCTTCCCACTGCAATTGCCGTCAAAAAAATGAAGACTGCTGAACACACAAGGTAAGTTTTTATATTTTAAATGTACCTTCCTGTCAGGCCCCTGGTCCTCACTGTTGCTCCTCCCACTGTAACTGCCCCCGAAGAAATGGTGTTGTGGTTTCTTCTGGTGGTCCTGTGAGAAAAGGACAGCGTTCCTTGCAACTACACCCTTCACCAGGACTTGCAGGTCCTTGTCTGCGCACCAAGGTGCACTTTGCCTCTATTAGCACTATCCCTTGACAATCTTTGCTCGCTGGAACTGTGAGGCAGTATTCCTGGTTTGGGCTTTTGAACTGCTACACAGCTAGAATTTTATTGTAGTGCCAGTGACAGGAATACTCCAAGGCCCAGCATATTAAGCATATTTGCTGTTGCTAAGCACAAGATAACATGAAAGCAGTACCATAAAGACATGGTGCATACTTAATGAGATTAGCACCTAGAATCATGCAAGAACACCCCTTGGAGCTCAGAGAAATTATTCAAACAAAACTTTCCAAAATTGAAAGTTTAGTCCCGTGTGCCTTAGGAATATAACTAAATAATTTAGTTGTAATGTATGTTGGATTCTTCACCGCAACAATATCCACACGGGAGATAATATAAGCAATGCCGCATCAGGTAAAACATCTTGCTAGATTAAAACTCACATCAAGATTCACTTCTTGCATGATTCCCACAACCTTATTCAGTAATAATGCACCTCTCCTCCCACTCTAAGAAGTACCGACTAGTTTGAAACAGGGCAGCCTAGTTTGCCTTCTACTAATTAGTTATAAGTTAGGATATCCGTTGATGCTAGCAATCAATGAACACCACAGTTGGTTCTAGGTGTAAGCAGCAATCATTAAAACACAGTGCTGCCTCCCTATTACATCACACATCTCTGCATTTGTTTTGAGGGCTAGCCAATTTAGCGCTTAGATTCAAGGCATGGCAAACAGTTAAAACATGTTTACACTATACTCTCCACCGCAAGGTGACCAGCATTCCATTTTTAGAACAATCTCTTCTGGGCTAGGCGAGCAACATAATAAATTACATGTGAAGAAAATTAATGAAGAGCATGCCCTTTCCTATTCTTCTTTGACTCTGCAAAATCACTGCCTTAATGATAGATGGGAAAAAATAGAAACAATAGCAGCTGTAAATCTTTCAGGTCAGACACTCAGTCTTTTTCACTCTTATCAATAATAAATGTTATGGCAGTGAAACAAGTTTATTTTCCAGCAGTGGTCTCAGCTTCTTTCCCACTCCAATATTTTATAGATAATTTTTTCTATCCTTTTCTATCCTTATTATTTTTTCCATCTTCGTTTATCTCTAACTCCAACACCATTTACATTTTTCAGAAGGTCTTTTCATTTTGTCACGTCTTTCTTTTGTACGTATTTTAATATATGCACAAATTCACAGACTGAGATAAAGGATTTTAAGCTATAACCATTTAATATCCTTGAAAAAGAGCAAGATGGAATCAAACAGATACTGGGCAGAGGTAATTTTCAGAATCATGCAGAGAAAAAGGTGCCTAACTCCAGCTGAGAAGGATAGGCAGAGATGTTGTGGACTGTAAAGGAATGACAGAGTTTAGGAGCATTAAGGTGAGTCTGAAAGTGGTCAGACAGAGGATCAAGTTTGAATCTTTTGGTTTCAACTGAGTGGAAGCACTTGGTATGAGAAAAATTCATAGTAGTAGGAGGCCAGACCCACATGTGGCATCTGGAGTGTGTTAACTTTGGGGACTGATATTTATTAATACTGTTGAGTAATAGGCAAAGGGAGCACATGGTGCTATTGCATCATGGTTTGAATCAGCTTGGTAATGGGAGTATGCAAAATCAGGAGTGAGATAATTGCACTTAATCATGAGCCATGAAAACATTCTATTCGTGTCTCTTGATCAGGTTGGAAATTTGCTTATTGAGCTGGCAGGTTAATTTTCAAAAGTTTCATCACCATGCTAGGTAACATCATCAGTGATGAAAATGTGTTGCTGGAAAAGCGCAGCAAGTCAGGCAGCATCCAAGGAACAGGAGAATCGACGTTTCGGGCATAAGCCCTTCTTCAGGAATGAAGTGATGAAGAAGAACATCATCAGTGAGCCTTCTGTGAAGTGCTGGTGTTCTGTCCCGCTTTCTATTTATGTCTCTTGGTCTGTTAAGGTGGGGGATATCATTTACGGTTCTTTTTCTCAGAGGATGGTAAATGGGGACCAAATCAATGTGTTTATTGAGGGAGTTCCAGTTTGGATGCCAGGCCTCTAGAAATTCCCATGCATGTCTCTGCCTAGGATGGATGCGTACCAGTCAAAGTGGTGTCCGTCTCCTTCTGTATCTAAGGATATGAGAGATAGTGGATCATGCCTTTTGGTGGCTAGTTGGTGTTCGTGTGTCCTGGTGGCTAGTTTTGTGCCTGTCTGTGCAATATAGTGTTTGTTATCGTCCTTGATGGTATTTTGTAAATTATATTCATTTTGCTGGTTGTTGGGTAAAAAAACGAAAGTAATTTGCAAAATAACATGCAAGGACTGTAACAAACACTATAATTGGACAGACAGGCAGAAACCTAGCCACCAAGACACACAAACACCAACTAGCCACCAAAAGATGTGACCCACTATCACTAGTATCCTTACATATAGACAAAGAAGGACACAACTTCAACTGGAACAACATATCCATCCTCTGGCAGGCTGAAAGAGACATGCACGGGAATTCCCTGGAGGCCTGGCATTCAAACTGCAACTCCATCAATAAACACATTGATTTGGACCCCATTTACCAACCTCTGCGAGAAAGAACTGGAAACGACATCACCCACTTTAACAGACCAAGACACATAAATAGAAAGCGGAACTGATACTAGTGCTTCACCGGATGCTCATTAATGATGTTACCTAGCATGGTGACAAAACATCTAAAAACAAACCTGCCAGCTTAATGAACAAGTTTACAACCTGAACCTCAACCTGAGCTATAAATCTTCTCAAAAATTGCAATGTCTCTCTGTTTTACTTCCTTCCTGTTCCCCCTGCCCTGTGTTGTGTCAGGTGAAAGTGTCAGCAAGGGTTAATGCTGTGGAGTGCCTTAAGCACCACCTACTATGAAAAGTTTGGTAGTGGAAAAGCTAAAGACCACAACGGAATAAGACCTATAATTTACTCATGAAAATATCAAGAACCAGAGAAAACAAATTTTAAGGAATTGGCAAAAAGAAGCAAGGCAACATGAGAAAAACATTTTCACGTAATGAGTGGCTGAGGTCACTCAACTACCGTGGCAGTGTGGTGAAGACAGATTCAATTGAGGCATCATTTTCCTTTAATCTTTTTCATTATTCAGGAAGATCTGGATTTGTTTGTTTTATATATCCCACCCCTGACAATGTACCATGATTAAAATTGCCTCTTCTTTAAAATTTTGATCATTGTTCAGTTAGATTTGCCTGCATATTTTTAATACCAAATTATCTGGCATAGATCTATTCTTAACCCAATGAAGTTGACTCTGCAACAATTAATGATTCATAATTCTCAATTATTATATGTTCTTTTTCTCTATTGTTTCTTTGTTCCAACCAAATAGAGTCTGTCCTTAACCATTCTGGGACCTCCTCTCTCCAGCATTTCAATACTTTCCTTAATCAATACTATAAAACCATAAGACGATAAGACATAGGAGCAGAAATTAGGCCATTCTGCCCATGTCTGCACCTTTCAATACTGCCAATTATGCTCCTTCCCTGTTGGTCCTGAAAATCTTGTATCCAGAAATAATTATGTTTCATTATCCAGACCTGTCCTTCTTTGAACAAGGTTTCTGTTATTGTTACAATGTCCAGGTCCCAAGTACTTAATCTCCACCTGTAACTTACTAATGTTATTTACTGCCCATTCATACACATGCACAGTAATCCTAACTAAGACTTTATTGCAATCCCTCTTAATTTGATCCTAACTAAGCTTTATTATTTCCTACTTTCGAGTTATCTGAATTTCCCAAGTTTCTATGCATCTTTGCAGACCTCTCAATCATTACTTCTTAGTCCCCACACCAAGTTAGTTTAAATTCTCCATAACAGCACTAGCAAATATCTCACAAGGAAATTGGTTCAAACTCTGGCCTTTATAGTTTTAAATTCCATATAATGGGTGCCAATGTTGCTGGAAACTGAAGTCCTCTCTCCTGCCTTGTTCCTGCAACTACACTTTCATTGCCACGGTCATCCTTCTTCTATGGTTGTGTTTGGTGATAAGTATACAATTGAGAGTAATCCAATGATTACTACCTTTGACGTTAACATTACTCTCCAAACTCTGTAGGAACACATCCTTTTTCTCTATGTAATTAATATTAACTGTGGACCATGACCACTGGTTGTTCAGGGTTAAAGTTTTAACTACTTAGCCAGTAATAAGCAAAGCTACTAAGGCATGTCAGAGCTAACAAACAATGCATCCAAAGTTAGTAGTGAGAAGCCATGCTATCAAAGACCTTGTGAGAGGAACAGATAATGCCTACAAAGACTATATCAAAAGTCACACGACACCAGGTTATAGTCCAGCAGGTTTATTAGAAATCACAAGTTTTCAGAGTGCTGCCCCTTTGTCAGGTGCACTTGATGAAGGGACAGCACTCCAAAAGCTTGTGATCTCACAAACTTGTTGGACTATAACCTGGTGCTGTGGATATTTGACCTTGACCACCCCAGTCCAACACCAGCACATCCACTACCAAGACTATGTGAGATAAAGTTATTATGGGACACAAGGACATTGAAGTGTGGGAATTATAATATGCATGCTGCAATCTGGTTAAAGTATGAAAGTGTTCTGCAACTAAGCAGGGTGAGCTATGACACCCCATCCTCCCCCAATAGTAAAACTTCTCTGCATAAGAGCAATTGAAATAAAAGACATTTCCTGTTTTCCTGGACTCCTCCCTCAATTTGTCACTTCACCTGTCAAGATCTATCTCCTCTCAGAATGTTCTGCAGACACTCACTGGCATTCTTGGCCCTGACATGAGGATGGCAATATTGCATCTGGAATTGTGTCTGCAGAAAGATCTTTCTGTACGCGTAAATATTTTATGCACAAACACTATCAATCTTCCACTCTTTCTTCATGTGCCTGTTGAAGCTAAGTCAGTCATAGTGCTTGACTTTAGCTTGGCGCTGGCAGCACTTTCAAGATAAATCATCCAAATCAGCTCCACTCAGAACTAAATGCTGGTTGGAAGTGAGATGCAATTAGGGGTTCTCAGCACTACCTACTTGGTCCTCTTGACTGCCTGGCAGTCCCCCACTCCTCTCCTTGAATATCTTCAAGTTGCAGGGTACCCTTAACTGCCCTCTAAAATGGCATAGCAAGCCACTGAGTTCAACAGTTGCTGGTCTTGTCAGCAATGCCCATATACCATGAAAGAAGAAATAGAAAACGCATACATAAAATGTTACCCGATATTTTGCAGACGTGCCTCAGTGTTGGCAGCTGCTGCTCATGTTCCAAAATTTGGTACTTGAGCTGCTGCGGCTGATTACACTTACTGCACATGTGGCTATCCAAGTCAATCAGAAGCATTCTTTGGAGCAGAGAAGATTGAGGGGAACCTAAGAAAAGTGTATAAGATTATGTGAGGCATGGACATGGTGATTAGAAACAAAGCTGTTTCCCTTAATTGAAAAGTCATTAACAGAGGCATAATCTTAAGGTGAAAGACAGGAAATATAAGGGGATTTGAGGAAAAAAATAATTTCATCCAGAGGGTGGTGGGGATCTGGAATATATGGCCTGATGGTATTGAGGCAGGTAAACACATAATGTTTAAAAGTACTTGGATGAGCACTTGAAATGTCATAGCATTCAAGGCTTAGTGCTGGAAGGTAGGACAAACATAGATATAGTGTAGCTTTAATGGTACAGACTTGATTGGCTGAAGGGCCTCTTCTCTATGATTATTATGTTTGAGGATTCGCAGTCCAAAGGTCCATCCTGCCCTCTACCTATAATTAGAAAATGAAATTTTTACTCAAAAAGAGAGACCCATCGGCTACTCAGCAATCAGCTGCTTCTTTTTTGCTGATGGGATATTATTTTATAGACAGCTTAACTGAAATGCTTTACTTAACTGTTAATATCCAAAAATGTTCAATTTTAATTGATTGAAAACTTCAAAAGTATTTAATGTTACTATTCCTTTGTTATTAACTTTAAAACCTAATAGAAAACTCATTCTACATCAGTCCTTGTCCTATGATATCATTTCACTTCAGAAATAGCTCAGTCCCATACAATTCCCCCAGTTCTGGTGCCACTCATTATAAATTTCTGCTCTCTGCCCTTAATACACATCTATTTTAAATGTCTGATTGTTTTTATTTTCAATTTTCCAGCTCCCATTTTAATTCAGTGACCTAAATTAGAGAGGGAGAAAAATTACCGACTAACCGATTACTTCCCCACTTTCCTCTGACACTGAACTTTTTTCCAAGGTTTGATCTGTTTCTCACTGACTGTGGTGGCTGCTTTTAGCTGTGGGACTTTGACACTGTTGTCCTTCAGAATCTTCCACTGACACTCCATAGAGGTTTTTAATTGTGGATCCCTAATATTGTTATGTCTCAGTCTTCCACTGATTCCATGCCATTATCTTTAACTGTGAATCTCTGATACTGCTCTCTTGCAGGCTCTCTGTTATTGCCACAGGTGTTCCGCAATATAGTGTTCTAGCCCAGTCATTATCAGTGGCTTCATCAGTGATCTTTCCGTGAACATAAAGTCAAAAATGAGAATGTTTACTGGTGATTGTACAGTATTGAGGTCCTCTCCCAAACCTCAGATACTGAAGCAATCTGTGCTCAAGGATAGCAAATCCTCAACAACACTCAGTTGATGACTGGTAAGTGGCAAGCAACATTCATGCCATACAATTGCCAAGCAACTATTATCTCCAACAAGAGAAAATTATTAACCATTAATTTTTGATGTTCAGTACCATTACTAACTACTTTGGAGCTGGTTGGTGGGGGAGTGAAGAGAAATTACATGGGGGATCTCATGGAGGTATGGAACTGAGAGTGGAAATGGAGTTGAATGCATGGGAGGGGTGCAATGAGAAATGGAATGACATAGAAAGAAGGGGTGGGTTGAGGATTCTATGAGAAGGATAAGGGAATGGGATAGGAATGGCATGAAAATAATGAGGTGCCATGGAACTGAGAAATTCTTTTTAAAAAAGTTATGTTACAGTAAAGGTAATCATTCCATCACGAACGTTTTGTATGTCTCTGCTGGTATATGACTAATTCAGGTTATACTCTAATAAACCAGTCTCCAGGTAAGGTTCCCAATTTATGATGGCTTTATATAGAATAACTTAAATTTTCAAGCTCCCAGGTGAGGTGGGATGATGTAGCTTCCCTCCTTTATTATTTGATCCCACAACTGGTTACAAGAATAATTTGAAAAGAATCCCTTCCATTGTGGATTACCTTCTTCTAAACAAAATGAATTAAATTTTTAAAATGTAACCAGGCTTTCTTGAGTTCATGCTTTCTCGAGTTTTTCAGTTCCTAAACATGATAAAAACTAATATTACACAAACATACCCACATACTAGAAATGAGAGGCAGGTCCAAAAGTTTAAAAAAGATCATTGTCCAAGTTTAGTGAAGAGTAGATGATTGGATGTTGAGTCTATTATGTTCAGAACTACTGGCAAATTTAGCCTTGGTAACTGAAGCAATTGATTTCAAGATTCTTGACTTTACAGGTTAACTGAAATTCTTTTGTTGTTTCTTTTCAACAGTGACAGTCTTGCAGCACTCAGAGCAATATTCAATCTTTTCATTTTTACCTGCAGCACTGGAATATTTTTTAGTTCTCCTCTTTAGACTGTGAACTTTACGGCACCCTATTTAACTAACATACACAGTCTAAGGATTTCAGTTGGATTTTAAACCCTGTTTTTTGTAAACATAAAAATGCCTTTTGACTCAAGCTTACTGAAATAAAACACATAGGAGATGTTTTCCTGCATACAGGAGGTAAGTAAATTGCTTTGTACTTTGTCTTTTCGAAGTCTTACTCTTTGAGCCTTCTTCAGTACCCTACAGCGAGTGATATTTCAGGGATTCACACAGACAGTCATTTGTTAATGGAGCCTTCTATTCCTCAAAGTAATGTCATGAGTCAGGCTTGCCTGGCAGACTTTGTTTATAACAAGAACATGTAATAGTTCACTTTGTCTGTTACATAATTCAAGGTTCTGATAATCACCCATGATAATTTAGTTTCATAGATTTCCTTTTCTTCCTTAACTTCTGTGACACTATAAACTTTGTAACTTTAGTAAATGTTCATGGATTGAAAGAATCAGCAATGACTTCTTCTGAAATAAACTGTTTCTCGAGGTGAAATGGGCAAGGAGAAATCTGTTATAAAAGCAATTAACCATCTCTGGGAAGAAGCAACATAAACAACCTATTTCCTGGGAGAGAAGAAATAATAACAACTGCTTGATAACCTGCTACCTGGTAACAAATGGACAATTAAGATTGCATGCAGAAGGAATATTCTGAAGTAAATGGGAGAACAGCAGGAAAAGTAATGTTTAAACAGTCAGGTAACCCCAAATGTAACCCGGAACAGGGGGGCTACTTCTGATAAGAAGGCAAGCTACAAGCCTGGGGTCTCCAACAGTATAATCAATGTTGAGATGAAAGAATCTATTGAATCATCAATAATGCCACACGCCAACCTTGAAACAGAGAAAATTGTCTAAGAATCCAACATGGAACAACTCAATAGCAGAACATCAAAGAAAAACATCGCAAAAAGATCGAACTCTGGACACTTCTGGAGACAGCCATCATTAGTGGAATCCTGGTCAGATTCTATCATTAATTGGCTAATACCAGGTTGCGTTGTGAGGCTTAACTTGCTTGCTTGAGAGATCTTATTTCAGTTGCTACATACAATCAAGTTTAAATCATTATTTAAATATTTGATTGTGAGATTTTGTAAAAAGTAGCCGAATTAAAGGTAACTCATGGTGATTTACCCATTATACGTTCTTTAGTTTTTTTTGATAATCTCATTCAAATTCCTTTTTTGTCACTCTCCTTCACTGACCATGAACTTTTTCTTTAGTTTCAATTTCACTTTTATATCTTTATTCTCCTGTGGTATTTATTATTGACTTGTTTTTTTCCCCTGAAATCTAAGGCCAGTTTTAAAAATTATTTCCCATAACCATTTGATCAGTTTGTAACTCTTTTTCTTCTAACTTTCTTTCCCCAGTCCCTTCAAAATCAGTACTTTTTAATCTTGTTTTGCTCTTTTCCTTTATCTTACATTCTAATATGTTTTGAGAGCTACTGTTTAAAAAGTTCCCAATGTTTATTCCTTTTATCTGCACTGGTTCACTACCCATCATTGAAATCAACAGTAATTTATTTCTATATGAATAATGAATAATCACTTTTGATTTGACACAACTCCACAAGAGTACTTGCTGTTTTGTTTTTCAAGTATTTGGTACTGTACAACCAAAATCTAGTGAGGCTGAAATTTACTTTTCCTACTTTAATTTGTTGATGCTTAACAATAAACTCATAATTAATTAGAAAGTGCTATTATTCAATAGCTGTTTAACATTTGGTGATCTGAAGTAAGCACAAATAAACATGACCATATTACAATATTAATTATCAAAAGAATCGTGTGAATTTAGTTTGTTGTAGAGTTTCATACATTCCTCAAATCCTGCCCGGGACAATTATATGAAGTCATCATTTGGGGCGGCACAGTGGCTAACACTGCTGCCTCACAGCACCAAGGTCCCAGGCTCAATTCCAGCCTCAGGTAACTGCCTGTGTGGAGTTTGCACATTCTCCCAGTGTCTGTGAGAGTTTCCTCCCGGTGCTCTGGTTTCCTCCCACAGTTCAAAGGTGTGCAGGTTGGGTGAATTGGCCATGCTAAATTGCCCATAGTACCAGGTGGATTAGTCAGAGGGAAATGGATCTGGGTGGGCTACTCTGCAGAGGGTCGGTGTGGACTGGTTGGACCGAAGGGCCTGTTTCCACATTATAGGGAATCTAATCTAATCTAAAATCTAAAGCAGGAGCAAATTCCTGCAGACACTGGAATCTGAACTGAAAACAAAGTTCACTTCAGCTGTGATGAAGAGTCATCTAGACTCAAAATGTGAGCTTGCTTTCTCTCCATGGATGCTCCCTGATCTGCTGTGATCTCCAGCATTTTTTGTTTTCATCATTATAAAGGTTTTGTCAAAGGATTAATTACATCTATATAAATATGTATTTAACTAACCAAGTTGCAGAAGTACCTAGCCAGCAAAGCTCAAACTGGATGTCAGCCTATGTTCCAAAAAAATACAGAGGATAAAAAAAGAGGATAGACACGTGTAAGAGCAACATTTTTAACTTACCCGTTCCAATGTGATTTCTTCAAATTCATATTCTATTTCTGTTCCATTAACCTAAATGTCAAGAACAAACGAAACCCATTTTAGAAATCAGTTTAAAATGAAAACAGGAATGTTTTGTACAAAACCAGTCTGCATTTATATCAGCCACAGCATTGAGAAATTGAGATCAACCAATGTCTGAGACATATATTCAAAAATACACACTCTTCTCAAGAACTGCCTTACACAAATAATTACACACATATCTTTCATGTGTTTTGGCAGCAGCTATTCATACCTCAACTAAAATACTATACATATGGGATAAAGTTGAAAGGTTTTGTAATAGTCTAAAGAAAATATTGTGGGTCGTTATCACCGATGGTAATCCAGAATCTGATGAATGAATAGTTTAAAATTGGCATAAGCATAAAAAGGCAGCCCACTTGTTTACTATCAACATATTAGCAAAAAAAGAAAATCTGTACTACTGATATGGTTCCAACATGTACATTGTCATAAGAACATAAGAAACAGGAGCAGGAGTAGGCCATCTGGTCTATTTTACCTGGTCTGCCATTCAATATGATCATGGCTGGTCTTTTCTTGGATTCATTTCCACTTACCTGCCCGCTCACCATTACCCTTGATTCCTTTACTGTTCAAAAATCTATTTATTCCACCTGAAAAACATTCAATGAGGTCACCTCAACTGCTTCACTGGACAGGGAATTCCACAGATTCACAACCTGTTTTGGTGAAGAAGTTCTTCCTTATGTAAATCCAAAATCTGCTCCCCCTTATTTTTAAGCTATGTCACTAATTCTAGTTTCACCCATCTGTGGAAACAACCTCTCTGCTTCTATCTTATTTATTCCCTTCAAATTTTATATGTTTCTGGAAGATCCCCCCTCAGTCTTCTAAATTCTAATAAGTATAATCCCATCTATTTGATCTCTCCTCATAAGCCAACTCTATCAATTCCAGAACTAACCATGTGATCTTCCTCTGCACCCCCCTGCAGTGCCAGTACATCCTTTCTCAAGTACAGAGACAAAAACTATACACAGTACTCCAGGTGTGGCCTCATTAGCACCCTATACAGATGCAGCATAATCTCCCTGTCTTTAAGCTCGATCCCTCTAGCAATGAAGGACAATATTCAATTTGTCTTCTTAATTACCTGCTGCGCAGTAGAAAGTGAGGACGGCAGATGCTGGAGATCAGTCAAAAGTGCGGTGCTGAACAAACACAGCAAGTCAGGCAGCAGCCAAGGAGCAGGAGAATCTATGTTTTGGGAATAAGCCCTTCATCAGGAATGAGGCTTGTGGACTGGGAGGCTGAAAGACAAATGGGAGTGAGGTGGGGATGGGGGAAGGTAGATGAGAATGCAATAGGTAGATGAAGGTGAGGGAGAAGGTAATAGGTCGGAGAGGGGTTGGAGTGAATAGATGGAAAAGGTGATGGACAGATCAGGAGGGCGATGCCGAGATTGAAGCTTGGGACTGGGATAATGTGGGGGGAGGGAAAATGAGAAAACTGATGACATCCACATTGATCCCATGTGGTTGCAAGGTCCCAAGGCAGAATATGAGGTGTTCTTCCTCCAGGCATCGGGTGGTAAGAGTTTGGCGATGGAGGCGGCCTGGGACCTGCATGTCCTTGGAGGGAGGGGGAGTTGAAGTGTTCAGCCACGGGGCAATGGGGTTGATTGGTGCGGATCCCAGAGATGTTCTCTGAAACAATCCAGAAGTAGTTCCTCCGCTACATCAATGACTGTATCGGCACTACTTTGTGCTCCCACAAGGAGGTTGAACAGTTCATCAACATCAACATCTTTCACCCCGATCTCAAATTCACCTGGACCATATCGGACACCTCCTTCCTCTTCCTGGACCACTCCATCTCCATACAAGACATCTACTACAAGCCCACCAACTCCCACAGCTACCTAGACTACATCTCCTCCCACTCTACGTCCTGTCATTCCCAAATCCATCCCCTCCATCGCATCTGTTCCCAGGATGACTAATTCCACCTTAGAAAATCTTAGAGGGCCTCCTTCTTCCAAGACCACAATTTCCCTTCCTACGTGGTCGACGATGCCCTCCAGCATATCTCCTCCACTTCCTGCACCACCACCCTTAAACCCCATCCCTCCCAACGCAACAAGGACAGAACCCCCTTGGTCCTCACCTTCCATCCCACTAACCTCCGCATACATCGCATCATCCTCCGCCACTTCCACCACCTAATAACAGAACCCTCCACCAGAGACATATTTCTCTCCCCACCCCGCTCAGCATTCTGTAGAGACCATTCCCTCCGCAACTCATTTGTCAGGTCCACGCCCTCTACTAGCCCACACCCCACTCCAGATACCTTCCCCTGCCACCACAGGAAATGCAAAACCTGCACCCACACCACGCCCCTCACCTCCATTTTAGGCCCCAAATGATCCTTCCACATCTGACAGAAATTTACCTGTACCTCCAACAATGTCATCTACTGTATCCGTTGCGCCCAAAGTGGTCTCCTCTACATCGGGAAGGCAGGACATCTACTTGCAGATCATTTCAGAGAACATCTCTGGGACACCCGCACCCACCAACCCCACTGCCCTGTGGCTGAACACTTCAACTCCCCCTCCCACTCCATCAAGGACATGCAGGTCCTCGCCTCCTCCATTGCCAAACGCTTACCATCCTCATATTCCGCCTTGGGACCCTGCAACCACATGGAATCAATGTGGATTTCAACAGTTTCCTCTTTTCTCCTCCCCCCACATTATCCCAGTCCCAGGCCTCCAACCCAGCACCACCCTCCTGACCTGTTCATCACCACTCCACCTATCTCTCCGACCTATCCCTTTCTCCCTCACTTTCATCTTCCTATTGCATTTTCAGCTACCTTCCACATAAACCCACACCCTCCCATTTATCTCTTGGCCTACAAGCCTCATTCCTGACGCAGGGCATATGCCCGAAATGTTAATTCAGCTCCTTGGAGGCTGCCTGACCTGCTGTGATTTTCCAGCATCACACTCTCAACATTAATTACCTGCTGCGCCTGCAAACCAGCTTTTTACAATTCATGCACAACGATATCCAGGTCCCTCTGCACAACAGCATGCTGCAAGTTTTAACCATTTAAATATTAGTCCATTTTGCTATAAATCCTACCACAATTCATTGACCTCACATTGACCTACATTGTACTCCATCTGCCAGACCCTTGCCCACTCACCTAACCTACCTAAATCCATCCACAGACTTTCAGTGCCTTCTGCACCCTTTTCTCTACCACTCATCTTAGTCTCATCTGTGAACTTTGATACACTACACTTGGTCCCCAACTCTAAATCATCTATGTATATTGCAAACAATTGTGGTGCAAACACTGATCCCTGAGGGACACCACTAGCCACTAATCGCCAACCAGAAAAACACCCATTTATCCCCACTTTTTGCTGTTAGTTAATTAATCCTTTACCCATGCTAATACATTATCCACACCACCATGCACATTTATCTTATGCAGCAGCCTTTTGTCTGGCACCTTGTCGAGTGCCTTCTGGAAATTCAGATATGTCACATCATCTGTTTCTCGATATCCACTACGCTCTTAATATCCTCAAAGAATTCCAGTAAATTTGTTAAACATAACCTTCCTTTCATGAACCCATGCTGCGTCTGCCCAGTGGGACAATTTCTATCCAAATGTCTCACTATTTCTTCCTTGATAATAGATTCAACCATTTTGCCCACCACAGAAGTTAAGCTATTGGGCCAACAGTTATCCACTTTTTGTCTACTTCTTTTTTAAAGAGTGATGTCGCATTTGCTGTTTTCCAAACTGCCACAGAGTTTTGATAAATTACCAGAACCACATTTACTATTTCCTCCGCCATTTCTTTTATACCGGGGACGAATTCCATCAGGGTCAGAAGCCTTCTTGTCGTCAATTATTGGCATGTTATTTGTGTCTTCCACTGTGAAGTCTGACATAAAATACCTGTTTAACACCTCAGCCTTTCCTTATTTCCCAATATTAAATCCTCCTTCTCATCCTCTAAAGGACCTTAGCTTCTCTTTTTTGTTTTATATATTTGCTGTCTGGTTTTATATTCTGACCTAGTTTATTGTCATAATTCTTGTCTTTATAGCTTTTTTGGCATTCTGTTGGCCTTCAAAGATTTCCCAATCTTTTAGTTTCCCACTAATCTCTGTCACTTTGTTTAAATTTGATACCCTTTTTTATTTTCTTAGTTATCCATGGCTGATTATCCATTTTCCTACAGACCTTCCTTTTCACTAGTATATACTTTTGCTGAGCAAGGTGAAAAATCGCTTTGAAATTCCTCCACTGTTCCTCAATTATCCCTCCATATAATCTTTGTTCCTAGTCTACTTTCATCAACTCCTCCCTCATTCCATTGTAATCTTCTCTGTTTAAGCATAAGAAACTGGTAATGGATTTTACCTTCTCACCCTCTCTCTGTATTTGAAATTCAGCCATACCGTGATTGCTTCTTCCAAGAGGAGTCACGTGTGATTTGTTTTTAATTTTAACATGGATATTTACACTGCTTCATCATAAACAGTTGTTGGAAAGTGTTTCTTAGCCTGTTTTCCTCAACTCAGTGATTTCTTTTATCACTTTCAAAGAGAAATAATCAAACTAGAATACGTCCATTGCAACAAAAGAAATATAATAAAACATTACTTCTCTTGTAATTTAACAATTACATATTATTTATTATTTTCTACCACATGGGAATCTGATTGTATATGTTTATTGGGAGGAGTTGAGTTAATACAAGTTAAAGAAAGTATTAGACTTGGTATTCAACTTAAATAAAAGCAATATGCGGTATGCTCTAGGGATAAGAACATCAGAATCTAAGAAATGGGAACAGCACTAGGACATGCAAGCAATTGAGCTTGCTCCATTTGGCACGATCCCCATGGAGATTGGTAGCTTTTAAAAAGAAAGAGATAACCACAAAACCTGCAAAAGACTAGAGTCTTCACTTTTAAAATATTTTACTATAGCAAATTATCCAAAATCAATACAATTCAAACATTAATTAAAAGGTGAAGGAAATTTTTAAAAAGTTTCACTGTAAATAATTGATATAAAAAGATATAACAAACCTCACATAATTTTTTAACTCAAATGAAGAACCATGTGAAGTGTCTTTCTAATTCAGCATCCACTACGCAGAGTCTCTTACTTCGCATTCAATCCTTTCTGCCTTATAACTCATGTTCAACAGCAGTTGCATTCTAGCTGAAAGCTACACTTACTACCAACAAGGAGCACATCAATGAACACTCTCTCACTTTGGTTACACAGTCATGATGGCAGAGAATTTCCAGAGACTCCCTTCTCAGACCCTTTTAAACTGGTTGGTTCTGATAATACTAAAACAGTAGCAATTATTCTTGTTCAATAAACAGTCCCTTGACTTGCCAGCTTCAGCACTCTTCCCTTTCCAATTTGATAGCAAACACAGTAGCATAAGGTTGGTTTAGAGGGTGATTGTTTATCTCTTTCCTGCTATCTAAAATGCAATATTGCTACTCTGCAGCAATTCAACATTCCAGATAGTATTGATTTAGTCAAAGGAAGTCCCATCTCAAAGAGCTGCTGGTTGATCTAATTCATGCACTGAAATGGGATAGATGAATGTGCTGGTGGAGAGGGAATGGTGGACTGAGAGTAGTGCGGATCTTGCAGCTGTTCCTGAGATTGCAGGCTTATTTCTGGATTTACTTCTAGATTTTTAAAAAATAATTACTACATTTCAGTAGTATAAGCTATTTTGAGGGAAAAAAAGTGATTTTTTTTTCAAACTGAATTGTGTTAAAGGAATTTTTGGAAAGGCCTACATCTATCTTACTTGTTGATTTCTTATATTTCAGTCGTATCAGATTTTTATTTTGATTCAATCTCGGTTTTTTTATAATCAAAAAAACCTTCAAAACACAAAACACAAAACAAAGAAAAAATGCCTAACTTTTTATCAAACAGAGTTCTATTAATGAACCTTTTGGAGAGGCGTCTAGGTGAACGGCTCAGTTTTTTCTTTCAAAATTATATGCGTAGAAGGGAGATTTTTTTGTAAATCACATAGTTATATTTATTGTTAAAGAGATTTTTTAGAGTAGTGGAGGAGAGTATTTCATTAAACATTGAAAGAGGTTTCTTTTAATCGCAAAGGAGGTTTTTTCTAAAATTATACGGTTGAAGAAAAATTCTATTCATATCACAAAGGAGAGTTTTTTTTGAAACAGTTGTGTTTATGGAGCTTTTGGAGAGGCCTACAAGTAGACAGCTCTGGAATGAGAATTTTTTATGTCATAAGATTGAAAGCTGTCTGCTGGACCACTTGAGGAGTCTTCTTTTAAATGTGATTATTCAGTTAAGTGGTTAATTTTGTTTAAGATTTATATGCTTGATTTTTGTTTGCATGTTTAATATTATTTTTTGGGTAAGGAATGGTAGCTTGTTTTATATATTAGGTATTTTTATTTATTTATATTTTATATATTAATGTCATTGAGGACATACAAGAGATACAGAGTTAGATGACTAGTAGATTTATAGAAGTGATTACACAGCAGGATTGTTCAGATAGATTGGTGATTGTTAAGATAAGAAGGTGGTTCAGAGCTTCCTATGGCTGTTCCTGTCTCAAATAGATACTTGGTTTTGAGTACTATTGAAAAGAATAGTCTCTCAAAGGAAAAAACAACAGGCAGTCAGATCTTAGGCACGAAAAAAAAAAGAATCTTATGTTAGAAGGGGTTTGACAAAATTTAAAAGAATAATTGTTATCGGAGACTCTCCTGTGAAGAACAAAACAGGAAATTCTGCAGCAATAAATATGGATCTAGGATAGTATTTTGCCTTCCTGCTGCAAGGATTAAGGACATCTCAAAACATTTGAAACATATTGTTAAAGGGAAGAGTGAGAAACTAGAAGTTATGATACACAGTGGTAGAACTGACAAGGAAAACTTTAAGGCTTTACAGAGTGAATATAAAAGGTTAGGTAGAAGATTAAAAAACAGTACATCAAAAGTAGTAATCTCTGGTTTACTCTGGTGCCGATCTCAAATGAGAGAAAGAATGGAAGGATAAAGTAAATAAATTAATGGCCAAAGTGGTGGTGTAATGTTCAGGGATTCGCATTCTTGGATCACTGGGATATTGTTTGAGGCAAAAAAGAATGGGTTTCACCTGTCCTGGAAAGCAATCTAGTGGGAAGATTTGTTAATTCTATTAAGGGAGACTATAAATTATTAGAGAAGCAAGGTGGAGGGATCCTAAATAGCAGAGTAAATAGAAAGATAGATGAGGACGGTTTTGAATCTGAAAAGAACAAGTTAGTTAGAAAAGGCAGGAAAGAGAAAGTCAGAAAATCAAGTAACCCTGAAGAATTAAATTACGTTTATTTCAATGCAAGGGGTCATATAGGTAAGGCTGGTGAACTCTGGGCATTTTTGGGAACATGGGTTTTGGATATTATTGCTATTACGAAACTTGACTGAGGGATGGACAGGACTAGCAGCTCAATGTTCCAGGTTTCAGATGCCACGGGAAGGATAGAAAGTGAGGCAAAAAAGGAGGCGCGTGTGGTATTTTTGATTAAAGAAAACACTATTACGGTAACAAGAGAAGATATTTCTGAAAGATCGTCCAGTGAAAATATATGGGTTGAAATTAGAAACAAAAAAGGAATGATCACCTTGATGGGATTGTACTATTGAACTCCCATTAGTCAGAGGGAAATTGAGGAGCAATATCGGATATATGTAAGAATAATAAGGTTTTAATAGTAGGTGGTTTTAATTTTCCAAACATTAACTGGGACTACCATAATGCTAAAAGTGTGGATGGTGAAGAATTTGTTAGATACGTTCAAGAAAATTTTCTTTACCAATATGCAAATATTCTCACTATAGAAGATGCAAGTACTGACCCTTCTCTTGGGTAATAAGATAGGGCAACTGGCTGAAGTGATAGTAGGGCAATACTTTGGGTCTAGTAATCATAATTGGGAGAAAATGAGGAATGCAGATGCTGGAGATCAGAGCTGAAAAATGTGTTGCTGGAAAAGCGCAGCAGGTCAGGCAGCATCCAAGGAGCAGGAGAATCGACGTTTCGGGCATAAGCCCTTCTTCAGGAATGAGGATGGTGTGCCAAGCAGGCTAAGGTAAAAGGTAGGGAGGAGGGACTTGGGGGAAGGGCGTTGGGAATGCAATAGGTGGAAGGAGATTAAGATGAAGGTGATAAGCCGGAGAGGGGGTAGGGGCGGAGAGGTCGAGAAGAAGATTGCAGATCAAGAAGGTGGTGCTGAGTCTGAGGGTTGGGACTGAGATAAGGTGGGGGGAGTGGAAATGAGGAAGCTGGAGAAATCTGCATTCATCCCTTGTGGTTGGAGGGTTCCTAGGCGGAAGATGAGGCTCTGGAGTCCATGTGGGGTCAGTTGGTTCCTGCTGCGCTTTTCCAGCAACACATTTTGCAGCTCTAATAATCATAATTCTCTAGGTTGTTCTGCTCTAACATGACAGTTGTGTTCCTCTGCAACCTTGTGCGATAGAAAAATCGCTGTACCTGTTCAGTAGAAAGTTTGAATTATCCAAACAACATCCACAATTCATCAATCACGTTATAGCCAAATTGCATTGATGAAACATGTGTTATACCAGAATGACCTGTATTTATTTTAAAGTAGTTATGGAAAAAGATAAGCCTTCCATAAAATTAAATATTTTAATTGGATTAAGGTAAATTTTAAGGATATGACACAATAACTTAAAAAACTTGAATGGATTAGACTGTTCATTGGTAAAGGGATAGCTGATAAGTGGGAAACTTTCAAAAGTGTGACAACGCGAGTTCAGAGACATTATGTTCCTGTTAGAGTGAAAGGGAAGGCTGGCAGGATTAAAGAACAAAAGAATGAATAAAGACATAGAGATTCTCGTCAAGAATAAAAAAGAACTGTCTACATAATAGATATAGACAGTTGGGTTCAAATGAATCTCTTGAACAGTATAAACAGCATTCAGGAAGAGAAAGAGAAGTTATGAGATAGCCTTAGCAAATAAGGTTATGGATAATCCAAAGAGATTATGCAAGTAGAGAAACCAGAGAGAGAGTAGGACTTCTTAAAGATCAAAGAGTCATCTTTGTAGAGTCATAGAGATGTACAGCAGAGAAACGGACCCTTCAGTCTAATATGTCCATGCCGACTACTTATTCTAAACTAATCTAGTCCTTTTTGCAACATTTGGCCCATTTTCTTCTAAACTATTCATAAATCCATCCAGATGCACCTGGAGTATTGTGCATAGTTCTAGTCTCCTTACTCGAGGAATGATATGCTGGCTTTGGAACGGTGCAGAGGAGGTTCACCAGGTTGATTCTGGAGATGAGGGGATTACCCTATGAGGACAGGTTGAGGTGCCTGGGACTGTACTCACCAGAATTTAGAAGAATGGGGGGAGGATCTTATAGAAACATGTAAAATTATGAAAGGGATAGATAAGGTAGAGGCAGGCAACTTACTTCCACTGGTGGGTGAGACTAGGGCAAGGGGACATGGCCTCAAGATTAGGGGGAGTAGATTTAGGTCAGATTTTGGGAAGAATTGCTTTTCCCAGAGAGTAAGAATCTATAGATTTCAAGGAAGCAGTAGAGGCAGCTCCATTAAATATATTCAAGACACAGTTGAATGGGTTTTTGCATGGTACGGGAACTAAAGGTTATAGGGATAACACTGGTAGGAGCAGCTGAGACAATGGATGGATCAGCCCAGATCTTAATGAATGGCAGAGCAGGCTCCACAGGCCAAATGGCCTACTCCTGCTTCTATTACTATGACACTATGAAATGTTGCAATTGTATTAGCCTCCACCACTTCCTCTGGCAGCTTATTCCATTCATGCAGCACTATTTGTGTGAAAAAGTTGCCCCTCAAGTCCCTTTTGAATCTTTTCCCTCTCACCTTGAAACTATGCCCTCTGGTTTTGGAACCCCCTCAACTCAGGGAAAGACCTTGTCTATTTACCTTATCCACGCCACTCATGATTTTATAAACCTCTATAAAGTAATTTCTCAGCCTCCGAAACTCCAGGGAAAATAGCACCAGCCTATTCAGCATCTCCATATTGCTCAAACCCTCCAGCCCTGGCAACATCCTTGTAATCTTCTCTGATATCTTTAAAGTTTCACAACATCCTTCAGATAGGATGGAGACCAGAATTGCACACAATATTCCAAAAGTGGCCTAACCAATGTCCTGTACAGCCACAACATGACCTCCCAACTATTGCACTCGAAGCTCTGACCAAAAAAAGAAAGCATTCCAAATGCCTTCTCCACTATCTTATCTACATGTAACTCCACTTTCAAGGAACTATGAACCTGCACTCCAAGGTCTCTTTGTTCAGCAACACTCCCCAGGATATTGTACTTCAGGAGACAGAAGAAATAATAAATTAACAGTTTGCATCACATATTTTACTGTGGAGAGGCTAGAGAACTCAGGGAAATAAATATTGATGTTTTGAAAGTTCGCATTACAAAAAACAGAAGTGCTAGATGTCTTAGAAAATATAATAACAGAAGAATCTCTGAGACCTGATCGAGTGTATCCCAGGATGTTGTGGAAAGTTAGGGAGGAAGTTGCAGGACCCCTTGCAGAAATATTTGTGTCATCTATAACTAAGGATGATGTGTCAGGTTACTGGAGGGTGGCTAATGTTGTGCCTTTGTTGAAGAAAGGATGTAAGGAGAAACCTGGGAACTATAGACCTGTAAGTCTGACTTCAATGGGGGGTAAGTTATCAGAAGTGATTCTGAAAGATAGAATTTAATTGCATTTGATTAGGGGATAAACAGCATGGTTTTGTTCAAGGGAAATTGTGTCTCACAAACTTGATTGAATTTTTTGAGAAAGTAACCAAGGAGATTGATGAGGTAGAGCAGTAGACATTGTATACTTGGACATTAGTAAACTCTTTGACACGGTTCCACATGGTAGACTAATTAGTAAAGTTAGATCATAAGGGATTCAGGGTGATACAAAATTAGCTTAATGGCAGGAGATAGGGAATGATGATGGTGAGTTTTTTTTTGGACTGTGACTGGTGGTGTTACACAGGGATCAGCGCTGGATCCACTTTTGTTAGTCATTTACATAAATGATTTAGATGAGAATATAGAACGCATGATTAGTAAGTTTGCAGATGACACCAAAATTGGTGGTATAGTGGACTATGAAGAAGGTTATCAAAGATTACAAAGAGATCTTGATCAAATAGGTCAATGGACTGAAAAGTGGAAGATTGAATTTAATTTGGATAAATGCGAGGCATTGCATTTTGGTAAAATAAATAAAGGCAGTACTTATACAGTGAGAAGTAGAGCATTGGGTAGCATAGTAGAATAGAGTGATCTAGGGGCTCAGGTACCTAATTCTTTGAAGTTTCCTTCACATTCAGAAAGGGTGTTTATGAAGGTGTTTAGCAAACTTGCTTTCATTACTCAGACCTTTGAACATAGGAGTTGTCACTTTATGTTGAGGCTGTACAGGATAGTCGTGAGGTCTCTTCTGGAGTAGGGTATCCAGTTTTGATCACCCTGTTATAGGAAGGATACTATTAAGCTGGAGAGGGTTCAGATGAGATTACCAGTATGTTGTGGGAATGGAGGGTTTGAGTTATAAAGGAAGGCTGGATAGGTTGAGACTTTTTTTATTGGAACGTAGGAAGTTGAGGGGCGGCTTTTTAAGAGGCTTACAAAATAATCAGAGGCCTAGATAAAATGAACGGCGAGTATCTCGGGTGGGGTTTTCAAGACTAGAGGGCGCATTTTTAAGGTGACAGGAGAAAAATTTTAAAAAGACACGGGTATAATTTTTTTTTTTACAGAGTGTGGTTCACGTGTGGAATGAACTTCCAGAGGAAGTGGCGCATGCAAGTACAGTTACAATACTTTAAAGACATTTAGATAAGTACATGAAGAAGAAATGTTTGGAAAGATGTAGACCAAGTATAGGCAGGTGGGATTCATTTAGTTTGAGATTATGGTTGCTATGGACTGGTTGGACCGAAGAGTCTGTTTCTGTGCTTGATGACTGTATGACTCTAAGTATCTATGGACAGGCATGCCTTGTGGATGGTGTTTAATAGTGAAAGGAGGCTGTAAATGGGTCACCACCTTTAGGGCCTTCCGTCATCTCTGATCTTCTTTCATCAGCCTGAAAATTGAAGCTTGATGAGAGACAATGCTTAAGGGGTTATTAATTGACCACTAAACCGCATAAATAGGGGCATGATCAAAGTCTCCTTTGTACACTGTCTGAAGAAATTTATATGTCCCTCCATCTGTAAACCTGGTAGGAGACTGTAAAATTCTGCTCTCAGTTTCTGCTCTATTTCCACAGACCTGCTTCAGCACAAGGATCTGATTTAAGATCGCCAAACAGAAAAATGTTTCATTCAGACAATTTCCCCTTTATTTGACTTCTCGTTATTTTGAACTGCCGAACAATAAACCACTTGCTGAATCAACCCCACTGCAATTATCTTTCAACTTATCCTTTGCTCCTCAAATATTCATCCCCATGGCAACCTCAGGTCACATGAAAATTTCATGGAACTTAATGTTATAATCAGGAAACTAATTAACCTCCTTTCTGATTACTTCTCAACTGACTTTAGTCTTAAAGGGACTTCACAGAACTGAAAATACAGACTTTTCTCAGCAACGGGCTCATCATACATTCCATAATAAGAATGATGTTGTTCATGGTTTGCAATATGTTAGTCCACATGACAGACACCATAGAAAGTTGGCTTCTTGTTGAGTCAGAGGTCATAATACTTGCAACACTAGCTAATTCCTAGACTATGATAACACAGACACATGGGGCAGAATCTTCTCAGTACCCAATCAGCCCTTGCCGGTGAGGATCAGAATGTCTGACACTCCACTACCTGTACTTGGGCCAATTTTAGTCGTATTATAGCTGTTTTCTTCATGAATGAGAGAAAGGGAGGGTTGAGACAGACGTGGGTGGGTTAGCTGTTAGCACCCATGCAAGTGAGTGAAAAGTAGTGACATGTCCTGAATGTGAGTGCTTGGGCAGCACAGAGGCCAAGCAGAGCTAGTACTTGCGGGAGGTTGGGGGTGGAGAGCTGGAATGATAGTTGGGGGGAAGAGGTGGTGTGGTTGGGAAAAAGAAAATGAAAGAAGATGATGTTTGCGATCATGAGAGTGGTACGTAATAAGACTTGCTGAGTGTAGTAGCAGTGATAAAGTGAATTTGAGGTAGTAGAGCAAAGATGGCCACTTTCCTTGGTGGGAAGTCATGGACTTCTTGGTCCTCAGCATTATTGGACACTCTGCTAGACAGTGGGCAGATCTGTTGTTGCAGCCTTCTCTTCCTGTCCTTTCCTGGGGAAATAGCATGAACCCTCTGCACTGAGCCATCAACCTGAACCACCATATGCCTGTCTGTAAAGTGGGGCACCAATTTCCCATTATCTGCTACACATGTTCGACACTTTGGCTCGGTAGATGCATATCTGGGGGCAGCTCTGCCCAATGATAGATGTTGGATTGGTTTTCTAACCAAGATCTGTGTTTAGGCTTACTCAGCAAAGTACAACTTCTTTGTCTGGTTCCTGAGTAATGGCTACAGCTTTATGTTTGTACAGTACAGTAGAAACATCCAGCATGTGTAGAAGTAAATACCCCTCTTCCTCCTTCCCTCCCTCCCTCTCTCTCTCTCTCTTGTGAGGGCCAATGTGAATTAAAATCTCGAGCAGCAAGTTCTTCTCTATCTGCAAATTCCTTTCTTGAATGGCAATAAAAAAATTCATCTTCAGAGAAATTGAAAGGATGAATTCAAATGAATTTAAATTACAGAGAATGATGAACTATTTGTGTTATTTTGTGTTTCTTTCCTACCATTTGTTCAAACCAATCAGTTTCCTGTTAAGTACAGAGAGTTGATGAGTATTTTATTTTAATTTGGGTTAATCAGCCAGGTAAATCAGAGACTTTGGATAATTTCATTAAATGTTTTCACATCTGTGACAACTCTGGGAATAGTGAGGTTTGATTTCCTGTGCACTCCCCTAATGGACCATGACAATATTGTGATTATATTTTAAAATTATTGTACCTTTCTGAGATCTGCGATAATACAGGAAAAGCCATCATCTAAAATATAGTCCAAGTGTAATGTAATTGCTTTGACTTGGAGCAACACCACATCAGAGATGGAAATCTAGTCCTGAAGTGAAGTAGAATTGTGTTCCTTTCGTTCAGGCTTGGCACCAAGTTCCAAATCCACTTGTTTAATAATTACATGGAAATAGTTTTCACTCTTTGATGCAAATTCTACCAAATTGTCTTTTCAACCATTGACATTGCTTGTCAACATTGCTTGTGTCCTTATGATTTCAGTAAAATGTAAACTAACAATTAGAGAACATCACAACAAAATGTTTTGACAAAATGACCTGTAAAGATGCCAATAAAAATATGAAAATCAAAATCTAAAGTGACAGCTGAAATATTTTTCTAAGATTAGAATAAAATATGGGTGAATATTTGAAACAAAAGATTGAACAAAATAATATTTAAGTTTACACTAAAGACTATTCAAAGGACCAATATCACATGTCTGGAAAGTGTGCTCTGTTAAAATTTGGGCGGCACGGTGGCACAGTGGTTAGCACTGCTGCCTCATAGCGCCAGAGACCTGGGTTCAATTCCCGCCTCAGGCGACTGACTGTGTGGAGTTTGCACATTCTCCCCGTGTCTGCGTGGGTTTCCTCCGGGTGCTCCGGTTTCCTCCCACAGTCCAAAGATGTGCAGGTCAGGTGAATTGGCCATGCTAAATTGCCCGTAGTGTTAGGTAAGGGGTAGATGTAGGGGTATGGGTGGGTTGCGCTTTGGCGGGGCGGTGTGGACTTGTTGGGCCGAAGGGCCTGTTTCCACACGGTAAGTAATCTAATTAAAATTAAAAGTCTTTTCGCAATTAAAATAATATTGGCCAATTTAACAATATTTGAAATTAAAATCTGGTATAACAGCAACCATTGTGAATTGTCGTCAACCCCCATTACTAATATCCTTTCAGGGAAGAAGTCTGCCATCCTCACCAGATCTAACCAACATGAAGCTCAAGACCCAAAGAAATATCATTGACTCTTCAATGCCCTCCGAAATGGCCTAGCAGGCCACTCATTGTATCAAACTGCTTCGAAGTAGAAACAAACAATTGAATCCAGATGAACTACTTGGCATCAATCCAGGCATAATGGCACTATGGTATACGGAAGTAGCAAGGGTGTAGAATGTACTCTGACTGTGTATCTTAAATGTTCATCACAAAGAATGAATTGGTAGCACCACTGCTGACTGAGCCAGTTGAGGTTATGCAGGATGTTCTCAGGAAGTAAGGTTGAATCTGTTGGACTTGTACTTAATGGAGTTTAGAAGGATGAAAGGAAACCTTACTGAAACAAATGAGATTCTTAGGGCCCTTAGAGAGTAGATGTAGAAAGATTGTTCCCTCTTGTGGGAGAGTCTAGGACCAGATGGCATAATCTCAGAGCAAGGGTTACCCACTAAGAGATGAGGAAGAATTTCTTCTGTCAGAAAGTAGTGAATATAGATTCTTTGCCACTGAGGTCTGGAGAGGTTCGGCCTTCAAGTATATTCAAGGCTGAGATAAACAGGCTTGATCAATAAGGGGATGAAGAGTAAATCAGGGAAGTGAAGTTCAGGATTATCAGATCAGCCATGACCTCACCAAGTAGTGAAGCAGACTCAAGGGACCAAATGGCCCACTTCTGTTCATATATTTATGGTTATATAATCACTCCACTTAAGATAAAAACCCCCACTCCAAGTATTAGTCTATCCACTTCCTAAAAAATTCCCAATCCTTTGGCCTATGATTAATTTTTGCCATATTGCGCGACTTAAGTTTTGATTGGATACTGTCCTTGTCCACTTTTTGTTAATCTTTCCCAACAATTCCTTTTTTTCCAGTATAAACTATTAATTCTACCTCATTACATATGACTAGATCTAAAATAGCCTGTTCCTGCATAGGTTCTACAATATATTCTACTAAGAAACAATCCCTGATCAACGTTCAAAGTTTGTTTTCCATGTTGCCATTGCCCATCTGATTGATCATCCAATCAATATGTAAACTAACATCATCCATAATAATTGTAGTGTCCTTCTTACATACCACCATTATTTCCTGATTTATACTTTGTTCTATTGCAAGCAACCCTTCCAGGGCCAATAGACAACTCCTACCCATGAGGTCTTTTTCTTTGTTTTTCTTTACTTTCATCCAAACTGATTCTATATCATTAAGGATTGTCTACTCAGTACTTCTAGCTTAAGATGATTGCAAATTCTTCTGACCTGTCAGTTAGACTGATGTTCATTAAGGACAGGGAAGGTGTGGATCCTCCTCCTTGAGTGAGTTCTTTAGTTGTATAGCATCATTCACAGGGCTACAGAGGTTAGGTCTGATTGGTTGGTTGTAGAATTGCAGGGTGGTTCACATGTGGAATGAACTTCCTGAGGAATTGGTGAATGCGGGTACAAATACAACGTTTAAAAGACATTTGGATAACCACTTGAATATAAATGTATGGAAGGATATGGGCCAGGAGCAGGCAGGTGGGACTAGTTTAGTTTGGGATTACATTTGGCATGGGCTGGTTGACTCGAAGAGTCTGTATCCGTGCTGTACGATTCTATGATAATGAATTGCATGCTGCTTCCATGATTTAGTGTGCAAATAGTCCTGTCTGTGGTTTGCTAAGTTAGCACCTCTTTATTTAGGTATGCCTGGTTCCACTACTGACATGCTGTCTTGCACTCTTCATTAAATCAGTGCTGATTGCTTGGCTTGAAGCTAATGGCACAACGGGGAAAATGTCAGGCCACAAGACCACAGATTAATGTTGCTGAAGGTTCATGATGCCTAACAAATGCCCAGTTTTGAAGTTTTAGATCTTTTTGAGATCTCTCCCATTCAGCATGATGGTAATGTCACACAGAACCATGGAGGGTATCCTCAGTATGATAACAGGACTTCAACGTCACAAGGACTGCACTGTGACCATGACCAATACAGTCATGAACAGATGCATCTGCTACAGTTAGATTAGTGAGGACAACAACAAGCATATTCTCCCTCTTGTTGGTTCTGGCACCACCTGCTGAAAGATCCAGTCTGCCTGCTACAACTTTCAAGATTCACCCACTTCAGGCACTGGTGATGTTATCAAACCATCCTTGATAAAGGACACTGAGGTCCCCACCTACAGTGCACATTTTGTGCCTTTCCCAGTTCAGTGTGCCCATCAATTTGTATTCCATATGGAGGAGAAGTGATCTCATGTTTATTGAACTTAGATTCCACCATAGTCTGTGGTAGGACTTGAACCCTGTTCCCAAAGTATTAGCCGAGGTGTCTGGATTTCTTATCTAGTGACATAAGAGCCAATCACCACCTCTGCCAAAGGTCTCCCAGTTTGTGTCAAAATAGGCTTTTCTTTCATCTATTAGAGTCATACAGATGTACAGCAATGAAACAGACCCTTTGCTCCAACTCATCCATGCCGACCAGATATCCCAACCCAATCTCATCCCACCTGCCAGCACCCAGTCCATATCCCGTCCTATTCATATACCCATCCAGATGCCGTTTAAATGTTGCAGTTGTACCAGCCTCCTCCAGTTCATTTGGCAGCTCATTCCATACATGTACCACCCTCTGTGTGAATACGTTGCCCATTAGGTCTTTTTAAAATCTTTCCCCTCTCACCCTAAACCTATGCCCTCTCGTTCTGGACTCCCCACCCCAGAGAAAATACTTCTGTCTATTTATCCTATCCATGCCCCTCATGATTTTATAAACCACTATAGTGTCACCCCTCATTCTCCGACGCTGCAAGGAAAACAGCCCCAGCCTATTCTACCTCTTCAAAGTTTGTGAAAAGATTTGTAGCTCGGGTGCTCATTGTGGTTCTGTTCGCCGAGCTGGGAATTTGTGTTGCAGACGTTTCGTCCCCTGTCTAGGTGACATCCTCAGTGCTTGGGAGCCTCCTGTGATCTTTCCTCCGGCATTTGTAGTGGTTTGAATCTGCCGCTTCCGGTTGTCAGTTCCAGCTGTCCGTTGCAGTGGCCAGTATATTGGGTCCAGGTCGATGTGCTTATTGATTGAATCTGTGGATGAGTGCCATGCCTCGAGGAATTCCCTGGCTGTTCTCTGTTTGGTTTGTCCTATAATAGTAGTGTTGTCCCAGTCGAATTCATGTTGCTTGTCATCTGCGTGTGTGGCTACTAAGGATAGCTGGTCGTGTCGTTTCGTGGCTAGTTGGTGCTCATGGATGCGGATCGTTAGCTGTCTTCCTGTTTGTCCTATGTAGTGTTTTGTGCAGTCCTTGCATGGGATTTTGTACACTACATTGGTTTTGCTCATGCTGGGTATCGGGTCCTTCGTTCTGGTGAGTTGTTGTCTGAAAGTGGCTGTTGGTTTGTGTGCTGTTATGAGTCCTGGTGGTCGCAGTAGTCTGGCTGTCAGTTCAGAAATGCTTTTGATGTAGTGTAGCTAGTCCTTTGGGTTGTGGCATGTCCTCGTTCCGTTGTCTTTCGCTTAGGCATCGTTGATGAAATTGCGCGGGTATCCGTTTTTGGCGAATACATTGTATTTAGGTGTTCTTCTTCCTCTTTTTGCAGTTCTGGTGTACTGCAGTGTGTTGTGGCCCTTTTAAATAGTGTCTTGATGCAACTTCTTTTGTGTGTTTTGGGGTGGATGCTTTCGTAGTTCAGGACTTGGTCTGTGTGTGTGGCTTTCTTGTATACCTTTGTGGTGAATTCTCCGTTAGGTGTTCTCTGTACCATCACGTCTAGGAATGGGAGTTGGTTGTCCTTTTCTTCCTCTCTAGTGAATTGGATTCCTGTGAGTGTGGCGTTGATGATCTGGTGTGTGTTCTCTATTTCTATTCTTCCTCTCCATATAGCTCAAATCCTCCAACCCTGGCAACATTCTTGTATATCTTTTCTGAACTCTTTCAAGTTTCACAACATCCTCCCAATAGAAAGGAGACCAGAATTGCACGCATAATTCCAAAAGTGGCCTAACCAATGTCCTGTACAGCTGCAACATGACTTCTCAATCCCTGTACTCAAGACTCAGACCAATAAAGGAAAGCATAACAAATGCCTTCTTCACTATCCTGGGACTCTACTTTCAAGGAGTTATGAACATGTACTCCTAGGTCTCTTTGTTCAGCAACACTCCCTAGGACCTTCCCATTAAGTGTATAAGCCCTGCCTAACATTGCTTACCTAAAATGCAGGACCTTGCATTTATCTAAACTCCATCTGTCACGCCTCAGCCCATTGGCTCATCTGATCAAGATCCCGTTGTAATCTCAAGTAACCTTCTTCGCTGTGCACTCTTGTGCTTCACCTTGGTAATAGTTTCATAAGGTGCAGTTATTTATTTCTTTTAGTACTAATGGTTCTTTGGTGGATAATGGTCTGTTTTTCATCCCAGCTTGGTCTTGGGATAGGCAGGCTACCTTTCTTGACTTTTTAGGCAACCTTGTCTTGCCTCCTGCATGTCACTTATGTGGAGCGATGAGAGAATGGAACTCATGCTTGGCATATTTTGCTGTCCTAAAAATTCATGCATTCAGCAGGTCAATTCCAGTCACTGCACAGAATCTGCCAGAAGTGTGATTGGTAGCAGATTCTGAAAGCTCTAAGTGAAACTGACCTACATTCTGCTTCCAATTGCCTGCAAGTTGTAACACAAGGTTTGATCTAAACTGTTTGCCTCTTGCTATAAAGCCTGAAATCTGTGACTAAGAATAAAAATCAAGGAGCAGAATTAAATTTGACTCTGCTAAGCAGTCAAGAGTAGTTAAGTATAATGGAAACACTGTAGGCTCTCACTTATCATCAAAGATGTGGAAGTACTGGTGTTGGATTGATGTGGCTAAAATCAGAAGTCACACGGCACCAGGTTATAGTTCAACAGGTTTATTTGAAATCACAAGCTTTTGGAACACTGCTCCTTCGTCAGCACCTCACCTCTGAAAGCTTGTGATTCCAAATAAACCTGTTTGACAATAACATGGTCCGACTTCATCACAAACTTCCTTCCAGAACAAATTGAAACTTGGCCCATCAGCAATAACACAGTGGAATTTCATCTCGATTGTGTTATGGAACTTGTAGTTTCAATGCTTGCATTTTCAAAGACAGACCCTACTTGAGAAGGGAAATTAAAAAAGCAAAACCAAAAGAAGCAAACTACAAAAGAAATTAAGGTTGAAACTGAGATTGGAAAAACAAACATTCCAAGTACACTGAACCTGTTTGAAATCATATAAATAGACTCTGATTGCCTTCAGAGTTCATCTGTTGATAATCATAGTACTGGCTGACTGAGGGTTCATGTGGCACAGTGGTAGTGTCCTACTTCTAAGCCAGGAGACCTGGGGTTCAAGTCCCACTTGTGCCAGAGTTATATAAGAATGTGTCTGGATAGGCTGATTTAACAACAAAAATAAACACAGGCAGATTGAAGAAGATGGAAGCTAGATTCAGAAATGAAAATAGGTGAATTTAAGTTTACAATTGCTATAGCTATTTCTGTTACTTGAGCATAACATTAGTAGATGTACACCACCCAAAATGTTATAATCTGAGGTAGGGAGGTTCTAAAGATATATGTAATTTTTAGTAAAAATTATGCATGTGGACCTGCGGTTGGTTGTGCTATTGCCTGGGAAACGGGTCAAATTTTATCACAGATTAATCATAGAATCCCTACAGTGTAAAAACAGGCTTTCGGCCCAAAAGGTCGACACTGAACCTCTGAAGGGTAACCCACCCAGACCCATTGCCCCAACCCTATATTTACCCCTGACTAATGGACCTAAACTACACATCCCTGAACACTATGGGCAATTTAGCACAGTCAATTCACCTAACCTGCACAACTTCGGACTGCAGGAGGAAACTGGAGCACCCAGAGGGAACCCACGCAGACATGGGGAGAACGTGCAAACTCCACATAGACAGTTGCCCAAGGCTGGAATTGGACCCAGGTCCCTGGCACTGTGAGACAGCAGTGCTAAACACTGAGTCATTTAGAAGAACAGGAGCTAAACTTCTTCATGAGAAAGACAGAATTTTGCAGGATTTTGTGACAGAGATTAATTACATAAATCCAGAGTGTATTGCCAAGCAAATTCAAAATATCTGTCTCGGTTGCAGTAGCTTTTCAATATGTAATTTATAGTTTATTATTGACCACAATTTACCTATAATTCATATTTATGCTTTTTCTAAGATTTAGAGTATAGGTCATTATTTAAGATAGCATTTAATGTTTCTGAAGAAGGGGTTAAGAAGGGTCACTGGACCCAAAACGTTAACTCTGTTTTCACTGCACAGATGTTGCCAGTCCTGCTGAGATTTTCCAACACTTCCTGCTTTTGTTTCAGATTTCTATCATCCACGGAAGTTCTGGTTTTTTGACTACTATTTAAGGTTTGTTTTATTTGACTCTTGCATAACACATTTTGCTTCAAACTGTGGAATTTTGCAGCTTCACTGGGTTTATTTTTTGAAAAAAGAAAGTCAACACTGAAATCATAGCGGTTCAACCCATTATGATAAATAAATTAAAACATGCTAACATTTTCCAAAATGTAATTATATTAATGGCTTAAAATAATATTTGATAAAAGCCTTTCAAACTTTATTTGTTAATTTTAAAATGAAAATTTTTCCACTAACAATTATTCTGTTTCAATTGTTGCATATTGTTGAATTGGCTTGTTTCCAACTTCAATGACAGTTGTATGCCTGTAAATATATGGCAGATGCAGTATAACATGAGTAAATACTTTTATAGTAAAAACAGGAATGCAGATCATTATCTGAATAGTTAAAAATCAAGAGAGGGGAATGTCCATTTTGAAAAACAACCATAGACAAGACTAATGCAATTAAAAATATAGCCTTAGGCAGTGGTGTAGAACAGAGATCTCGGGGTTCAGGCACACAATTCTTTGAAGTTCGCATCACATATAGGTGAGAAGATATTTAGCATGCTTGCCTTCATTGCTCAGACCTTTGTAGGAGTTGGGACATTATGTTATGATTTGGAGATGCCGGTGTTGGACTGGGGTGTACAAAGTTAAAAATCACACAACACCAGGTTATAGTCCAACAGGTTTAATTGGAAGCACTGCTTCCAATTAAACCTGTTGGACTATAACCTGGTGTTGTGTGATTTTGGACTTTATGTTGAGGTTGTACAGGACATTGGTGAGGTCTCTTCTGGAATACTGTGCCCAGTTCTGGTTACCCTGTTATAGAAAGGATATCATTAAGCTTGAAAGGGTTCAGAAGAGATTTACTGAGATGTTGCCAGACCGGGTGGTTCGAGTTATGAGGAGAGACTGGATAGGCTGGGACCTTTTTTCAGTGGGGCTTAGGTGATTGACAGGTAATTGACAGGCATTTAGAATTTTATAAAATCATGTGTGGTTATAGGTAATGTGAATGACAGGAATTTCAAGACTAGGGAGCATATTTTTAAGCTGAGGGGAGAAAGATTTTAAAAAGAAATGAGGGGCAATTTTTTTTTTTACACAGATAGTGATTTGTGTGTGGAATGAACTTCCAGCGGAGGTGGTGGATGCAGCTACTTTACAATATTTAAACGGCATTTAGATAAGAATAAGAAATGCTTGGAGGGACATGGACTAGTACAGGCAAGTGGGACTAGTTTAATTTGGGATTATGGTTGGCATGGATTGATTGGATTAAAGGGCCTGCTGCTATGCTGTATGGTTTTATGACTCTAGCTGGGTGTCCTTGTATACCAGTCATTGAACGTAAAATTGCAGATGCAGCAAAGTGGTGAAGAAAGCAATGGGTATGGTGGCTTTCATAACAAGAGGATTTGAGTACACAAGCAGGGATGTTCTGCTGGAATTGTACAGGGCGTTCCTGAATATACACCTGGATTATATCTCCTCATCTGGCAAAGGATGTCCTGGAAACATCCATAATTCCTGGGATGGCAATACTGACATGTGAACAGAGACGGGATTGTTTAGGATTATATTCATTGGAGCTTAGAAGGATAAAGGGAGATTTCATTGAAACCTGTAAAATTCTAACAGGACTCCACAGGGTAAATGCAGGAAGGATGATCAAGGTGTTCAGAACCAGGGGTCACAGGGCAGGCCATTTAGGACTGAGATGAGGAGTAATTTCTTCAACCAGAAAGCCGTTGAGGCCAGAACATTGAATGTGTTCAAGCAAAGTTAGATATATTTTGTACGGCTAAAGGGATCAAAATTTGATGATCACCCATAAACATACTGAACAGTGGTGCAGACTTGATGGGCCAAATGACCTATTCCTATTTTCTACATTTTTATGTCAGGAATACAAATAGGATTGATAAGTCCACAGGTGTTACAGTGGAAAATGATTGATTCAATGTCTTAGTGGTGCTGTACTTTTGTTTTAACAGCTAGTTGAATTTTTAATGGGAATACACTGCAAGTACATCATAATATAGTTATGTTTCTGGAAAGCAGCCAGTTGTAATTACTTCAATTAGAAATGGAACACAGGGTGAAAAGAATGCTGTGGTTGTAAATATACAAAATTCAAGTGGATGTAAATTCCCAGCTTGAACAGCTGCTAATAAGTCATGTCCAATTTACTGAAGTAATTGTTGAATCTTAATCAAGCATAGTGCAATTTATTCAACAAATTCAAATATTTGAATTTTGCATTCAAGAAATTTTACTAAATAACAGGAAAAGCAAAACAGTTAACGTACTATATGTTGATCGATCTTGATTGCTTTGGCATTTCTTAACAAGTCTTGACAAGTTTCACAGTTCTTGCTGCATTTCACACTTGTTCACAAGACTTAACAAAACTGACGTCATGACATATTTTGTAACTTCAAAATATGTTTGACAGCTTTTGTCATTTTTGCAAATTTGAATCTTCTTGATAGGTCTTGACACCTTGACATATTTGACACATCTCTACAGGTCAAGAAACGTTTGACACTTATAGACTGGTCTTGACAAGTATTATAACTTTTTCATAAATGTTGATATATTTGACTCTTATTGACGCTTCTTGACAGGTCATCATAGATTTGACACTGCATGTTAGGTCTTGATGTTTCTTGACATTGCTTGATAGGTTTAATAATTTTTTTTACAGATTTGGGTTATCGAAAGAAATAACATACCCATTCTGCTTCATTAATATTCTCCACAGCTAAGTCACAAATTGTCTGGTAGCATCTGTGGATAAGAAGAATCATTGCTGAACTCAAAACATTAACTCTACTTTGCTCCCTACAGGTGCTACCAGACATCATTCTCTGTGATTGTTTCGTATTTGCACAACTGCAATATTTTTCCTTACAATTTGTACCAAAGAGTGCCTGACACCACACCCCAAGGCATTCCTGCAATAATGCCCCCATGGGCACCACTATACTGTAATGAGCATGCTGACTCATAAAAAAACAGATATGCGGAGAATAGAACTGTTCTTATTTGATCTAATCTCCACATTCCACATTCTAGACAGGAGAAATTCCAAAATCCAATTTGAATGGAGATAGCTGATCACTTAAATGACCAGCTGTCTCTCTGACCTGCACATGCATAAACCACAGCTGGTCTCTAAATCAAAATAGGTCTGTTTTTATTTTCTCTTTTTCTTTCTATTTAACTAATTTAAGCAGGATAACAGCCCCAATCAGGAAACTCCACCTGGCTGACCTTGTTCCAATCACGATAGTCCTGGGACATGCGTCTGTTCTTTCTCCAGAACCTTTTCCTGTGGAATTTTCACACCAGGTCCCGTTCCTTTGACTCTGCTTTGTATACTGGCGGTGCATATTGGACCATAGCCCACCTCTTGTGCCTGGATTGTCTCGGCTGAAATTCATCTTTTTCAGGCCGTAATGCCGTCAAAGCTGTGACATCTGCTGTGTCCATCTTGTCCTCAGGGGTTTCTTTGATGCATGGCAGAGGTGGAGAACCAATGGGTTTTGACAGCCTTGCCAGATGTTCTGAGGAGTCGAGTACGTTTTGCTCCTGCCCTGTTTGCGAGGTTGCAGCTTTCATGTGATCCACGTGCTTGTTCAGGATCGCCTCTCCTACCTGAAATTTGTACATCACAGTACTTAACCATGTGTCACCATGCCTCTTACCCATCCAGGCCATTCTCTGATTTCGACACCAAATTTCATCCCTTGAACTAAACTGCCTCTCTCGATTAGAACAGTCTTGCGTATGGCATTGGGATTCCTGATGCTGTTTCAGCTCCACCACCCCAGGTCCAGGAAGATCAGGTTTAATCTGGTGCAAAGTCTTCTCCCCATTAGGAACTCTGCTGAAGCTATATTACTAAAACTAAGCAGGAACTGCGACAGTTTGGTAATGAGTAAAGCTGTAAGCTGTTTTATTTAAGGTTGCTTTCAAATTTTGGATTGCTCTTTCTGCACACCATTGGATGATGGATGGTATGGAGCTGTCCTTACATGCCAAATGCCATTCAACTTTTGGAAATACATGAATTTGTTGCTGATGGCCTTCTGTCTGAGAGTTTGCGTATTGCAAAAAATGCTTGCAACTTTTCAACTGTTGTCTCTGGGTTTGATGAATAAACACTATGCACATCCAATCACTTTGAATGGGCATCCAAAACGACTGAAAACAAAGCCCATGAATGGACCTGCATAGTCACTGTGTAACCAAGTCCAAGGTTTACCCGGCCATTCCCTCAAACGTGGGGGTGCTGCTGGTGGTACTCTTTGTCCTTGTTGGCATTCTGATACTGCCCCACAAAAGTAGCAATGGAGGCATCCAATCCTGGCTGCCACACGCAAATCCTGGGAATCCTCAAATAATTGCAATTGAAAGTACGCATGGTTCATGTCCAGCTTCATGAAGCACAGCACCTCCCACCACCACCATCTCCCAACCCTCCACCACCCAACAGTTTTGCGTTTAAGTCCTCAATGAAAGGGAATGGGTACTTATATAGCTGCGAAAAGTGGTTTACCATTTATTAAAATTCCCATTTAATCCCATTGGGATTCACAATCGATATGACTAGTGCTGCCCATTCCACTGGTTTGATGATTCCCCCGCATTCCAGCCTCCTGGTTTCTACCTCTATTTTTGCACATAAGGCAAATGGCACTGGGCAGGTCAATGCAGAATTATGGAATTGCTCCTTGGTCAACATGTAATGTGGCTTTGGCCCCTTTAACCGTCCCTAGATATTCCTGAAAAACTTTTGAATATTTAATCACTTCTTCACTCAGGCAGCCATTTTCTAATAAAGAAAATTGAGACAGTCAAATTGAATCTTTCTCAACTAATTTTCCCCATCAAGCTTAGGACCATCAACGATAACTGAACCAGCTGCTTCTCATCAGAGACTAGTTTTTTCATAGATATTTCTTCATAGAATCCCTACAGTGTAGAAACAGGCCATTAGGCCCAACAAGTCCACACCAACCCTCTGAACAGTATTTCACCCAGATGCATTCCCCTACCTTATTGCTGTGCATTCACCCCTGACTAATGCACCTAACCTACACATCCCTGAACACTATGGGCAATTTAGCATGGCCAATTCACCTAAACTGAACATCTTTGGATTGTGGGAGGAAACTGGAGCACCCGGAGAAAACCCACAAGAGGAGAATGTGCAAATTTCATACAGACAATCACCCGAGGCGAGAATCAAACCCAGGGCCCTGACACTGCGAGACGGCAAATGATAACCACTGAGCCACTGTGCTACCCTTAGTTGTACCCTTAATCTCTAATGGCTGCACAGTATAGTTCTCAGCATAGCCAAGGTCTTACACAAACCTAAGGGTTACAGTCCAGAATTTTGGTAAAAACCATTTTCGCAATCACTGATACAACTGTGCTGATATCGACGATTAGAACTGAGTGATCATTTAACCTGATGTTTATTTTTATTGGATCTTACGAAGCAACTTAGCAGCTCCAAATTAATTGTAGGTGGATTTTCCAGGGTGTGCACTCTCCTGGATATCAGTCTATGAGGTCTCTTTCTCAATTCAGACCTCATGGAACTCTTTTGCTGCCTCAAGTCCACATACCATCAGCAATTACAATGGCTTGCAAGCCCGGATGCTCAAAAAAGTTTTAACCATTTGGCCGAAGCTTAGCTTTGAGATTTTGCTGTGCGCTGGCTTAAAGTCCATCTGTTCAGGAAATATCTCAACTTAGGCTGTGCAATTGCCTTCATTCAAGTGGTGTTCCCCAAGCTCAGTCGGTCTAGCAAGGGTATCCATTTCCATCGGCATATCCTGCAACTCATATCCCCACTTGCTGCAATTTCTCATGACAAAGCCAGTTATAGTGCCTGTTTGGAGTCCATTTGGCTTCAACTAGTAAGCACTTTTACATGATCACACCATTAATCTCACATACCAAATGGTCTCTCAGCAGCTGATGGTTAAACCAAAATCACATGTTATCTTAACCTCATTAAAAAATCATGATACGGATTCCCCTGGTTCTCGAACTGCCAAGTAAAACTGATAGCGTTTCAGAATTAGAGGCGGCTTGGGATCATAATATTCTTTAGCTAAATCCAATCCATCAACTGTGAAAGGTTTTAGTATCTGGTACCTCACAGAACGTTAGACTTCTAATAGCTGAGAAAAGCTGCAGGTCCACAAGCTGTCAGGAGAATTACGTGTTGCTTTTCATCTGCTCCAATATCATTTACCTGGAAAAAAAACATTCTTCCCAACTACTGGGCCCAATCTTCAATGGCAAGATTGAACAGGTCAAGCCTCCCAAATACTGGCATGATACATGATACCAGAAATGCTCACCCGATTCAAAGACGGTTGCTGCATGTGAATTTCTTCAGGGGCGTGTTATTCTCTGATCGCTACTGGAATAACTCCATGAAAGCCGATATCCTGTCACCAAGTCACCCTTTATTTGCATGTGTATAATACATGAAACTGACCCAGCTAGCTGAGATTTGGCTCCTAGAGTAAACAGAACCCCTGACACTCCTGTTTATTTATTTTTTTTTTTCTGGCCAGTGACAAGCACTGCCCTTAATTCCCTGTTAATATATATATATTTTTTTTCAAGTGGCCAGTCACAACTCCAGGGTGTTGGTGGACACCGCGTGCTCCTTCTCCAAGGACACCCGGGCCAGACACTCCTGTTTATTTTTTTTTTTATTTTTTTTTACAGGAACAGTCCTCGCACAGTCACAGAATGATCCAGTCTCCAAAGGGAAGGAAACACTCAAGTGGCCAGTCACAACTCCAGGGTGTCAGTGGACACCCGCGTGCTCCTTCTCCAAGGACACCCGGGCTACCTGTCCTGGTTATATGATATTTTTAAGTACAGAACTTAAACATTGCTAAAAGGAGACTAAAAGTCAAAGTTTTTCATCTGTACTCAAACAGACTTGACAAAAAGGACACCAATTTATTTTTTTTTATATTTTCCTTTCGTTTCTTTTTTTTTCCTGTTTATATATTTTTTTTTCAAGTGGCCAGTCACAACTCCAGGGTGTTGGTGGACACCGCGTGCTCCTTCTCCAAGGACACCCGGGCCAGACACTCCTGTTTATATCTGTCTGTCAGGACTCCCTGATTGGACCAGTTTAACAGCCCCGATCAGGGAAATCATATTCTAGGAGATTCACCTGGCTGATCTTGTGTTGATCATTAGCAGTATAGATAAGATGAATAGCAGATGCCTTTTCCCTAGGGTGGGGGATTTCAAGATGAGGGGGCATATTTTATCTCCCACCCATCCTCCTCCTCTAACCAAAAACAAAGAGTTCTGTGCACTAGAATGGCGAGGTAACTAGATTTTGTTTCGACCAGGAGGCTGCCAAGAAGGTAAATCACTGCTTTAAGAACTTACCTTGAGATATGGGGCCCTCCATTTTTGTTTAGCAGTCAGGAAGAGTGGGCAAGATGACCAGGAGGCTGCCGGGAAGGTAAATCACGACTTTACAAACTTACCTTGAGCGTCAGGGGCCTCCATTTTTGTTTGGCAGTCAGGAAGGGTGAGAGCGACAACCAGGAAGGTGCCGGGAATCTAAATCACCGCTTTAAAAACTTACCTTGAGTATCGGGGCCCTTCATTTTTGGTTAGCAGCAGGAAGAGCGGGAGCAACAACCAGGATGCTGCTGGGAAGGTAAATCACTGCTTTAAAAGCTTACTTTGAGCACTGGGGCCCTTCATTTCTGTTCGCAGCAGTAAGAGTGGAAGTGACGACCAGGAAGGTAAATCAATGCTTTAACAATGTATCTCGTGAACAGGCTCAGCGGATGCTGAGCTGAGTAGTGAAGTAAAATATTTGGGCCGTTGCACTACCTAAAACACGGCTTAGGTAGTATCTCCTACCCATCCCCCTCTTCTAAATAAAAAAAAAGTTTTGTGCGTCAGATTGGTAAGGTAACTAGATTTTCTTTTATTCTTTATTCTTCAATAGTCTTTTTGGGAATTTAGAAGACTGGGAATCGAGGTTAGGGCAGTTGAACGTTCCTTCTGCAGCATGTGGGAGGTAAGGGTCACCACTGGTGTCCCTGCTGACTTAACCTGCAGGAATTGTACCCGACTCCAGCTCCACGAAAACCATGTGAGGGAACTGGAGCTGGAGCTGGATGAACTTCAGATCATTCGGGAGGCAGAGGGGGCTATTGAGGGGAATTGAGGGAAGTAGTCACACTTCAGGTACAAACAAAAGGCAGATGGGTTATAGTGAGGGGGCAGAAAGGGAACCAGCAGACAGTGCAGGGATCCCCTGTGACTGTTCCCCTCAATAGCAAATATATCATTTTGGAAACTGTTGGAGGGGACAACATACTAGGGATAAGCCATGGGGTACAGGTCTCTGTTGCTCAGAAGGGAAGATGGGAGAGGAGCAGAGCATTAATCATTGGGAACTCCATAGAGACATAGAATGTACAGTATGGAAACAGACCCTTCGGTTCAACCCATCGATGCCCACCAGATATCCCAACCCAATCCAGTCCCACCTGCCAGCAGCCAGCCCAAATCCCTCCAAACCCTTCCCATTCATATAGCCATCCAAATGCCTTTAAAAATGTTGCAATTGTACCAGCCTCCACCATTTCCTCTGGCAGCTCATTCCATACATGAAGCACCCTCTGTGTGAAAAAGTTGCCCCTTAGGTCTCCTTTAAATCTTTCTCCTCTCACCCTAAACCTATGCCCTCTAGTTCTAGACTCCCCAACCCCAGGGAAAGGACTTTGTCTATTTATCCTATCCATGCCCTTCATAATTTTGTAAACCTCTATAAGGTCACCCCTCAACCTCTGACACTCCAGGGAAAACAGCCCCAGCTTGTTCAGCCTCTCCCTATAGCTCAAATCCTCCAACCCTGGCAACATCCTTGTAAATCTTTTCTGAACCCTTTCAAATTTCACAACATCTTTCCGATAGGAAGGAAACCAGAATTGCACCAATATTCCAACAGTGGCCTGACCGATGTCCTGAAACAGCCGCAACATGATCTCCCAACTCCTGTACTCAATACTCTGACCAATAAAGGAAAGCATACCAAATGCCTTCTTCACTATCATAGAGTCAATGAGTCAAAGAGATGTACAGCATGGAAACAGACCCTTTGGTCCAATCCGTCCATGCCGACCAGACATCCCAACCCAATCTAGTCCCACCTGCCAGCACCCGGCCCATATCTCTCGAAACCCTTCCTATTCATAAACCCATCCAAATGCCTCTTAAATGTTGCAATTGTATCAGCCTCCACCACTTCGTCTGGCAGCCCATTCTATACATGTACCGCCTCTGCGTGAAAACGTTGCCCCTTAGGTCTCTTTTATATATTTCCCCTCTCACTCTAAACCTATGCCCTCTAGTTCTGGACTCCCCGACCCCCTATTTATCCTATCCAGGCGCCTCATAATTTTGGTGGAAAGCATACCAAATGCCTTCTTCACTATCCTATCTACCTACGACTCAAATTTCATGGAACTATGAACCTACACTCCAAGGTCTCTTTGTTCAGCAACACTCTCTAGGACCTTACCATTAAGTGTACAAGTCCTGCTAAGATTTGCTTTCCCAAAATGCAGCACCTCTCACTTATCTGAATTAAACTCCATCTGCCTCTTCTCAGCCCAATTGCCCATCTGGTCAAGATCCTATTGTAATCTGAGGTAACCCTCTTCATTGTCCACCACACCTCCAATTTTGGTGTCATCTGCAAGCTTACTGGCTGTACCTCTTATGCTCGCACCCAAATCATTTATGTAAATGACAAAAAGTAGAGGACCCAGCACCGATCCTTGTGGCACTCCACTGGACACAGGCCTCTAGTCTAAAAAACAACCCTCCACCACCATCCTGTGTCTTCTACCTTTGAGCCAGTTCTGTATCCAAATGGCTAGTTCTCCCTATATTCCATGAGATCTAACCTTGCTAAGCAGTGTCCCATGGGGAACCTTGTCGAATGCCTTATTGAAGATCACATCTACCACTCTGCCCTCATCAATCCTCTTTGTTACTTCTTCAAAAACCTCAATCAAGTTTGTGAGACATGATTTTCCACACACATTTTGCAAGGTGTCACCATTTATTTCCCTACATTCTATATCTTCCATATCCTTTACCACAGTAAATACTGATGCAAACTATTCATTTAGTATCTCCCCCATTTTCTGCGAGTCCACACAAAAGCCACTTTGCTGATCTTTGAGGGGCCCTATTTTCTCCCTAGTTACCCTTTTGTCCTTAATGTATTTGTAAAAACCCTTTGGATTCTCCTTAATTCTATTTGCCAAAGCTATCTCATGTCCCCTTTTTGCCCTCCTGATTTCCCTCTTACGTATACTCCTACTGTCTTTATACTCTTCAAAGGGATTCACTCGATCTGGCCTGTTTATACCTGGCATATGCTTCCTTCTTTTTCTTAACCAAACTCTCAATTTCTTTAGTCATTCAGCATTCCCGATACCTACCAGCCTTTCTTTTCACCCTAAAAGGAATATACTTTCTCTGGATTCTCGCTATCTCATTCCTGAAGGCTTCCCAGGTTCCAGCCATCCCTTTACCTGCGAATATCTGCCCCCAATCAGCTTTTGAAAGTTCTTGCCTAATACCATCAAAATTGGCCTTTCTCCAATTTAGAACTTCCAGTTTTAGATGTGGTCTATCCTTTTCCATCACTATTTTAAATCTAATGGAATTATGGTCGCTGGTCCCAAAGTGCTCCCCCACTGATACCTGCCCTGCCTTAATTCCCAAGAGTAAGTCAAGTTTTGCACCTTCTTTAGTAGCTACATCCACATACTGAATCAGAAAATTGTCTTGTACACACTTACCAAATTCCTCTCCATCTAAACCCTTAACATTATGGTAGTCCCAATCTATGTTTGGAAAGTTAAAATCCCCTACCATAACCACCCTATTATTCTTACAGCTGTGCTGAGGGAGGATATTCCTGGAAATACATCCAGGGAAATTATTTGTGTGGAACTGAGAAACAAAAAAGGGATGATCACTTTATTGGGATTGTATTATAGACCCCCTAATAGTCAGAGGGAACTTGAGAAACAAACTTGTAAGGAGATCTCAGCTATCCCTTATCAAAAATGCCCCTCCCCCAACTCTTCTCTTGCCTCCCTAACAAGAGAGACTCACGGTTGGTGTGTTCCCTCCCAGGTGCCAAGGTCCGTGATGTCTTGGATCATCTTTCCAGAATCCTTGAGGGCGAGGGGGAGTAGCCACAAAGTCATGGTCCACACAGACGCTAACGACATAGGTAGGAAAAGGGATGCGATTTAAGGCAGAAATTCAGAGACCAAGGGTGAAAGCTTAGAGCTAGAACAAACAGAGTTGTTATCTCTGGTTTGTTGGTCGTGCCATGTGCTAGCAAGGTGAGAAATAGGGAGAGAGAGCAGTTGAACACATGGCTGCAGGGATGGTGCAGGAGGCAGGGTTTTGGATACCTGGATAATTGGGGCTCATTCTGGGGTAGGTAGGACCTCTACGAACCAGATGATCTACACTTGAACCAGAGAGGTACCAATATCCTGGAGGGGGAATTTGCTGAAGCTCTTAGGGAGGAGTTAAACTAATTCAGCAGGGGGATGGAAACCTAAATTGTAGTTGCAGTGTACAGGAGGTTGAGAGTAGTGTGGTCAGAAATAAGGTTTCGAGGTTACAAGAGTGCACCGGCAAGCAGGAAGATGGTTTGAAGTGTGTCTACTTCAACACAAGGAGCATCTGGAATAAGGTGGGTGAACTTGCAGCATGGGTCGGTACCTGGGACTTCAATGTTTAGCCATTACAGAGACATGGATAGATCAGGGACATGAATAGTTGTTGCAGGTTCCAGGATTTAGATATTTCAGTAAAAACATAGAAGATGGCAAAAGAGGGGTAGGTGTGGCATTGTTAGTCGGACAGTATTACGGTTGCAGAAAAGACGTATGAGGACTCGTCTACTGAGGTAGTATGGGCTGAGGTTAGAAACAGGAAAGGAGAAGTCATCCTGTTAGGAGCTTTCTATAGGCCTACGGATAATTCCAGAGATGTAGAGGAAAGGATAACAAAGATGATTCTGGATAGGAGCAAGAGTAAAAGGATAGTTGTTATGGGAGACTTTAATTTTCCAAATATTGACTGGAAATACTACAGTTCAAGTACTTTAGATGGGTCAATTTTTGTCCAAAGTGTACAGGAGCATTTCCTGACACAGTTTGTAGACAGGCCAACAAGGGGCGAGGCCACATTAGATTTGGTACTGGGTAATGAACCCGGCCAGGTATTAGATTTGAGGGAGGTGAGCACTTTGGTCATAGTGACCACAATTCAGTTCAGACCACAATTTAGCCATGGAAAGGAATAGGTAGATACTGCAGGGAGAGTTATAGCTCGGGGAAAGACAATTATGATGCGATTAGGCAAGATTTAGGATGCATAGGATAGGGAAGGAAACTGCAGGGGATGAGCACAATTGAAATGTGGAGCTTATTCAAGGAACAGCTACTGCATGTCCTTGACAAATATGTACCTGTCAGACAGGGAGGAAGTGGTCAAGTGAGGGCGCCACGGTATACTAAGGAAGTTGCATCTCTTGTCAAGAGGAAGAAGGCGGCGACTTATGTTAGGACGAGACATGAAGGCTCAGTTAGGGCACTTGAGAGTTACAAATTAGCCAGGAGAGACCTAAAGACAGAGCTAAGAAGATCCAGGAGGGGACATGAGAAATCATTGGCAGATAGAATCAAGGAAAACCCTGACGATTTCGATAGCTACATCATGAATAAAAGAATGACAAGAGTAAGATTATGGCCAATCAAGAACAGTGGTGTGAAGTTGTGCATGCAGTCTGAGGAGATAGGGGAAGTGCTAAATGAATATTTTTCATCAGTATTCACACTGGAAAAAGACAGTGTTGTCAAAGAGAATACTGAGATACAGGCTACCAGACTAGATGGGATCGAAGTTCACAAGGAGGAGGCGTTAGCAATTCTGGAAAGTGTGAAAATAGATAAGTCCATTGGTCCGGATGGGATTTATCCTAGGATTCTCTGGGAAACCAAGGAAGAGATTGCCGAACCTTTGGCGTTGATCTTTATGTCGTCATTGTCTACAGGAATAGTGCCACAAGACTGGAGGATAGCAAATGTTTTTCCCTCGTTCAATAAGGGGAGTAGAGACAACCCTGGTAATTATAGATCAGTGAGCCTTCCTTCAGTTGTAGGTAAAGTATTGGAAAAGATTATAAGAGATAGCATTTATAATCATCTAGAAAGAAATAAGTTGATTAGGGATAGTCAACACAGTTTTGTGAAGAGTAGGTCATGCCTCACAAACCTCATTGAGTTCTTTGAGATGGTGACCAAACAGGTGGATGAGGGTAAAGCGGTTGATGTGGTGTATATGGATTTCAGTAAGGCGTTTGATAAGGTTACCCACGATAGGTTATTGCACAAAATACGGAGGCATAGGATTGAGGGCGATTTAGCGGCTTGGATCAGATGTTGGCTTGCTGAAAGAAGACAGAGGGTGGTGGTTGATGGGAAATGTTCATCCTGGAGTTCAGTTACTCGTGGTGTACCGCAAGGATCTGTTTTGGGTCCACTGCTGTTTATCATTTTTATCAATGACCTGGATGACAGCTTAGAAGGATAGATTAGTGAATTGGCGGATGACACTAAGTTCGGTAGAGTTGTTGATAGTGCATAAGGATGTTGTGGTTACAGACAGATATAGATAAGCTGCAGAGCTGGGTTGAGAGGTCGCAAATGGAGTCTAATGCGGAAAAGTGTGAGGTAATTCACTTTGTAAGGAGCAACAAGAATAAAGAATACTGGGCTAATGGTAAGATTCTTGGCCGTGTAGATGAGCAGAAAGATCCCGATGTCGAGATTATAAAGGAAGGATGTCTAAGTTTTGGAAAAGGTCCAGAGGAGATTTACTAAGATATTGCCTGGTATAGAGGGAAGGTGTTATGATGAAAGGCTGAGGGACTTGAGGCAGTTTTCTTTCAAGAGTAGGAGGCTGGGAGGTCAATTAATTGAGTCATCTAAGATAATTAGAGGATTAGATCGTTGGAAAGTGAGAGCCTTTTTCCTCGGATGGTGATGATTAGCATGAGGGGACATAGCTTTAAACTGAGAGGTGATAGATATAGGGCAGATGTCAGAGATAGCTTCTTTACTCAGACAGTAGTAGGGGATTGGATCACCCTGCCTGCAACAGTAGTAGACTCACCAACTTTAAGGGCATTTAAATGGTCATTGGAGAAACATATGGATGAAAATGGAATAGTGTAGGTTAGATGGGCTTCAGGTTGGTTCCACAGTTCAGCACAACATCGAGGGGCAAAGGGCCTGTACTGCGCTGCAATGTTCTATTTAGTAGCAGCATCTATAAGATGCACTCCAGAAATTCACCAAAGATCTTTAAATAACAGCTTCCAAACTCAAAACCACTACCATCCAGAAGGACAAGAAAAGCAGATAAATGGGAACACTACCACCTGCAAGCTCCCTCCAGGCCACTCATTATTCTGACTTGGAAATATATTACCGTTACTGTTGCTAGGTTAATATCCTGGAACTCCCTCCCTAATGGCATTGTGGATCTACCTACAGCATATGGATGTCAGCAATTCAAGAAAGCAGCTCATCATCACCTTTGCAATGGAAACTAGAAATGGGAATAAATGTTGGCATAGCCAGCAATGCCCATATCTCATAAGTGAAAAAAAATTGAGGATGCTTCCTTGTTTAAGGTATTCTCACATATCTCCTCACATCCACAGCAGCAAGTTGTAAATCACACAGCAAACTACAATGTTCAGGTCAATGAAGAAGGTGCATGCTGCACATTAGATCAAGCATCATCATTTCATTTTCAAAGGCATAAATGTTCCTCCCAATAATTGTATTATATCCTTCTTCAGCCTCTGATTGCAGATTCCTAACTGGTGTCATGAGCCACTTCTTAAATGGCTGGCCCTCATTTTCAAATAGTCAGCCATCCAGTTGTCCTTTCGGTGCAAACAGCTGTAGCAAAGAGAGTACCTCAGAATGTAAGAGCTGTGCTACTCCCATCGGTACGCGGATACAAATTAAGGGAAGGATATCCTTCTGATTGGTCAGTTTCCATGCTGCATGAGTCTGATTCTATGAGTATTCGATGTTTAAGGAGGACTGACAAAAAGGAATAGGAGTTATGCTGATGCTATATGCTGAGATGAATACATTAGTCAGAGAGGGTCTCAGGTCGGAAGAACAGTGTGTTGGTGGAACTAAAGAAGCAGCAATGGATTGAACATTAGCTAAAAGTCAGAAAACAGAGAGTCGGATCAAATGAGTCATTCTCTCGTTGGCAGGTTGTGACTAGTGCAAAGATCAAGTACTTGGGACCCAGCTGTTCACAATACATAATAATTTGGAGGTGGCAACAAAATGAAATATTTCCAACTTTGCACATGATACAAAGTTAAACAGCAATATGTATTGTGAGGAAGATGTAAAGCAGCTTCAGGAGAAATTAGTTGAGAGTAGTGAGTGGGCAAAAATATAGCAGATAAAATATAACGTGGAAAAATGTGTAGTTATCCACTTTGGTGAGAGTGACAGATGTGCAGAACATTTCTTAAATAGGAAGAGGTTGGAAAGTGTAGATGTGCAAGGGGACCAAGGTGTCCTTGTCAGTAAGTCACTGAAGGACAACATGCATGTGCAGCAAGCTAATTAAATATTAGCTTTTATCATGAGAGGCTTTGAGTACAGGAGTAGTGATTTCACTTCACTAGTACAGAAGTTTGGTTAGACTGAACCTGGAGTAACACTTGCACATTTGGTCTCCTTACCTCAGAAAATACATTATTCCCAAAGAAGGAGTGCAATACACATTCACCAAACAAATTCCTGGGAAGACAGGACTGGCCTATGAATAGAGATTGAACAATTTGGGACTGTATTCTCTCGAGCTTTGAAAAATGAGGCAACATCATTGAGACCTACAAAATACATAAAGGAACAGACAGAGTAGATTCAGGCAAGATTTTCCTGTTTTAGGGAGTCTAAAACCAGAAAGCACGATTTAAAAATAAGGAGGATGCCATTTAGGACGAAGAAGAATTAGATTTTTTAGATTAGATTAGGTACTCTACAGTGTGGAAACAGGCCCTTCAGCCCAAGGAGAATTATTTTTATTCAAAGATTGTGTATCTTTGGAATTCTCTATCCGAGATGGTTATGAAAGCTCAATATAATTAGAGTCCCATAGATTTCAGATTACCAGCTGCATAAAAGGTTTGCGATATTGTACACAGAGTCATAGAATCATATAGCATGGAAACAGACCCTTTGGTCCATGACGAGCATAATCCCCAACTAAACTAGTCCTACCTGCCTGTTCCTGGCCCATATCCTTCCAATCCTTTCCTATTCATGTACTTATTCAAATGTCTTTTAAACATTATAATTGTACTCACATCCACCACTTCCTTAGGATGTTCATTCCATACACGAACCATCCTCTGTGTAAAACAGGTGTTTTTAAAATCTTTCTCCTCTTATTTTAGAATAGATCATAGAATCCCTACAAAGGGAGAATGTGCAAACTCCACACAGACAGTTACCTAAGACTGGAATCGAACCCAGGTCCCTGACACTGTGAGTTAGCAGTGCTAACCACTGAGCCATCGTGCCACATCTTAAAAAAAGTGTCCCCTAGTCTTGTAATGCCCCACCCTAGGGAAAAGACAAACACCATTAACACTATCTATACCCCTAATTATTTCATAAATTTGTATAAGGTCAGCTGTCAACCTCCTACACTCCAGTGAAAAAAGTCCCAGCCTATCCAGCCTTTCTTTATAATTCAAATCTTTCATACCTGACAACATTCTGATTAATCTCTTCTGAACCCTCTCCAGCCTAATAATATCCTTTCTATAACTGGGCGACCAGAACAAGACACAGCATTCCAGAAGAGGCCTCACCAATGTCCTGTATGACCTCAACATGATTCCCAACTCCTACACATAAGTTAAGAATGAGATTAGCCACGATTGCATTAAATGACATAGCAAGTTCAACAGGTTTACATTATATACCATACACTATGGAAACAAGCCCTTCAGCCCAACAAATCCACACTGACCCTCCGAAGAGTAACCCACCCAGAACCATTTCCCTACCCTATATTTACCCCTGACTAATGCACCTAACAGTATGGACAATTTAGTATGGCCAATTGACTTAACTTGCACATCTTGGATTGTGGGAGGAAACCCACGCAGACATTGGGAGAATATGCAAACTTCAACACCTGAGGCGGCAATTTAACCCAGGTCCCTGGCCCTGTGAGGCAGCAGTGCTAGCCACTGAGCCACCGTGCTACCCCAGGTTGAAAGGTCTGGTCCTGTTCCTATATCTGATTTCACCACCACTTGCCTATGATCCTCAAGTCCTTTGTCAAAAATGTATCTAATTCAGCCTTGAATAAACTCAGTGATATAGCCTCCATTACTTTCTGGGGAAAGAGAATTCCACATTAAAAACCCACTTAGAGAAAACTTTTCTCATCACATTGTTATCACTTGCATTTTGAAGAAATCCAGCACCTTATCCAAATCTTCTTGCTCTCTGTATGCCTGTCCTCATCAGTGTTGAGCTTGATATAGTTGGCTACTCTCTTAAACTGCTTCTATGACAAGTCTGATGCAACAATGGTTGCTGATTGAGAAATGGTGTACATTTTCCGCTGATTTTTCGGCTGCAATGATTTTCGAAGTTGCAGAAATCAGATATCCACTCACATATCTCAGAAGCATTTACAAATAAATGTAACTGCCTCCATGGGGAGACTCAGACAACCAAACACTGTTGCTCAGACATCGACAGATAATTTGAGAACTGCCTATTCACCTTTTCTGCAAGATCATTTCTTCTGCTTCGGTGGTCCTGATCACAGTTATTTCTGAGGCCTTTTGCCCTTCTAAGCTTCTTCATGCCCCACAAGTGACTGGCTAGAGGTCTCCCTGGTCAACTGTTCTTGTTATTCTCTTTCTCCTCACATAAGGATCATCCACTGGAATGCACTATTCCCATGGTCCAATGCACTGTTGATTCCTTTCTGTCAGCCTTCCCTCTTTAGCGCCAGAAATTGTTTACTCTGACTCCCTCTCAGCTAATGTCTTCAGTGGATCCACTTTAGCTCAAAGTTAATATATCAAAGTTCCCTCATCTCCCATCCAATGCTAACTTCAGCCTCTAACTTTTCATACCAAATTCCTCATTCCATGAGAAAATTTAGCACCAACACTGATGCTACAATTTACCATATATAGAGATAAAATGCTGAAAAATTATTATTGTAGTCACAGAATAGTCAAAAGAATACATGTCCTATTTCTTTCTTAAAACTAAAGATTGGCCTTATCCTCAAGAGTGTTCTATTCAAACAGCACAGAAAATCTGAGATCAGAGCCTTGACCTTAATTCCATAACTGAGAGGAAAATAACTTGCTGTTAACTGAAGTATACCACGAAAAAGGATTGAAGACACTGTATGCTTCAGTCTTGTTCGTTCAATGTCTAAACCAGTTCTACATTGGTAGAGTATTTCTTTCTTCCCATAACTGAGAGCATTTCAACAATTGAAAAGCTTGCATCTATCATGTATTCATGTTCCAATGCTGTAAACCACTTATTTTTTATATTTTTTATTTTTAATTCTTCAGCCCTTCATCAAATTCTCCCAACTCAATTGCAACTGTACACTAAATCAAGGTTCTATGCTGCTTTAGCAATGTTTCTCAGTTCAAATAAAGAAGTCCTCAGAACTTGTGCTGTATTTGAACAATATTGTATTGTCTCACATCAGCCTCGGTTAAAATCTCACAACACCAGGTAATAGTCCAAACTGGTATTGTCAGATTTTTTTTTGTAAATATATTTATTAGCAAATTTTTTAACTTTACAAACATATAAAATTATTGAAAAAAACAATCAATAACAAATATCAGTATAATAAAAAGAAAAAAACCCACAAATTACTTTCTACTAATTACTCACCTACCCTATAATACAAATCAAATCCTAACATTGTGCAAAGCAATACCAAAAAAAAGTAAAAAAAAACATAAAATACAGAACAGCTATGCTCAGCGCAAAGCTCCCAAACAAAGAAATGGGAGCATTGTATATATACCCGTATTAACTCAGGAGGCCCCCTCCAGGGTTCAGGGCTTGGCAAATCTAATCATCCTGGTTAAACAAATGCCCTAGTTAAGATAACTGACAAATCTATATCCAAATAACTCAAGTAGGACTGCCATTTCTTATAAAAATTGCCAGTTGTGTGGTGCACCATGTTTGTAAAAAAGTCCAAGGGAATGTGCTCCATAATTAATTTCTGCCATCCCAGCAAGCCTGGCAGGTTCTCAGACACCCAATTCATCAGAATATTCTTCTGTGCACAGTATGCAAGAGTATTAAATAGTTACTTCCCATGCCCATCTAAAGATAGTAAATTTGGTAGACCTAAGAGGAGAGATATCAGGTCTACTTTGAGACTTCAGTCCTCAATACCCTCCCTATCTCTCCCGCCACAGCGCTCCAATAAGAACGGAGCCTGTGGCATGTCCAGAAGCAATGAGTAAGAGTACTTACACTTATTTTACTGAAGATGCATCTTTTCTGAACTTCGCCAGATGGTCTGGTGCCAGATGAGCCCTGTGCAGAACTTTTAACTGCGTAGCGCATGTCCTATTACAGATTGAGATCTTTCTAGTATTCTCCCATGTTTCAGAAGAGATCTCCACTCCCAGCTCTTGCTCCCAGATCTCTCATAACCGGTTACTGTTCTGCCAGGCCCTGCCACCCAGTAGGCGATAGAGGGCACTAACCGAAAGAGTGCTTGTGGAACGTATTAACAACCTCTCTATATCAGGCTTATAGGGCTTAGTGAGAAATGTAGTCTTCTTCTGGATGAAATCCCTAACCTGAAAAAACGGAAAAGATCTCTGCTGGGCAACCCGTATTTGCAGCTCAGTTGCTCAAAAGATAAAACCTCCCCCTCAAACAAATCTCCCAAACTAGAAACTCCTCTCGCTGCCCATAGTTTGAACCCAGAGTCCATCATGCCTGGTTGGAACCCTGGCATGCCAACTATAGGTGTAAGTGGCGAAGTCTTGGATAAACAACCCTCACTCTGACGCATCGCCCTCCATGCCTTGACTGTACTAATGACAATGGGGTTCCAGCAATGATCCATAACTGTCCTCATCTTATCCATGAACAACAGGTTAATAAGAGGGCACTTTGCCCGAGAGGCCTCGATATCCAGCCATATTGAGTTTGGATCATTACTTACCCAATCACAGACAAAGGACAGCAGGGTACTCAATTGATTCCTCCTGATGTCTGGGAAATCAACTCCTCCCCCTCCTTGAGGCAACTGCAATTTAGTAAGTTTGATGAGGGGCTGCCCATGATGCCAGACAAAGGGACCAAACCACCCCATAAGCTTCCGCAGTGTTGACCTGGGAAACATTATAGGGAGCATATGCATGGCATAAAGCAAATGAGGAAGAACATTCATCTTAATGAGAGATATTCAGCCCAGCCATGAAATTGGAAGAGCCTCCCAACTCTGGAGATCTTGCCTAATATTGTCGAGCAAGTGAGCAATGTTAGTCCGAAATAACAGATTAAACTTGGGGGTAATAAAAATGCCTAGTATCGGAACCCTGCCCGTGACCACTTAAAAGGGAACTTAGGGCCACCTTCAACTTCTGGCACATCCTTAAGGTTCCCCAAAGGCATAGCCTCCGATTTTGCAAAGTTAATCTTATATCCTGAAATAGCCTCAAATGAATTAATACATTGTATAAACGGGGTATGGAGGTCACCCTGTTCGACAAAAACAGGGGGACATCATCCGCATACAGTGTAATCTTGTGTGCCCTCGATCCGACTTCCAGAGCAGTTGTGTGGACGTTCTGACTATTGGCTTCTGCCAGCGGCTCTATCACCAAGTAAACAACAACGGTGGGAGGGGGCAGCCTTGCCGACTACCTCTACCAATCCTAAAATTCTCAGACTTCACCCTATTGGTGATGACCGTGGCCAGAGGGTGGTGATATAAAACCTCTACCCACCTGGCAAAGACCCCACCCAACCCAAACTGTTCTACGACATAAAAAAAATACAGCCATTCCACCCGGTCAAATGCTTTCTCTGCATCTAAGGAAATCACCAACCCCTGAATCGATCATTGCTGAAAAACTTGGACCATATTCAGCAACCTTCTAATATTATTAGAGGACCTATGGCCCCTTATAAAGCCTGTCTGGTCCTCTTTAATAATATGGGGCAACACCCTTTCCAATCTCAGCGCCAGGATCTTGGACAGAATCTTGAAATCTGAATTTAATAGTGAGATGGACCTGTATGAGGAACAATCCTCAGGAACCTTCCCCTTCTTAAGAATTAAGGAAATATTAGCTTCTCTCAAAGATGGTGGTAGGCATTCATGCATATAGGAGTGATTATACATCTCCAACATCGGCCCTGACAGAATTTCTATAAACTCCTTATAAAACTCATCCAGAAGACCATCAGGGCCAGGCGCTTTCCCACTGTGAAGTTGCCTAGCTGCCTCCTGTATTTCCTGAACTGTCAAGGGGGCATTGAGGAGAAAGGCCTCTTCCAAGGTTACCCCTGGGAGGTCCAGTTTCTTAAAAAAGGTCTCCATTTTAGCCCTCCTGTCCTCGCAATCTTCAGACTGATACAATTCAGAGTTAAAAGCTCTGAAAAGCCTCATTAATCTTTTTAGCATTGTATGTAAGGACCCCGGCGCTGTCTCTGATGGCAGTACTGGATTGGGGAGCACACTTTTTCCTAGTTAGGTACACTAAATACTTCCCTGGCCTATCCCCCTTTCGGACAGCCTTTGTCTAGCAAAAGCAAGTTCTTTCTTTGTGTTTTGTGTCAGTATTGAATTCAAGGCAGCCCTGAGGGCCGTGATCTGCTGTAGCTTAGTCACCGAAGGCCGCGCAAAATGTGCCGCCTCGGCGGCTTTTAACCGTGTCTCAAGTAGATGCTGCTGCTCCTCCTTGCCGAATAGGAAATAGCTAATCCCCTAGCAAAGGCCGTAGTGGTCTCCCATAGCATAGATGGACTACTAGCCTTGCCTGAGTTGATAGTCAAGAATTCCTGAAACTCCTTCAAAAGGTATCCCACAAATTTGGAATCTTTAAGGAGAAAAGGGTCCAAACGCCAGTGCCGCAAACCTAGCCCCTCACTCTTGGCCTTAACTTCCAAATACACTGCTGCATGATCAGAGATAGCTATATTCCCAATTTTACATCCCATAATTGAATTGAGAAGGGCCAAGGGAGCCAGAAAGAGATCAATCCTCGTGTGACATTTATGTGGGTTTGAAAAAAACGTTAAATCCCTGCCAGTAGGGTGAAGACATCTCCAAATATCCACCGGCCCCAACTCCTCGCGTAAGTCAAGCACCTGCTTGGCCTGTGAAAAAATAGTTGGGGGCCCCCAAGGCATCCTGTCCACTGTCAGATCTAAAAGGCAATTAAAATCCCCCCCCTATAATAATGTGCCGTGTTCCAAAAGCACTCAACTTAGAGAAAGCCCTAATCAAAAATTTGAGAGGACGCACCAGAGGACAGTAGACATTTAAAATGCCATATTCTTCCCCATGTATCAGGGCTTTAAGTAACACAAACAATCCCTGCTCATCTTTCACCTGCTCTAATAATGTGAATGGAAGATTTTTCCGGATAAGTACCGCCACTCACCTACTTTTAGTAGTAAAAGATGAAAAGAATACCCGGTCATAACACCCCTGTTGTAATTTCAGGAGTTCCCCATCATCAGGATGGGATTCCTGCAACAAAGCAATATCAACTCTTTCCCTCTTAAGGCGAGAAAGCACATTTTTCCTTTTAATAGGCGAATGACTTCCCTTAATGTTCCAGGTGCATCATTTAATAAGACACTTAGCCATATCCCCTTTCAGCGACCCTTGAACCCCTGGGAGGGAGAACCCTGCTTACAAAGCACCGAGCATAAGACTCATAGAATTGAAAAACTATATATACAAAAACAACTCTATCATAACTATAAACAACTATTACTACCAAAAAAACTACAAAAAAAAACTATAAAACCTTGAATGGAAGACTCTTCCCCCTGCCCATAGGGGGCACTCACCCTCCCCATCCCCTCCTTCACAGCTTCTTCAAACCCGGACTGTGCCCCAGCCTTAGGCCAGAAAAAAAACAAGATGATCTTTAAATCAACAGAAAAAATACCAAGTCAGGATGAGCACTCCACCCATCCCTGGCTTCATGTCACCCCTACTTGTGACTAAAAGAGAAACAGAACAAACAAAAAAAAAGGGGAGAGACAACAAAGAGCATCCACAAAATTTCCCATCAGAAAATCCAGTTTCTAAAAAAAAGGAACAACTTATTCCAAGGTCTTTTCCCCCCTTTCCAAAAAGGAAATTATTAGGGAGAAAGAAAGGAATTTTTAAAAAAAGGAAGGGAAAACATGGGGAAAGATAGAAAAGAGAACAAACATTAACCGTATTCTTCAGGCCAATCCATCTATCTTAAAGTGTCTACAAAGTTTTTAGCTTTATCTGCTGAGTCAAATGTATAAACTGAGTCCTTGTGGCTGAAACGGAGCACTGTGGGGTATGTCGTGGAGTACTGGATGCCCAGGTTCCTCAGCCTCTTTTTAACTTCATCGAAGGACTTCCTCTTTCAAATTACAGCTCCAGAGTAGTCCTGGTAAAACATGATTTTTGACCCCTTGTACAGCAGTGCCTGCAGATCTTTTCCCAGGGATCTGGAAGCTTCTATGACTTTTTGCTTGTCCTTATATGAATGGAAGTGTACTAGGACCGAGTGGGGGCGCTGCACTGGGCCTGACCTGTGCACTGTAACCTGATATGCCCTTTCAATCTGTAGCCTGCTGGACTCAATGTGAAGGCCCAGAGACTTCGGTAGCCAGCTTTCAAAGAAGCTGACTGGCTGCTCACCTTCCTCACCTTCAGGGAGCCCGACAATTCAGAGGTTGTCGATATGGTTTCGCAAGGCCTGCACCTCTCGCTCCAGCACCTGGATTCGACTGGATGAGGACTTCATCGCAGCTTCCAAGGCCTTAGTTCGACCCTCCACCTCCTCCAGCCTCTTCCCGAGGCCCTGGCTCACCTGCTCATGCTTCTGCAGCATGGATGCGATAGGTTCAACCTGGGCATGAATCTCCCCAACGATCTCCTCAATCGCAGCCCCAACTTTCAAGGTCAGTCTCTCCATCGCCGCAGTCAATTCCTGTGAGTCTGTCAGGTGCCTGGGGCAGTCAGGAGAGACTGCTGCTGCTGCAGTCTCTGGTGTGGTAAGTGCTGCAAGTGCTGCTGTTTGCTTGTTCCTTTTCCCTTTGGCATCCTTCCCACTCCCAAATATTAACAAATATGTGATCAGTAAGGTTTTAAGCTAATAATTCCACCACATAAGTTGGTTAGCGATGGCAAAAACACCAGTATGCCTTGGTTTTTAGGCAGAGCTGTCCACAGCAGTTCTACAGAATTGCTGCCATCTTGCCGAGTCCCCGTGTGATTTTTTAAACTTTGTCTACTCCAGTCCAACATCGGCACCTCCAAATTAGATTTTATCAAGACAGTGAATGGAGTCCAATGTGCATTCCCCTGAAAACTGGTTGCAATTGGTAAAAGTAAATCTAATCAGGAAAGGCACAGAACCAAAAAGCACTTTTAATTCAATGTTTTACATTTATTGTCTTTGCTGAAAACAGAGTGAATTCAATTTATCCCAATTCTATCATGTTAGCATTGACGCATAGATTATTTCTACAAACAGGGAGGACATTTGGCCTATCATGTCTGAACTAGTCAACAGAGATCTGACTACACTAATCCCATTTTTCAGCTTTTCGCCTATAGCCTACAGTAATGCAAGTAAATATCTAAATACTGTTTAAATGCTGGAAGATTTATTAACTCAATCAATCTTTCAGGCAGAGAGTTCCAGACTTTCACTAAACTTCTGACTGAAAAATATCTTCTTAACTCTCACTTTAGCCTTCTATATCTTACCTTAAAGCTGTGCCCCATAGTTATTAACATTTCCACTAATGGAAAAAGTACCTTCCTATCCACTCTAGCTATGCCCCTCATAATCAGCTGCCTTCTGATGTTCCAGGTACAAATGAAAACCAAAGACAACAGCACTAGCAGATGCAAAGGGATCAACACCTCGCCTCCTGCTGCTCCAAGGGCAAGGGAATGGAATAAAGGTCAAGGAAAATTATTCCAAAAGCATGGCTGCAGGCAATAGATCAGTGGCTACCTGAACAATGCCCTTCACCGGCATATTTTTAACCTTGGTAATACAATTAGCATACCATTAACAGAAAGCTTTCTCGACTTGTCTGAGCACCAGTGCCTCAGGAGGCTCAGGCTGGAAGATTGTATTCAGCCCAGATAGAAGGTTGGCTGGCTGGCAGAAAACAGTGCATACATTAATGTTTTTTTTTCTAATTGGCAGGATGTGATAAGTGAAGTCCCACAAGGGTCCGTGCTGCAGCAACAGCTTTTGACAGTTTATATCAATGATGTAGATGTGGGCAGTGAAGACATGGTAGCTAAATTCGTAAATGACACTAAGTTGGGTCGGGAAGTAGATTATGAAGAAGACATAAAGAAGATGCAAGCAGGTACAGATAGGTCAAGTGATTGTACAAAAATCTGGCAGATGGAATATAATGTGGGAATACACAAAGTTGTTCACTTTGACAGGAAGAATAAAAAAAAGTATTACTAAACCCATTTACAAATCCCCAACCAGAATCACCTCTGGGGATATAATTCCTAGTGTACATACTAACCTGCTCCCCATTGTTTCAGAAAATTCCTACATCTCTATTCATATCCACTGCACTTTTCACTCTGATCTCCTAACATTTTCATTCCCAAAACACTATCTATTAATTGCCCTACCCAAGAGCACAAACTGAAAATTGCTTGCCAAACCCCTCCACATTGGTCCTTCCCTCTCCACTGCTGTAAATCCTTTTTAAACCTACCTCTTCAACTGCACGTCAACTGCACGTAATTTAACCTCTTTCATTACAGGTGCACAAAACTGATCCTGAATGTTTAACTTTTCAAAGAACAGACACTGCATAATATTTTTTAACTGTTATATCCAGCAATCTTTAGCATTCTCATAAAATGTTATAGCTCCAGATAAGAGTGCTTGTTATAGTCATTTTCATCACTGCTAAAGATATTAGAACTTTGGGTTAACCTGAAGCTTATGCAGATGGTCAAGAGAGAAACTGAGACCTTCAGAGTTTAAAGTGAACCCTGGCTCAAAGGTATAGACTTGCAATCCCGAAATGGAAAATAGAATTAAGAAGGAGTCTTTTTCCTAGGGTGAGGGACTTCAATATGAGGGGGCATATTTTTAAAGTGAAAGGAGAAAGATTTTAAAAAAGACTTGAAGGGCATTTTTTTTTTTACAGAGGATGGTTTGTGTGTGGAATGAGCTTCCAGAGGAAGTGGTGGGATGTGGGTGAAGTTGCAACGTTCAAAAGGCACTAAGGTAAGTTCATAAATAAATGTTTGGAGGGGTATGGGCCAAACACAAGCAGGTGGGACTAGTTTAGTCTGAAATTATGGTTGGCATGGACTGATTGGGCCAAAGGGTTTGTATCCATGCTGTATGACTCTATGAAAACATTCCAATCCAATTTTACATTTGCATACAAGTTTGCATATGCTCTATTTTCCACATCGCACTACACTAAAAAAATTGTAGCTTTAAAACAAACTAGGATGCAGTGATGGATTTTTTTTATGGTATCCCCAGCAATGCTTATCTTGAAAATAAAAAGTTATAAGGACGTAAGAACTAGAAGCAGGAGTAAGCAATTCAGCCCCTCAAGCCTGCTTCACCATTTAATGCTCTGGGGTAGTGAATTCCACAGATTCAAAATCCTTTGTGAAAAGTAACTTTTCCTCATTTCTTTTGAATCTGCTACCCCTCAGCCTAAAATTATGACGTTTCATTCTAGGTTACCACACAAGAGGAAGAATCTGCTCTACATCTACTTTGTTAGCCCTTTAGGACATTATACACCTTAACTAGATTCATTCTTCTAAACTCTAGTGAGTATAGGCCTAAACTGTTCAATCTCTCCTCATTAAAAAGCCTTTCTTTAATTAATCTAGTGAACCTTCTCTGAACAACCTCCAAAGCAATTACATCCTTCCTCAAGTAACTGGAACAAAAATATATGCAGAGCTCCATATGCTGTCTCATCAATATCTTGTCAAGTTGCAATAATACTTCTCTACTTTTATAAACAATTTCTTTAGCAATAAATTCCAAAACCATGAGCATTCTAAGAAATAGCTGAGGAAAAAATATTGTTTGTTTTATGAAAAGCAATACTGCATCATGCAATACCTGAAGAGATATACTTACATATGGGACTGTCTCCAGTGTTTCTGTGTTTACAATCATGGGGGCAGGGCTCGCCTGTGTGTAAATAAAAATGTAGTCAGGTCCATTTGCAAAAATTATCACCAGCAAACCACAAAGACAATTTCATAAACTGTCACATTGTTATGCAATAAATATTCAGATAGTTCTGCATTTAATGCTTAAATCAGTGAACTTCATAATAAATCAGTTGTAACAAGTGTAAAGTTATTTTTTAAAAATACATTAAACCCAGTTATCAACTTAAAAAGTGCTGAGCATTGTACATTGGAAAACTATTATTATATGTCAAATGTCTGCACCAAATATCACATTTTCGTCATAATATTCAGGAAACATAATGGAAATATGTTATCACTCTTCCTGTATTTTTATAATAAATTGCTTTCATACACTTATGCAATGATTTGATAGCATTTAGCAGGAATGTTAATTACTTGTTGTACTCCTTTTAGCAACAATGAAAAAATTATGAACTTATGACCACGCCACCGTGTTTGGTGATAATGAGTTCAAACATAATTACTTAGCATGAATATGACAATTATTTAATACAATCCTAAGAAAATTACACAATTCCGGACAATTAAACAAGACAGAATTCCAGAAAATGAAACCCAATGGGACCAACATCCCACAATTCTACAGACTACCAAAAATCCATAAACCAGGAGCCCCTCTCAGACCTATAGTCTCACTACCTGGAACACCAACTTATAGACTGGCCAAAGAACTACACGCAAGACTGAAGTACCTAGTAGAAGAGTCACAACACTCCATCCACTCCACCCAGGAATTCCTAAAAATCAACAAAAACAGCAAAATAGAGGAAGACAAAGCAATGATCTCATTCGATGTAACAGCAGTGTTCACCTCCATCGACATCGACCTGGCAAAGAAAACACTCACCACACTTTTAGAAGAGACCATCACACACACCCCAACCACCATCAATCACATTACCAACGAAAACATCATGAAGCTGGTGGACCTGTGCTTCACCACCCACTTCACTTTCAACAACATAGTCTACAAACAAACCAACAACACACCCATGGGATCTCCGCTATCAGGATTCATAGCAGAAGTGGTAATGCAAAGGCTAGAACAAACAGCCCTATCAACCATCAAACCAAAAATCTGGGTTCGCTACGTAGATGACACCTTTGTCATCACAAAACGAAACAAGATAGAAGAGACATTTAATATCATCAACAACACCCTCACAGGCATCAAGTTCACCAAGGAGGAAGAAACTGACAACAAACTCGCATTCCTGGACGTCACAGTAGAAAGAAAGGATAATGGAGAATTACAAACCTTCATATACAGAAAACCGACAAACACTGACCAAATTCTCAACTACACTAGCAACCATCCCAACACACACAAACGAAGCTGTATCAGAACACTATTCCAACGAGCCACCACACACTGCAGCACAGACGAACTTTGAAAAACAGAGGAGAAGCACCTATACGACGTATTCAAGAAGAACGGATACTCAAAAAAACAGATTCCTCAAGAACAAACCACGACAAGCAGACCAAACACAGCCAGAAACCCTAACCACCTTACCATACATCAAAGAAGTTTCAGAAATGACAGTCAGACTACTGAGACCCCTCGGAATCCTAGTGGCACACAATCCCGCCAACACTCTCAAACAAAAAAACTAACAAACTTAAAAGACCCAGTACAAACCATGGACAAAACCAACGTCATCTACAAAATTCCATGCAAGGACTGCCACAAACACTACGTAGGACAAACAGGAAGAAAGCTAGCCACCAGGATACACGAACACCAGCTAGCGACAAAAAGACACGACCCTCTCTCCCTCATAGGCCTACACAAGGATGAAATAAACCACCATTTCGACTGGGACAACACATCTATCCTGGGACAGGCTAAGCAAAGACATGCCAGAGAATTCCTAGAGGCCTGGCACTCCAACCACAATGCCATAAACAAACACATAGATCTTACTGTCATCTATCAACCCCTCAGAAAACGAACAGGAAATGACATCACCACAAACCCCAGGAACCCCATCCAGGAGAAAGATATAAATAGAAAGCAGGAGACAACAGCTTCTCCTCTCTTGGAGGTCACCACTGATGATGTTACCTAGCCAGGTAATGAAACGTCTGGATATCAAACCTACAGCTCAGCAAGCAAACCTACACCCTAAATCTCAACCTGAGCTACAAACCTTGCAATTTAATACAAAGATAATGAGACTGAACATGTTGGAGAAAGGGGAGATGGCACCACAGTTCACCAACAGAGACCTGGAAGTCTTGGCAGATGGCGTGATCCAGAGGAATGGTGTCCTCTTCCCGGAGGACCGGCCACCTGACTCTGCCAGCCTGAACCAAGGTTGCCACCTGGGTCAGTATCATCTCCACATTGAGGGTTAACAGCCAACAGTGTAGGAAGAAGGTATATTACTTCCTCCACTCAAACATAGCAAGTGCCACACTCTTCTCTCTGCTATCTCATACACATTTGATTTCTAATATTGCACCCAACTCTCACCAAGGCTCATGCTTTGCCATTCTCACTGTTGTATACAACACCTTCCTTCCCTCATTCTCTCCCATCCGACCCCACCAACCTCCCACACTACAAACTCTGCACATCCTCTGTGCTATATCCTTCATCCCTTGGTACATCTCATCACGTGCTCCATTCAAATCAGCCTGAACAGCCATGCCATCCACTGCAGTCTGGAACATTGACCCCCATTTTTTCAATATAGGATAAAACAGTGTACAACAATGCAGACAGAGTTGTACAGATGGAGGAAATCTAGACATCCATGATCTCATTCTCTGTTTGGTTAGAATTCTAGCCTTCACAGGAGAAGACTGGGACCACTCCTGTGGGAATGCAAAAACATTTGTGTTCTGTCATCAAGTAATTATCACACTCCATTCCACAGCAACTCTCACGATTCCACAGTCACACTCAATCATTGCACACCATTTCTACCCATTCTCTCTCTTTGTCTTACAGATTCTGTTAGGCTAGCTACAACCTCAGGCTCAGCTCTGAGGACAAAAGTATAGAGGCACCAGAAAAAACTATCAACAGTATGTATCCTGCATCACTTAACAACACACATACAGATACTTCACGGAGGAACTGTAAAGATACAGTGTGCAGGTACAAGATCCAGTGAGCATTTCACTACAATAGCTCCACTGCTGGCCAAGGAAGAAACACGATTAAGCTACTTGCACTCAGAGGACTGCTGAAGGCCAGGTATCTCCTCATCCATAGGTAGAGATGGCCTTGCGATGCAGGCAATCAAGAACTTCATCCAAATGTGCAGGGCAGAGCAGCACTAGCAAACAGGTATGTGGGCACAATGGTCCTCACTGCCCAGAAGCTGCAGCAATGCAGTGAATCAAGTGACCATTTGTCTGCCTCCATGTGGAAAGGTTGATAGCTGCCATGAAGGATCAGATCCAACATCTCCAGAGGCTGCTGGAGATTCACACACATTTTCATTCCATTGCCTTACACATTGGTCACGAGGACTGAAGATTGGTGGCAAGATAAGGGAACCTTGACAACAGTCCAGGTGCCCATTCCTCTCAAGGAGAGTGGTGGTGCAGGACACACCTGGCCAGAGGTTGAACCACATGAACCTCATAAATCTCCTCTCAGGACATTTTCCAAGATGGTCAGGTTTTCCACTCCTACACTACATGCCCCCTTCAGATTCATGGAAATTCAAAATGAGGAAGATCAATTTGCCTTCAGCAAGACTCCCATCTCAAGACTAATTCATTTGTGGCATGTGGGCTTCACTGTAAGCCAGCATTTTTTGCCTGTTCCCGAGTTGCCCTCGAAAAGGTGATGGTGAGCTGCTTTCTGAATGCAAGACCCGCAAGGTTGCCCCACCAAACTTCCAGGTTCAACAGCTGAGCAAATTCCCCCCATTCCAACTGCAAAATCAAGGAATATACTAAGATATGGTGGGAAGGAAGGAAGAAAATTTATTGAGGGCACTTTGATGTGATGGGAGAAAAAGGCTTGTATATGACTGAGTTTATGCATAAATGCTCCTTCTGTTAACTTTCATATGTTTGAGAATCTCTTTAGGTGCTAGATGCATCTTCTGACTATCCAGCAGCCGATCATAGTCACATGAGGCTCCATGATGGAGGTCAGTACTGAGAGCCTACTACGAGATCTGGAAGCAGGAGGAACAATGTGTACACATGGCATTAGGTCATGGTGATACCTTTGTCCTTCCACATCCAACATTTGTAATGTTCAGCTCCCTCTATATGCTAAGGTGTAGCTGTTAAAGAATTGCCCAGCAATGGCAACTGCTGTAGCATGGTCAGCAAATAGAAAGTCATGGATGCCTGTGTGGGGACCATTGTATGGGCCTGTGACTAATTTCCTTTCCCCTTGACAGCCCTGAGATTGGTGTTTGCAGCAGTCTCCTCCCTTGGAGTTGATTCACTTGCCTCACCAATTTCAAATGCATTCGCAGCCATTTTCACCCTTGTTGCACACTTTTGATTTTCATCATGATAGAAGGTGACAATGGCAGCCCTTCAGCCATTGGCTTCCAACCGAAGTCTGAATATACTGGCAATTCCCCTAAACATCCATATCCCCTTTCTAGAGCTCATCCTATAAATCCTACAGGATTCAACTTACCCAGATCTCCAACCAACTTGACTAGATGTTCTTACACATATTTTCCAGCTAGTCCCTAGAATATGGGGTGACCATACCTGCTGTGGTCACTCACTACCCACCTCCTCACTATCTGTGAACATCTTATCTGATTCTACCACACATTTCGCCATAGCCCACATTGCTCACACCTCTATAACATACAACCCAATGTTTGCCACAAAATTAGTTTTATTCAGTTATCTTAAATGGTTTTCAAAGTTAGAACTCGCAGGAGTAGCTCTATCTGTTATGTACCCTTCTGTGGCCATTTACCATGTAGATTGTTATACATGAGATATTCAGTACCATCACCAAAGTAACTTAAAGGCTTTTCTTGCCGGTAACCATGTTGATAATAAAATGGGGATAGCTTACATATGTTTCAGTTTGTCTCAGTTACATGTGCCTTGAACAGGCATTTTTCTTTCTGTGTTGTCATGCCACTATTACAATTTTAGCAGTGGGCAGATTGTAACTGATGCATTTGATTATTCAATGCTTACTGCATAATCCTAGACCTGATTCAAGCATAAAGTGTTAACATCCAAAATCAATTCCCATTCATTTCCAAACTATGAAATTATTGCTTTGAAATTTCAAGACTTCACTGAAGTATTTGAATCTGAGCACCAAATACAGTTTAACCATTAACCTACAATCACATAACTGGAGTCAAGACCATTGGCACAATTGCTAATATACAAAAAATTGGAGAACAAAATATAATCATAATCATTGAATGCAGGGTCTACAATGCAGGATTTAACTGTTGCATTAAAAACACATTGACAGCCTGCCTTTTACTGAAAAATAATTCTTAGCCAGAATGCAGCTTTTAGGAGAGAACAAGAAAAGGATTTCAACTCCTGGACTAGGAATTGCAGTTAATATTGGGAATAATGTTATGCTAATGTAAATTATAATTTAACAATTCTAAACATTGGACCTGTGCATGTGTCAGTTGCCAAAATGCAATGAAAATAATCCTTTAAAAGCATCAAGAAAAACCACATTTACCTTAAACAGCTAATCAAAATTAACAGTCTGAGAAGGGAGTTAGTTAGTTAAAATACAAAGCTATTTTACAAGTGGAGATGTATAATTTGTATCATTTACTGAGAATAAATGGTATCTACTTTTGTAATACATGGACAAAAATATATTATAGATTAGGTCTCTATTGCAATAAAGCATAATAATTATCTATCCAGTGTTTATTGTCAATTGTATGGAGAAATCAATGAAATCCTATTGAAAGGACATTTGCCCTTGCAAATAAAAATAAAGAATGCAAATACTGCAAATCTGAAATAAAAACAACAGTCTGACCAAAGGTCACTGGATTCAAATGTTAACACTGTTTCTCTATCTACAGATGCTGCCAGCTGTGTTTTTCCAGCAATTTCTTCTTTTCTTTCATTTTACGCTCATAGAGTGCCTTTCATGACTTTAGGATAATCAAAAGCACTTTGAAGTACTTTTGAAGCACACGCCAATGAAGTACTTTTTGAAATGTAGTCAAGTTTTATTGTAGTTTATGTAACAACTAAACTGCACATAGCAGGTGCTTACAAACAGCAATGTGCTAATCATCAAATCATTTTATTTTTACTGATGTTGACAGAACATAAATATTGGCCAGGTCACCAGCAGATTATTTCCTCGCATTTTTCAAAATAGTACCATTGAACTTTTACATCCACTTGAGAAGGATAATAAATCCTTTGTTTCGTATTTCACCAAAAACAAATGCCTGTAACCATGTGGAAGTACTACATTAGAATGTGAGCTTCGATTAATGTGCTGATGACTCTAGATTTGCACTTAACCTACTAACAATACCAAAGTCGATATTATTGGTTTGACACGTTTTAGAAAGTTTCACAGGCAATTGACTTAAGGAATACCTAAGACAATTATAAACAAAGAAGTACATAAAAAAAAGGCTGCATTTAATATAGTGCATGTCACAATCACTGGATGATCCATAGCACTTCACAGCCAATTCATTACATACGAAATGTCGCCACAGTTGTAGCATAGGAAAAGCAGTGAGTTCCCACAAATAGCGAAGTGATAGTGACCCCAGTAAAAGGCTAAGGTATGATAATAATATTACGAGAGTAGAACTCCACAAGCCCAGGAGAATACTGGGTTCAATTCGCACCATGCATCTGGTGCAAATTCAATTAACATATGCAATATAAGGCTAGCCTCGGTAACAAGTCATCAATCGTTGACCATCTGGTTCATTGTGATACCTGTTAAAAAGAAAATCTATTATCTTTACCTTATTAGCCTAGATATGACTACTGAAATATAGGAATGTGGTTGATTCAATTTAGTGATCACTGAACTAGTCGAGTAAACCACTGGATCCAAGGAACAATTAGGGACAGGCAGAATATGCCAGCAATTAAGGCCTTTAAGTGGCCATTTCTCCAATCACCTGTCAATCTGGGAAAAACTGGAAGCATGGAATTCAGACAATAGGGTGGGGCCTCTGAAAGCCCCTCCCTGCCTTTGCCTTGTATCTCCCTGATACGGCTTTCCCCACTAACCCAAACCATGAGATGACAAAGAAAGAAACTTAACTATCTCACCAATGGATCCCCAAGTATATGGTCTTGTCCAGCAGCTTTAGGAATTAGAAGATTCCAACCTTTCACAGGCTATTTCTGTTTAAGAGCCCTCGCTCGCCTGTTAGGCCTTAAAGAGCTGAATGGCAGATGATTAGGTGAACCGTTCTGCCAGTGCAGGTGCCATATTAGTCACCATCAAACATGCCCTCTCCACACATAGAACAAAAAGGAAATACTCCAGCCAGTGTTACTGTTCCAGTTCTGAAGGGCCTATGCCCGAAATGTTGATTCTCCTGCTCCTCGGATGCTGCCTGACTGGCTGTGTTTTTCCAGCACCACACACTTCGACTCTGTTCTCCAGCATCTGCAGATCTTATTTTCTCCAACAATTTTCCAGCAAACTTCAACAACTTGCTTGGACATTTCATTCCAAAGAAAGTTCTCTTACCATTTTAGGAATTCCTAAGTCTCGTGTCCTAGCGAGTTTTGAGAAGATTTGTAGCTCAGGTTGAGGTTCTGGATGCGGTTTGCTCACTGAGCTGGAAGCTCCTTCCTAACTGCTAATAGAAGCTGCATGTTAACCTTATAAGGATCTGAACTAGGGCTCCTCAGTCCTTTTGTGCTTCAGATTTCAAAGCATTTCCCTATTTAGAGAATAGTCTGTGCCTCTATTATTCCTACCAAAGTGCGTAAACCTCACACCTTCCCACATTATATTCCACCTGTTACCTTCTTGTACACTTTTCTAGCCTGTCATCTGCAGTCTCCTCAACCCTACCCATCCTCCACATATCTTTGTGTTATCTGTAAACTTGACAACAATGCCCTCAGTTCCTTCATCCAAATCAGTAATGTATAACGTTGTGGTCCCAAGACTGACCCCTGAAGAATTCCATTAGTCACTGACTGCCATCCTGAAAAATATCCCCTTATCCCACTCTCTGCCTTCTGTCAGTCAGCCAATTTTCTATTCATGCTAATACCTTGCCCCTAACGTCACAGGCTCTTGTTATATGTAGCATCATTCTGTGTGGCACTTTGTCGAAGGCCTTCTAAAAATGCAAACAGATCAGGTCCATTACCTCTGCTTTGTCTAATTTACTCATCACTTCCTCAAAGAATTGTAACAGATCTGTCAGGCATGACCTTCCTTTGACAAAGCCATGCCGACTCAACCCTATTTTACCAAGCACTTCCAATGTCCAAGGGTCCAAGTCCACCCTTACCTCTCTCTTGCCTTTTATATATTTAAAAAAACACTTGGAATCTTAAGAGTCATACAGCATGGAAACAGATTCTTTAGTCCAAGCAGATTAGAGTGGTGCTGGAAAAGCACAGCAGGTCAGACAGCATCTGAGGAGCAGGAAAATTGAAGTTTTGGGCAAAAGCCCTTCATCAGGAAAGAAGACAGGGAGCCTCCAGGGTGCAGAGATAAATGGGGGGGCGGGGGGAGGGGGTGGTGGTAGGGGATGGACTGGGGCAAAGGTAGCCAGGAGTACAATAGGTGGATGGAGGTCAGGATGAAGATGATAGGTCAGACAGGAGGGTGGAGCGGATAGATGGGAAGGGAGATTGGCAGGTAGGACAGATCATGAGGATGGTGTTGTGCTGGAAGGTTGAAACTGGGGTAAGATGGGGGGGGGGGGGGGGGGGGAAGAGGAATGAGGAAACTGGTGAAGTCCACATTGATGCCCTGGGGTAGAGGTGTTCCCAGGCGGAAGATGAGACGTTCTTCCTCTAGGAATTGGGTGGTGAGGGAGTGGCGGTGGAGGAGGCCCAGGACCTGCATTTCCTCAGCAAAGTGGGAGGGGGAGTTGAAATGTGGGCCACAGAGTTGGGGTTGATTGGTCTGGGTGTTCAGGAGATGTTCCCTGAAGCACTCTGCTAGGAGGCGTCCAGTCTCCTCAATGTAGAAGAGATCGCATCAGGAGCAACGGATACAATAAATGACATTGGTGGATGTGCAGGTGAAACTTTGATTGACGTGGAAGGCTCCTTTTGGGCCTTGGATGGAGGTGAGGCAGGAGGTGTGGGCAGTGGTTTTGCAATTCCTGCGGTGGCAGTGGAAAGTGCCACGAGGGGAGGGTGAGTTGTTGGGAGGGCATGAACCTGACCAGGTAGTCACAGAGGGAACGGTCTTTGCGGAAAGTAGAAAGGGGTGGGAAGGGAAATATATCCCTGGTGGTGGGGTCTGTTTGGAGGTGGCAGAAACATCGGCAGATGATGCGGTTTATGCAAAGGTTGGTAGGGTGGAAGGTGAGGACCGGGGGCGGGGGGGGGGGGATATGAATCTGAACTTTACGGTGTGATAATTAAGTGTTTCTTCAGAGACATTCGGTTTACTCACTCCCTAGAAGATTCAGCATTGCCTGTTTCTAGTTGGACCAAGAACATACTGATCAAGGAAGCTCTCCTGAACTCAGTTCATAAATTCCTCCCCCTGCTTACCTTACACTGCAATAAAATTCGAACAAATATTTGGACAGGAAAATTGAAACAAATTACTGCACGAAGTGCTGGAGAACTCAGCTGGCTTGATAACATCTGTGGCTACAGAAGAAAAGTTAATGCTTTGAGTCTGATGCAACTTTTCTTTGAACTTATGGCCTCACTATTTGAAAGCCTCAAGAATACCCAAATAGTGTAATCGTGTTCTTTTTGAATGAATGATGATTTATTGCCACTTGTACTCTACAATGAACAACATAGTAAAATGCAGTGAAAAGCTTCAACTGACATCACAATCTGGCACCATTTAGAATAGTTTAAGAATAAATAGATACAGCTGAAAAAGACCTTTGATCCTCTGCTTCTGCCCTGGGTCCTGAGCCACCTGACTAATGACACCTGTACCACCACTCCTCTGACAGACCTATCAACGTCGTGGTTGCCACACTTCAGGCACCATCTTTTTGTTACTGGGCCCACCTCGCCGACAGGCCACCAATGCCAAGTCCCATGCTGGACCCACAGTCACTCCACACTCAGGAGCCCCAGTTCTGCGGCCAACTTGCCGATAACGAAGAGACCCTGCTCCAGACCTACCACAACTAGGAGTCCCTGGCTTCACTGTCAGGAAAGCCCACTGCTTCACCGAGAGTCCTGCTCAGGCTGCTCTCCTCGACTATGCCACCTTCTCTGTGCTCGGCAGGAAGATGAAGAAAAAGAAAAAGAAAGAAGGCAAAAAGGGTAAGGAAAGAAGGGAAGAAACAGGAGGGGGTCTACAACGGACGGGTCCTTTCTGTCTTTGCAACTACAAGCTCAGCTCCTGTTTTCAACATAGCAATTTCTTTGCCAATCAGTACTCCAGCCCATCTCCCAATGTTGTTTCTCCTTTTGTTTGAAAATGTTATATTGTTCGGTATTACCAGTATTCTCTACTTTTAAGCCTGGTTCCCTATTAGCACCCAATCATTTCCCATTGTGGAGGTACATTCATCAAATCTAAGGCTGGATTGACAAATGTAACAAATTGCAAATATGTTGCATTTTGTAGCTTCAAGCAAAGCACAGCTAAACCCAAAACTCTATGACTTGTCAAACTGTACAATTGATTTGGTGTGTATCTCGTTGAAAATCAGAGGAAATTCCAAATCATTAAAACCCAAGTGTTCAATTTCTTTGCTTCAACATATGTCCATATTTATTCTGCAAACTGACTCTGTAAATTTGTCTCAGCCTCAATATTATTACTGGCGTGATGGTGTATTTTCAGAAGTTATTATAAATGTAAACTTGAAACTTATATTAGATTTTAATGTGTTATTTTAGACATGGAGACTAAACACCTAAGTAAAACCTATGTTTTAAAGCTTGGAGTGACATTGCTTGTTGACTTGTCTTCTTCCTTACAATTACACTTTCACTTACAATTCAAGAATTTGGAGATTAGAACCACAGAAAATTTACAGCACAGAAAGAGCCCATTCAGCCCAACATGTCTGCAACAGCTGAATGAACTTGATGCAAAGCCTGATTTCAGACACTGAATAAATAATCTTGTTTAACACCATCATTTAGTACTGAGTGAGTTCTGAGTTGTCTGAGAAACTATCCCTCAAATGAGCTACCAATCTGAGGCCACACTTCTGTCATAGTAGTTCAAGTTTATGTTAAAGCTTCTGTGGAACTGTGAAGTACAGAAAGTTCTCCCAGTATCCAGGTCTACATTAATCCTAAATCCATTGTTAACAAAACAGATTAATTGGAGATATGGAGGTAAAGTCCTATTTTAACGTTGAGGATACTATTCACCATGTTGCATGGGGTTACAAGGTAAAGATAAAGTCTGCATAGTCCAACCAGACCATGGGGCTGCTTTCCCATTAGAAAAAGATGACTGGTGATTGAGTTTAACTTCAGGGTCACCAGGCCTCAGATGAAGGAGAGGTTGAGAAGCAGAGTCCTTCATGGTAACCTCAGCTAGTGTGGGAATTGAAACCATGTTGTTGGCATCACTCTGCATTTCAAACCAACTGTCCAGCCAACTGAGCGGACTGACCCAATTATTGCCATGCTAAATAGGACAGGTTCAAAACAGATCCAGTGAATCAAAAGTGAGCATCCATAATATATTACAGGCCATCAGCAAAAGCATAACCTTGGATTGCAGCATATCATTCCCTCTATATCTTCATGTAGCCAACGGTTCAATCCTAGTTTAGTAAGGAGTGTAGAATAGTATGTTAGCAACTCTACCAGAATATTTAAAAATTATGTGAAGACCTGATGAAGGTGCAATAATATTCTTGCCAACAGCTGAAGAATATGGTTTAGACTATGCTGGTGACATAAAAGACCACAGAATCAACAGATCGCACTAGGAGTTCTGCCCATCAATTGTAAACAGTGGCGGAAACTTCAACAACTAACCAGGAGTAGAGACTTCACAAACATACTTATTCTCAAGATATGGGTGCCTAAAAGAAAAGGTTGACACATTTGTAACTATCTTCAGCCAGAAGTACTGAAAGAATAATCCTGCTAAGATCCCTACTATCACAGATGTCAATCGTCAGACAAATCTTGATATCAAGAAAAGGTTGAACGGTATGGGCCCCGACAACATCCTGCCAATAGTAGAGTATCTGTGTGTAAAACAAGTTGCAACACTATCCAAGTTTTGCAGTGTAGTTACAACAGTGATATTTACCCAAAAGTGTAGAAAATGTCCTAGATTTGTCCTATTTAAAAAAAGCAGAACAAATCTAAGTCAGCCAGTTAGTGTCCTATAAATCTGATCTCAAACATCAATAAAGTGACTGAGGTTGTCATCAACAAAGCTGTTTAGCAGCACTTACTCAATAACTGACTGTTCACCAATGTTAATTTGGTTTCTGTCTTGTTGCTTGGCTTCAGGTTTCATTACACTCTTGATCTAAACATGGACTTTACAGCTGAATTCCAGAGGTGAGAAGAGAGTGTCTGAAATCAACGCAATATTTGATTAAGTGTGGCAGCCAAGGAGCCAAATCAAAGTCAATCAGATTCAAAGAAAACGATGATAGAGGTTATTGGAGCTAATTCACTTCACCCCTAAGGACATCACTGCACGTGACCTTCAAAGAAATGTCCTAGATCAAACTTTTAGCTGCTTCATCAACAAACGTCTGTCTATTTAAAAGGTCAGAAGTGGGGACATTCAACCATAATTACACAGCGCTCACTACCACTAGCAATTGCTCAGTTACTGTGGTTGCCCATGTTAGTTTGCAACAAAATCTGGACAACAGTTAGGCTTGAGCTAAGTGGCAAGTAAAGATCATGCTGCACAATTGCCCAGCAATGACCATTCAAAAAACAGAGAATCTAACCACCTCCTCTTGATACATAAACTTTGCTGAACCTCCATGATCAAATTAACCAAACCTGCCATACAAAGACTGTGGCTACAACCCCAAATTAAAGACTGGAAATTCTACGCAAATATTTCACTTGCTCGCTTCTCAAAGCAGTCAATATGCTGCAAGGTTTGGTGTGTGTCATAGAGTCATACAGCATGGAAACAAGTCCCTCAGCCCAACTCAACCATGCTGACCAGTTTCCTAAACTGAATTAGTCCATTTATTTGCATTTGGCCCATACCTCTCAACCTTTGGAATCCATCTAACTGTCCAAATGTCCTTTAAATGTTATAATTGTACCCGACTTTTTAACTTCCTGTGGCAGGTCATTCTGTTTACACACCAACCTGTGTGTGAAAAAGTTGCCCCTCAGGTCAGTTTTAAAACTTTCTTCTCTCATGGGGACCTATGCCCTCTAGTTTTGGACTCCCCTACCCTGAAGAAAAGACCTTGGCTATTTACCTTATCTATACCCCTCATGATTTTATAAACTGTTATAAAGGTCACCCTTCAGACTCCTACACTCCAGGGAAAAAAGTCTCAGTCTATCCAGACTCTCGTTATAACTTAAATCTTCCAGCCTCGGTAACATCCTTATAAATCATTTTTGCACCCTTTCCAGTTTAATTACATCATTCCTATAGCAATCGACCAGAATTGTATGCAGTACTCCAGATATGGCCTTAGCAATGTCTTGTACAGCTGTGACATGACGTCCCAACTGCTGTACTCAATGCTCTGATCGCTGATGACAAGTCTGCCAACTGCCCTCTTCACCACCCAACCTGCAACGGTACTTTCAAGGAACTATGTACCTATACTCCCCACATATGTATTATTAACTGTGTAAATCCTACACTGGCCAGTCTTACCAAAATGCAACACCTTGCAATTGTCTGAATGGAACTCCATTTGTCATTTCTTGGCCCACTGGTCCAGTTGATCAAGATCCCATTGAACTTTCTGTCATTCCAGTATACTAACAATTTTTGTGTCATCCACAAACTTACTAACCACGTCTCCTATATTCTCATCCAAACTGTTTATATAGACGATGAACAACACTGGACACGGGATCAATCCTTGCAGCACACTACTAATCACAGGCCTCCAGCCTCTACAATAACCCTCTACCACCACCCTCTGTCTCCTATCATCAAGCCAATTTTGTATCCAGTTGGCTACCTCTCCCTGGATCCCATGTGCTCAAACCTTACTACCCAGTCTATGATGTAGACCTATGTTGAAGGCCATGCTAAAGCCTACAGAGACAACATCTACCACTCTGCCTTCATCTATCTCCTTGGTCACCTCTTCAAAAACCTCAATCTAGTTTTGGTAGGACTTTGGCTTTGAACCCATACTTGGTCAACTGCTGCTTTTATGTCAGGGGTTTAACTCTCAGCTCACCTGCATTAAATTATCCCTTAGTATCCTTGTAGCAAGAAGGACCATAGTTTCTCCATCATAATTAATTGTTAAAATTTCTTTTTCTAAATTATTTACATCCTATACATGTACTTATATATTTCATGACAATGCTTCAAAGTACTTTGCCATCAAGTGTAACCACTACTGTAATGTAGGAAACATGATAGCTAATTTGCATTCAGAAAACACCCACAAATGCCAATGTAGTAAAGAATAGGTAGTCTAAATTTGATGTGATGGTGATTGGCCAAAACACTGGATATAATGCTTGTGTTCCTCTTTGAACTATTACCTTAGGATTATTCATATCCACCCCTGTAGACCATGAGGTATTAGTTTAATGTATTGTCCAAAAGTTGGCACTGCTGACAATGCAATGCACCCTCAGTTCCCGATCACAAGTCAGCTTTGATGCTTGTGCTCAAGTCCTGGAACCATTATGGCAAATTTTCTCTGCATTACATCAAGTAGACCATACCAACTCTCTCCAGCACTTCCATCTTATTCTTTCTAACATAGGATGGCCAGTATTTTGGCTGTGACATAATCAAAAGTTTATGTAGGTTCAGTGCTATTTTCCTGATTTTATGTTTAATAATTCCTTTTATGAAACCCATAAACTGTTCCCATTCCAGCATGGAAGCTCAAGTGTAAATGAGTTAAGTGTCAGTGAAGAGTAAGACTGATGTGTCTTCCACCTCATAATTGACTTTTTAATCACTTTAGGAACTTACCTGATAGAAGGGGGTTCCCAGCTTGTCTTTAATTCAGCTCACAGAAATTCAGTAAAATGCAGGATATTGTCAGGATCTTGATCTCGACTCAATGTCATTTATAAGAGGATCTAACTTACCACATGGATGCAAACATTGGGAAAGTTCACGCATTTAGTAATTGATAATGAAAAGGATGCATTAAAGTAATCATAAAGAGGCTGAGATTTGCCTTGGGCCATGAAAACCTTACATGAGGTATATCACTGGTCTCTGCAACAATTTGCTTTGTTTTCTGATGCACTGAAGCCAACAGCAGAGTGGAAAATAGGCTGCCAATTCAATATTGACCATATGCCACTACCATCCAAGGTGACTTTCATCCCCAAAGATTGAAAAAATCTGTAAAGGCTTCATGATTGTGAGCTCAAAATTAAGAATTAAAGCTCCATTAAAAGTACCAAAAACAAGAGTTAACTCAACCCTAAACTGTTAAAATCTCTTCCTCCCCCCACCATGATGTCAGAACTGGCAGGCTATGAAAGTAGGCAGCATGATGTGACAATAGTTGGCAGAGCATATATTAAACATGTCAACCTAACAGAAATCCCGCTCTCCCAACCTCTCCATTCCCCCGACAAAAAGATAAAGCAATTATTGATCAAAAATGGTAGCATTTATATGAAAGCTAATACAGTAGCTGATGTTGTCATTTGAAACAAGAAAATAAAAGCACTTACATAAATGTTAACAAAACCATATAAGCTGATATTGTGCATAATTAAACATAGTGGATGAAATTGATCTTCAGAGAAACTGCAAAATAGGTGAGAGCAAACCATTTGAAAGTCAATTAAAAGGAATATTAGGCACAGACTAAAACAGGCTTTTGTTATGCTTTTACACTTCCATGCTTTCATTGAAGGCCACTTTCACTCCCAATTCCTCCAAAGCTTCAGAACATCAATAAGTAACAGTAAGATTTCAGCAATTTTTAGTTGGCTTTCAGTTAATGTGATACATTTTTATACATATTAGAATTATTAAACATCACGGATATTCTTTCATTACTATTGAGGAATATACGTATACCTATAAACAAAAACTGATCTGTACTAATGACCATCATTCATTCTTCACTGCATGAGAAATAACAATTATAGACAGTAAAGCTCCGAGGAAAATTAGAACTATTTAAATGAGCATTGTAATAATGACCATAAAAAGAAATGTTTAACATATCTACTATATTTAGTGCAACTGCGAGATTCCCTAGCTCGTAAAGTGATTTAAAATTAAGAAATGTAAACATTTGTTGAAACTTGGAGAGCTATTTTGAAACTAAATTTAATATAAATTCATGAATTCTCCAATTTGTATTGATTAGATGAAATCAAAATTTTTAAAATTATCAAAATACTTGTCTTTTACCTTTTAGCACAATGCAATTTAAGCAGAGTTTCATTTAATTTGGGTTCAATTCAACTTATTTTAATGAAATATAAGCAGTCTATTCCATAGTGTTTTCTTGAAAAGGCATCACTGTGCCATAGATTCCAGATTCTTCACGTAGCTAATAATGAAAACCAAAACATTTCACAATTCTTTTCTGTACCTGCTCATACCAGCTGCTGCGAGATGGACACGTATATTCAGACCACCAATCATAGTTAACACTTCTCATCTTAGAGATGCTTTTGCTGGGGCTTTTCAGGGCACGTAGTATCGTAAACTTGGTCCGATTTTGTGCTGTAGTGACATCTGAAGTTGGCAAGGTCTCAGTACTGCAATAGTATTCTTCTGGTTCATGACCCCAGCCACAGGAGCAATGCGGTTCACTCACAAACATTGACATGGTTCTTATAGCTCTTAAGCTCTCTGGGCCTCTGCAGCAACTGTGATGCTTACTTAGATAAGTTGTCATTCTGTCACTATCAGCTTTTTAGCTAGCTGGAAAAATATGTTGTACATGAGGATCAGAATCCTCGTACCTACTCTTCACTAGTTTTACTGCTGTTACAGTGAGGGAGAAAAGCAGCAGCTACACAATATTATCTACTGCCTCTGAGCTCTTCAAGGATAGCTGATTCAACATAGAGCAACTTGACAGCATCCTTGCTCTAGGCAGAAGCAATCAATGCACTCTTCACCTAGTTACAAAAGTGTGTGCTACAGTACCAGTCTTTCTGAAGAGAAGCATGTTAAACTGCACTACTCAATGATTCATGAAAGTTGAATAAGTTGTTTTATGCTAAACAAACCAATAAACAAAATCTGAGATTAGAATACATGAACCTAAAAGTGTTATTTTGGATAAAGAAACAATTAAGTGATGCAAGGCTTAGTTGTAATTTCAAAACAGAATTTGAAACTGATTTGAACTAGATTCTGCATTTGATTAATACAGCCTATTTTGAAATGAGTTACTCTATATAACTAGAATAAAAAGTCTGAAACAGCATTTAAATGTTTCCCTTAATTCTACAAAGTTTTTGAACCATCCCTCAATTTTTACTTGAGAAATAACAAAAATAGTAAAGCTAGGAGGGAAAATAAAGGACACAATGCATTTGAAATTAGAATCAAGAGACACATTATAATCCACATCAAATGTGTTAATAGCTCTATTAATAGAAAATTATCCCAAAAACAAATACTTTGACTGTTGTTTCAGTTTCTGTAAATACTGCTAACTAACTGCTTCCATGATAGCTAGTGCTACCTATGGAGTAAAGAGATGATACAATAATAACTAACGTCTGATTTGTCAGCCCTCAATGATCCCAATTTTCTATAGAGTAGCTTGAGAAAAATCCAGACAAGTGAGTGTGCAAAACATAATCCTGAACCAATTTAATCCAAGATATTTCTTTGATGACAGAAAGAAACAGTACAAAAGACTGCTGTTGAAACACTGAATGCTGACCTCAGAAAGGAACCTTAGCCAATACACCAGCCCTAAAGTTTGTTCCGATAAGCATTGCTGACAAGTCCCAAATTTGTTAACCATCCCTTAAAGAAGGATTGGTGTTGATCCATCTCCTTGAAACATTTCAGTCCTGGTGGTGAATCTACGTCCAAAGTGCTGTTAGGGAAGGAGTTTAATGTTATTGGTCCATTACGGTATGAGAATGGCATTGTAGTCCCCAGTCAGGATGGTTGGGGCTAGACAGAAATATTTGGGTATAGTTGATAAAAAGAAATGCTGTTGATGCTTTCGTCCTATACTTATCATGCCAGATTCAAGAATGACAAATTCTAAGGAGACCAACAATTCATACTCCATGGGAAAAGGATACTGATTGGTTGAGAACGTTGGCATTGGAATAATTGTCTTAGAATTCCTCCAGGACAGAAGAAAGCCATTCAACCCAGTTATCAGAATGACTAATTTAATGAGTGCCATTCCCCCAAGTTCATTCTGTAACTCTGCAATTCCTTGCTTTAGAAATAAGAGTTAAATTCACTCAATCATATCAGTCTCCACCACACCCTCAGGTAGTGCAAGCCAGATTGCTGCACGGAAACAATTTTCTCAGGTCACTTTTGCTTCTTTTGCAAAACCAGACAGCTAGAAACCATACATAGAGACAGGAGAGAATTGACATTGAAGTCATCAACATTGATCCAAAAACCTGTGATGATGGGCATGGCACTAGGTCAAACATGGGTGAAGAAACCCCCTGCTGATTATCACATACCACAACCTCATCGCTGTTGAATCAGTATTCCTCAGTACTGAATATCACTTTACATAAGCACTGAGCGTAGCAATGATACAGACTACTCTCTGCATGGAAAGCATCAATAATTATCAAGAGCAGGGTATCAGTCCCTCTACTGACTGGGCTAGATAAGCTCCAAGGAAGCTAACTGGAATCTGAGCCTGCAAGAGCTGAAGAGGGAACCAATAAAAAAGAAAAATCAACTTCAGCTCAGCCTTAGCAATCTACCTGTCATAGAAGCAACCATTCATGAAAGAGTCGGTAGAAATGACCACCACACAATCCTGGGAGACAAAGTTCTGTCTTCACTTTGAGGTTACCCTCCATCGTGTTGCGCAGCACTACAAACTTGTTAATGGGATAGACTTCAAATAAACCTAACAACTCAAAATTGGGCAAAGAGCCACAGTTGTCCATGAGCAGCAGCGAAATCATACTCATCCACATTGTGCAATCTCATGACCATGCATATTCCCTACTCTACAGTGCCATTAATTTGAGAGAGCAAACGTGGTTCAACAAAAAGCGAATGACTGCATGCTAACAGGACTACCGGCAGTTAAAAATGAAGTATCAACCTGGAGAAGCTATAACACAGGACTATTTACGTGGCAAACAACAATTACAGGATTGGAAAAACAGCACTAGGTAATCACCCAACCAACACATCAGATAAAAGATCTGCAGTCTTGTCACAGTCATGCTTTTACTAAGTTCACTTGACCTTAATTATATATTTGCATATGGTGAGAAGGTTGCCTCCCCTCCATATTAGGGTGATGAACTGAGGAATGGGAAGGTGGTACACTCACCACCCAACCTATTTTACAAGCCTATCTGTTGAAAACATGCTCAATGAGGGAATATAAAATCCAGCCTCAAGGTTGAAAGCAATCTGGTTTGGCCATAGACGTTTACCAGAGAAATAGATAGAATCAGTGACCAAGTAACAAAGATTGTAATGGGAACCAAAGACTTCAGTCTTCCCAATAATTATTTGGAGGAGCTTTCTGCTTATCCAGTACTGTAGGTCAGGCAAGCAATTTAATAACTTAAATTCATTGAAGGGGTCAAAAGTGTTGTTAGTGAGGTAAAGTTAGGCATCACCATCATAGATGTGCAAACTTATGCCACAGTACATTGCAGTTACACATGCAGCAACAGGCACCCACCTCATATACCAGATCAGGGTGCATCTCAGGGCTCTTAGCTCTATGGCAACATACTACATCAATGTCACACATCTCCAAGACAAGACCGTGAAACATTAGGAGCAGAAGCAAACCGTTCAAGCTAGTCTTTGGATGATGTCACCAAAAGGCCACATATAGATGAAAAATAGGAGTACACTAAGGATAGGGAAATAGATGGATGACAAAGTTGTGCAAGAGCAGACTAGACATTATAGCTGAGTCTTTGGTGATGATTGGAGAGATAAGAATGAAAGGAGGAAAGCACATTCCTACTCATTTGGATGATGTTCAAGAGGGTTAGAGGAGGATGGGGAAGTTTACAGGGTCAAAAGCTTAGTTTTTCCAGTTGTGTTCTCAAAACTCCAGATGTATGTGGCACAGAAGAATAGGACAAGAATACCTGCTAATTATAATAGTCTGTACTTCTTTTTATTGAGACAATTAAAATAGCTCTAGTTAACTTGGTCACAACTGTTAAAATGCTAATGTTTCTACATCCCTAAAACTTTCAGTGCATGAAGAATAGATATTTTGCTGTAACATAGCATCTTGCTTTCTAATTTAGGATATCCATAATCCTCAAAACAATGTCACAGTTTATATTATCTTTTCCCTGTTGGTGAATCTCATGCCACTTATCAAAAGGTATTTTTATAGTAAGGTAACCTAACCATATAACTACAATACCACCTTGTGGTCTGAATGTAACATTTTTCACAATGTATTTTTCACAAAGTACCCTGTGTCTCTCGATCAGTTGGAAGTAGATCAAGGAAAAAGTTTGTAAGATAAGACTAAAGACAAAAAAAAATTATAGTTTTATTTCATACTCAGTTATAGAGAGGTGATTGACAAAACAGATCTTCATCTGATAATACTAAAATAAATGAACATACAATGCTTACCCCATATCAGTTTCTTGCTTGACCTCAATTAAACAACTCCTACTTTCCAACATTCTCCTTCTGTGCCTAGCCAAAAGCCTGTTCTTGTAGTTTCCTGTTTAAATGCTGAGTGAGTGATTTCCTATCTGTTTGTCTCTATTTTTATCTCCACATTCACAGCCAGAAGGGATGGCCTGCCATTCTTTGTTGAGACCTGGGAACAAACACTTTCTAACACAATGATCAAAAATGTTTATCAATTTCGATAGGCTGATAAAGTGTTTAGTGTTTGGAGAAAACAACTTCAATACATTGATTATTATCATACAAACCGTCATTTGACTAAATAATTTGTAAAATTTGCTTGAATAGATTTTACTGTAAGAACAATATTTGTAAGCAATTATTTTTCCCCTGCAGTAATTTGAATGAGGTTCTATGTGGAGGCTGCATCTCACTGGCAGTTCTCTAGGTCTCCATGTTAGCCAACAGTCCCCTATACTTTAGGGCATGCTTCATGGACAGTGTCGGAGAAATGTGCCTAATAGGTTAGAGATCACAAAACACAGCTTGAAGTGAAATTGACAAACAGTTTATTGCAAGGGATTATAGCTGGAGGAGAAATTGACACAGGCTGACAAAGAACTGACAGTCTGCACAGATGGATCAGATGTCTCCTCCCAGAGCTGAGGAGAAAACCAGTTTTATAGTAATGCTGCACAATGACACTGATTAAGAAATGGGAAACTACAATATTTCTGGAAATGGAGTAATTTAGTTGCAAGGATGCTAACTGGAAAATAGTTTATCAGATGAACGTCCTGTTCCTTCACACAATGCAACATCCTGACAGTATCATGGTTTCATTCATCTTCACAGGTAAGTGTTAAAGTCTTTTGTGAAGTGGTGGGGTGCTTCCATTTGGCCCCACCACACCTTGGAAGCCAAATGGTACAATTGGCCAACCTGCTTTTGTGGGCCTATCGTGGGTTAGCAAATCTTTTCCTACAGACAGCTACATTTCCTCTTAGGTTGGCATGTGACAAAGCACCAGCTTTTTCATATCATCATGACACATCTCAAACTTACTTATAATACAGTTCACAACTTCAATACTGCACTTTGGAGGTCATTGACACCTTATATTGCAGTTAGACATGCAGCTACAGGCACCAACCTCATATACCAGATCAGGGTGCATCTCATGGCTCTCAGTTCTGTGGCAACATACTACATCAATGTCACATGTCTCCAAGACAAGACCATGATATATTAGGAGCAGAAGCAAGCCATTCAAGCTAATCAAATCTGCTTGCAATTCAAAGAGCATACTTGCAGTAGAAGTCAAGGGACTGCTGCCAGTCAGGGATATCACCATTGTCAGTCAAAGATATCATCCCATCTCAATTCAGGGTTTGGAGACGGTCAGTTAGCCAGCTGGGAAATTCTCATCTCTATAGGGGAGTGTGCCATGGTCAGTTTCGCAGGTCTATTGCAACCAGTCCAGGGAGTCATCAGAAGTATGTCGGTGAGCTGCACACAGTTCAATCAGGGGTCTGAACACCCTTCAGTCACATTTGTTCATCCAAGTTAATGTGGAAGAGGGCCATAGTCAGTATGGGAGATCTGTTCAGAGTCAAGAGTGGTTAAGAGGGACCACTTCTATGGTGGGAGCGCTAGAAAAGCCTATAGTGGGAATTGGACACATCATGCTGGGATTCGGAGGGAATAATGATTGTGAAAGAGGGGCGCAACTCATCTTATAAAGGATAGGAGACAATAGAGCAGTGTTTGCCGCAGGTTATGATTGGGTGATGAGAGTTCTTGTCATTGACAGGCACCATCATCCTCGCTTAAATTAGGGACGTGCATCATGATGGTTGGCATAACTAAGCTTGGGTCGGTACGGTGTATGTGAAGGGGCAGTTATTGTGCTGGACTCTGCTCAACTAAACCAGGCATGTTGAAGAGATGCAAGAGCAGCAATACTCGGAGAGGGAGATGAGGACATTGAGCAGGAGGAACACCACTTTCAGCACGACACAATGCTGCAGCATGGGGTGCAACAAGCCAGACATGATACCTGCTCCTAAAAGTTGTGACCTGGGTGAAGTCATCATTTATAGACTGTTAAGTTTGTTGTTTCTTGAAAGGTAATCAGCCCCTGTTTCTTTACAAAAGCAAGTGCAAAGCTTTGGTTGTTGTTCATTTGCTTTTCCTGTTTTCGTAATGGTAACAACTGTATGAAGGCTTGACAATATGCAATGTACTCACATTAAATAATGACAAGATATTGTGAGCTCAATGCTCACAAAACAAAGCTTTCCACCGTACTCAGGTAGATGTGACTACAATAAATCAAATCAAATCAAAATGAGTGTTGGGCAAACATTAGTCTCTGTAATAGAATATGTAGCCTCTGTAACTTTATTCTAGTAGCTGCAGTTACAATCACAGTCAATCGGACAGGTGATGATATATGCTGCCAATGTATTTACCACTTTGATATTCTATTTACAAATGAGATGTCACCATTCCACCTATGTGCCCTCAGTAGCTTACCTTTTTTAATTCCCTTCCACTATATCAGTGTAAGGGCGATTCCTAGTTGGCAACATTTGGCATGGTTTACAGCTGTGCTTTAAGTATAGCACTGATGCGAGGAAACTCGGCTCCTGGCCAGGGTGAGCACTTCCTCCACTGATGAGTGTAAGGCAGCATGAGAATGCACCATCGCAGCTTTGTGCACATTTAATGAGATCAGCAGTAGACGACTTAAATGAGATGTCTCTCAAAAGCTCATGGAGGGAAACCATCCATGAAACTCCAGAAATTGATACTTAGCCAATTTCTAATTTAGCTCATAATAAACATTGGCCAATGTCTTCAGCAGTGTGACTCAAGGGCTGGATTTTCCAATGAATGGCAATCTCTTGCATATAGGGTATCACGGTGAAAGGTAGCCAGATGAATAATAAAACATAAGGGCCACCATTTTCTCTCTACTGCCTCACGTTCAAAGGGCCAATACTCACTCTAGCTGCCACTGCTGACTGACTGCAGCAATAGCCCTTGATTGACTACTGACCCCTTTCACTCCACTAAGGACTGCTCCCTTTGATTTTCAGACATGGTCTTGGAGTTGCATGGAGCACATGCAATTTGCTTGCTGAATAAACTACTGCCACAGCTACAGATCAGATATTGATATAGCACTCTGCCCTCAGAGACAAGTCCACCTATATCTAACCGAAAGATTAACTTTGTTTTTTGTTAATTTGTTCAGGAGATGTTGGCATCCCCGGCTCGGCAAGCATTTATTACCTATCCCTAATTGCTACCATTCAGCCGATTAGTTTACTGAGCCATTTCAGAGGGCATTTAAGAATCAAAAACATTGCTATGGATCTGGAATCACATGTAGGTCAGAATCAAGTTACAATGGTGGACTATGCTTCTCTAAAATACAAGAGTGAATCAGATGTTTTTGTACAACAATTGGCAAATTATATCAAATTCAAATTTCACCATCTGCCATGGTGGGATTCAAGCACATATCCCAAATTAATATCAAAGTAGTATAGAGGCACTTGCTAGAGATCTGAAATCTAACACACAAAGCTGGAGAACCTCAGTAGGTGTGCCAGCATCAGAGAGAGAAGCAGAGTTAAGGTTTTGAATCCAATATGACTTCAGGACATTTCCCCAGTTTACTAGCTTGATTAGTAATCCAATAAGGTTACCACTGTGTCACCACAACCTCCTCCTCTAAATGACTATTCAGTGCTCCCCATCATCCCATGACTGCCTCTTCCTTTGTGTTAAAAAGCAATTCAAGCTGTGGAGGCTAGCAGCCAGTAACTGAGCACGAGAGAATTGGTGTGATAAGAAACCAAAGCAATCTTCAGAAAAGCTCATAGTCTGTAAGTCATAAAGTCATAGAGCCATAGAGGTGTACAGCATGGAAACAGACCCTTCAGTCCAATCCGTCCATGCCGTCCAGATGTCCCAACCCAATCTAGTCCCACCTGCCAGCACACGGTCCATATCCCTCCAAACCCTTCCTATTCATATACCCATCCAAATGCCTCTTAAATGCTGCAATTGTAGCAGCCTCCACCACTTCCTCTGCCAGTTCATTCCATACATATACCACCCTCTGCGTGAAAAAGTTGACCCTTAGGTCTCTTTTATATCTTTCCCCTCTCACCCGAAATCTATGCCCTCTAGTTCTGGACTCCTCGACCCCAGGGAAAATATTTTGCTTATTTACCCTATCCAGGCCCCTCATAATTTTGTAAACATCTAGACGGTCACTCTTCTGCCTCCGACGCTCCAGGGAAAACAGCCCCAGCCTGTTCAGCCTCTCCCCATAGCTCAAATCCTCCAACCCTGGCAACATCCTTGTAGATCTTTCTGAACCCTTTCAAGTTTCACAACATCTTTCTGATAGGAAGGAGACCAGAATTGCACGCAATATTCCAACAGTGGCCTAAGCAATGTCCTGTACAGTCGCAACATGACCTCCCAACTCCTGCACTCAATACTCTGACCAATAAAGGAAAGCATACCAAAAGCCTTCTTCACTATCCTATCTACCTGTGACTCCACTTTCAAGGAGCTATGAACCTGCACTCCAAGGTCCCTTTGTTCAGCAACACTCCCTAGGACCTTACTATTAAGTGTATAAGTCCTGCTAAGATTTGCTTTCCCAAAATGCAGCACCTTGCATTTATCTGAATTAAACTCCATTTGCCACTTCTCAGCCCATTGGCCTATCTGGTCAAGATCCTGTTGTAATCTGAGGTAACCCTCTTCGCTGTCCACTACACCTCCAATTTTGGTGCCATCTGCAAACTTACTAACTGTACGTCTGATGCTCGCATCCAAATCATTTATATAAATGACAAAAAGTAGAAGACCCAGCACCGATCCTTGTGGCATTCCACTGGTCACAGGCCTCCAATCTGAAAAACAACCCTTCACCACCACCCTCTGTCTTCCACCTTTGAGCCAGATCTGTATCCAAATGGCTAATTATCCCGGTATTCCGTGAGATCTAACCTTGATAACCAGTCTCCCATGGGGAACCTTGTCGAATACCTTACTGAAGTCCATATAGATCACATCTAACACTCTGCCCTCATTAATCCTCTTTGTTACTTCATCAAAAAAACTCAATCAAGTTTGTGAGACATGTTTTCCCACACACAACGCCATGTCGACTAACCCTAATCAGTCCTTGCCTTTCCAAATACATGTACATCCTATCCCTCAGGATTCCCTCCAACAACTTGTCCACCACCGAGGTCAGGCTCACTGGTCGATAGTTCCCTGGCTTGTCCTTACCACCCTTCTTAAAACAGTGGAACCATGTTTGCCAACTTCCAGTCTTCCGGCACCTCACCTGTGACAATCAATGATACAAATATCTCAGCAAGAGGCCCAGCAATCACTTCTCTAGCTTCTCACAGAGTTCTAGGGTATACCTGATCAGGTCCTGGGGATTTATCCACCTTTATGCATTTGAAAACATCCAGCACTTCCTCCTCTGTAATATGTTCATTTTACAAGATGTCACCATCTATTTCCCTACATTCTATATCTTCCATATCCTTTACCACAGTAAATACTGATGCAAAATACTCATTTAGAATCTCCCCCATTTTCTGCGGCTCCACACAAAGGCCGCCTTGCTGATCTTTGAGGGGCCCTATTCTCTCCCTAGTTACCCTTTTGTCCACAACGTATTTATAAAAACTCTTTGGATTCTCCTTAATTCTATTTGCCAAAGCTACCTCATGTCCCCTTTTTGCCTTCCTGATTTCCCTCTTAAGTATACTCCTACTGTCTTTATACTCTTCGAAGGATTCACTCGATCTATCCTGTCTATATCTTACATATGTTTCCTTCTTTTTCTTAACCAAAACCTCAATTTCTTTAGTCATCAAGCATGCCCTATACTTACCAGCCTTCCCTTTCACCCTGACAGGAATATACTTTCTCTGGATTCTTGTTATCTCATTTCTGAAGGCTTCCCATTTTCCAGCCATCCCTTTACCTGCGAATATCTGCCCCCAATCAGCTTTCGAAAGTTCTTGCCTAATACCGTCAAAATTGGCCTTTCTCCAATTTAGAACTTCAACTTTTAGATCTGGTCTATCCTTTTCCATCATTATTTTAAATCTAATAGAATTATGGTCTGCTGGCCCCAACGTGCTCTCCCACTGACACCTCAGTCACCTTGCCCTGCCTTATTTCCCAAGAGTAAGTCAAGTTTTGCACCATCTCTAGTAGGTACATCCACATTCTGAATCAAAAAATTGTCTTGTACACACTTAACAAATTCCTCTCCATCTAAACCCTTAAAACTATGGCAGTCCCAGTCTATGTTTGGAAAGTTAAAATCCCTGACCATAACCACCATATTATTCTTACAGATAGCTGAGATCTCCTTACAAGTTTGTTTCTCAAGTTTCCTCTGCCTATTAGGGGGTCTATAATACAATCCCAATAAGGTTATTATCCCTTTCTTATTCCTCAGTTCCACCCAAATAACTTCCCTGGATGTATTTCCGGAATATCCTCCCTCAGCACAGCTGTAATGCTATCCCTTATCAAAAATGCCACTACTCCTCCTCTCTTGCCTCCCTTTCTATCCTTCCTGTAGCATTTTTATCCTGAAACATTAAGCTGCCAGTCCTGCCCATCCTTGAGCCACATTTCTGTAATTGCTATGATATCCCAGTCCCATGTTCCTAACCATGCCCTGAGTTCATCTGCCTTCCCTGTTAGGCCCCTTGCATTGAGATAAATGCAGGTTAATTTATTAGTCCTACTATGTCCCTGCCTGCCTTGACTGTTTGACTCGCTTCTGTCTCAACTGTACCAATCTCAGACTGCTCTCTTTCCTCACTATCTCCCTGGTGCCCACCCCCACCCACCTCCACCCCCACCTTACTAGTTTAAATCCTCCTGAGCAGCTCTCGCAAATCTCCCTGCCAGTATATTAATCCCCTTCCAAATTAGGTGCAATCCGTCCTTCTTGTACAGGTCACTTCTACCCCAAAAGAGATTCGAATGATCCAAAAATTTGAATCCTTCTCCCATTCACCAGCTCCTCAGCCATGCATTCATCTGCTGTATCCTCCTATTCCTGCCCTCACTAGCTCGTAGCACTGGGAGTAATCCAGATAGTACTACGCTCGAGGACCTCAGTTTTAAATTCCTGCCTAACTCTCTGTTATCTCCCTGCAGAATCTCAACCTTTTCCATTCCTATATTGTTGGTTATAATGTGGCCCCTCTCCCCCATAAGAACATTCTGCACCCTCTCTGAGACATCCTTGGCACCAGGGAAGCAATATACCACTCTGCTTTTTCACTGCTGTCCACAGAAACGTCTGTCTGTATCTCGAACTAGAGAATACCCTAACACAATTGATCTCTTGGAACCCGACGTACCCATCTTTGCATTAGAGCCAGTCTCCATACCAGAAACTTGGCTATTCGTGCTAGATTCCCCTGAGAATCCATCACCCCCTACATTTTCCAAAACAGCATACCTGTTTGAAATGGGTATATCCACAAAAGACTCCTGCACTAGCTGCCTACCTCTCTTACCTTTCCTGGAGTTATCCCAACTATGTGACTGTATCTGAGACTTTCCCCCCTTCCTATAACTGCCATCCATCACATACCGTTGCTGTTGCAAATTCCTCATTGCTTCTAACTGTCTCTCCAACCGACCCATTCGATCTGATAAGATTCGCAACCAACAGCATTTATTGCAGATGTAATCCGCAGTAACCCTTAAACTCTCTTTAAACTCCCACATCTGACAAGAAGTACATATCACTTTATTAACGGCCATTTTTGCTCCTTCACAATCTACAGACCCAGAAAATAACACCGTCTTATTCCTCTACAAACACTGTCCCAGGTTAAATTATTAGTTATGGCTTATATTTTAAGTTTAATCAAGAAACATATCTCCAAAAACATATAATCAAGAAAAAACCTACTCTACTCACTACTGCAGATTCTCTGTAGGCCACACTTAAAACAATGATTAACTTATCTGATTCTGTGCTGTGAACTTCACCCAACAGTTCCTCCAAGATCAGTTGTGAATTTCACTATTTGTTCATTTTCACTTTTAAGATGCACTCCGATGTCCAGCGATACACAAATTCAATCATCAAAGACAGTAACTGTGCAGGTTCTCTCTCTCTCTCTCTCCTGCAATAACCTCACCATGTGCTTCCTTTGTCTGTTCTCCCTTTTAAAACTGCTGTTGTTTTAACTTTTTTTTTTCCAAAGTTCCAAAACAATGCAACAGCATATAAAACAGTAATTGCTGCTCCTGGAATTCGAGGAAATCACCTCCAGCACCTAAAATACCTCAAAAAAAGGAGCAACTGTTACAGCCAGAAATGTTTCCCGTCCTCCATCTTGGATTACCCAGAATGATCAATGCTGAAGTTAGTGAGTGTAATCAAAGAAAGCAATATGAAGTAATCAGAGGCTGGTAGTAAAGTGCGTGAGTGCTAAGAAAGCCAAGTATAACAAGATGCATGTGTCCATGTTAATGGTAAAGCATCCTGTATTGATGCATGAGATGTGTATGCCCCTGTACACAAGATGACCTGGTAGAAGCAAGGAATTTGCAGGTGTCCCTGAGCTCCAAAGTGAAGCATTGAAAGACTGAAGTTGTGAATGAGTTAGACCAACAGCACATATGATCATCTGGTGAGGATGGTGACTTATCGATAACGACGTGGAAGGATAAAGGGTTAAGTGGATGTTGGGCATGGAGCATTTAAGAACTTGTACTAAAGAAATGATCATCAGGGCAAGCATTTGGTAAGTGGCAATGCCCGGCTCATGTTCTTATTTACATGTTGGGAATTTGCACTGTCAACTATCTTTGCAGATGAGAGATGAGATTGCAGATGAAAATGAAGAGAAATAAGGTATTGGTTGCCCAATTGTGAGATTCTGAAGGTATCATTTAAGCATGGAGGGCTAAGTCAGGAATTATTTTTCTTGATATTGAAAATCAGATTTTTAGGGACAAAATCTTCCCAGACACTCAATGACATGGGCATTCCTTGGGAACGTCACTTGAGGCTACCAGTGATGAGTTTCTTAACATTAAGAGAAAAAAGTCACTTTTTTTTCAACCAAGTGATGGACAATGAGGCAAGATTCTCATGAGTGTGCAGGGAAAGCTGTATCATTAGCATTGCATTGCCTCCGTAATACACAGTTTCCAAACTACCAGATAGGATCTCGATGTGACAATCCCTGGCCTGAAAGTGAGAGTATAACCTGGTGACATCAGATTCCTGCTTGGTCCTCCAACCTCCGCCTTGGACAGCTGGCACAAACATCTCAGTCTACTCTCCATGGGCTACAACTACATGCATCCATAATCTATGAACTTTGGCATCCAACATGAACTAGCCTTGCCACATCCTCATGGCATATCTCAGATTCACTTGTAAGATGCTTCTGCAATACAATGCTGTAGCTTGGAGTGCACAGTGGAATGTTGCTGCCAGAATACTTTATATGTAAGGGTCAGCAGGGATTCCACCAGGGTATATCTCAGGACTACTCACTTGTTCACTATTACTCATTCACTTTGCCTTTGCTTCAACAATTGTCATGCCTTGCCTTTCCGTACACTGTTTGCTGTTTGGCACAGATACAAAGCCAGGCAACTTGTCATGGCTGTCAGCAGTCAAGGGGGTTGGACATGTTGCAGTATGACACTGTGCTCTGTTAATATTACCCTATAGCATGTGTCAGCAGCCTACACAGCAAACACTGTGCATCAACAAAAGTCTCAACCAATCTCTCAATGTCTAAGGGGAGTAGTCCATCTCCCTAAGGACAGACTCCATCAGTCGGCAGCAGGGGGGGTGGGGGTGGGGAGAGGTGTGGTCAGAGTTGTGGGTGGTGGTAGTGGTGTCTGCTAATGAAAATCAAGGGTGCCATCTGATCCCAGTGCAGGGACTTTGGTACGAACAGTTGACTACTTGGCATGTCATGTTCAGAGGATCCATATCATTGCAGTCTGGGGAATGGGCTGCAATCAGTCCTGATAGTCCAGTGCAAACAGTGAAAAGGTTCAAGGTAATTCAGTCAGGGAGCTGCATACAAATCAGCCAGGTGTGGTCACTCATCAGTCTGGGCTGTCTAATGAAGCCAGTCAGGGGGTTGGGCCACCGTTAGTCCTGGGGTTCAGCTCAATGAAAATCTATGGGTTTATCAGGGGTCGATGCTATGTTAGGGATATTACAGTACTCAATTTGGGGGGGTCAGAAGCTGCAAGCTAGGGTGTAGATGGGACAAGGATTGTGAAAGAGGCAAATTTAACACGTAAGGAGTTAGACAACAGTATATTAAAGAACATAGGATACTGTGGGAGAATGGGAGTTATCAGTAGACACCACAAGGCTTTGATGGGGGAGCTATGCAACATGCTGGTGGGCATAACTCAGCTGTAGAACAGGGTAAGGTTGAAAGCTGAGGACATAATGTTGTGTGCGAACATGTGGAGGATCAGTTCTGGCTGGGCTGGCCAGGAAGAAAGTGACATGGAAAGTCGGGGGAGTCCAACCTGTGTTGCCTTACAATATTCATACAGCTTGTAAACATGCACTGCAAATGGAAAGTTGCCATGACCACACCTGGAGTCAGCAGAGTCCATTTCACTTCTGTCTAAATGTAGGCTCAGTTTGTGAATAATGAGGCCCTTAATGGGCAATTGCATTAATCAGACATTTTCACAATACAGCTTGAAGTCATCTCGAATACTCGCATTGCAGATGTGAAATGCCGTGCATTGAATAATCATGTGGTGTGTAAATACTGATTACTGGCAATCTTGAAAATGTCATGAGTCAAAGCGGAGTGAAGATAGTCATCTCTGTGAAGCTTAAAGAATCACAGGCAATCTTAAAAATGCTACCTATGGGCCACAAACCATAAAGATATTACAAGATCACTTGATCTGAACAGGAACTTGGAACTGATTTCCTCTCACCTGGGACTGCAGGTATTTAATAGCACGTTCTTATATGCAATGATGTCTTTTTGAGTGACATGGGGCTAGGGGGAGAAGATGTTCGGATTGAAGCAGCACTTACAATCTCTTTCTGTCTCTTTGTAACACGACTGGTGTTGCATTCTTCAGAATAAAGTCCTATGTCAAAGATTACATAGATGCTTTCTATGGCCCTCCTTGGACCTTAGTGTACATGGCACGGTTTCAAGATTTCATGATGCTACAAAACTTGGCGCCATTTAAACTGTAGGGAGGACAGAATAGAATGTTGGCAGGACACAGACAAGTTGGTGAAGCGGGCACTGGATGACAGAGTGGGGGAGGTAGTGAAAGGGCAATAGTGTCCCTGGATTAGTAAGATTAGATTAGATTCCCTACAGTGTGGAAACAGGCCCTTCAGCCCAACTAGCCCACACCGACCCTCCGAAGAGTAACCCACCCCGACCCATTCCCCCTAACTAATGCACCTAACTCTACAGGCAATTTTAGCATGACCAATTCACCTAACCTGCACATCTTTGGACTGTGGGAGGAAACCAGAGCACCTGGAGGAAACCCACACATACACAGGGAGAATGTGCAAACTCCACACAGACAGTGACGCAACGCTGGAATCGAACATGGTTCCCTGGTGCTGTGAGGCAGCAATGCTAACCACGGAACCATCATGCCGCCCCTAACCATGTATTCTTCCAGACGCCTTTTAAACGTTTTAGCTGTACCAGCCTAGTAATGCAGAACACTAGGCTAATGTCCTGACGGCATGGGTTCAAATCCTACCATGGTATATGGTAAAGTTTGAATTCAATAAAAAAATCTGGAATAAAAAGTTAGTCTAATAGAAACCACTTCACTGTCAATTGTGATAAAATCAATCTGGTTTACTAATATCTTTTAGGGAATGAAAATTTCCATTCAACCTGGTCTGGCCTACATATGACTCCAGAACCACAGCAATATGGTCGACTCTTAACTGTACTCTGGACAATTAAGAAGGAACTAAAAATGCTGCTCTAGCCAAGTTCACATTCATAAGCAAAATGAGTTCAATATGACAATATATGAGGTTAAACATTTTGGTAGGAAGAACAAGAAAACAAGATCAAAAATAAAAGGTGAAGTGAATGCAGGAGCTGAGAAACCTGAATGTACTTATGTAAAGCTATGAAAGCTGACATATAAATTAGGACCGGGGTAGGCCATACAGGGCCTCGATTCTGACTTGATCCTACTCCACCATTTAATAAAATCATGGCTGATCCAATCATTGTATATTTCCAGCTAACCATGAAAATCTTTCACCTTGATTACTAGGAACTTGTTCATCTGTACCTTAAAACTATTCAAACACATTGCTTCAATCCACCTTGAGGAGGAAAGTTCCATTGACTCATTACCATCACTGAAAAGATGTAGAGTCACAGAGTCGTACAGCACAGAAACAGACCTTTAGTCCATGCCAACCAGAAATCTTAAATTAATTTAATCCCATTTGACAGTATTTGACCCCTATCCCTCTAAATCCTTCCTAGCCATGTACTCTTCCAGACACCTTTTAAACATTTTAGCTGTACTAGCCACCACCTCCTCTGGCAGTTTATTCCAGACACACACTACCCTTTGCATGAAAATGCTGCCCCTTAGGTCTCTTTTAAATCTTTCCCCTCTCATCTTAAACCAATGCATTCTCATTTTGGACTCCCCTACCCTTGGAAAAAAGACTTTGGCTATTCACCCTATCCTCGTCCCTCATGATTTTATAAATCTCTATAAGGTCACTCTTCAACCTCCATTGCTCCAGGGAAAATACCCCAGCTTATTCAGACTCTCCCTGTAGTTCAAACCCTCCAACCTTGGCAACATGCTTGTAAATCTTTTCTGCACGCTTTCAAGTTTAACAACTTCGTTCTTACAACAGGGAGACCAGAATCGAATACGGCATTCCAAAAGAGACTTAAACATCTTTTACAGCCACAACATAATATCCCAACCCCTATACTCAATGCACTGACCAATAAAGGCAATAACCCGAACAAAAAACCATGTTCGCTAGCCTGTCTACCTATGACTCAACCTTCAAGGAACTATGAACCTTCACCCCCTTCACCTCTTTGTTCAGCAACACTAAGTGCATAAATCCTGCTCTGATTTGTCTTACCAAATGCCACATCTCACATTTATCTAAATTAAAAACTCCATCTGTCATTCCTCAACCTATCCGCCCATCTGATCAAGGTCCCATTGTACTCTGAGATAAACTTCATCACTGTTCATTACACAAGTGTTTCTCAAATGTGTTTTGGCCATGGCCCCTCTAGGAGCTCTTCTCAGGTTCGAGGATTCCCCCTTCAAACGGGAATACAACACGAAAAGATAGACAGAAAATCATTTATTATTGAACACCAAGAAAACTTGAACATTCCAACCTACCAGACAAAACTTAAAAAAAAAGACTGTATGAAATTAAACATCCATCAGGCCTAATACGAGTCCTGAGCTTGGTGCTTTGTGCTTCATATTGGGCTCCAGATTAGGTTGGACTGGTTCAGGGTATTTCACTGGCTCAGTTACCAGGGCGCCCATAAACCCTTGGGGCTCCCTTCTCAGTTTTCAGTCTGTGGCCCCTTCAAATATGCCATGGCCCCCGTTGAGAATGGCTGCACTACACCAATTTTGGTCATCTGCAAATGTATTAACCATTCTTCCTATATTTACATCCAAATCATTTATATAAATGACAAAAAGCAGTGGACCCAGTATCGATCCTTGTGGCACACTGCTGGTCACAGGCCTCTATTCTGAAAAAGGAACGTTCCCCCACTATCCTGTGTCTCCTACCTTCAAGCCAATTTGGTATTCAAAAACCTAGCTCTCCCCGAACTCCATGTGATCTAACCTTACTAACCAGCCTATCATGCGGAACCTTGCCAAACACCTTGCTGATGCCCATATAGACAACGCCCAAAGCTCTGCCTTCATCAATCTTCTTTGTCACTTCTTCGTCTCTGTCTTAAATGGAGGCCTCTTAATTTTAAACAATTACTCTTAGTTCTACATATTATCCTAGAAAAGAGAATATCATTTCTAAATCCACTCTATCAAGAATGTTCAGAATGTTGTATGCCTTAATCACGTTGCCTCTCACTCATTTAAACTCCAGCCAACATAAGCCTATGCTATCCACCATTTCATAGAACATAGAACATAGAACATAGAAAAGTACGGCACAGAACAGGCCCTTTGGCCCACAATGTTGTGTTGAGGTTAATCCGAATGTAAAATATAGTAACCTAACCTACGCACCCCTCAACTCACTGCTATCCATGTGCATGTCCAGCAGTTGCTTAAATGTCCCCAATGACTCTGCTTCCACCACCGCAGCTGGCAAAGAATTCCATGCATGCACAACTCTCTGCGTAAAGAACCTACCTCTGACTTCGCCTTTGTACCTTCCTCCTAATATCTTCAAACTATGACTCCTCGTACTAGTCAATCCTGCCTTGGGGAAAAGTCTCTGGCTATAGACTCTATCTATTCCACTCATTATCTTGTATACCTCGATCAGGTCTCCTCTCTTCCTCCTTTACTCCAGAGCAAAAAGTCTAAGCTTATTCAACCTTTCTTCATAAGGCAAGCCCTCCAGTCCAGGCAGCATCCTGGTAAACCTTCTTCGCACCCTCTCTAAAGCCTCTGCATCTTTCCTATAGTAGGGCGACCAGGACTGGACACAATATTCCAAGTGTGGTCTCACCACGCGCTTGTAGAGCTGCAGCAAAACCTCGCAGCTCTTAAATTCAAGCCCCCTGTTAATGAAAGCCAAAACACCATCTGCTTTATTAATAACCCTATCCTCTTGGGTGGCAACTTTGAGGGATCTTTGTACTTGCACACCCAGACCCCTCTGTTCCTCCACACTGCCAAGAATCCTGTCTTTAATCCTACATTCAGCATTCGAGTTCGACCTTCCAAAACACATCACTTCGCATTTATCCAGGTTGAACTCCATCTGCCATTTCTCAGCCCAGCTCTGCATCCTGACTATGTTGCGCTGCAGCCTGCAATAGCCCTCTATACTATTGATGACACCTCCAATCTTTGTATCATCTGCAAATTTACTAACCCACCCCTCAACCTCCTCATCCAAGTCATTTATAAAAACTACAAAGAGCAGAGGTCCAAGAACAGAGCCCTGCGGGACCCCACTCAACAATGACCTCCAGGCAGAATACTTTCTATCTGCAACCACTCTCTGCCTTCTGTCAGCCAACAAATTTTGAATCCAGATAGTCAAATCTCCCTGTATCTCATATTTCCTGAATTTGTGAATGAGCCTAGCATGGGGAACCTTATCAAATGCCTTGCTGAAGTCCACTGCTCGACCTTCGTCAACCTGTCTTGTCAACTCCTCAAAGAACTCAATATGATTTGTGAGGCATGACCTGCCCCTCACAAAGCCATGCTGACCGCCTTTAATCACACTATGCTTTGCCAAATAGTCATAAATCCTATCCCTCAAAATTCTTTCCAAAATTTTGCTGACCACAGACTTAAGACTGACTGGTCTGTAATTGCCAGGGATTTCTCTTCTACCCTTCTTGAAAAGAGGAACAACATTTGCCTCATTCCAATCCTCTGGTACGACTCCTGTGGAGAGTGAGGAGGCAAATATCCTCGCCAGCGGCTTAGCAACCTCCTTTCTCGCTTCCTGGAGCAACCTAGGATAAATCTGGTCTGGCCCTGGGGACTTATCAATCTTAATATTTTCCAAAATTTCCAGCATATCTTGATCTGGTCAAGACTGTATTCCAACTCCTCAAAGATTTCATTTACAACAAGTTCCCTTTCATAGGTGAAAACCAAAGCAAAAAACTCATTTAGGGCTTCCCCTATCTGGTCAGACTGCATGCACAAGTTCCCTCCACTATCCCTGATTGGCCCTAACTTCTCCCTGATCATTCTCTTATTCCTCACGTATGAGTAAAATGCCTTTGCGTTCTCCCTAATCCTACTTGCCAAGCCTTTTTCGTGCCCCCTCCTGGCTCTCCTCAGTCCATTTATGAACTCCTTTCTAGCAAGCCTGTAATCCTCTAAAGCTGTGCTAGATCCTTGTTTCCTCCACCTTACGTAAGCTGCCTTCTTCCTCTTGACAAGAAGTTCCTCTGTTCTCATCATCCAAAGTTCCTTAATCTTACCCCTTCTTACCTGTCTCAGAGGAACAAATTTGTGCATTACTCGCAACAACTGCTCCTTAAATAGTCTCCACATGTCTGCTGTGTCCTTTCTGTGGAACAATTGCTCCCAGTATGAACTTCCCAACTCCTGTCTGAGAGCACCATAATTTCCTTTTCCCCAATTAAATATCTTCCCTTGATAACTGCTCATTTCACTCTCCAAGGTTATGTTAAATGTGAGGTAGTTGTGATCACTGTCACTAAAGTGCTCTCCTACCGCGAGATCTGTCACCTGTCCTGGCCCGTTGCCGAGCACCAAATCCAAAATGGCCTCTCCCCTATTTCCTCAGAAGATAACGTGCTCATTCCAAATAGCAGCCGAGTAAACCCTCTTTGAACTGTCTCTACTACATTTACATCCTTTCTTAAATGAGGAAACTAATATTGCAGACAGTGCTCCTGATGTGGTTGCACCAAAGCCCTGTGTAAATTACTTCCCTACTTTTGTATACAATTATCCCTACAATAAACGCTAACATTTATTAGGTTTCCTAATTATATTTGGGTTTCTAATGATTCCTAATGTGCTTACCTGCAAACTAACATTTTGCAAATCCTGTACTAAGACTACCAGAATCCTTCATATTGCAGAGCTTTGTAATCTCTCACCATTCAGATAACAGGTTTAGTTCAAACAGTTTCACATTTTCACATAATATATTCCATTTGCTACATCTATGCCCAGTCACTTAGCATATCTATAACTTTTTGAAGTCTCATGTCCTCCTCACGACTCACTTTACTACTCTAGAATCATAGAATAGAATCCTTACATTGTGGAAAGAGGCCATTTCACCCATCAAGTCTGTACCAGCTCTCCAAACAGACCCAGACTCCCACTCAGTCTCCATAATCCTGCATTTATCATTGTTAATTTACCTAACCTGCAAATCCTTGGACAAAATAGGGCAATTTAGCATGGCTAATTTACCTAATCTGCATATTTTTAGACTATGGGAGGAAATCGAAGCACCCAGCGAAATCCCATGCACACACAGGGAGAGCATGCAAATTCCATACTCCACCTATCTTTGTATCATCAGCAAATTTGGCAACAATGCCTTCTGTCATTCATTCAAATCATTTACTTAAATTGCAAACAGTTGGAACCTCAGTACACCTGCCTGCACTGCACTTTCCAGCACCACTCTACTCCAGAATCTGGTTTCCAGCATCTGCAGTCATTGTTTTTACCTAGCAAAAATCTAAGTGGCATGTCACTTTCAGGTGTCAAGCTTACTACCTGACTTTCCCAGCATTTGAAACATAGGATTTTTCAGACCAAACACCCGCAGTTCCTCTTATTCCACTCTCTCAGAACACCTTGGCATATCAGCTGACTCACCCATATATTAGCACCATCATATCCTTTCTCAGCCAATACTTTCTCAATTAAACTCCACAAATATTTTAGTTCTATCCTTCCACGGGTTCTACTTTTCATATTTACAAGTCATAGGTTCTTTCCTTGCAGTGAGGGAGAGATGGATTTGCAGCTGTCAGCATTCTAACAGCAATAGAGGAAGTGGTGTTGTAGACTGGCAAGGCATTGAATGGGTAGGTTGAGCAGTTTCCCATCAGTTCTATTGATTATCTGTGCACTATCATGAGTAATTTGCTGGCGGCGAGGTACAGTATTATAATGAAAAGAAAATGATGAACCAGGTTACTGCATTACACAGCGATGTTTGACCCTCACCTTTATTGGGGCACGATTTGCTGTGCTTTCACTGGCAGTGAACACAGTTTGCATGTCATTGTGGAATATGCAGTTGATACTGACAAATATTGACAGCAGACAAAGTTGAGAAGGGTACTACTCCACAAGCCCTTCAGGTTGAAAGAATCAAAAAGCTCACGTGAGATCAAAGAGACCCATGTACATCAGCTGGTATTGTTCCTTGCATTTTTCATTAATTGGCTGTCCAATGACAATCATGCCAATGTGTCTCTGAATCAGCAAAACCCACAATGCAACTCTGGAAGCAGTTTCTCGACATTAACAGAAGGCAGTTAAATAGGATCCTTGCCTTGCACTGGCTTAGACAGAGACAGTTACCTCTTAATTACCACCATTAGGCTTGTCTTCCTTCTTCAAGAGAGTTGCAAACGTATCATTCCTGAGATTCCATGTCTTTCGCCTTTATAAAGGATATGAAGCCTGCCAAGAGAGACTCTGTGCTGTGTTTCAGAATTTGAACAGGGATTCCATCTTGTTATGAATTTGAAGGTGTGTATTGTACTTTTAAGAAAGAGTGAATACTGTTCCGAACTGAGAGATGACAAGCACCTGTGATATGATGAGATGACAGTCTCAGAGTGTACTGGAAAATTGAAAATATGTAACATTTGGCTGCAAAATGGATACCTGAGTTGGTTGCTGTTTTGACAACAATTCAAATTTAACCAGTTTAAATTATGCCCCAGGATACTAAAACCTAATTGAGTTGAATTTCTTGTTTTGGCAATATCAAACCAATGATATGATCCAATCGTGGGGATATAAAAATGCAGGCATTTTGAAAATTACAGACACAGTAACTGCCATCAACACAGATTCAAGAAATTAGGAAACACTCTCTACCAAAGATATCTTTTCATATGAAACATATTTGCAGTAGAACTGAATATGTCTCACAGAACACGACAGCGGCAGTGTGGTTTTGAAATTAAGTTGATGTAATTTTAATAAGTGTTTTACTGGAACAACACGTTATTATAGAGTTAGAGGCAGGTAATAAGCAGTTAAGAGAAAAGGGAGGCTTAGAGTTGTAAATAGTTATTGTTTAATGTTCACTTTTAAAGTTAAAAAATAAATTGATATTATTTTCTTTAGATAGTGGAATTAGGGAGTTCTCTGTCATTCATATTTTAACAGATTATGAGGCAAGGTGAGCTTTCCTGGGTATTTGGTTTAATTAACAGAAGGGTTCAGCACTGTGCCATGACAGATTATTGAAGTTATATTTTCAAATTTAACTTGTTAACTATAGTTTAACCGACACTGAGCTGAACAAGGTCTTGAGGATTACAGCTGAGGATGTTCAATTTGATGACAAAGTCCTGGTGAGGACTTTATCCAAATATTCTCTTCAGCATGGAGTATTTCACTGTCCCCTTCATGCTTGGCTCTTGCGGATGGACTGTTGACTACTTGGACCAGAGATCATCTTGATAACACTAACGTACAACATACATGCCATTGGCATAACCAGGTTGCTGGCTCTTCCACACTCTTCCTACCCACCATTTGTTCTTTACGTCATTGATTTTATTCTGTACTACTGTCGTCAGCCAACTACAGCTCAGAGCTGTCTTCAATTAAAATGAAAGTTGTGCATTATGTTTGATTAGGTCCTGCATCTCTTGATCATTTTCATCAAACCAATAACGTTTCCTATTAGAGAGACCAAGGATCTCTTTACAGTGGCTTATAATGGCCATCTTTAGGGTCAGGCAAGCACTATGGGCACACTGCAGCTACAGGATGGATTGACATATTGACGCATTGCTGGGATATACGAGGTCTTGAATGTTAATGCAGATTAAGATTGACTGAGATCCTGGAACCTGTGGCCCATGACAAAAGGAATCATTGCTTCCAATTTGCAAGCTCAGTCTTTGGACTGACAAGGAGATGAGGAGCTGAAGTTACCAGCTAAACCAGACAAGGAGCCTTAGCTCTCATCCACTGATCACATTCCTGATGAAGGGCTTTTGTCCAAAACATGGATTTTCCTTCCCCTCGTATACTGCCTGACCTGCTGTACTTTTCCAACACCACTCTAATCTTGACTCCAATCTCCAGCATCTGCAGTCCTCACTTTCACCACTGACCACTATTGTCTGCCATACTAATAAGTTGCCAGAGAGCCAGGGAATTGAGCGCAAGACAAAATAGACTGCAAATGTTTAGCGCAGCTGTTTTTTTTGAGGTCCAAGGGATCTGTTGCCCAGGTCACAAGGTGGTAAAGCAAACCTTATGTTCATCTACACATCGAGGGAACAGTTATCATTTTGGTAAAAACAAAAATAAACAAATTATAATCAACTGTGAATGATAACAAAAAAAAGTCAAGATCCATATATTTAACATTATTAATAGCTAAGTTAAATTTGGAAATATACATCAGAAAAGTAATATGTAATGCTACCATGCAGGGCCAGGAAAGGCTCTACTATGGGACTGGATATATTTTCAACTCTGATTTATTGTCCAGTTTCAAAACACAAAATCATAATTCCAGATACTAGAGATGGTTGTTTTAGTTGAATACGGTATGCAAATGTTATAAACTTCAAACAGGATTCAATTTACGTTCAAAGTTCTTGAATTATTTGCATTAAGGTTTTGAATATGGGCTATAATTAAGTGCACTGCAGAACAGAACTGATACAATGACAAGAACAATTATTTTTATTACCATGTGGTGGCAATGTTGTTTCATCAATCTAATAACAACAAATTCCCAAGAACATGATCCAGCACATACCTTTAAAACTAAATTCAATGAAATGAACAACTGAGCCAAATCAATTTGTGGAGCTCGTGAACAAATAAAACAGTTGAAGACTGATGGAGTTTCTTGAAAGGAATCATTCTGAAAATGCAGTATCAACGCAAGCCACAATATAATAATCTAAGAGGAAACAATGATGATGCATTTTTAACAGGTTAGCAACAGTATGGAAAATAAAAATAATCTGTATAAATCAGGCAGAGAAAGTAGGAACAGAAACAAAGTGAAGGAGAAACTCTGCAGGTTTCTCAGAATCTATGGAGAGAGAAGCAGAGTTAACATTTCGAGTCTGATAGGATTCATCTTAAGAAGTAAAAGAAATGGAAAATAATGTTTCAGTGCTATAGATAGAGCTGGGCGTACTCAAGTGGAATAGGTGGCAAGGGTGTTCAGAGTCAAAGACTACAAACAATTAATAAATGGTGGTGATGGGAAGATAGTGATGTAAAAAGAGGGTAAATGAATGTGTGAAAACAAGAAAACGAGTGCTCTGCTAAGATCAAAGTCAACAAAATATGGCTGTGACTGTGTGAACGCGAGGAAGAGTGGGAGAGAGCGAGGAAAAGTGAGTGTGTGTGCGGGGGTGGTAGAAGAGAAGGAGTGGGATTGTTGAATGATGTAAGAAAAATGGATGACACAGAGGTCATGCTCTGAATTTGTGATATTAAGTATATTCTTAGTAGTTGGATGACTCCTCAGTGGAAAATCAGGTGTTATTCTTCTAGTTTACGCTGTGCTTCATTGGAAATCTGCAGCAAACCTAAGATGGAAATGGTTGAATGGGAGCAAAGTGGTTTATTGAAATGGCAAGTAACTGAAAAGTCAGAGGCATTGCTACAGATATTGGAAGGCCTCCCCAAACCTACGCCAGCTGCGCTTAGCCTCACCAGCATAAAAGAACTACATTGTCAGAAGCAAATGCAGTAGACTATATTGAAAGAAATACCACTAAAACAACAACACCTGAAAAAGGGGCCATGGTCAGTGAGGAAGGAAGTGAATATGCAAATGTTACACATTTCGCAAATGCACACATAAGTGCCATGGGGAATGAGGAAATATTACCAAGTGATAGAAGCACTTGTCAAGTTTGCTCTACTGTTCCATAAGATCATAGTTGATTTGTCTGCGTTCTGAATTCCACATTTCAATCTATCCTGATAACCTCTGGTTCCTTTGCAGAATAAGTATTGTTCTACCTCCAATATATAAAAATATTCAATGATCTTGGCTCTACTGCCTTCTTATGCAGAGAGTTTCAAAATCACACAGCCCTGAAAGAAAAATTTCCACTCAGCTCTGTACTAAAAGGTGACCCCTAATTTTAAAACAGTTGTCCTAAGTTCTGGGCTCACTTAAAAGAGCAAACATAATTTGCTTCCAATTTTAATCCTTTTATTACTTCCACACATTCTATTTCAGGCACTTCCTATCCTTTGAGTTCTTCATCTCCATCTTTGGGGATAGGCTATCATCCAATTTTCATTCTTAGGCAACTGACTCTCAAAAGATACCAGGCAAAATGAGGACTGCAGATACTGGAAACCAGAGTCTGGATTAGAGTGGTACTGGAAAATCACAGCAGGTCAGGCAGCATGCAAGGAGCAGGAAAATTGACGCTTTGGGCAAAAGCCTGTCATCAAGAACAGAGGCAGGGTTTCCAGGGTGAAGAGATAAATTGGGGAAGGTGGAGGGGTGCTGGGGAGAAGGCAGCAAAGAGTACAATGTGTGGATGGAGGTGGGATGAAGGTGATAGGTCAGAGGGGAGGGTGGAGTGGACAGGTGGGAAGAGAGATTGGCAGGTAGGACAGGTTATGGGGACGGTACTGAGCTAGAATTTTGGAACTGGGGTCAGGTGGGGGAAGGGGAAATGAAGAAACTGGTAAAGTCCACATTGATGCTCTGGGATTGAAGTGTTCGGAGGCGGAAGATGAGGCGTTCTTCCTCTAGGTGTCGGGTGGTGAGGGAGCGGCGGTGGAGGAGGCCCCAGGACCTACATGTCCTCGGCAGAGTGGGAGGGGGAGTTGAAATGTTGGGCCATGGGGTGGTGGGGTTGATTGGTGCGGGTGTCCCAGAGATGTTACCTAAAGTGCTTTGCAAGGAGGCGTCCAGTCTCCCCAATGTAGAGGAGACCACATCGGGAGCAACAGATACAATAATTAGGACCTTGGATGGAGGTGAGGGGGAAGGTATGGACGCAGGTTTTGCAGTTCCTGCGTGGCAGAGGAAGGTGCCAGGATGGGAGGGTGGGTTATTGGGGGGGGGCGGGGAGCGTAGATTTGACCAGGTAGTCAAAGAGGGAACTGTCTTTGCAGAAAGCAGAAAGGGGGTGGGAGGGAAATATATCTCTGGTGGTGGGGTCCATTTGGAAATGGCAGAAATGTCGGCAGACGATGCAATTTATGCAAAGGTTGGTAGGGTGGAAGGTGAGGACCAGGGGGTTCTGTCCTTGTTACAGTTGGAGGGGTGGTGTTTGAGGGCGGAGGTGCGGGATGAGGATGAAATGCGTTGGAGGGCATCTTCAACCACGTGAGAAGGGAAATTGCGATCTCTAAAGAAGGAGGCCATCTGGTGTGTCCTGTGGTGGAACTGGTCCTCCTGGCAGCAGATACGGCAGAGGCAGAGGAATTGGGAATACGGGATGGCATTTTTGCAGGAGGTGTAATCCAGGTAGCTGTGGGAGTCAGTGGGTTTGTAAAAAATGTCAGTATCAAGTCGGTTGTCATTAATGGAGATTGAGAAGTCCAGGAAGGGGAGAGAGGTGTCAGAAATGGTCCAGGTGAATTTAAGGTTGGGGTGGAATGTGTTGGTGAAGTTGATGAACTGCTCAACCTTCTCGCGGGAACATGAGGTGGCGCCAATGCAGTCATCAATGTAGCAGAGGATGAGGTGGGGAATGGTGCCGGTGTAACTATGGAAGACGGACTGTTCTACGTAGCCGACAAAGAGACAGGCATAGCTGGAGCCCATACGGGTGCCCATGGCTACCCCTTTGGTCTGGAGGAAGTGGGAGGATTCAAAGGAGAAATTGTTATGGGTGAGGACCAGTTCAGCCAAACGAATGAGAGTGTCAGTGGAAGGGTACTGCTGGGGACGTCGGGAGAGGAAGAAACAGAAGGCTGGAGGCCCTGGTCATGGCGGATGGAAGTGTAGAGGGATTGGATGTCCATGGTGAAGATGAGGCATTGGGGAAACGGAAGTCTTGGAGGAGGTGGAGGGTGTGTGTGGTGTCTCGAACACATGTGGGGAGTTCCTGGACTAGGGGGCATAGGACAATGTCGAGGTAGGTGGAGATGAGTTCAGTGGGGCAAGAGCGTGCTGAGACAATGGGTTGGCCGGGGTGGTCAGGTTTGTGGATCTTGGGAAGGAGGTAGAATCGGGCAGTGTGGGGATCCCGGAATATGAGGTAGGAAACTGTGGGTGGGAGATCTCCTGAGGTGATGAGGTTGTGCATGCTCTGGAAAATGATGGTTTGGTGATGGGGGGGGAGGGTCATGGTCGAGGAGGCGGTAGGAGAAGGTGTCATCGAGTTGTCTCTTTGTTGGCTACGTAGAATAATCCATCTTCCGTAGTTACACCAGCACCACTCCCCACTTCTTCCTCCGCTACATTGATGACTGCATCAGTGCCATCTTGTGCTCCCACGAGGCGGTTGAGCAGTTCATCAACTTCACCAACACATTCCACCCTGACCTTAAATTCACTTGGGCCATCTCTGACACCTCCCTCCCCTTCCTGGACTTCTCCATCTCCATTAATGACAACTGACTTGACACTGATATTTTTTACAAACCCACCGACTCCTACAGCTACCTGGATTACACCTCTTCCCACCCTACCTCCTGCAAAAATGCCATCCTGTATTCCTAATTCCTCCGCCTCCACCGTATCTGCTCCCAGAGGATCAGTTCCACCACAGAACACACCAGATGGCATCCCTTTTTAGAGACCGCAATTTCCCTTCTCACATGGTTGAAGATGCCCTCCAATGCATCTCATCCACATCCCGCACCTCCGCCCTCAAATTCCACCCCTCCAACTGTAACAAGGACAGAACCGCCCAGTCCTCACCTTCCACCCGACCAACCTTTGCATAAACCGCATCATCTGCCGACATTTCTACCACCTCCAAACAGACCTCACCACCAGAGATGTATTTCCCTCCCCACCCCTTTCCACTTTCAACAAAGAGTGTTCCCTCTGTGACTACCTGGTCAGATCCACACACCCCAATAACCCATCCTCCCATTCTGGTACCTTCCCCTGCTATTGCAGGAATTGTAAAACCTGCGCCCACACCTCCTGCCTCACCTCCATCCAAGGCGGCAAAGGAGCCTTCCACATCCATCAAAATTTCACCTGCACATCCACCAATATCATTTATTGTATCCGTTGCTCCCAAAGCAGTCTCCTCTACATTGGGGAGACTGGACGCCTCCTTGCAGAGTGCTTTAGGGAACTTCTCCGGGACACCCGCACCAATCAATCCCACCGCCCCGTGGCCCAACATTTCAACTCCTCCTCCCACTCTGCCGAGGACATGCAGGTCCTGGGCCTCCTCCACCGCCACTCCCTCACCACCCGACGCCTGGAGGAAGAACGCCTCATCTTCCACCTCGGAAGGTTTCAACCCCAGAGCATCAATGTGGACTTCACCAGTTTCTTCATTTCCTCTTCCCCCACCTTACCCCAGTTCCAAAATTCTAGCTCAGCACCGTCCCCATAACCTGTCCTACCTGCCAATCTCTCTTCCCACCTGCCCACTCCATCCTGCCCTCTGACCTATCACCTTCATCCCCACCTCCATCCACTCATTGTACTCTTTGCTATTTTCCTCCACCCTCCTCTCTGACCTATCACCTCCATCCCCACCCCAATTCACCTATTGTACTCTTTGCTACCTTCTCCCCAGCCGCCCCCCACCTTCCCAATTATCTCTCTACCTTGGATGCTCCCTGCCTCCATTCCTGATGAAGGGCCTTTGCCCGAAACATCGATTTTCCTGCTCCTCGGATGCTGCCTGACCTGCTGTGCTTTTCCAGCACCACTCTAACCTCAAAAAATACCTTTCACTCAACTTCCTGTCAGGACCCAACTCAGTTTCTGTCTTCACTGCATTTGTTCTAATGGTGCAATCTACCTTACAAGTGATTCTGGTACGGGTTCTATTTCCTTAATCAAGTACTCTCTCCACCATGGTTAGTATAGCCTCCACAAAGTCCTTGCTATTTTACGTACTTCTGCAGCATTTCAATAATGCTCAAAGCCATCTCAAATAACAGCAACTCATCTTGACTCAGCACTTTACAGCTTTGAGCATTGAGTTCAACAAATTAGTTTGCAACATCTGCTCCCATTTTGCTCTTTTTGTTAGTTTGTTTTTATTCTTCTCTAGTTCCTCTCCCATTTTTAACTTCTGTTTGCTTTTTGGCAACAGATATGCTGTATTCCACAATTCCCACCTCCCCTAAAATATAATTTATTACTTTACTTGTTACATTTCCACTCTTTTTAACTTTGGACAATGGAAGCTTGTGTCATTTAACTTCTTCCACGCTTCCCCCTGTCATTTTTTCTTTTTTATCACTTACTTTACCCTCCACCATTTCCACTTCCTCAAAATTGCTAACTTTTTCTAGTTTTCAAATGAAAGTCCTGAAATAATGTGAAGGGGGTGTGCCCTTAATCAAAAGCACTCAAGTGCCTGATTGGGAAGTTGGCATTAGGAAGGGAACCTAATGAGAGTCACCCACCCACCTGCCCTTGCGTCCTTCCCCATCCTCTGTCACACAAACTTCACCCATAACATCCTCCCACTTCCACTCATCTCTGGCCTGTATTTCTGCAATGATCCTGAGTGTTGAGTGAGTGTCCTCCTGGCAGCAGTCATTATCTCCTCAGTGCCACTGTCATTCAATAATGGTAACGACTGATTGTGCGTAAGTGGTGAGAGTGTGGGTGTGTATGCGTGAGCGTATGAGAGAGAACTTCAGTTTGAGAGAGGGTCTGCGTGAGTGTGTGGGTCTGTAGGAGTGTGTGGGTCTGTAGGAGTGTGTGTGTGCATGTGTGAGAGAGAGAGTGCACGTGTAGTACAGTGGGGTCAACTGTAGTGTGACACGAACCAGATCTCACACATACACATTCACACATGCACCCTCTCACAGACACTCATAACAGCCCCTACACACACGTTCACATACACACACACACAAGTTTATGGGATGAATTTGTACTTGCAGAATTATATTTTATTTTGCTCAAAGACTGCATGAATCCATGTAAATTCTGTAACACCCTTTTTTAGAAATAGAATCAGTCTGAACATTGGGGCACAGACAGCCTCACACAGGGCACCTCACACCTTCAATGCATTATCTGAGACGACATGGCACCTATTGCTAAAGTTCACTTGAGAATGTAACTTTAAAATAAAGTTCTGGGGTTTACATATGAAAGAATAGAAAGCAGCATGGTTATTCTAAATGATGAGAGATTTAACAACCTATAATTTCAGTTGCATCGCACTGTAAACTTTTGCTCTAAATTCTGTGTCTTAAGATGTTATACACCACAACCCATCTCTCCCCTCAATTTCAAGCTATGCCCCCTCATGTTAGCCATCACTATCTGAGGAAAAGGAGTCTCACTGTCCATCGTATCTATCCCTCTGATTACATTATATGTCCCAATTAAGTCACCTCTCAACCTTCTTCTCTCCAATGAAAACAGCCTCAAGTCCCTCAGCCTTTCCTCGTAAGACCTTCCCTCCATACCAGACAACATCTTAGTAAATCTCCACTGAACCCTTTCCAAAGCTTCCACATCCTTCCTATAATGCAGTGACCAGAACTGTATGCAATACTCCAAGTGCAGCCACACCAGAGTTTTGTACAGCTGCAGCATGACCTCATGGTTCTAAAACTTAATCCCTCTGCCAATAAAAGCTAACACACCATATGCCTTCTTAACAACCCTATCAATCTAGTTGGCAACTTTCAGGGATCTATGTACATGGACCCCGAGATCTTTCTGTTCATCTACACTACCAAGAATCTTACCATTTGCCCAGTACTCTGCATTCCTGTTGCTCCTTATAAAGTGAACCAACTCACACTTTTCTGCATTAAACTCCATTTGCCACCTCTCAGCCCAGCTCTGCAGTTTATCTATGTCCCTCTGTAACCTACAACATCCTTTAGCACTATCTAAAACTCTATCGACCTTAAGTGTCATCTGCAAATTTACTAACCAGGAGACTTATGTATTTTCACACTTTCCAGAATTGCTAACGCCTCCTCCTTGTGAACCTCAATTGGATCTAGTCTCATAATTTATTTTCAAGATATTATTTAATTTCATTCAATATTCTCTTGACAATACCACACCTACAAGAAAATCATTTTTAAAAATTATCTCTACACTTTTATTGGTTTTTTTGGGATCAACTCCACCCAAAATCTCTAAGGGCAGAATGGTGCTAACATTGGTGTCATCTGGGGATTGTAACCGCGCATTGTGTAGGAAAGAGTCACCTGGTTGTGATTTTACAATGATTAGCCCCTTCCCCCAATGGTTTAGGCAGGTGTGGAGGGTCTCACCTAACCCAGTGAGCTACATCCCACACTGCCAACAAGATGTCACCTCTGGGCAGCTAACCAGACCCAACATTTTGGTGGAGACCAGAGGTCAATGGTAAAATTTCAATTCCACTGATAATAGGCCTTAAGTGGCTTTCAAATATCTATACTTGGCTACCTGCCATTTGCTGTCGGGGACCCTGGAACTTCTCCATCCCAATAGTGAGAAAACAACTCAGGATAATACTAACAGACTAATGCACCATACTCGTGGACGCCTTTTCATTCATTCCTTTGGGGGTTTAAATCCTCTGCCAAGCGTAATTACTCATTTAGTAAATTTCTCAGAAAGGTTCATAACATACAAATACGTTCAACCTTAGCAACTGCAGTTCAGCTGCCTTAAATAATGAAACAGCTGTTATGTATAAACAATCATATATTAAATAATTAATTTCCATAAATATTTTATGGGTCCCATTGTTTAAGAGTGACCAGAATGCGGGGGTGGAAGGGGGGAGGTGGGGAGAGTTGTATCATTTTACAGTATTTCATGAATGATGATTAAACTGTTAAACATTTCATTAGGGCTGGTGAAACAAAATTCTTGTTGCACGTTAATTAGTCAGCTGTTATGTTTTGCATGTCTTTTGAAGTAAAACTAGTGCTTCACCTGATGGGGTGCACACATTTGATGTTTATTTTGTTCTTAACACAGTTAACAAAAATAATTTCAGCAAAGAAGAGAAGTTTCTGTGCAAAAGTAAGTATGTTTCTCAACAGCCACATACACAAATTGAAATATTACTTTTCAGGAAACCTATTATGGACAGCAAATTCCACCATCCTCTCTCCTAATCTTGCACTCCAGAGGGAGGCAATGGCCTAGTGGTATTATCACTGCTCTGTTAAAGTAGAGACCCAGGGAATGCTCTGGGGAGCTGGGTTTGAATCCTGCTATGGCAAATAGTGGAATTTGAATTCAATAAAAATCTGGATTTAAGCGTATAATGATGACCATAAACCACTGTTGATTGTTAGGAAAAGAACCCCATCTAGTTCACTAATGTCTTTTAGGGAAGGAAACTGCCATCTTTACCTAGTCTGACCAACATGTGGCACCAGACCTATAGCAATGTGGTTGACTCTTCTGAGCAAGGGATGAGCAATAAATGATGGCCTAGCCAGTGATGCCCTCATCCTGTAAATGAAAATTTATAAAAAACTCACTCTGGTTCTGCTTCCGTACCCATCTCCCACCAATGCTCTCGCTCTCCCACTCTCACTATCACCTGCAGCATCTTCCCTGCTCGAACGAAACCCCAATAACCTTTACCTCTGCACAGCCAATTACTCACTTGAGACACCTCCGCACTTGCACCAAAAGTAACAGCTGAGTTAACTACTTTCATACAGTCATAGAGCTGTACAGCATGGAAACAGACCCTGTGGTGCAACTCATCCATGCCGACCAGATACCCTAAATTAATCTTATCTAATTTGCCAGCATTCGGCCCATATCCTATTCATGCATCCATACCAACCCCCACCACTTCCTCTGGCAGCTCATTCAATACAAGCACCACCCTCTGTGTGAAAAGGTTGCCCCTTAGGTCTCTTTTAAATCTTTCCCCCTCACCTTAAACCTATGCCCTCTAGTTCAAAACTCCAGTACCCTGAGTGGAAGACCTTGTCTATTTATCCCATTCATGCCCCTCATGACTTTATAAACCTCTATACGGTCACCCCTCAGCCTCCAATGCTCCAGGGAAAATAGCCCCAGCTTATTCGGCCTCTCCCTATAGCTCAAACCCTCCAACCCTGGCAACATCCTTGTAAATCTTTTCTGAACCCTTTCAAGTTTCACAACATCCTTCCAATAGGAGGGAGACCATAATTGCACACAATATTCTAAAAGTGGCCTAACCAATGTCCTGTGCAGCCGCAACATGACCTCCCAACTCTTATACTCAATAATCTGACCAAAAAAGGAAAGCATACCAAACGCCTTCTTCACTATCCTATCAACCTGTGACTCCACTTTCAAGGAACTATGAACCTGCACACCAAGATTTCTTTGTTCAGCAACAGTCCCCAGGACTTTCCCATTAAGTGTTTCAATCCTGTTGTGATGTGCCTTTCCAAAACACAGTACCTCACATTTATCTAAATTTAACTCCGCCTGCCACTCCTTGGCCCACTGGCTCATTGCATCAAAGTCCTGGTGAACGCTGAGGTAAACTTCTTCACTGTCCATTACACCACCAACTTAGGTGTCATCTTGCTAGCTGTACCTCCTATATTCACATCTAAATCATTTACATAAATGACAAAAAGCACTGCACCCTCCTCCACCACCCTCTGTCTCCTATCTTCGAGCCAGTTCTGGATACAAATAACTAGATCTCCCTGTATTCCATGCGATCTAACCTTGCTGGCCATTTTACCATGTGGAACTTTGTCGAACGCCTTACCTAAGTCCATATAGATCACATCCACCGTTTTGCTTTCATCAATCCTCTTAATTACTTCTTCGAAAAACTCAAGTTAGTGAAACAATTTCCCATGGACAAAGCCATATTGACTATCTCTAATCAGTCCTTGTCTTTCCAAATACATGTAAATCCTATCCCTCAGGGTCCCCTCCAACAACCTGCTCGCCACTGATGTCAGGCTCACTGGTCTATAATTCCCTGGCTTTTCCTTATTACCTTTCTTAAAAAGTGGCACCACATTAGCTAACCTCCAGTCCTCCGGCACCTCACCTGTGGCTATCGATGATACAAATATCTCAGCAAGGTGCCCAGTAATCACTTCCCGAGCTCTCTCTTAATACCTGCTTTGCTCTCATTCCAGTAGGACATTAGCCCATTATACAGCAGAAAGAGTCAAGGTATGTGGTCCTTTACCACGTTTGTGGATAGAATCCTGACTTTGACCATCCCATGCAGCTGTTTGGTTGTGTCTATGTCCCCGGACTGGTATCAATAGCTGCCCTTGTCATACTGTGCATGGAGCTAGTGACCAAAGGCTATCTCCCTTGACTTGACTAAGATCTGCTGATAACTGTGACAAGCTTTTGAATTTGTATCTGTGTTAAACAGCAAGGCAGGACAAAAGTAATATCTGGTATCTCTGGCTAAGGGATCAAAATGCAAAGATGTATATCAAGGCATTATAAGGAAAGGATAAAGTGAACATTTGGCAGGGAACGAGTGAGTAAACAGGCTGGAGACACAGCCTGGTCCAGTGCATGAACCGAGTGCACGTGCTGAGTGTATAGAATCCTTGCTGCAGCATTACAGTGACAGTTGCTGGTACAGCCCAAATTGCAGCATTGCACAAGCATCTTGCAAGTGGTTGGAGATGTGTGATGTATGTTTTTAGAGGCTGGCACGTCAGCTGCAAATATTTGTGGTTATGGAGTACTTGTGGCCTGTGTCTGTGGGACTCACTGCCTGTAAGGTAGTACAGGCAGACACTGTTGTAATATTTAAAAAGGTATTTGGATGTGCACTTGCAATAGCAAGGCTTACAAGGCTATGGGTCAAGTGCTGGAAAATAGGAGCAAGGTGTTTATTTTTGACTGGCCAAGACTTGACTTGCCATTTTCTGTGCTGCCAACCTCCATGACTCTATGATTTTATAACATTAACATGCCCTGAAAAGTTGGTAGCCAGTTTCAGTCATAGAAGTCCTTTAGAGGAAGTACTGACCTAAAGTCGCCGGTTACCTGCTCTTAATTCTATATCAAGAATTTTCGATATCTGGCTTGTGTGACATGATTGATAAGATATGAAGCTGGATATTAATGAGGGAAAGTGTGGCATCAATTAGTCATTTAACAAGCTATAGTTCTTCCTTAATTAGCAAATCACTGCTGCTTCGTGAGAGACTCACCATGCCACTTGGCAAATTCATAAAAAATGCATAAAATGTTTCCAATTTTGATGGGACCTTACCAGCCACTCATTGGATTCTGCCACAAATCTCTCCATTATCTGTATTGCTCAGAGTTCCAGAAGATTTCATTCATGATTATTAAATCCCACAACTCTCCCTGATCAGAAGCTAATTCAGCTGCACAACACAGGGCACACAATATTTATTTTCTCCAAGGATTTCTCTTCAGACTCTCAAGCTACTTATAGATTTTTACCGGTAGTTTTATTTTCAAGGGCTAATTTAGTGTTCTTACTAACTTCTTTATTAAGTGATGCAGTTATATAATAACAAAATCTTCAGTATTTGTGATGATGTTTGGAGTGTTAGGACTTAGACGAAAGTTGCATCAGAAGAATTAATCAACGTTTGCAAGAATTATCAGCTGTCCATTTAATATAAAAATCATGACACACAGTAAAGCATTAACTTCCAAGACATCTAATACTTGAATTCATAGAAAACAACAGGAAAAATATGTTTTTCCAAAACTTCTACACATTAAAAAAAACTGCCTAAAAAGCACCTTCCAGATTGGTAAGGTCAAATCTAATGTTTTTCTATTCTGTGTTCGAAAAGGAACGTTTTAAATAGGCAGTTACTAATCATTTTATTGGATTTCAGAATTACATTTAACAACTGAAAGTGCAAATTTCTGTAGTATCCATTACATTTTCTTCCATTTAATAACACCTAAACATTTTCAAACTTGAGGTAGACATTCAACATTACTTTGCAAGTAATTTACCTCAGTGATTTCAAATTTTCTTAACACCTAATTAGCCAAGTGATCCTTTGTTGAGAGTTTTAAAACTGTTCTTTTTTTTGCAGTTTCACACCACCCCCCTTGCAGTTGCTGAGCCTCTTCCACTCTCTTGCAGCTTGCATCCTTATCATATCATTGCCTTGAAGATTCCTTGTCTTCACCATCTTTCCTTCCCATTCACCCCATTACAGCCTACCCCGTTGCGGCCCTTCTTTTTTCCACAGCCCCTCTTGCAGGTCCACTAGGCCCTTTCATCCATGACAGTCTTGCCAAAACCACAACTCCAATACTGCCACCCCATTGCAATCTTTGCAACACAGTGTATGGCTGCTGGCTTCCTCCCCTGGCTCAGAATCTTCTTCCATTCCGCTTCCCAGCTCCCATCCACCACCTCCCACCTTCCAGCTCATTGTCTCCTCATCCCTCAACTCATGGTCTCTCACTAGGGGCCTCTGGGAGACACTGTCTCAATATCCCCCTCACTGCCAGCACTTAATAACCTTGCTCACTAATTTTCCCAGGTTTCTTCTCTCCCACATTTGTTACTGATATGTTCACTGGTGAATTTGCCAGTGACAAGCACAGGAGAGAACTATACCTGTAATTTGATGAGCATTTCCTTCCATTCTATTCACAGTGACTTTTCTCCCATTGTCATCCCAAGCAAGTGAATTTCATGGCAAATTTGTTACCTCCTCCATGTATTTTGAGTGAATGCACAATTAGGCCTAACATCATATTTGCTATCTATCTAGCTAAGCTATGAAAGATAATACATTGTTGTGCAATGTTTTCTGTAGGCCACAAGCATGCGAAGCTGCAAAGTAGCTACAAAAATCCCATACACACTCCATCATCCTCCACTATGACTTCCACTCTTATTTAAATATACCGTTCAGACCGCTCAGACCAATTGATCACTGCTTCCAACCCACTTACTGAGTGAAATATCCTACAGGATTACAATGGTCAGTTGACTGGATTCCACCAGTACAAACTAGAACTTCACCACAGGGTTCATTCATCTTCATGCTAAACAGTGTTGATTACTAAAGTTATTCAACAAATATTTAGGCAGAAAAGGAGGGGCAATGTAGTATATTCTATTCATCCTACTTGTTCGCTTGATAAACAATGCATAAATTATCCAAGTTCATAGTAGTACGAGGTAGCAAAGTTAATCTTTACTTCCCTATCAATATCCTTCAATAAAAGGATCATAAAATATAAACAGTAACAAATGTACAGAGGATCTGTTAAAAAAAAACTATTTAAAAATCGATATTGTAGCTGACAGAAGCATCTACCTTAAAATCCACTGTATTTGTGTAACTGTATATAATAAACAGAAATGTATCGTAGGAATTATATATTAGCTTCAGAGTTCATCATTATCAGAAGAAGCATAATTTCATTTTTAAAATCTATGTCTAGGAAGGCAAATTATGAGAAGCATTAAATTGGGATTATTTAACCCTTTGAAATAAATATACTCCAAGAGTTATGAGGGAATCGGGGATTTACATGACAGCAACAGACCCCATTCAAAAAATAGTTAACACGTTTTATCAGATAAATTAAAATAAAGATACTAAGACAGCGTTTCAAAAAAAGTACTCCAAATCACAAGTATCTTAAAATCAGAATATGATTTCTATCATCTGTACAACCGTTTTACAATTGATTTCAAGATATAACTAGCTATAATTAAACTGTTATATCATCTTTAAACTAATAGCCCTCCCAAAGAGTATACTTTGAAAAAGATCCAGGAAGTATCCCACAATTTGACAACAGAATGTTCTATTGTGCAATTATAGATCTTACCCGTGGCAGTTTTTCTCTTCTGGCATTGTGCACAAATCTTCGGCCCAATTTCTTGGCATACCAGACAGAGGCTAGCATATTATACTGATCTTGCGTACTATGAACGTCAATTTATCAAAGTTTTGTGCACAGCATATATAAACCAAAGGAGATCAGGCACTTAGCTATCAGTGTTCTGCCTACTCTTTCTCTAACTGCTTTCACTTCTGTAAATCTTCAACACGTCTGCAGGTACATTTACATACCACCAGCTGGAGACCAGGAACAGCTATCTTTGCAACAAGCTCACATTTCCTCTGACAACTAATTGTCTGCATTTTAAAGCTGTCATGAGATACAAGAATGAGAAGGAGAAATGTAGGAATTGGAATTCAAAACTTTAGGGACTTAATTAGCCCATTGAACTGACATTGCACAATGTTCATTTTTTTTATTTTCTCAGTGACTATATGTCTGAACAATTGTACAGCCTGTAGGCAGTAAAATCATTCACATGAAATTTGTTAACAGAGTTTCAGTCAAAAATAAATGTTCTTCTGTCCAATTTTATAGTTTTTCAGTGATACATCAAGTAGAAAATGATCTAAAAGCATCCGTTGATCTCCCAGATAGTACAGAAACAAGGCAGCAGTGAAACAAAAACTCTAAAAATAAAAGCTTATCAGCTTTCCACGAAAGGCTCACCATTTTTGGGATTGTCTCAATTTTAAGGTCCACACTTTCTAGCAAGAAGGAGAGTTTCATTATCCATTGAAAATCGCAGTCCTATGACATCCTTAACACTCAATGCTATTTGACTTATAAAGCTTAAATAATTAACCTGAGAATTGGACCTACCCACTGCACAGAGCAGAAAATGTTGAGAATCAATATCAATTAAGGGGATTAATACAGACTGAAAGGAAAATAATTTCTTTAGCATTTTGGACAGGACAACAGACATAATTGATCTCTCTGGGAATTGTTGTTAATCCTAAAGCTCTTTATTGCCCACCCAACTGGCTCAGCCTTTCCTTTTAATTCCTTGCTGCAGGCTGGTGTTCTGAGGTTGATCCATCTGGATTTTTCATCCCCAGAAAGGACGAGCTGTCTATCGGTGCTTTGAAGGTTCTGACAGTTCAAGAGTCGAATACAAATGAGATCCAATAATCAAACTATTCAAAATTCATGTAAGCAGCATCAAACAGATGCTGCAAATAAAAACTAATAGAACTGCAGGTTTTGGAAACACAAACAGAAATTGCTGGAAAAAGCTTGGCAGGTCTAGCAGCATCTGTGGACAGAAATCAGAGTTAATGTTTCAGTTCTAGTGACCCTTCCTCAGAACTGGACACTGACAGATCTGCTGAGCTTTTTCAGCAAATTCTGTGTTTGCATTGATGGTACAAATACTCTGAAATAGATCATTACATGTTAGCTCACTTAATACCTCTCTTCACTATGTCAAATGCTTCAGTAATCATTATAACGCACACAGCTATCTAATAGACATGGCAGATTTGTTTTTCTAGAAATAAAACATATTATTTGGAGAAATAAACAAAAGCAGTAAATCTGGTTTTAATATAAAGATGTGCTGACTATCATTTGTAAAACTGTATATTCAATACGAACAAATCATTGAGGAAGGCATAAAATGTCTGAAAGATAAGTGAAACATAATTGTGTATTATATTAACAGGCACTTAAATTCCTACTGTAAGAGACAGTTAGTGTAAGAGATAGATAGCCAAACTAGCAACATGGTAAAATTAAAGCCTTCAATGATCTTCAAAATCAACCCCAATGGTTTCCACCCAGACCTTTTTTATAATTTATCCCAGGGTCTGTGAATAATCAATTGTAGACACTGGCTTGTATCTTAAACAAAAGACTTAGCAATTTATTAACAATATTGTAACTTTAGCAGAGCAAAAAAAAAATTCAATTGGTCTACGCTTTAAATTCAATTGGTCAACAGCCTTTGATTACAGCCCCATTCACACAGAAAACAGACAGACAAACATGCACAGTTAAGGAATAAGTAAAAAATACATCAACTAAATGAGCCAGATTTCTTAAGTTGTATTCTTGATGTATTGTTGCACTGGCATAGATGATGATTGTTTATTCATTGATTTTCTGAAGATGTTGATCAGGGTCACTTTTTTAATTCACTCAGAAAGGCAATAATACTAATAATTGATATTAACATACTTAAATTTATATTCTCTGAGCTTGCAAGAGCTGCTCATGGGAAGTTAGGCAGGACCTTTCAAATCTTCATGCTGTAGAACCAACAACAAGATTCCAAAAACCCAATTCAAACTTTAACCACTCCCTGACAGACTGACCATCTCTTCCATAATATCCTGATTACCATTCAACATCTGCCATTTGCTTAGCCTTTTCCATACTTAGAGGAACCAATTCCTAGGTCCTGGCCTCGATAATAGCCACCTTCTGCTATCTGTTTAAACATAATGCTCTACTCCAGTGGTGAAACATCTGCCAAACCTTTTGATCAGAAACTAACCTACAATTAACTTCCAAGCCTGGCCTCACAAATAAACAAAAGCTTGTTTAGTCTGTTTTCCTTTTAGCATCAGCTGTTACTCACAGTCCAAAAGTCATCTTTAGCTTATGGTTTTCAGTTCACAACTTTAAACCAAAATTGAAAAAATCAACAAGGGTTCAAAGATTATTTGTTCTGCAACAGTAGTGGGAGTCATACACTGTCAGTTGCAGTGAATCATTCATTTATTATCTGCGACTAGACAATGTTGTGATTTAAATGGAAATCCTCCATTATGGAAGAACTTAAGACATTCCCATGTTAGGATTTGCAATTGCCCAAAATGTTCTGTTTATTTGTCAAACAATATTAACTAAAATTCTAAACAGAAACAAACGGTGTATTATTTTAAAAATTAATTAGTTTACACATGCTATAGAAGGAATTTAGTCAACTTTCAACAAACAGGTAATAAATAACAAACAATATTACATTTTAAAAAGTCTTTGCACTTGGCCGCAAATACCTCTGATACTTCAGCTGCCAGTTTGCAAGTTGGATTTGCTGCACATGTGCCAGCACTCACAGTCTGGGTCATGAGTACATATGCAACTGTTCCTGATGACTTTGGGTTATAGTTATAGTGTATATGCTAGGATTTGGACTCTCAGCTCTCAGGAGAACAGAAGTCCAAGGATTCACCAATTGTCCAAGAAGGAACAATTCCTTGAATCATTCCTGGATGGATAACCCTTTATTCTCAATTCTAGATATACCCCCAGGAGAAACATCCCCTTAGCATGTACTCTGTGAAGGTACCCTTTTCCGATTCTTAAATTTTTCAAAAAGATGATCTCTCATTCTTCTACAGTTTAGCCTTAAACTGTTTGACCATTTCTCATTAGATGAAGAATAGTTGAATCAGAAACTCTCACAACATTACTTTGTGTTGCCATTGTCTCCAGTGCTATGTACCAAGAGTTGGAAAATAGGATTAGTGTCTTTGTGACTAGCCTGAACACAATGGGATGAATAACACCTTCTGCGCTGTAATCACTATGAATCTCTGAGTCTATGATTCCCTTAATCACAGGAATTAACAAGTTAACAATCTCTGAACTGCCTCCAATGTAGTTTATCCCCCCTTAAATAAGGAGGCAAAAACTGTATATACTCCTTAAATAAGGAGGCTGTGTGATTGTACAAATCTACTTTTATACTCCAGCCACCCTTGCAATGAAAGCAAACATTTAACTTGTCTTTCTAATTACTTGCTGTACCTGGATGTTAATGTTTTGCATTTCATAGTTCATTTGTATTCCAACCCAGCTAGTTGACTTTGAAGGAACGTTGTATAAAGAATAGGTAATTAACTGTGTCAAAAGCTGCAGACAAGTTGAGAAGGGCAAAAGCAGATAGTTTACCTTTGTTAAAATTGCATTGGCTATCATTTGTGACATTCGACAGAGGCGTTTTGGTATTGTGGCAAAGGCAAAAATCTAACTGAAGGAATTCAATCACCGATTTTCAGGAAAGATGGGCACAAACTTAAGTAGCAACAAACATGGCAGATTGGTTAATAAAATCAAAGCACATGGGATAGAGGAATATGGCAAGTTGGATCTAAAATTGGCTCACTGTCACAACCTGCATCTCCATAACAAAACAAAGAGTAATGGTTGACTAATGTTTTTGGCAAATGCAAGTTTTTAGTGGTGTTCTACAGGACTCAAATGTGGGAGACCAATTGAAACATTTACAAACTACATGAGTTGGCTAGGAAGGTGAAATTGGAGAGAGTGGCTGTCGACTGTAAGATGATGTTCCAAAAGGCCATTCAGAAAATATATCATTGGGATTTGACAAAGTTGACATGAATTTATGAATGGGAAATCATGTTTAACAAACCCACTGCAGAGCCATTTGCTCAGGAACTAACCTACAATTAGCTTCCAAGTCTGGCCTCACAAATAAACAAAAACTTGGTTAGTCTGTTTTCCTTTTAGCATAAGCTAAAATGAATTTAAATAATGAAATATATAAGGGGGATCTAGTGGATGTGGTATATGTGGTATCAGAAACATTTTGAGAAAGTCCTCCATACGAGATTATTTTATATATTTAAGTCAAATGGGAGTGGGCTAATATACTGGCATGAAATGAGAATTGGTCATTAGTTAGGAAACAAAAGTCTGTATTTCCCTAAATATTGACTATGTACCAATTTTGGGGAGATTCATAGAGGCTTCTCTCTGTGATGTCCACCAAATGTTCTTGTGCAATTTTACAGTTAACTTTGCATCATGCCTCCACTATGGTGCTCATACACTACATTGCCCTCACCAATAGTGGAATGCTTACCGCTGCTCAACCTTTTGGGTGTCCAGCCATGACACCTTAATAAAGTCCAGTTATGCTCCAGTTCAAATATTACAAGCCAGAAATAGCTTTTTGAGTTGCACTGTGGGTGGAATTGCTCTAGAAATGGCCAATAACACTTGGCACACTGCTTTGCTGACAGGGATATGGAGGTCCTGGTGGATGGGGTGGTCAAGGAGAGGGCTGTATTCTTTCCTCAGAACTGCCAGTGGAAACCACAGCACCAAAAACTGCCAGCCTGTCTTGATGTTGTCACCTGGGTCAGTGCCTCTTCTACAACCCTAAGGATTACCCAGCAATACAGGAGGAACGTTGTTAATCTATGCTCTGCAAAGTAAATTCCAACACTTTCTCTCTGCTACCTCATACTCATTCTAACTCCACTAGTGCACCTACCTCAATTCAAGGCTTATGATCTATTATTTTCACTTTTATGTGTAGCATCTTCCCTCAATGCTCTCATCTACGCTATTCCTTAGATTACTCAGCCTGCATGCCCTCTGCACTTCCTATTTACTCATTTGAAACACTTCACCACTTTTGCCCTACATGGACCAGCATTACCAGCTGTGCCAGCCACTTTCACTCCACTCAATCCTGCACTTATTTTATTACTGGAAAAAAAAGACCAGAATAGGGCAGAGAGGGCCAAGTAGTGGTGTTCCCAATATTCATCTGCTTACTCACTATGTGACAGAATCCTTGCTTTAGCAGAACACCATGTCTGCCCACGTGATGGTGCTGCAAACTCCATGTCCCAACAAACAAATAAGATTCATTGGCACTATCCAGAATATGTGGATGTTGGAGTACTGAATACTGGGGAGGGGATAGATTTTTAATTATTGGTTGTAGGGTACAGCAGCACTTCATAGCACAAGGGCTAGAGATTCAGTTCCATCCTTGGGTGATTGCCTGTGTAGAGTTTGCACAATCTCCCTGTGTCTGCATGGTTTGTGTGGATGCTCCAGTTTTTTTTCCCCACGATCCAAAGATGTGCAGGTTAGGTAGATTGACCATGCTGAATTGTCCCGTAGTATACAGGGGTGTATATGTTAAATTGATTGGCCATGGCAAATGTGGAGTTACACGGATAGCGTGGCAGGCTGAGTCTGAGTGGGATGCTCCTCGAAAGGTCAGTTCAGACTCGAATGGGCCAAATAGCCTCTTTCCATACTGCAGGGATTTTATGATTCTAAGGGCTATGGAGAGTGAGCAGGAAAGTAGAGTTGAGGCCCAGATGAGCTTAGCCATGATCGCATCAAATTGCACAGCAGGCTTGTGGAGCTCAACTGCCTACACCTATTCCCAGTTGTTATGTTCTAATGTTGTTCCTCAGCTACCATATATGCTACTTTCAAAATTGTTATAATCAACATTATATTCATCTACAGACACATTGTTTTAGTATGTTACCACAGAAGGGCCCCTTATCTCAGAAAGGATGTATGGGCCCTGGAGTCTGGTCAGAGGAGGTTCACGAGAATGATCCCAGAAATTAAAAGCTTAACATTTGAGGACTCTGGGTTTCTACTTGGTAGAGTTTAGAATGATGAGAAGTGATCTAATTGAAACATACAGAATACTGAATGGCCTGGGCAGAGTAGATGTTGGGAAGATGTTTCCATTAGTAGGAGAGACCAGGACCCGAGGGCACAGCCTTAGAGTAAAGGAAAGACCTTTTAGAATGGAGATAAGGAGAAACTTCTTCAGCTCAAACAGTGATGAATCTATGGAATTCATTGGCACAGACGGCTGTGAAAGCCAGGTCATTGGGTGTATTTAAGACTGAGATAGGTTCTTGAGTATCAGGGAGATCAAGGATTATATGGACAAAGCGAGAGAATGGGGTTGAGAAATTTATCAGCGATGATAAAATGGCAGAGCAAACTCGATGGGCTGAATGGACTAATTTCTGCTCCTATGTCTTATGGTCTTATCTGGGGGCATTCACTGCATTCCCAGACATCTTAGTCCAGACATCTAGGTACCATAATGGTGAGACCCCAGGCACCTTTCATATTGGATCTTGCAGCTCATTTCCATTGGCCAACTATAATGTCAACTACAATCATCAATAGACCAGAAAGGAAGATGGCTAGATATGGAAGTGGAGTGACCAGGGCAGGAAGGAGAGTGTAGCTGTGTCTAGATGGAGGGAATTGGGAGCCAACTGGGAAGAAAGGAAGGAAGGTGCCAATAGTGCGAGGAACAGTTTATTCTAGGGATTTTAGGAAACATTCCTACAGATTAGAGGAGGGTTAAAGGGGAAAAAAAACAGTGACATAAATAGTCAATTTTTAGAATGGCATAGAGTAACAAGAGAGATGCTGCAATATTCTATGCTTATATCTCAGCTGTTTAAAATCTTTATCAATGATTAGGTGACAGTGCCAAGTATAATGTACCAGGTTTGCTGTAGGTAGAATGCTATGTGAAACATTAAGCAGTTAGAATGCAAGGAGGTAACAGACAGGTACAAACTAATAAAGAATCATACCAGCAAATGATAAATGTACAGTGTTGAAAAGTGTAGAATTATCCAGTTTAGCTGAAAGAGTAAAAATCCATTGCTTTCAAGTGATGATAGACTGGTAAATGATGACTTGCAAGAGTTAGATGCCCCTGAATTTGAATCACAGGAGCCTAATATGCAAGTGAAGCAAACAATTATGAAAACAAATGGCATGTCGGCCTGGAATATCAAAGTAAAAGAAATTTTGCTGCAGTTATACAGGCTTTAGAGAGATCACCTGGAAAAGTATGCTCAATTTTGACTTCCTTATCCAAAAAAGATTATATGTGCTAAAAAGGGGATGCGAAAAGGCCACATTAATTCCTAGCATGAGAGATCAGTCCTATGAGGACAGATTGAGAAGAAGGGGCCTATATTCCCTAGGACTTCATTGAATTTTGAATGATTTCACTAAATTTTCTACATGTTGAAATTATTACATGTCCCACTGAAGTATTTTTCTTTCACCTATATCTATAGTGGCAATTAGTCTTTGTCAAACAGCACTTCACTCAATATGTGATAGGTGACCTCTCCATAATACGTTTAATCTGTGGGAGGATTGACAGCGAGGACCGGGGCTTGTTGGGAAGGTAAATTTAAAACTATACAAACTTACCTCATGATTAGGTGCAGCACACACTGAGCAGGAGCGGGATTGCTGAGTAAGTGATGTAATATATTTGAATGTCTCCCGCCCATCCTCTTCCTCTAACCAACATAAAGGTTCTGTGCACCGGATTGATAAGGTAACTAGTTTTTTTTGATATTCTTTACTTTTCTACATTCTAGAAAGTGGGGATGGTGGTCAGGGCAGATGAATATTTCTCCTGCAGAACGTGGGAGGTAAAGGTCGCCACTACTGACCCTGCTGACTTCATCTGCAAGAAGTGTACTCAAGTTCAGCTCCTCGAAAACTGCGTGAGGAAACTGGAGCTGGAGCTGGATGAACTTCGGATCACTTGGGAGGCAGAGTTGGTTACTTAGGGGAGACGGGGGGGGCTATTGAGAGGAGGCAGAAGGGGTTATCGAGAGGAGTTGCAGGGTGGTAGTCACACCTCACAAGAAAAAGGCAGATGGGCTACTGTCAGGGGACAGAAAGAGAACTGGCAGGCAGCACAAGGAACCCTTGTGGTTGTTCCCCTCAATAACAAGTATGCCATTTAGGATACTGTTGGAGGGGGGTCTTGCCAGGATAAGCCATGGGTTAAATGTCTCTGGCAAAGCGTCTGTCCCTGTTGCTCAGAAGGGAAGGGAAGAGATGAACAGAGCATTAGGCACTGGGGACTCCATAGTTGGGGGACACATATGAGATTTTGTGGGAACAAGAGAGACTTACGGTTGGTGTGTTGCCTCCCAGGTTCCAGGGTTCATGATGTCTCGGATCGTGTTTTCAGGTTTCTCGAGGGGGAGGGGGAGCAGCACTAAGTTGTGGTGCACATAGGCACTAAGGGCATGGGTAGGGAAAGGGATAGGGATTTAAGGCAGAAATTCAGTGAGCTGGGGTGGAAGATTAGCGCTAGAACAGAGTTGTTATCGCTGGTTTGTTGGCCATACCACACGCTAGTGAGGCAAGATTAGATTAGATTAGATTAGATTATTAGATTAGATTAGATTAGATTACTTACAGTGTGGAAACAGGCCCTTCGGCCCAACAAGTCCACACCGCCCCGCCGAAGCGTAACCCACCCATACCTCTACATCTACATTTACCCCTTACCTAACACTATGGGCAATTTAGCATGGCCAATTCACCTGGCCTGCACATCTTTGGACTGTGGGAGGAAACCGGAGCACCCGGAGGAAACCCACGCAGACACGGGGAGAACGTGCAAACTCCACACAGTCAGTCGCCTGAGGCGGGAATTGAACCCGGGTCTCAGGCACTGTGAGGCAGCAGTGCTAACCACTGTGCCACCGTGCCGCCCACTTAGGAAGGAATAGGGAGGAATAGGGAGAGAGAGCAATTGAACACATGGCTACAGGGGTGGTGCAAGAGCGAGGGTTCCCAATACCTGGATAATTGGGGTTCATTCTGGGGTAGGTGTGACCTCTGCAAACAGGATAGTCCACACCTGAACCAGAGAGGTACCAATATCCCGGGGGGGAGTGAAATTTGTTAATACTGTCAGGAGGGTTTAAACTAATTCAGCAGTGGGATGGGAACTTAAATTGAAGTTCCAGCGTCCAGGACGTTGAGAGTAGTGAGGTCAAAAATATGGTTTCAAGATCGTAAGAGTTCACTGGCAAGCAGGAAGGTGGTTTGAAGTGTGTCTACTTCAACGTCAGGAACAAGCGGAATAAGACGGGTAAACTTGCAGCATAAGTTGGCACCTGAGATTTCAATGTTGGGGCTATTTCGGAGACATGAATAGAACAGGGACAGGAATGGCTGTTGCAGGTTCTGGGATTTAGATGTTTCAGTAAGAACAGAGAAGATGGTAAAAGAGGGGGAGGTGTGGCATTGTTAGTCAAGGACAGTATTACAGTAGCAGAAAGGATGTTTGAGGATTCATCTACTGAGATAGAAACAGGAAAGGTGAGGTCACTCTGGTGGGAGTTTTCTATAGGCCTCTGAATAGTTCCAGAGATGTAGAGGAAAGGATAGCAATGATAATTCTGGATAGGAATGAGAGTAACAGAGTGGTTGTTATGTGGACCTTAACTTTCCAAATATTAACTGGATATACGATAGTTCGAGCACTTTAGATGGGTCAGTTTTTGTCCAATGTGTGCAGAATGGTTTCCTGACACAGTATGTAGACAAGTCAACAAGGGGCAAGGTCACATTGGATTTTGTAGTGGGTAATGAACTTGGCCAGGTGTTAGATTTGGAGGTAGGTGAGCACTTTGGTGAGTGACCACAATTTGGTTATGTTTACTTTCGCAATGGAAAGGGACAGGTATATAACACAAGGCAATAACTCTTGCTTGGGGTAAAGGCAATTATGATGCGATTAGTCAAGATTTAGGATGCATAGGATTGGGAAGGAAACTGTGGGGGATGGACACAATTGGAATGTGGAGTGTATTCAAGGAACACCTACTACATGTCCTTGACAAATATGTACCTGAGAGACAGGGAGGTGGTCAAGTGAGAGAACTGTGGTTCACTAAAGAAGTTGAATCACTTGCCAAGAGGAAGAAGGAGGCTTATGTTAGGATGACATGTGAAGGCTCAATTACAACACTTGAGAGTTACAAGTTAGCCAGGAAAGACCTAAAGAGAGAGCTAAGAAGAGCCAGGAGAACACATGAGAAGTCGTTGGCAGGTAGGATCAAGGAAAACCCTAAAGCTTTCTATCGGTATATCAGGAATAAAAGAACGACTAGAGAAAGATTAGGGCCAATCAAGGATAGTAATGGGAAGTTGTGTGTGGAGGAGATAGAAGAAGCACTAAATGAATATTTTTCATCAGTATTCACAGTGGAGAAAGACAATGTTATCAAGGAGAATACTGTATTGAGATACAGGCTACTAGACTAGATGGGATTGACATTAGCAATTCTAGAAAGTGTGAAAATAGATAGGTCTGGATGGGATTTATGATACTCTGGGAAGCCAGGGAAGAGATTTCAGAGCCTTTGGCTTTGATCTTTACGTCATCATTGTCTATAGGAATAGTGCCACAAGACTGGAGAATAGCAAATGTTGTTCCCTTGTTCTAGGAGAGTAAAGACAACCCTGGTAATAATAGACAGTGAGCTTTACTTCAGTTGTGTGTAAAGTGTTGGAAAAGGTTATAAGAGATAGGATTTCTGAACATCTAGAGATGAATAAGTTGATTAGGGATAGTCAACACAGTTTTGTGAAGGGTAGGTCATGCCTCACAAACCTTATTGAGCTCTTTGAGATGGTGACCAAACAGGTGGATGAGAGTAAAGCAGTTGATGCGGTGTATATGGATTTTAGTAAGGCGTTTGATATGGTTCCCCACAGTAGGCTATTGCACAAAATATGGAGGGATGGGATTGAGTGTGATTTAGCAGTTTGGATCAGAAATTGGCTGGCTGAAAGAAGATAGAGGGTGATGGGAAATGTTCAACCTGCAGTTCAATTACTAGTGGGGTGCCACAAGGATCTGTTTTGGGGCCACTATTGTTTGTCATTTTTATAAATGACCTGGATGAGGGCGTAGAAGGCTGGGTTAGTAACTTTGCAAATGACACTAAGATCAGTGGATTTGTAGGTAGTGCTAAAGGATGTTGTAGGTTACAGAGGGAGATAGATATATTGGAAAGCTGGGCTGAGAGGTGGTAGATGGAGTTTAATGGGGAAAAGTGTGCAGTGATTCATTTTGGAATGTGCAACAGGAATAAAGAGTACTGGGCTAATGGTAAGATTCTTGGCAGTGTAGATGAACAGCGAGATCTCGTTGTCTGTGTACATAGATCCCTGAAAGTTGTCACCCAGGTTGATAGAGTTGCTAAGAAGGCATACGGTGTGTTAGCTTTAATTGGTAGAGGGATCAAGTGTCAGAGCCATGAGGTCATGTTGCAGCTGTACAAAACTCTGGTGTTGTCGGACTTTGAATATTGCGTACAGTTCTGGTTACCGCATTATAGGAAGGATGTGGAAGTTTAGGAGAGGGTTCAGAAGAGATTTACTAAGATTTTGCCTGGTCTGGAGGGAAGGTCTTATGAGGAAAGGCTGAGGGACTTGAGGATGTTTTCATTAGAGAGAACAAGGTTGAGAGGTGACTTAATTGAGATATACAAGACAATCAGAAGTTTAGATAGAGTGGATAGTGAGACTCTTTTTCCACGGATGGTGATGGCTAGCACGAGAGGACATAGCTTTAAATTGGGGGGATGATAGATACAGGACAGATGTCAGAGGTAGTTTCTTTACTCAAAAGTAGTAGGGGAGTGGAATGCATTGCCTGTAACAGTAGTAGACCCGCCAACTTTAAGAGCATTTAAATGGTCATTGGATAAACATAGGAATGAAAATGGAACAGTGTAGGCTAGATGGGGTTCAGATTGGCTCCGCAGGTCGGTGCAATATCAAAGTCAGAAGGGCCTGTACTGCGCTGTAATGTTCTTTGTTCTATCTATGTCTACCATTATGGATAAACATTTAGCACATACTAAGCTTTGTGCTTATCTTACAAATTTAATAGACTTGCACTTAGTTTCATTAGTAGTGATATAATTTACATGCAATAGTGATCGAATATGGACTTCCTCGAAAGCACATTCAAGACATTCCTTCAGTCTAGTATTAACTTTGCATTTGTACTCTCTTCTTAAGGCCTGGAAAATCCAGCTAACATAAGGTAAAGTAAAATATCAAAATTAAGGTGGGAAGCCTGTTATAGCAAATTTTGTTTCTATTTACTTTGCTGGACAATCAAATCTCTTCTGTACTTGGATTTTTAGGTACTATTAACTCACAAGAACTACATAAACTTACAGAACAGGAATAAACAATTTGATTCATAAAGTTATGCTGGCTCTTTCCTCTGGTAACCCAAAACTGATCCCACTAACTCCACTGAACATGGTCTGTCATTTCTCATGTACCTTTATCCTTTCAAATTAACTATTACTTACCTTTCCATTATAAGGAACTACTTATTTATTTTACAGCAATATGCTGGATAGAGAGATCTCTTCTGACTTCTCTCCTCACTCCATTAAAGAATTCTCCGGGGCCACGGTGACTGAGTTCTACTAGTAAATAATCCATTATAGGCAGAGCATATATAGTTCAGGTTTATCATTCCACCTCAGGAGTCGTCTTCAGGACCCATCTGTGCTCCATTTCAGCATTTTCATGCGGTCCCTTTTCAACATCATCCAAAGACAAGGAGGGAGTAGCCTTCATAGGTATGCCTATCATACCAGACTTGAGCTCTGACCACCTCTTTTGATCATTCACTGCCTTAGGGTTGCCAGATTGACTTTTTGATATCCAACCTTGAATGAGTTTCAGTTTTCTCCAGTTAAGTCTTGGAAAAACTAAAGCAATTGTCTTCAAACTCTTCATAATTTTTCAACAGCTGCCACCAAATCTATCCTCCCTCCAGTCGCTATTAGTTGACCTGCTCTTTTAAATGAGACATTAAACCAAGTTGGCTCTCTCAGGTAAATGAAAAGTTATCAAGGCATATTGAAAGACAAAGGACAATCCTGGCCAACACTTACCCCTCACCTTACATACACAATTTGGCGGTTGTGCTTCTTCCAGCAGTTCCTACACTTTAAAAAGTTTTTTTTAGTGGTCGTATAGTGCTTTTGAATGTCCAGAGTTTAAGAAATGAATTGTATTATCTTTCCACACTTCAACTGAAAGATCCAACTGCAATTATATCAAATTAAAGTTAATTAGTTAGAATTAGTTAGTTAACTTCTGGGAAGTAAAAAGGAAACTTGACATGATCTATGGCATCACGAGCCTTGTAGGAATAATTTACAAATTCTGAAATCATAATGTAAATCTCCAAGAAAAGAGAAATACTTTATGCTACTAGTTATTTGATGGTGTATTGTGGTTTATTGTTAGGTGGTCAGTTTTGAAGTCTTGTTAATTTGAAGGTGATTTCAATACCGGGAAGGGATTGGATGATTTTTACAGGTTCAGGAGCATCATATCTTCTCCTTACACTGGTCAATGTCAGAACTAACCTGATGGGATTCTGTGCCTTCTTTAAAGTTCACAGCATCTTCAAGTTCCAGATCACATGGCTGTTCTTCCATGTCAGTCAAGTCAAGCAGCTGGGCTTGGACATCACAGGGACAAACCTAATAACCAGAGGCAAGAGCGATGTCATAACAGAGAGACATAGTCTGAGACTGCTTCAGCATCTATCCTAGTACGTGATGGCCATGAAACATTTTTGACCTTTATTTGCAATTGATCAGGTTGCATCTGGAACTCCACAGGGACCTATCTGATCAATTTTTACTCCATGTACCAAACAAAATGTTTGCCAAAGATAAGTTATAACTTCCACACTGCTTATAAATACAATTGCTTGGTTGCGTAGAACTTCACAAAAAAGATTAAATAAGTTTAAGTTTAAGCTCTTCACCTTGCACTCATCGGGCCAGGATGCAAGAAATAAGACTTTAAAAAGGAACAGCAATTTATACAGCGTCTTAAGAGCTTGCTGATAGGTTGGGCAATTGTTGGCAAGGAGATGCAGCAAGAATACTTAACAGTGGGAGAGCAAGGATATACAGCATGAATACTCAACTAACAGTGTCATAGAGTCAGAGAGCAAAGAAAGGCCCTTCAGCCCATCAAGTCTGCACTGACAATAACTACCATGAAAGGGACTCAAATCCCAATTTCCTGCACTTGTCCCATTTCCATGAATATTATACTTCAAGGGTCCATTCAAAATATTGTTTAAGAGGTTGGAGGTTTCCTGCTTCACTACCTTCCCAAACAGTGTTTTCCAGATTCTCACCACCCTGCGAGTGAAGACGCTTTTCTCAAATCCTGTCTGAATCTCCTACCCTTTACCCTAAAACTATGCCCCCTCATGATTGACCCCTCAACCAAGGGGAACAGCTGCTCCCTCTCCACCCTGTCCATAGCCTTCATAACCTTAAACACCTCTCTCGTGGCCCTTTCTGCTTTCTCTGCTTTAAAGAAAACAATCCAAACCTACCTAGTCTCTTCTTATAGCTTAATTTCTCCAGTCCAGGCAACATTCTGGTGAACCTCCTTTGAAGCCACTCTCGTGCTATCACATCTTTCCTGTAGTGAGGTCACCAGAACTGCATATAGTACTCTAGCTGTGGCCTGAGCAACACTCTGTACAACTCCAAAGTTATCTCCTTTCTCTTATTTGTAGGTACCGTGTTGGGTCGACATATAAAACATGTCACTGTATTTTCCGTGTAAACGTACATGTTCAAACTGCCTCCATATTTAAGAGACACAAAATGGCCAGAATTTAAAGAAAAGACTGCTTGAACCGCCTGTTTTTAAGAAACAAAAAATGGCTGAAATGTTTTAAAAAGCCTGCTTCAGCATTTAAGTGAAAAACAATAATGCCTTTGAGAAAGGGGTTATTCGAGACAAAAGAGAGAATTATCTGAACAGCAAGATTCCAAAGAATGCAGAGACAGCACAATAAGGAGATTCAAGGATAAACCATTCAAAGATTTGTAACAAACACAGAATAAATAGTGGAATTGGAACTCACAAAAATCTTTGAAAGATCACTAAAGTACAAGTAATTAATTCCAATCTCATTACAGAAAGGATGTGTTCAGCCATAAAAACAGCAACTGAAGTTATCTGAAAGAAATTAGCTGTTCCTTTGAAATTATTTACAATACTAATAGGTTCTAGTAAAAGATTATTTAAATAATCAGAGATAGATTTCAACGTATTTATAAAATTTTGTAATAAAAGCAATAAGGGAAAACATTAAAGAGAGGCTCTGGCATATCTTGTCTCATTAGCTAAAGAGTATTAACAGAAGGAGTAATTACAAAATTTTATAATAAAATTAATATCATAAATTTTATCACAGAATCAACTGTCTTTTATATAAGAAGTAATTGGAATTTGATAGAGATCGGAAGTACAATGAAAATAGAATTCAAACAGTCTTCAGAGATAAGCAAGCCAGGGACATGACCAAAAGAGAACAGCGACTAATATTGGGATGCAACATAGAAAGATCCCAAGGACTAGAGATTACAATAATTGTTAGGAGACTAAGGGAACATTGGGTTGTCTATAGAAATGTCTATCATTGATCAGGTGTTTTACAGGATTGGTCCCATAGAGGGCACAGCAACCACTTTGTGTATGATCACTGTAACACAAAATGTATAAAAATACTGCCTTTTTACTGTAAACATCAGACTCTCTCATTGATCTCTCTTCCAATCTGAGCTGAAGATTAAGGGAACAATTGTGTTCTCACTTCAAAGCCAGATCTGGGGAATATCTTTTGACCCTCTCCCTGCATTAACCAGTTTTTGCTTGAATAAAAGTCTACCACATGCCTGCATCTTGTCTGCCTCCTGAGTCTTTCTCCCCGGTCAGGAAAACACACTCATATAGTACACATGAAAATAAATTTCTACACTATGTCACAACTGATGAAAGCAAATATCCCTTCTTAACTATCCTATTCACATGCTATGCCAAATTCAGAGATCTTTGAATAACAACTTCAAGATCCCCTATGTTCCTCCACTGTACCGAGTATCCTGCCATTCATTCCTCCCTCACCTTTTTCTTCTTCTGAAATGCATTACCTCACACATACCTGGGTTAAATACCATCTGCCACTGCTCAGCCAATTTGACCAACCTATCTTATCTTCCTATAACCTAAAACCATTTTCTTCAGTGTTAAGCACTCTAACAATCTTGGTACTATCTGCAAATGTGCTTAACAATCCTCCCACATTTCTATTTATAATAATTTACACCTATAACAAACAATAAGGGTGTCAGTACTGAGCCTTGTGATACAACACTGGACACCAGCCTCCAGTCACTCAGACAGCCTTCCACCACTACCCTTTGTGTCCTGTTAGTGAGCCAGTTTCTTAACCAACTCACCACGTTTCCATGAACTCCATGTAGTTTAACCTTCTCCATCAGCTTTGCTAAAATGCATAAAAACATCAACAGAACATCCCTCAGTCACACACTTGATCACAATTTTCACAAAATTCTAACAAATTCGTTATGCATGATCTCCCATGCCGACTATCTCTAATTAACCCATGTTTTTTTCAAGTGGTTATTAATTCTGTCCTTCAGAAGTTTCTCCAATTACTTCCCTACCACTGACATGAGACTCACTGGTTTCTAGTTTCCTGACTGATCTCTCCCACCTTTCTTGAAAAGCATTAGCTGTCCTCCAGCCCTCTGGCACTTCCTCCTTGGTCAGATAGAAATTAAACAATTGTATCAGAGCCTTGGCAATTTCCTGCTTTGCCTCCCACAGCAGCCTGGTATACAGTTCATCCAAGCCAGGGGATTTGTGCATTTTTAAGCCCATCAGAGCCTTCAATACACCCTCTCCACCCAGACATACCCTGCCCGTTCCAATTTCCTAGATCAAACTGTACAAGTTCTTCACAGGTTCTTTTCTGAATTCCATGTCCACATTCTCCTTTTCTAGAGAAAAGACCGAAGAGAAGTATTTATTTAACACCATTCCAACATGCTGTGGATTTACACACAGATTGCCATCTTGGTCCCTAACGGACCTTTCTCTAACCCTAGTTAACCTCTTCCTTTTAATGTATTTATAAAATATCTCAGGATTCTCCCTAATCCTGTACGCAAGTCCTTTCTCATGCCCCCTTGTTGCTCTTCTAATTGCTTTCTTAAGGTCTATCTTGCACTTCCTTTATTCCTCTAAGGCTGTAACTGAATTGCTCCCTTTAAACTTGCTAAATGGCTTTCTCTTCTTCCTCATTCAGTCCTGCTCTAGACATCCAAAGTTCCCTGAACTTACTATTCCTACATTTCCCTCATACTGTCCTCAGCTCCTTTTTGAATGCTCCCCCCATTACCAGTTCTGCTCTGCTGTAGACTTACCTGCAAAGAGCTGTTCCCAGTCAACTTTGGCCAGGTCCTGCAGTTTTTTAATAAAAATCTGTCTTCCCCCAATCCAAAGACCTGTTTTGCAAGACGTCTTCCTCCTTGTCCATTAAAAAAATTGAATCATACTGTTGCGAATGTTAAATATTACCCTGCTGCCACTTCTCCGGCTTCATTCCCCAGAACAGCATCTAGCACTGCCCTTGCTAGACCTTATACATATTGATAAAAAGAACTCCCCTGGATAAATTTCAAGGAATCTTCCCCACTAAACCCTTAGTACTATGACCATCCCAATTTATTTTGGGATAGTTGGTCTAATTACCTGATTATTACACTTACACACCTCTGTGAACTGTCTATATATTTGATCCTCTACTTCCTGCTGACTTTTTAGAGGCCTCTAATTCATGCACAGTAATATGATTTCCCCCTTAACATTCCTAAGTTCTACTTACACAGTTTCATTTGAAGAGCTTTTCACGATACCATCTCTCCTTATTGCAGTAACTGGCTCCCTAATTAATTGTGCTACTCCACCATTTTTTTTATACCCTCCTCTGTCTTGCCTAAAGATCCTGTAGCTGAGAATGTTGAGTTATCAGTCCTGCCCTTTCCTCAACCATGTTTGTTTGAATAGCAACAATATCAAACTTCCATGTGTCAATCCACACCTTTCACTCATCAGTCTTACCTATTACACTGATAGTGTTAAAAACCATCCAGCCTTGCCTTACTGTTCTGACATTCAACAGAACTGAACTCATTCTGACTTGCTTCCTTTGCAATAGCATGAGGTGTCTCCATTTCATCAATATTCTGTGTTCCCTCCCATTGTCAGACTAGTTTAAACTCCTCTCAACAGCACTAGTAAATCTACTTGCAAGGATGTTTGCCCCAATGTAGCATCCCATGATTGATTGTTAAATATTAACCATTAAACCATTTCAGATACACAGAAAAGGTATATAACACTTGTTCAAATGCAAAAATTCTAACTCATTTTAAATATATATCATACAGTCATAGAGATGTTTAGCATGGAAATAAATCCTTTGGTCCATTTGTCCATACCAACTAGATTGTCTAAAATAACCTCGTCCCATTTGCCAGCATTTGGCCCATATGCCTCTTAAACCCTTCCTGTTCATGGAGCCATCCAGATGTCTTTTAAATACTGTAATTGTACCCGCCTCCATCATTTCCCCTGGCAGTTCATTCCATACACATACCACCCTCAGCATGAAAAGGTCATCCCATAGGTCATTTTTAAATCTTTCCCCTCTCATCTTAAACCTATGCCCACTACTTTTGGATTCCCCTACCCTGAGGAAAAGACCTTGACTGTTCCCCTTATCCATACCCATCAAGAGTTTATAAACCTCTATCAGGACACCCCTCAGCTTCCGACCTCAAGGAAAAATAGCCCCAGCCTATTCAGCCTTGATCCTATATCTCAAACCCACCAATCCTGGCAACATCCTTGAAAATCTTTTTGGAACCCTTTCAAGTATAACATGGTACCATTAAGATTCAAAGTACCATTAAGCAACTTGCAATGAACCTGGAACACTCTGCAAATACGCATAATCTGCAAGATGAGCTTAGCATTTTGATTCTTTAAGGAGCGATGTATTCGGTTTGCAGGAATATTTTATACAGCAAACTGAAAGTACTCTGCAGTGTGGTTGAAAGAATTTTGGTGAACGTCTGCATTTGCCAGAGAGTGTTGCTGCATTCTCATGATGGGCTTACCTGTGCACATAAAGCTTCAACAGATATAGGGAGAGCATCTGCACAACCAGTGGGACTGCAAGACAACAGTAAAGTGAAGCAGAGGATTAACTGTGGCAAGCTGTTTCCTATGTGCTCTATCATTTTTAAGCCAGACTCCTTCATGCTCTTTGACAGTTACAGAGGCTGTCTGGCAGGCCTGCATCTCGGCGGGCATGGCCATCCGTGGTCTCCTTTATAATATCTCATCACATTCTGGTCAGTTGACAAATAATCTATTCTTTGTCATTGGCCTGACAAAAGCTACACATGTTTAAATAACAAACCATGTGCTGGTCCTATATCTCTTTCAGCCTCCCAGGCGCATGCACTACTTGAATCTCAAGAATCAGATTCAGATCATTGGACTGGGCCTTTTTGTTAATGTTTGGTCTCCTCTCCTCATTAGGGTGCTGTGGCTGGGTCAGTAGCTGTTCTTAAGTGTCTGCAAACAAGTCCTCAGAAGAGAAATGTTTGTAAGAGGGAAACTGAGTGGTGATGGAGATGGGAGTACATGTTTATGAGCATATCACAGAGAAGCAGGAGACCCAAAGCACACCACAAACAATTTGGTCATGATACCATCTTGGACAGCATTACAACCAGCCCAATAGGACAGACAGAGAACTCCTCTGTGAGAGTCCAGAGATGCTGCTGGTCATGCTGCCTTCTCTTGTGTGTCACCTTGCCTTGCAAGAGAGAACAAAATGTAAGTGGCTGCATACCATTACATTTGGGTGCTGTGCGAATATCAGATTATCTGTAAGCCTGTGAAAGCAGCAAGAGATGGATTGTGAGGCAACATTGATATGAGCTGGGTTATCTGGATGACAGGCATGAGTCTTTAGTGGAAACGAGTGCTGCAAGTGAGCAATAGGTTTTTTATGCATACAGCAGTGTGAAAGGCTGATTTTGTGTTGGTTGGAATGTGTCATGCAAAAGTATATTCACTGGAATGGACAACTTAGTTCATTAGACTTATTGTAATCCTGATGTCATGACCTTGGATCCAGAATTTGGGAGTTGGTCTTCCTGGTTCCTTAGTCCTATTCTTTTCCATGTGCAGTCCTCATGGACACTGTGCAGTCCTTCAGCCCACACCTCCACTCCACCCCCACCCAGACACCATGATATCTTATCCTCCAACAAGCTTGCATCAATAGTACCTTTATGTGTTAAAAATACTTCAACCATGTTAACAAGTGTTCAGAAATGTTATTACATATACCTGAAACAGGTAGGACTTGAACCTGGGCCTCCTGGCTCAAAGGTAAGGAAACTACCACTGAATCACAGGAACCAGTTTCTTTTTCATTAACTTTTTTTGTCCTAATCAACCTGATTAGAGATGTTAATATGTATCTCTGGAGCAGGTGGAACTTGAATCCAGGTCTCCCAGTCCAGGAGTAGGGAAATTACAGCACCGCAAAAGACCCCACAAGAGCCAGAATTGCTCTAGAGTTGATCAACAGCAGATGGGGATCATTAGACTTTGAACTGGCCTTTGTGGCATGGTGGTTGTCGTGATTGTAACAAGGTAAAAACAATGACTGCAGATGCTGAAAACCAAATACTGGATTAGTGGTGCTGGAAGAGCACAGCAGTTCTGGCAGCATCCAACGAGAAGTGAAATCGATGTTTCGGGCAAAAGCCCTTCATCAGGAATAAAAGCAGTGAGCCTGAAGCATGGAGAGATAAGCTAGAGGAGGGTGGGGGTGGGGAGAGAGTAGCAAAGAGTACAATGGGTGAGTGGGGGAGGAGATGCAGGTGATAGGTCAAGGAGGAGAGGGTGGAGTGGATAGGTGGAAAAGAAGATAGGCAGGTCGGATAAGTCAAGGAGACAGTAACTGAGCTGGAAGTTTGAAACTAGGATGAGGTGGGGGAAGGGGAAATGAGGAAGCTGTTGAAGTCCACATTGATGCCCTGGGGTTGAAGTGTTCCGAGGCGGAAGATGAGGCGTTCTTCCTCCAGGCGTCTGGTGGTGAGGGAGCGGCGGTGAAGGAGGCCCAGGACCTCCATGTCCTCGGCAGAGTGGGAGGGGGAGTTGAAATGTTGGGCCACGGGGCGGTTTGGTTGATTGGTGCGGGTGTCTCGGAGATGTTCCCTAAAGCGCTCTGCTAGGAGGCGCCCAGTCTCCCCAATGTAAAGGAGACCACATCGGGAGCAACGGATACAATAAATGATATTGGTGGATGTGCAGGTGAAACTTTGATAGATGTGGAAGGCTCCTTTAGGGTCTTGGATAGAGGTGAGGGAGGAGGTGTGGGCACAGGTTTTACAGTTCCTGCGGTGGCAAGGGAAAAGTGCCAGAATGGGAGGGTGGGTCGTAGGGGGGTGTGGACCTGACCAGGTAGTCACGGAGGGAACGGTCTTTGCGGAAGGCGGAAAGGGGTGGGGAGGGAAATATATCCCTGGTGGTGGGGTCTTTTTGGAGGTGGCGGAAATGTCGGTGGATGATTTGGTTGATGCAAAGGTTTGTAGGGTGGAAGGTGAGCACCAGGGGCGTTCTGTCCTTGTTACGGTTGGAGGGGTGGGGTCTGAGGGCGGAGGTGTGGGATGTGGACGATATGCGTTGGAGGGCATCTTTAACCACATGGGAAGGGAAATTGCGGTCTCTAAAGAAGGAGGCCATCTGGTGTGTCCTATGGTGGAACTGGTCCTCTTGGGAGCAGATACGGCGGAGGCAGAGAAATTGGGAATACGGGATGGCATTTTTGCAAGAGATAGGGTGGGAAGAGGTGTAATCCAGGTAGCTATGGGAGTCAGTGGGTTTGTAAAAAATGTCAGTGTCAAGTCGGTCGTCACTAATGGAGATGGAGAGGTCCAGAAAGGGGAGCGAGGTGTCAGAGATAGTCCAGGTAAATTTAAGGTCAGGGTGGAATGTGTTGGTGAAGTTGATGAATTGCTCAACCTCCTCGCGGGAGCACGAGGTGGCGTCAATGCAGTCATCAATGTAGCGGAGGAAGTGGTGGGGAGCGGTGTCGGTGTAATTACGGAAGATCAACTGTTCTACGTAGCCAACAAAGAGACAGGCATAGCTGGGGCCCATACGTGTGCCCATGGCTACGCCTTTGGTCTGAAGGAAGTGGGAGGATTCAAAGGAGAAATTGTTAAGGGTGAGGACCAGTTCGGCCAAACGAATGAGAGTGTCAGTGGAAGGGTACTGTTGGGGACGTCTGGAGAGGAAAAAACGGAGGGCTTGGTGGCCCTGGTCATGGCGAATGGAGGTGTAGAGGGATTGGATATCCATGGTGAAGATAAGGCGTTGGGGGCCAGGGAAACGGAAGTCTTGGAGGAGGTGGAGGGCGTGGGTGGTGTCTCGAACGTTTGTGGGGAGTTCCTGGACTAGGGGGGGGATAGGACAGTGTCAAGATAGGTAGAGATGAGTTCAGTGGGGCAGGAGCATGCTGAGACAATGGGTCGGCCAGGGTGGTCAGGCTTGTGGATCTTGGGAAGGAGGTAGAACCGGGCAGTGTGGGGTTCCCGCACTATGAGGTTGGAAGCTGTGGGAGGGACATCTCCTGAGGTGATGAGGTTCTGTATGGTCTGGGAGATGATGGTTTGGTGATGGTGGGGTGGAGTCATGGTCGAGGGAGCAGTAGGAAGAGGTGTCCTCGAGTTGGCGTTTGGCTTCAGCGGTGTAGAGGTCAGTGCGCCAGACTACCACTGCGCCCCCTTTATCCGCTGGCTTGATGGTGAGGTTGGGATTGGAGCAGAGGGATTGGAGGGCTGCGCATTGTGAGGGTGAAAGGTTGGAGTGGGGGAGGGGGGACAACAGGTTGAGGCGGTTAATGTCCCGGTGGCAGTTGGAAATGAAGAGGTCGAGGGCAGGTAATAGGCCAGCGCGGGGTGTCCAGGTGGATGCAGTGTGTTGGAGGTGGGCGAAGGGGTCCTCGGAAGGTGGGCGGGAGTCCTGATTGTGAAAGTAAGCTCGGAGGCGGAGGCGACGGAAGAATTGTTCGATGTCACGTCGTGTATTAAATTCATTGATGCGTGGACGGAGGGTGATGAAGGTGAGTCCTTTGCTGAGGACTGATCGTTCGTCCTCAGTGAGTGGGAGGTCTGGAGGGATGGTGAAAACTCGGCAGGGCCGGGAGCTGGGATCTGGTGCGGGTGTGGAGCTGGGAGTGGGGTCGGAGCCAGTACCTGGAGTGGGTGTGATGGTGGGGGGAATGGGGGTGGAGGCATGAGCTGGGGTAATGTTGCCCTCAGGGTTCTGGGGTGTGGGGATAGTGACAGTGGGGTCTGTGGGGGGCGTGTCAGGAGAATGCAGGTGAGTGGCGCTGGTGGAGGCGGAAGTGGTGGTGATCATAGCAGTAGGGGAAGTCACTGAGCGTGTGGCATCAGCGATGATGTGAGGGCCAGAAGTGGCTGTGGGAGTGGCCATGATGTGGGCGGAAGTGACATCATCACTCAGCGTGGGGGTGGTAGCTGCGTCAGCCGCATGGCTAATGGCGTTTCCGAGGCCAGGGGAATCTTCTGGAATGTTCGAGGAGTGCTGGTTATGGAGGTGGGTGGATAAAAGTTTGTTGTACTTACAGTTTTTGATGTTTGAGATGGAATTGAAATACTGTTTGTTGAGAGTATGAATTCTCCTGAGGATGTAGTACAGAGTGGGTCCTTTGCAATTCTGAGAGAGTGTGGCCCTCAGCTGAGGCAGGGCTGACTGGAGAGAGGTTAGGTGACGGCGCACTGCTGCAAGCGTGGAGCGGAGGATCCTGAAGGAGAACTGTTGTTGGTGTTTTTGAATCTGTAGTCTGTACTGTTTGTCCTGTTCGGGTCCGAACTCTGCTGGTTTAAAGGTGGTCTGGAGTCCGTGTGGGATGAGTTGGTTACGGAGGCATGCACTGAGGAAGCATCTGTGGCTGTGGTACCGAGTTTGTTTCACAACATGGTTGAAGAGCTTCAGAGCAGAGGAAATGACCTGGGAGTTGCAGTGGGAGAGGGACTCCCTGAGATTCTTTTAGAGAGAGGAGGAAAACTTCTTCAAGGCAGGCATCCTTGCAAGAGGATTCGCAGTAGGGTTAAAATCAACAAGGTAAAAACAATGACTGCAGATGCTGAAAACCAAATACTGGATTAGTGGTGCTGGAAGAGCACAGCAGTTCAGGCAGCATCCAACGAGCAGCGAAATCGACGTTTCGGGCAAAAGCCCTTCATCAGGAATAAAGGCAGTGAGCCTGAAGCATGGAGAGATAAGCTAGAGGAGGGTGGGGGTGGGGAGAGAGTAGCAGAGAGTACAATGGGTGAGTGGGGGAGGAGATGCAGGTGATAGGTCAAGGAGGAGAGGGTGGAGTGGATAGGTGGAAAAGAAGATAGGCAGGTCGGATAAGTCAAGGAGACAGTAACTGAGCTGGAAGTTTGAAACTAGGATGAGGTGGGGGAAGGGGAAATGAGGAAGCTGTTGAAGTCCACATTGATGCCCTGGGGTTGAAGTGTTCCGAGGCGGAAGATGAGGCGTTCTTCCTCCAGGCGTCTGGTGGTGAGGGAGCGGCGGTGAAGGAGGCCCAGGACCTCCATGTCCTCGGCAGAGTGGGAGGAGGAGTTGAAATGTTGGGCCACGGGGCGGTTTGGTTGATTGGTGCGGGTGTCTCGGAGATGTTCCCTAAAGCGCTCTGCTAGGAGGCGCCCAGTCTCCCCAATGTAGAGGAGACCACATCGGGAGCAACGGATACAATAAATGATATTGGTGGATGTGCAGGTGAAACTTTGATGGATGTGGAAGGCTCCTTTAGGGCCTTGGATAGAGGTGAGGGAGGAGGTGTGGGCACAGGTTTTACAGTTCCTGCGGTGGCAGGGGAAAGTGCCAGAATGGGAGGGTGGGTCGTAGGGGGGTGTGGACCTGACCAGGTAGTCACAGAGGGAACGGTCTTTGCGGAAGACTGCAATTTCCCTTCCCACGTGGTTAAAGATACCCTCCAACGCATATCGTCCACATCCTGCACCTCCGCCCTCAGACCCCACCCCTCCAACCGTAACAAGGACAGAACACCCCTGGTGCTCACCTTCCACCCTACAAACCTTCTCATCAACCAAATCATCCACCGACATTTCCGCCACCTCCAAAAAGACCCCACCACCAGGGATATATTTCCCTCCCCACCCCTTTCCGCCTTCCGCAAAGACTGTTCCCTCCGTGACTACCTGGTCAGGTCCACACCCCCCTACGACCCACCCTCCCATTCTGGCACTTTCCCCTGCCACCGCAGGAACTGTAAAACCTGTGCCCACACCTCCTCCCTCACCTCTATCCAAGGCCCTAAAGGAGCCTTCCACATCCATCAAAGTTTCACCTGCACATCCACCAATATCATTTATTGTATCCATTGCTCCCGATTTGGTCTCCTCTACATTGGGGAGACTGGGCGCCTCCTAGCAGAGCACTTTAGGGAACATCTCCGAGACACCCGCACCAATCAACCAAACCGCCCCGTGGCCCAACATTTCAACTCCTCCTCCCACTCTGCCGAGGACATGGAGGTCCTGGGCCTCCTTCACCGCCGCTCCCTCACCACCAGACGCCTGGAGGAAGAACGCCTCATCTTCCGCCTCGGAACACTTCAACCCCAGGGCATCAATGTGGACTTCAACAGCTTCCTCATTTCCCCTTCCCCCACCTCATCCTAGTTTCAAACTTCCAGCTCAGTTACTGTCTCCTTGACTTGTCCGACCTGCCTATCTTCTTTTCCACCTATCCACTCCACCCTCTCCTCCTTGACCTATCACCTGCATCTCCTCCCCCACTCACCCATTGTACTCTCTGCTACTCTCTCCCCACCCCCACCCTCCTCTAGCTTATCTCTCCATGCTTCAGGCTCACTGCCTTTATTCCTGATGAAGGGCTTTTGCCCGAAACGTCGATTTCGCTGCTCGTTGGATGCTGCCTGAACTGCTGTGCTCTTCCAGCACCACTAATCCAGTGATTGTAACAAGGTCAGCCAGGTGGGTGTCACAGAATGTGGTTGGGGCTTTTAATCCAGTCCATTCAGGGAGATCTGGCTGACAGATAAAATGAAGAGAGAGACAGTCTAGCTCTTAGGGACTTGATCTGAGTTGGCCGTCCAGAGCCTATGTAAATAAAGGGTGACTTGGTCACAGAATACCATCCTTTATGGAGTTATTTAAATGGCGACAAGAAAAGCACACCACTAAAAAAAATTGTTTGGAACAGTCTTCTTTGAGTCGGGGTAACCACTTCTGACATCATGTCATTATTTGGGAAGCTTGACTCATTCAATTCTGCTGTTAAAGACTGGCTCCAGTATGTGGAAAGAATATGTTACTGTTATGCAGGTGTAGATGTATGTTGAACCTTTAAGAGAGAGAGGAAGCTGGTAAAGACTGGCTGAAAACACAGAATGTGCTGAACAATTTAAAATGTAACATTTGATTGAAACAAATAGTTGATGATTGGATTAGTGGTGCTGGAAGAGCACAGCAGTTCAGGCAGCATCCAACAAGCAGCGAAATCGACGTTTCGGGCAAAAGCCTTTTGCCCGAAATGTCGATTTCGCTGCTCATTGGATGCTGCCTGAACTGCTGTGCTCTTCCAGCACCACTAATCCAGTATTTGGTTTTCAGCATCTGCAGTCATTGTTTTTACCAAATAGCTGATGATGCATTGCCATGGAACAAATTCAAATTCAGCCAGTTTAAATTATGCCCCAGATACGAAAATCCAATCGAATTTGAATTTTACTATTTGGGATGACATCAAACCAATGAAATTATCTGATGTTTTTGGGGTATGATACCAGACATTTTGAACAGTTAGGGGAGAACAGTAAACAGTACTAACAAGTACAGACTGCTAGCTGAGCAGCTCTCTGATAGGTACCTGTCCAGAAGAAACATTGTGCAGCAGAAGACCGAAGAAAATACAATCAAGGAAAATACAGAGGAAAATCTACAAAGGAGAATCGATAAAACTGACTGGTTTTGAAATGTGATCTTTTTTATAAATCTTAATTGGGTTTTTTTTATTGGACCAGTATTGCAGAGTGGAAGGTAAAAGATAGGTTTAAGAGAAAGGAGTTGTGAATAGTTATTGTTTTAATGTTCCCCTTTGGACTTAAAGAATAAAGTTGTTAATTTTTCCTTAAATAGTGAGATCTGGGATAGTTCTTTGTCTCTCGAAATTTATCAGATTATGGGACAAGGGGAGCTTCTCTGTGTGTCAGATTTAAATTTGCAGAAGGGTTTACCCCATGTCGTATCATTACTTTTTCCAGACAAATGGCACTGGGGCAGGTGTAAAGCAATGACTAATTCTTCTGACAGCTTGTGGACCTGAAGCTTTTTTGGTTATCAGGAGCCTAACATCACCTGAGGCACCAGATATTACAACCTTGCATGAATTGACGGATTTAGTTAAGGGATATTACAAGCCCAAACCGCTTCTAATTCTGAGATGCTAACAGTTTTACTTGGCAATTAGAAAACCAGGAAAAGTAGGAACAGGATTTTTGACAAGGTGAAGATGACTGACAAAGAAATGTGGCTTTGGCATAACCCATAATGAGATGCTGAGGGACCATTCAGTATATAGGATTCATGAAGTAACCATGGAAGAATGCCTAATAGCTTAAGCCGAATTGGACTTCAAACAGGTACTACAATTGGCTTTATCATTGGAAAATGCAGCAAACTGAGCATATAAGTTGCAGGGTATTCAATTAAATTGGACACCTTGCCTGTCAGACTGAGCTTGGGGAATACCACTTGAGCGAAGGCAATTGCATAGCCTCATTCAGGACATATCCTGAATGGAGGAAATCTAGGTCAGCCCACAGCAAAAACCCAAAATAATGCCAAGCCTCAGCTAAACGGTTAAAAATTTCTTCAAGACCTGGACCAGCAAGAGGATTCAAGACAGCAAAAGAGTCCCACTTTCCCTAAATGGAGTAAGATAACTCATAGGCCGTTATCATGGAGAGTGCAGACCCTGGAATGTCCACCTATATCTGGTTTGAAAGAGTTAAATTGCTTAGCAACACCCAAATCAGAACCAATCAAAATAAATGTCTGGTCACTCAGTTGTAATGCAGGTTGATACTGGTGTGGCTGTTTCAGTGATCACCAAACCAGTCTTGAACAAAATTCACTCTGGAATGCAACCCTTAAGTTTGCTCAAAACCTTGCCTAGACTGAAAACCTATGCCAGGAAACCTTTACATATTAAGGATAGAACTGCAGTTGTGGTCTTTTATGAGAAGTAGCTGGTTCAGTTACCACTGAAAACACTAAAAGGCTCAACCCAAGCTTGATGGGACACAATTGGTTGAGAAAGATTCACCGAAATTGGCTCAACATTTTTCACTTAGAAAATGACCGCCCGAGTGCAGTCCTAATTAAGTAAGGAAGGACATTAGCCTGGACAATGTGGAATTTATTGGGTTGACTACAGAATACCAAAAGGGAGAAAAAAGTTAATGGGAGTTGTGTACAGACCATCAAACAATAGTTGAGAGGTTGGCAATGGCATTAAACAGGAAATTAAAGATGCATGCAGTAAGGGTACAATAAGTAGATTAACCAAACTGGTAGCAATGCATTCACTTCGAACCAGAATTGAGCGGGAACAAAGGGAGAGCAACCTCGGAACGTAAACGATTTAAAAACTTGCCTCGAGGATTTGGGGCTTTTACTTCAGGACTAGAGCTGAGTGGGAGCAAATGTAGAGCAGTCTGGGAAGGTAAGAATTTCTGATCCATGGGGGAAACAGAAAAGTGACTTCACAGGAGGGCTGTGATTTGATTAGCTAATAAGGGGTCTGCTAAATTTGAATCTGAATTAAATTAAATCCTGTTCATTTATTGGTTATAACTTATTTCTTGATTACAACTTGTAATAGCAGAGATACAAAAACAGTTAAAAATCAAAAAAAAATTCAAAACTAATTAAATAAGGTTGGAGGATAAAATCATGTGTTGTTTCTGCATGATGTAGGAGCTGGTGGACCCCATTGTGGTTCCCAGTGACTGTCTATAGTAAATGTTGGTTGCTGGAAGAACACTGGCTCAGAGTCAATGAGCTAGACTCTGAGCTTCAAACATTGCGACACAACAGGGAGGGGGAGAGTTACATGGGTGCTGTGTGTCAGGAGACAGTCACACCCCTTAGACAAACTAACTCAAATTCAGCCACTGGTCAGGGACAGGAGGGTGTGGCTATTAGTGAGGCAGGTAGAGGATTCCAGGAGGTAGAGTTGCAGGAGTCTCAGCCCCTGTACTTGTCCAACAGGATCAAGACTTTTGCAACCTGTATGGACAGGAATGGGGACTGCAGGGAGGATGAGATGACTGACTGCAGCACTGTGGTGCAGGGAGCCATTCAAGAAGTGGGGGAGAAATGTTGTTATAATTGGGGATAGTATAGTTTGAAGCTTAGAATTTGTTCTCTGTGAACAGCATTGGGAGTCCCAACAGTTGTGTTGCCTGCCTGGTGCTCTGGTTCGGATATTTCATCAGGGCTGCAGAAGAACTTGGAATAAGAGGGTAAAGATCCAGTGGCCGTGGTCCATCTAGGTGTCAACAAAATAACTAAAACTCGGACAAGGGTTTTGCTGAGGGAGTATGAACAGCTAGGAGCTAATTAAAAAATCAGAACCAAAAAGGTAATCATCTCTGAATTACTACCTGAGCCATGAGCTATTGCCACAGGGTCAATAAGATTAAGCAGGTAAATGTGTAGCTCATAGATTAGTGTGGGAGAAATGGGCTTGAGTTTCCATTGGCACCAGTATTGAGGAAGAAGGGACCTGTTCCGATGGGATAGTCTTCATCTGCACTGTGCTGGGACCCGAGTCCGAGGAAATTACATTAATAGCGTAGTAGACATGACTTTAAACTAAATAAGAGTCGGGAGGGTTCAGTTATAGGGGAAATTAGAAAACTTGAATTAAAGGAGCTGATTAGAGTGCAGAACTCAAGAAAGGTTATTAAAATCTCCAGCACAGACACAATAGGACAGAGTGTATGGAAAGGGTTAGCAATAAAGCTACAAACACACTGGGCAAACAAATGACAATGAGAAGAGGGATAGTAAATACATGACTGTAGGTGTTATATCTGAATGCACGCAATATAAGAAATAAGGTAAATGAGCTTGTGGCATAGCTCGAAATAGGCAGGTATGACGTAGTGGGCATCATGGAGGCGCGGCTGCAAGGGGATCAGGGTTGCGAGCTGAATGTTCAAGGATATCTATCTTATTCAATAGATAGGCTGGTGACACAGGTAGTGGGGTTGCCTTATTAGTAAGAAACGAAATGAAATCAATAGGAAGAAACAAAGTAGGGTCAGATGGTGTAGAATCTGTGTGGGTAGAATTAAGAAACAGCAAAGCTATAAAAAAAACATAGTTGGAGTTATGTACAGACCTCCAAACAGCAGTCAGGAGCTGGGACACAAGATACACGAAGAGACAGAAAAGATATGTAGGAAAGGCAAAGTTACAGTGATCATGGGGGATTTCAATACACAGATGGACTGGGAAAATCAGGTTGGCAAGTGGATCTAAGAAAAGGAATTTGTGGAATGTCTATGAGGTGGCTTTTTGGAGCAGCTTATGGTGGAGCCCACTGGGGAACAGAAGAGGCTGTGGTCATAATATGATTGAATTTACTCGGAAATTTGAGAGGGAGAAGATAGAATCAAAGGTATTACAGCTGAATAAAAGCAACTACAGAGGCATGAGGGAGGAGCTATGCAGAACTGGGCTGATAAGTGGCAGATGGAGTTCAACCTAGAAATGTGTGAAGTCATTCATTTTGGAAGATCGAATTTGAATGCAGAATCCAGGGTTAAAGACGGGACTCTTGGCAGTATGGAGGAACGGAGGAACAGAGGGATCTTGGGGTCCATGTCCACAGATCCCTCAAAGTTGTTACCAAAGTTGATACGATTGTTAAGAAGGCGCATTAGCAAGGGGACTGAGTTTAAGAGCCACAAGATTATGCTGCAGCTCCATAGAGCCCTGGTTAGACCACACTTGGAATATTGTGTTCAGTTCTAGTCATCTCATTATGGGAAAGATGTGGAAGCTTTAAAGAGAGTGCAGAGGAGATTTATCCGGATGCTGCCTGGACTGGAGGACATGTGTTACGAAGAAAGGTTGAGGGAGCTACGGCTTTTCTCACTGGAGCGAAGAAGGATGAGAGGTGACTTGATGGAGGTGTACAAGATGTTGACAGGCATAAATAGAGTGCATAGCCAGAGACTATTTCCCATGGTGGAAATTTCTATCATGAGGGAGCATAATTTCAAGGTAATTGGAGGAAGATTTAGACAGAGAGTGGTGGGTGCGTGGAATGCACTGTCAGCAGTGGTAGTAGAATCAAATACACTGGGGACATTTAAACAACTCTTGGATAGGCACATGGAAAATAGTACAATGAAGGGTTTTAGATTAGATTAGATTACTTACAGTGTGGAAACAGGCCCTTCGGCCCAACAAGTCCACACCGACCTGCCGAAGCGCAACTCACCCATACCCCTACATTTATCCCTTTTTACCTAACACTACGGGCAATTTAGCATAGCCAATTCACCTGACCTGCACATCTTTGGACTGTGGGAGGAAACCGGAGCACCCGGAGGAAACCCACGCAGACACGGGGAGAATGTGCAAACTCCACACAGTCAGTCCCCTGAGTCAGGAATTGAACCCGGGTCTCTGGCGCTGTGAGGCAGCAGTGCTAACCACTTTGCCACCGTGCCGCTTAGGTATGTCGGTAGGTATTAAGGGTATGTAGCTTAGTCCGATCTTAATAGGATAAAAGGCCGACAGAACATTGAGAGCTGAAGGGCCTGTACTGTTCAATGTTCTAAGTGACTGGGAGAGGAGCCTAACAGGAAAGACAGTGGAACAGCAATGGCAGGTGTTTCTGGGAGCAATCCAGGAGACACAGCAAAGATTCAACCAGAGAGAAAAGAAGCATGGTACAGGGAGGCTGAGGCAACCATGGCTAACTAGGGAAGTCAGGGATAGCATAAAAGCAAAAGAGAAAACATATAACGTAGTGAAGGGCAGTGGAAGCAGAGCATTGGGAAGCTTACAAAGGGGAACAAACAAAGAAATGAGGGAGAAGATCTGTGTCTGGGGGATTACTCTTCGGAGGGTCGATGTGGACTGGTCGGGCTGAAGGGCCTGTTTCCACAGTGTAGGGAATCTAATCTAATAATTAAATATGAGAGTAAGATAGCCAGTAATATAAGAAAGACCCGTAGGACTTTCTTTAGATATAAAAAGAGCAAAAGAGAGGCAAAAGTGGACATTGGGCTGCTGGAGAATGATGCTGGAGAGATGGTAGTGGAGAACAAGGAAATGGCCGAGGAACTTAGTGATTACTTCGAGTCAGTCTCTACGGTGAAAGACACATGTAATATCCCAAAACTTCAAGACAGTAAGGGGGGGAGAGCTGAATATAGTGGCCATCACCAAGGAGAAGGTGCTAGAAAAACTGAATGGCCTGAAGGCGGATAACTCAACTGAACAAGGTGGACGAGACCCCAGGGTTCTAATGGAAATAGTTGAAGATGTAATGGAGGCATTGGTGGTGATCTTTCAGGAAATGATAGAATCAGGGAGGGTCCCAGAGTACTGGAAAAATCGTGAACATGACATCCCTGCTTCAATGATTTGGAGATGCCAGTGTTGGACTGGGATGAACGAAGTTAAAAAGCACACAACACTAGGTTATAGTCCAACAGGTTTATTTGCAGTTACTAGCTTTTGAAGTGCTGCTTCTTCATCAGGTGATTGTGGAGCAGAATCATAAGACACAGACTTTATAGCAACAGGATTGCAGTGTCATGAAATGTAATATTAAACAAATTCATCTCTTAGAATGGCCATGTTAGTTTTGGTTCCTTCATATGTAACTCTCAGAACTTCTTTAAAGTTACATTTTCAAGATAGCTTTTAACAATAGGTGTCATCTGAGCTCAGATAATGCATTGAAGGTATGAAGTTACAGTCTGTTTGTGTCCCAATGTTAAGTCAGGCTGATTCTATTTCTAAAATGAGAGTTACAGAATCTGACATGGATTTATGCAGTTTTTGAGCAAAATAAAATGTAATTCTACAAGTACAAATTCACCCGACACACTTATATGTATGTGTGTGTGCAGGGGAGACCGAATCGGCATATGCATGTGGGTGCATGTGTGGGTGTGAGTGCCTGTGAGGTAGTGTGTGTCTGTGTGTGAGTGTAACGGGGTGTACATTTGAGAGAGGGTGCATGCCCCATGTCCCCACTTCTCGCCTTTAAACAACCACCTAACCTTAAACAGATCAGTGTTCGCAGCAAACTGCCTGACCTCCAGGACAACACCATACAACCTTGTCACGGCAGATTCTGCAAGACATGTCAGAGTGTCGACAAAGATACCATCATTACACGTGGGGGCACCACCTACCATGTATGTGGAAGGTATTCATGTGAATCGGCCAACATTGTCTATCTCACATGCTGCAGACAAGGATGGCCTGAGGCATGGTACATTGGCGAGGCTGAGCAGAGTCTACGGCAACGGATGAATGGACATCGCACAACAAACAACAGGCAGGAGTGTTCCTCCCAGTTGGGGAACACTTCAGCGGTTCAGGACATTCGGCCTTGGACCTTCAGATGACCATCCTGCAAGGCAGACTTCCAGACAAGTAACAACACAAAGTGACCAAGTAGAGGCTGATAGCCACGTTTGGTACCCATGGGGATGGCATCAACCGGGACCTTGGGTTCACATCACACTACAGGTGACCCGACCACACTATATATACTCTCTCACACACACGCACACTCCTGCAGACCCACTCTCATACACAAGCTCTCTCTCATATGCTCATACACACAACTCCTACACTCACCCTCTCACAGACTTATACCTGATTACACTCAGACACAGACACACATTCTCTCACAGACGCTCACACCCACATGCGCACACTCACTCGGTCTCCCGTGCACACACAAACACACACACATAAGTTTGTGGGTTGAATTTGGACTTGAAGAATTACATTTTACTTTGCTCACAAACTGCATAAATCCAGGTCAGATTCTGTAACTCCCACCTTAGAAATAGAATCAGCCTGACTTAACATTGGGACACAAACAGAATTTAACTTCATACCTTGAATGCATTATCTGAGCTGAGATGACTACTATTATTAAAAGCTATCTTGAAAATGTAACTTTAAAAAAGTTCTGGGATTTATATATGAAGGAACCAAAACTAACATGGCCATTCTAAGAGATGAAAGACTTAAGCTAAATTTGTTTAATATTACATTCCATGACACTGCAATCCTGTTGCTATAAAGTCTGTGTCTTATGATTCTGCTCCACAGCCACTTGAAGAAGCAGCGCTTCGAAAACTAGTGACTCCAAATAAACCCCCTCTTGGACTATAACCTGATTTTGTGAGATTTTTTTACTTTGCCCATACTTAAAAAGGGAGGAAAGCAAAAAATGGAAAATTACAGACCGATTAGCCTAATCTTGGTTGTGGGTAAGATCTTGGAATCCATTGTGAAGGATAAGATTTCTGAATACTTGGAAGTATGTGATAAAGTAGGGCAAAGTCAGCATGGTTTCATTAATGGGAGGTAATGCCTGACAAATCTGCTAGAATCCTTTGAGGAAGTAACAAGCAGCTTAGACCGAGGACAGCCAATGAATGTTATCTACCTGGACTTCAAGAAGACCTTTAACAAGGTGCTGCACAGGAGGCTACTGAGTAAAAAAAGGGCCCATGTTGTCAAAGGCAAGGTGCTAGCATGGATAGAAATATGGCTGTTTGGCAGAAAGCAGAGAGTGGGGATAAAAGGATCGTTCTCAGGACGGCAGCTGATGACAAGTGTATTCCACAAAGCTCAGTGTTGGGACCACAACTTCTCACTTTATGCATTAATGGTCTAGATGAAGGAACTGAGGGCATTCTGTCTGAGTTTGCAGATGATACAAAGATAGGTAAGGGACAGGTAGCATCGAGGAGGCAGGGAGGCTGCAGAAGGATTTGGACAGGTTAGAAGATAGGCGCAGGATACAGCTGATAGGGTACCCTTCGTCATCCAGTACTTCGCGGGAGTGGAGAAACTATGCCATGTGCTTCAACACATCATCAACGACAATGAATACCTCGCCACAACCTTCTCTATGCTTCTACTTCTGGCCTTCAACACCCGCCGAACCATAAACAGACCATTGCTCGCAGAAACTACCCAGCTTTCAGGACAACATCTACAACAACACCGCCATGGCAACCTCTGCAGGATTTGTCAGATCATCAACCTGAATACTACTGTCACATATTGGAACACCACCCACCACATATATGGCAGGTACTCATGTGACCCAGCCAAAGCCGTCTATCTTATACAATGCAAACAAGGATGCCTGCACTGGGGAGACGATGCAGACACTATGACAATGGATGAATGGACACTGCACAATGATCAACACACAAGAGGGTTCCCTCCCGTTGGGGGGACATTTCGGCCGTCCAGGACATTCAGCCTCCAAACTTCAGGTGTGCATCCTCTGAGACAGACTTTGAGATACGTAACAACACAAAATCACTGAATAGAGGCTGACAGCTAAGTTCCATACCCATGACGATGGTCTCAACCATGATCTTGGGTTCATGTCACACTACAGTTAATCCCACCACTCAATATACTCCTATACGTAGACTTGCACACATTTGCACACTTACACAGAACCTCTCCCACACATGAACACACTCACACATACATACACACGCGCACACACTCACACTCTCTGAAATGCATACACACAAACACACACACTCACAGTCTCGCACACACAGAATCTCGCATGCATCCACACAGACACACATGCACTTTCTCTCTCTGGTAACTGTGTCAGGCTCTCCTCTCTTTTGCTCTGTTCCTTTTTTCTCCTGTACTCTTTGTATGATAAATATTTTTGTGCATTGATGTGACCTTGCAATTATCTGACCAAAGGGACTTCCGGAGGTTACCAACTGGTATTTTTTTCGACTTGTTTAATTTCTAGGTAAAAAAAGAAAGAGAACTCATGACCCTAATGGCACTTCAAGACACTGCAGTCTAATGCTGGCTCATTTTAGGGTGCCTGCCTACCTGGGATCTAGCTATAGATCAGCCCAATGCCAGATGTAGCCAAAATCTAAGGTTTTCACTTCAAGCTGCAACAGGTAACTATGCGATGAAGCCCAAATGATCATAGTTAATCAGGTCTCAGCAGGTCTTTGAACATTCAGCATTGTGCCACTAATTGAAAAGTGGAAATTGGCTACTACAACAGGAAAAGCAAGCCTCAACTAATCTCATTGGATTTCATTATTTTCAAAAGTAGCACATATTGGTGAAACGAAGCCTGTAAGAAAAGATTATTGAGTTGATTGAGGGCACTACTGTCCAATATACAATGTACACAGATACTTAATGCCAAAACACAACAGCAATGATTTATTATTCTAAACTTGTCAGGTCAATTTCATGACTAACAAGCTCATCTTTAACAAAAACAGAATCCCTAGGAGTTTCACAAAAGTCTAATCAACTAAAAATGAATGTAAGGCAAGGAGGATAATATCTGTGCTGATCTAAAAGGAGACAAAAGAAATAAGGCAGGGCAGATGACTGAGTGTCAGTGGGGAGTGCACTTTGGGGCCAGCGCCATAATTCTATTACCTTTAGAATTGTGATGGAAAAGGATAGAGCGGATCGAAAAGTTGAGGAAGGCTAAATTGGAGGAAGGCTAATTTTGATGGTATTAGGCAAGAAGTTCCTCATGAAGGGCTTTTGCCTGAAAAGTCGATTTTTCTACTCTAATCTTGACTCTAATCTCCAGCATCTGCAGTGCCCACTTTTGCCAAGAACTTTCAAAAGCTGATTGAGGACAGATGTTCACAGGTACAGGGATGGCTGGAAAATGGGAAGCCTTCAAAAGAGATAATGAGAGTCCAGAGACAGTACAGTAGCGCCTCGACATACGAACAACCCCGTTCATGAACAAATCGGTTTATGAACAACATTGTACATAAAATTTTACTTCAACATACGTACAAAATTCAAGGTACGAACGAAGGTACGAGCAGTTCGTCTTTGGCGCGTGGGCAGTTCATCTTTGAAGCGTGCGCAGTTCGGCTTTGGAGCATGCGCTGTGAACGCTATCCGAACAATGGGAAAAATTGGTTCAGTTTGCGAAATTTTCGGTTCGCGAACCGGGTCCCGGAATGGATTAAGTTCATAAATCGAGGCGCTACTTGTACATTCCTGTCAGGGTGAAGGGCAAGGCTGGCAGGTATAGTGAATCCTGGATGACTAGAGAAATTGAGGTTTTGGTTAAGATAAAGGAGGAACCATATGTCAGGTATGGACAGGATAGATTGGGTGAATCCTTAGAGGAGAATAAAGGCAATGAGAGTATACTTAAAGGGAAATCGGAGGGGCAAAAAGGGGACATGAGATAGCTTTGGCAAATAGAATTAAGGAGAATCCAAAGGGTTTTTAACAAATAACATTAAGGACAAAAGGGTAACTAGGGAGAGAATAGAGCCCCTCAAAGGTCAACAAGGCAGCCTATGTGTAGAGCCGCAGGAGATGGGGAGATACTAAAAGAGTATTTTGCATCAGCGTTGACTGTGCAGAAGAACATGGGAGGTATAGAATGTGGAGAAATAGATGGCAACATCTGAAAAATGTCCATATTACAGAGGAGGTGGTGCTGGATGTCTTGAAATGCATAAAAGTGGATAAATCCCCAGGACTTGATCAGGTATATCCTAGAACTCTTGGGAAGCTAGGGAAGTGACTGTGGGCCCCTTGCTGAGATCTTTATATCATCGATAGTCACACATGAGTTGCCAGAAGACTGGAGATGGCTAATGTGGTGCCACTATTTAAGAAAGGTGGTAAAGAAAATCCAAAGAACAATAGACCGGTGAGCCTGACATCGGTGGTGGGCAAGTTGTTGGAGGGAGTCCTGAGGGACAGGATTTAAATGTGTTTGGAAAGGCAAGGACTGATTAGGGGTAGTCAGCATGGCTTTGTGTGTGGGAGGTCATGTCTCACGAATTTGATTGAGTTTTTTCAAGATGTAACAAAGAGAATTGATGAGGGCAGAGTAGTAGACATTATCAATAACATCCTATTGGGAAACTGGTTAGCAAGGTTAGATCTCATGGAATACAGGAAGAACTAGCCAATTGGATACAGAACTGGCTTGAAGGTAAAAGACAGAGGGTGATGGTGGAGGGTTGCTTTTCAGATTGGAGGCCTATGACCAGTGGTGTACAACAAGGATAGGTACTGCGTCCACTGCTTTTTGGCATTTGCATAAATGATTTGGATATGAACATAGGAGATGTAGTGGACAGCAAAGAAGGTTATCTCAGATTACATCAGAATCTTGATCAGATGGGCCAATGGGCTGAGGAGTGGCAGATGGGGAATAATTTAGATAAATGTGAGGTGCTGCATTTTGAGAAAGCAAATCAGTGCAGGATTTATACACTGAATGGTAAGGTCCTAGGGAGTTTTGCTGAATGAAGAGACCTTGGAGTGCAGGTTTATAGCTCCTTGAAAGTAGAGTTGCAGTTAGGTAGGATAGTGAAGGCGGCATTTGGTATGCTTTCCTTTATTGGTCAGAGCATTGAGTACAGGAGTTGGGAGGTCATGATGCAGCTATACAGGAAATCGGTTACACCACTCTTGGAATACTGCGTGCAATCTGGTCTCCTTCCTATTGGAAGGATGTTGTGAAACATGAAAGGATTTAAGAAAAGATTTACAAGGATATTGCCAGTGTCGAAGAATTTGAGCCATAGGGAGAGGCTGAATGGGCTGGGACTGTTTTCCCTGGAGCATTGTAGGCTGAGGGGTGACATTATAGAGGTTATGAAGGGAATGATTAGGATAAACAGACAAGATATTTTCCCTGGGGTGGGGGAGTCCAGAACTAGAGGGCATAGATTAGATTAAATACAGGCTGGAAACAGGCCTTCGGCCCAACAAGTCCACACCGACCCTCCAAAGAGCAACCCACCGAGACCCATTCCCCTACATTTACCCCTTCACCTAACACTACGGGCAATTTTGCACGGCCAATTCACCTAACCTTCATATCTTTGGACTGTGGAAGGAGCACCCGGAGGAAACCCACGCAGACGTGGGGAGAATGTGCAAACTCCACACAGACAGTTGCCCAAGGTGGGAATTGAACCCGGGTCTCTGGCGCTGTGAGGCAGCAGTGCTAACCACTGTGCCACCGTGCCGCCCCAACATGTTGAGGTCCCACCGAGGTCATGGTTCAGGGTGAGAGGGGAAAAATATAAAAGGGATCGAAGGGCAACTTTTTCACACAGAAGGTGGTGCCTATATGGAATAAGCTGCCAGAGGCAATGGTGGAGGCTGGTACAATTACAGCATTTAAAAGGCATCTGAGTGGGTTTATGAATAGGAAGCATTTAGGGGGTTATGCTAGCAAATGGGACTGAATTAGTTGAGGATATCTGGGCAGCATGGACAAATTGGACCGAAAGGTCTGTATCCATGCTGTACATCTCTATGACTCTGTGACTCTAAGTAGCAAGACTTGGAGAAGGAGTTCCAGAACATGTGATTTGGGCGGTTGCACATACATCAATCAATTGTGACTATTCAGAAGGCCAGGGTCAGAGAAACACACATCTCTGCTGGTCAAGATTCAAGTGCTGCAGGAGTTTGAAATATAGACCTAGCCCTGCCTCAATGCATGTGTTTTAGCCACCTCCAGACAACAACCATTCAAAGTCGTCCTGGCTAGCCCCAAAACATCCACTCTTCATGAGGTCCCGTTGATCCAAAATTCTGCTTTGGTATCTTAACATGCATTAAGTCCCACTCTCGCATCACACACTCTTCCTATCAAGACTTTGATTCGGTCCCTCAACATCTCAAATTTAAAATTTTATTGTACTTATATTCCTCAATCCCTTTCTAATCTCTGTAAATGATTCAACCTAACAACCATTCAAATATCCAAACTCTGATACATTCTTCTTTGTTAAAGACACTGACTAAATCTAAATGTTTGCTATTTTTCTTTCGCATATGTCTTTGTATGGGCCTTCCCATTCAGAATTTAATTCCAAGGGAGGTGTGTGTTTAAGTGAAATATCACTCGCCTAATTAAATGGTCTTCCTGCCTCTGATCTCACCATCTTCAACAGCAGAAAATTCCATCCTTAAAAACAATTTCACAGAATCACAGAAGTGTTACAATGCAGAAGAAGAAGATTCAGACAATAACTCTCTGACCTTTTAACTTAATGCCAATCTCCTGCACATTTTCTGTAGCCCTGCATATTGTTTCTATTTAACTATTCATCCTCTACCCTTTTGAATGGCTCAGTTGAACCTTCCCCCCACATTTCCAGGTAATATGTTCTATACACTAACTACTCGAAGTGTGAAAGTATTTTTCTCACCTCACATTTCCTTTCGTAAAACACTTTAAATCTCTGCCCCTGCTTCTCGATTCATTATGAATGGGAACAGTTTCTCTCCATCTACTCTATTCAAAACCCTCACAATTTTGAAAACTTCTATCAAATCTTCTCTGAACCTTCTCCTCTCCAAGGAAAATGTATTCCCAAGTTCTCCAATATTTCCTCATAACTGAAGTGGCTCATCCCTGGAACCTTGCTCATAAATAGCTTCTGTATTCTCTCCAGCGTATTCAAGTGCTTCTTATTTGTGTTGCCCAGAATTATACAAGATATGCTATCTGATGTTTAACTGGTGTCTTTGGTAAGTTCCCATAACCACCTGCTCCTGGACTGTATGCTCTGCTTATGAAGCCTAAAATACTAATGCTTTCTTAACAGTTTTGTCTACTGATCCCTCCACATTTAATGACATATACATCCAAGTTTCTCTACTCCCACACACCCTTTAGAATAGTACTTTTTGTTTTATACTGTAAACTGTACCTGGACAAGTGATTCACAAAACATAAAGCTGTTAATGACAGCAGACATGTCACTTCTTACTCAAGATTTTAAAAATTACCTTGCATCTGTTTACTTTTCTTTTCCCTTGAAGCAACTTCTATTGAGGTAGACAGTGAAATTAAAGACCTTACAGCACATCAAGCCTTGGAGAAGTATTTATGCTGGCAGAAAATCTATTGAAAACTTGCCAGATTCAACAAGATCGATTACTGTGTTTGTTTAGACATAAACTTGTCCTGTCAGCATCCCGTCTTTGTGAAGGATTACTAGGTACAAGAGACTTGCATCTCTTGGAAAGTTGACACAAGTACTCTGCTAAGCCCAGTGTAAAGTGACTAAGCAACACACTGATTTCAACAACAAAGTAGCAGGAATGCATTACTCAGAAAAGCATGATCTCTGATTGTTTCATCAGTCAGGAAATGTGATTTTTCTTTATTTCCTCTTAGTATTACTTTGTCCCTCTGTAAGTACAGCAGGTTCATGAAGCAATAACAGAATGCAGATGTCATGAGAAACCTGGAATTGCGATATATGGGGTTGAATGTTTCTGTGATAGCTGAGATTTTGGCAATGGCACTAAAAGCAGGAGATTGCCTTTCTTTGGCCAGTGGCAGGACCCAAAGAAGCATATTCCCCACAATGGACAATCAAGTGGTCCATTTAAGAATGATAGCCTGCTTCTGAGAGATTCTGGACCATTAAAAGGGTTGCTAGTTCATCAGTGCCACTGCTAACAGAGGCCATTGTTCAGGTAATGCCTGCGAGGAGGAGGCATCTTAATGTTTGAGATATCTTGAAGAGTGCAGTGTGAAGTTGTGGAAGATAGACAGTGGCAGTAGAGCCTTCAAAGGTTCGAATGGCGTGGAGTGTGAAGAATGCTGGGCGGCCTTTGAAGCTCTCTGACACATGTCCAGTGGCTGGCAATTTCAACATACAGACAAAGATTTCATGTGCTAAAACTAGAATTTCAATATTACATATCCAAATTAACTTGTAATTGCTTACAACCATTAGGCAATTGTTTGTTGAAGAGAAAGGGGGATAAAAGTACCTGTTTGGTAATTTAGTCAAATTACCTAAGTCTAGTCAAATAAGAAATGTGGGGTGTGGGGGCTGTCTGCGCCAGGGCCTGACGCAGAAGATATTTTCTAATCAGCCTGTTGAAAAATGCCATTACACACCTCTGCAGCAGATGGGAATTGAACCCAGGTCTCCTACTCAGAGGTAGGGGCACTATCACTAAACCAGTATTGAGCTAGATTGGTCTTAGCATATTTAAAGAGCTTCCAGTCATGTATTTGTTGATGCCTGAGCAAAGGATTTTTTTTCACTTGAATGCAGCCTTGAACCATCCTGCTTCTGTTGTCTCAGCCCACCAAAGAGATGACCAGAGAACTACAGCAGGAATTGTTGAAGGAAAGCTCTGGCTGACCCCTTCAGCTATACTTCATTCGAGATTCTCCTCTAGATTGTAAGGACAAGCAGGTATGATCTTCTCAATGGGTGAAAGGGTGTAGCCAGTGTGACAGACCAAGTCATCCTGGATGAAGATTGCAGAGGAAATCATCAGCATACAGTCATACCATCACAGCCCAGATCTAATATCAAAAACACTTCAGTGACTTAATTTGATCTATAAAGATGAGTGCTCCATACCTCTTTTCCTGCTGGGCCTTCAATAATGCTTGCCGGAGAAGGAGAATGACCAACAATTGCAAAAACAAAAGTCTTATGGCCTTACGGGTTACAGGGAGAAAGTAAGAAAATGGGGTTGAGAAACTTATCGGTCATAATTGAATGGCAGAGCAGATTCGGTGGGCTAAATGGCCTAATTTCTGCTCCTATTTCTTGTGGTTTTATGCAAAGGGGTCGGGCAGCATAATACCCTATCAGAGGCCGAGATGAATCTGAGAAGGGAATGAATTAAAGTAAGTGAATTCAATGACAAATATGATATCAAAAGACATAAACAGATGGAAGGAATAATTGGATTGGGAAAGAGAAAGAAGCCAAAGGAATGATGAAACAAACTTTCCATAAAAATGAAAGTCTTAAAGAATGGGACTTCCCATTGGAATAGTTAATTTTCAGTACAAGAGAGGTTGACTGCTAAAAATTACTATATATACCACCTTGTTCAAAGTGTATTTGCTTTTCTAATAGGAGCTTTTAGAATTTTCTGGAGAATATAGCAGGCCATACAAAAAAAGAAAAATTATGCAGTTCCACACAAACAACCCAGTGAGAAAAAATATAGTCAAGCTCGCAAGTGAGACAAATTGGACTGAATGATTTTGTGTACATTAAATGGAGAATCAGTACATTCACTTCCCAAGTATCACTGTTTTTGTTTACTAACATCAATGCACTCAGAATTGCCAGAAATATGTTAGAGCTCACTGCTCAGCACTGCATCAATTAATAAATACATTTCAGTTTCTTTATAACAGCACACAATGTGGAGCCAAGTATGAAATCTGGCAGTATGAAAGAATTAAGAACACAATGGACACTGCAGAAACCAGGTCAATTTCCTTGAAGAGAAAGAAATCAGTAATAGTCAATAAACCAAGCAAACACATAGAAAGTTGGGTGGAACATTACCATAAACTTTACCTAACAAAGAATTTTGGCACTTTAGAAACTCAGAACACCATTTCACACTTCACCATCATGGAGGAGCTGGGCAGCGAGACTACTAAAGCAGAGCACAGAAGCATCAGGGCCAAAATCATTGCTTTTCTCAGAGCAAACTAATTATCATCCTGCTTCTAGGTTCATTGAGCAATTAGGGAGGGAAGCTTCTAATTAGTGATCAAGCAATGGCTTGAAATGGATACTCAACGTGTGGATTATTGAAACAGCAGCAAATACAATAATGGAGAGTAGGTCTTGGATGGCTGATCCCTTGGTCCCTCTCTCTTAGTTGGAGTCCTGCTGTGGTATGTGAGGGAGTCCAGTAAAGTTAACTTTATCAAGGACAGGAGGAAGAAACCAATCTCTCCCACCACGCAAAAATGGATGGAAATGGTTGAAGAAGTCAGCAGAAGTGGAGATTGTATATCATGATCACCTAGGATGTAAGGAGGCATAGTAGATGAGTGGTATATTTGTAGATACAATTCACCTGCAAAGCACCCCTCAAAATAACAGATTTTGTAGCTTTATTCATTCCACTCTCCAAGCACCTAACATCCCAAACTAAGCAGCTAACAATCACACTCATATTATGATCCTAGCCATGTTTCAGTTACATTTCACAAGTATTTTCATTCCTCTCAAAATAAGCAATTACAACAATACGCACCTCTTTTCCTTCTTTCCTTGCAAAGAAGGGCACTAAATGTTGATTGGTGGCAAAGACATATGGGGGTTGCGACTGGTCATCAAATGACAGGCATCTTGTAGATACTGGCAATTCATGCCCGCCTGCTCTACCAAGATCTTCCAAATCCAGTGGGAAAAAAAAGTGATCCAAAAGCAGCATCCTCTCCTAAGCCAATTGGCCCACACAATATCAGGGTGCGAATAAGTGAAATGATATATCAGTAATATATCAGTCACATGCCTGACTGCAGACACTCAAAGCAATTGTTGTGGGAGGAAAGAGAGGAAATTACAGGGTAAGGTTATGTCTGACCCAAATTTTTAATTTCTCACTACGCATAGTGGAGATGCCAGAGGTTTGGAGAACAACATATGTGGTTCTACTTTACAGAAAAGGGAGCTAAGATGATCCAGGGAATTATATACCAGAATGTCACATCACTACTAAGGAAACTACTGAAGAAAATTCTGAACGAGAGAATTAATCTCCAGTTAGAAAGGCAAGGTTTGATCAGGGATAACCAGCATTGCTTTATCAGAGGGAGGTCCTGCCGAACAAATTTGATTGAATTTTTCAAAGTGGTGATCAGACATGTAGTTTATATGGATTTCAGTAAAGTCTTTGACAAGGTTTACATGGGAGATTGATACAGAAGGTAAAAGTACCTTAGATACAGGGTAATTTGGTAAGTTGAATCCAAAATTGACTTAGTGGTAGAGACAGAGGTTGCTGATAGAAACCTGTTTATGTGGCTAGTGGCCAGTATCCAGTGACATACCATAGCGATCAATGCTGGGTCACTTATTGTTCATGATGTATATAAATGATATAGATGAGATTGTACGGGTGGATGATAAGTAAGTTTTTGGAAGACACAAAGATTAGACAGGTACATAATCATGAGGAAAAAGGTCTTAGATTACAGGAAGGTACAGAAAGGTTGGTCAAATAGACGGATCTGTGGCAGATGGAATTTAATGCTGAAAAGTGTGAAGTGATGCACTTTGGAAAAAGTAACAAGAAAAACGAGAACTTAATAAATGGCAGGACTCTAGGAAGGTCAGAAAACAGAGGGTTATTGGGGTGCTTGTCCACAGATACCTGAAATTGCTGGGATGGATTAATAAGGTGGTGAAGAAGGTATATGGGGCATTTGCCTTTATCAGTCATGGCACAGATTATAAGAGCAGGAGATTACGTTGGAGCTATACAAAACCTTGGTTAGGCTACAGCTGGATAACATTGCATGTTCTGATCACCACACTATAGGAAGGATATGATTGCACTGGAAGCGATGCTGAGGAAATTCACCAGGATGTTGCCTGGATTACAGCAGTTTAACTATAAATAGAGCTGGATAGGCTTGACTATTTTCTTTAGATCAGAGAATGCTGAGGGTGGACCTGACTGAAGTGTGTAGGATTATGAGGGGCATGGACATGGCGGAATGGAAGCAGGTGTTCCCCTTAATTGAAGAGTCAATAACAAGGAAGCATAATTTTAAGGTGAAGAGCAAGAGGCTTAGAGGGGATTTGAGGAAAAATATTTTCACCCCAAGGTGAAATTTGGAATGCACTGCTCCGGAGAGGAGTCGAGGCAATAAACCTCAAATGTTAAAATGAACATGGATGAGCATTTGAAATGTCATAATATTCAAGGCTATGGGTCAAGTGCTGGGATGTGGGATTAGTATAGTTTAGTATAGGTTGCCATTTATTTGATGGGCTGAAGGGCCTCTTCTGCGCTTTATGACTATGATTACATCTCAATAGACTATGCAATCAACGAAGCCATTAAAGTCATTATAGACATTTGGTAGCACAGAACTTGAAGATTGCACATTCAGGATTATCCAGCAAATCTTATCTAATTGCAGAATCATATCTAATGCTGGTCACTGTGTTGCGAGTTTTGCAAGCATGGCATATTTGGGTGTGGTCAGTATCACTTTTGTTGGGAAAAACCAAACAGTTTTGCGGTTTAGTGCAATCTGTCATTTTTGGGACATTTGGCCAATTGCACATGCAATGCCTTGAGGCGGTCACTGTTGAGCATAGAAAATACTCCGTCTATCTCAGAAAGAAGGCTCAGATATCTCAATAGTTTGAGCAACAGGTGAAGTTAGCTGCTTCATGCTACTCCTATGCAGTGCCAACACGAGTGGTGCATGGCACTAACAAGATTTGCTGTCAAGCCAGAAAGAAAGATAGTCTCGGCGAAAGTGAGGACTGCAGATGCTGGAGATTAGACTCAAGAGTGTGGTGCTCTTGGAAAAGTGCAGATAGTCTGCCTATCACACAAATGTGTAAAGTCGAATATGAATTTCAGTGCTAGTATGATGCAATGGATGTAGGCCGCAGTTTCGTGCAGAGGCATGTTGCCAAAACTCTCCAAAATTATCTATTATTTGAAAATAACAAATCACGTCCATGTTCAGAAATTGACAGTATAACTTGGGTATCAAATCAGCTGTATACCAACAACAGGATCACATAAGGATCTGTGTTTGTACTGATGCTCTTCAACAGACATACACACAAGTGACTTCCTTCCCATGCAGTCCCACTGATCAATTGGCTGTTGGTTTTCAAGCTTATGAGCTTCAGAACAGAAAATACTCCCTGGAGATCTACGTTCTGTAGAAACTTTCTTTGGGAGATGGTGAATTTAACCAAATACTGCCAAGACAAAATTCCAGCCTTCACTAATACAACTTAAAGACAAAAATGAATTTAATGTTCATTCTGGAGCTGACCACTCCCCTATGATTGAATGCCATAATACCTTGGCATCACTCCTGACTGTACATTGACCTTAGCAGCAACATCTCCAAAGCACCAGAGCCATGTTGAAAACTAGTGAAAACCACATAGAAACTAATGAATTCCACCTGTAGAATCAACGAATTATGTGCTGCTGGACTTGCCTTAGTGTACCTAACAGCAGCCCTGCTATTTATGCTGGCTCAGGAATCACCACATAATTGTGGCAGATATTCATCTTCAGGTAGTTATGATTATTTCTTGAACACTGGGACCAACACAGCTATCCTCTATACTGAGTACACTTTGAGGAAGCACTGAGGTAAACAAGGATGCAGAACATAATCTGGGTGGGGGACTTGAATGTCTATTACCAAGTGGTTCAGCAGCACCACCACTGATCAGAACCTAAAGAAAATAGCTTCAAGACTGGGTCTACAGCAAATGCTGAGGGGACCAATAAGGGGGAAAACATATTTGACCTCATCATTACCAATCTACCTGTTACAGATGCATCTGTCCTTGATAGTACCTATAAAAGTGACCACTCAAAGCTGGGCATCCATGAAGTGCTCTGAAATCTTGCCGCAGACATTCATTGATTATGGTGGACAATTAACAATTCAATGGAAGAGGAGGTGCCACAAATATCTGCATCTTCAATATTGGGGTAAACTAGTATATAGTGTAAACAACAAGGCGGAAGCATTTGCAAAAATCTTGTCAGAATGCCAGATATTTTGGATTCCTCCAAAAAGGCATCCTCCATCATAGATGCCAGTCTTTGGTCAATTTGATATCCTTCATATTGTTTAAGAAACAGTTGGAGGCACTAGATATTGCGAAGTCTAAAGGCCCTGACAATATTCTGACAAAGTACTGAAAACTTGTGCTCCACATCTTACAGCAATCCTGGCCAAGTTGTCTCAGTACAGCTAAAACACAGATATATATCTGACAATGTGGAAAACTGCATAGTGAGTCCTGTACCCAAAAAGCAAGACAAATCGAACTAGATCAATTACTGTTCCATCATCTACACTCGATCATCAGTGATCATCTTGATCTAGTGCCATCGAGCAGCACCTGCTCAGCAACAACCTGCTCACCAATGGCCAGCTTGGGACCTGCCAGGGCGACTCAGCACCTTACCTCATTAAACCTTGGTTTAAACGTGGACAAAAGAGCTGAATTCCAGAGATGATGTGAGAGTGACTACCTTTGACTTCAAGGCCACATTCGACTGATTGTAGCATCAAGGAATTGGACCAAAACTGGAGTAAATGGGAATTGGGGACAAACTCTTTCTTCATTGACTGGAGTCAAGCTTGGGACAAAGGAAGGTGGTTAGGGTTTTTGGAGGTCAGTCATTTCAGTCTCAGAATACTACTACAGGAGTACCTCGGAATGGTTTCCTTGGCCCAACCATCTTCAGCTGCTCCATCAATGACCTGCCCTCATGTCTGAAGGGGAATGTTCGTTGATGATTGCATAATGTGCAGCACAGTTTGCAACTCAGATAATAAACAGGATTTCAAATTGCTTTTAAATGTTGTCAATCTCTAAGGAGATCATAACACTTCTCCCAATTTGTCCTTTAATGAAGATGTAGATTAATACTCCCATAGAAATCTGGATAGCTGGCATTATTAAGCTTCTAACATCGAGAAGAGCAGGACGTTGGTATTACAAACAAAGTCCAACTCTGCTTAATTACAAAATCTGTTGTTGATTAGAGGAGAAACTTCGACTGATTTATTCTATCAACAAGTATAGTATTATATATTGCATTCCTTGTATGAAGTCACTTTAGACTTTGCAAGACACAAAACATGACTCTAGAATAGTGGTTGTTTGGCATTTTCTAGTAATATCAGTCACTTTATAGTATTTGCACTGTAGTTCAACAGGGTTACTGAAAACAGTGCAAAGCAAATACTTTCCTGAATAACATTAAATTTTGAAAATAATTGTGAGGAGGTTAAACCACGTGTAAGGTTCTAATGAGAGTAAGGAATGACTGCAGTTTTCAACTGGCAATTGAAATACTGAATGATTTGAATTTGAAATGCCACTAAAGTCTTGAGTATTGGTCATTACAATTTCTGAATAATTACATTATTCTTTCAAAGATTCATTGGTATCAGCAGGAATAGATTGCATCTTATTAGCTTTTAGAATGTTTGAAGAAGGCCAGTAAGTCGGTTCAGAAAGTCATTGAGCTCTGATCTTCTAATCAGTTATAACAATCAGGATATTTCCATTCTGTTTTTTCAACAGTCCAGAAATTGGAACTGTATCAAGCTAAAGATTCATTCACAACAGTGTTAAAGATGATCACCCTGATAAATTAACTCAGGTTCTCTTTCCACAGATATTATGATATCTGCAAAATATTATGATATCTGCAAAATATTTTCAGCATTTTCTGTCTTCATTTCAAATTCACAACACCGGTATATTGCTATTCTGTGCATTATTTAATACAGCTATCCTTTATTGATATTTTTATCTTTTCTTTTTTTTGAGCAAACATTTTAACTCCCATCTCTTTGGCCGTGAAGTATAGACCTAAATCGTACAGATCCAATAGCAGCAAACGCTGTGATGCTAATTACTGCTTTTAAGGTTCTATCAGAGCCAAATCTTCTGGGGAGCTCAGTGACATCCAGATATGAAAGTTACATGCACCTGAAAAGGCTTCAGTGGAACACCAGCTGACATTTCTTCAGGGTATATTACTCAGGAACTAAGGGTGGTATGGTGAACACTTAAGTTGGTTCTTAACTGAGTTTATTTGAATTGCTCTGAGTAGGCACAGAACCTGCTCAGGGTAAACAACGTATGGCTTCATGGGCAATGCTGAGTTTCCCTTGCTTCTTAACTTATCATTTGACCCCAGTGCAGCCATAGCAAGTTCACACTGCAACCTGTGTCAAAGATAGAGTTGTACTTCTTCACACAGTCAATGTGAACATCTCCACTTCATTGCCAACTGCAAACCATAGTGCTACTTTTTCAGTTTATACTTATCACTCACAGGGTTATCAACACTTCAGCAGTTTTAATCAGCAGGGCATGTGTAGTATTGCTGCTTTCACATTTCCCAGCTGGCTGAGTGTGAAGAATGCCACAGATAGGAGAAAGTACAGAATTCTCCTGATCTTTTTATCAACATACATACTGTCAAACACAGCAGTTTTAATATTGCTTGATCACCATACACATAGGAGCAGGTGAAAGGCAGACTGCCAGCATGGCACATTCATGATTTACTTAAATTAAAACATCTGTGGAAAAAGATCAAGTCAGGTCAAACAAAACTGGACAATGAAATGGTAGTAAATTATTTTAGATTTCTTAACTTTGAACTGTTTTTCTTTGAGACAAGGATGCATAAAGTGTAAATATATTAAAATAATACATTGCAAATTAATCTATCATACATGCCAAAGATTTATAATTCATCTCAGCAGAATATTTTACATTTTCAACAAATTAGTAAGGATTGAAATATAGAATTTGGAGTATTTAGTTAACTTTACTGCTGAATAAATTATCACCTGATCTCAAAGGTATTGAGCACTAGAAGCAAAATGTATTACTCTGATTCTGAACCATCTTATAATTATAGATGAACAAACCTTTAACGGAGAAATGTGAGCATGTGACACATATCCAAGGATATTCTCAACCTGCGATAAATTCTTCTCAGACACATGAACAAGCTCAGGGCCTTTGACTTCATTGGTTAGCTGTGGTAAGCTATATTCATGTGGTGATGTATCTTCATCTTGATAATGATAGTTCTAAAAAAAGAAATTAAATGAGTGAAAGGAAGAGGAAAATTCATTTATAGTTTCAATTCTTAACAGATGCAAAAAGACTTTGACTCAGTCATTTCTTACAACAGAGCATTTCATCTCCCAACAAGTCTCTGTATAAGTAGCTGTTCCAAACTTCACCTAGAAATCCCCACTCCATAGAGTCTGTCCCTGCTCTTTCTCCAGCTCCCCTCAACTATTCCAACAGTACACAGGAGTAAAAAAGTTAAAAGAGCCATCATAAATTCAACTGTAAAACAACTATTTGTATCAATAGGGTTGAAATGGTTTCTTCAATATTCTGCATTGAGGCCAATTCATGCTCAAACAATGATAGTCTCTGAGCATAGATTCATGCATAAATTTATTTATGTGTAAATTGCCTCAGATAGACTTCAGGGTTCATGCTAGGCTACAAGTTAATTGCACATCCAGTGAGGGCTGCTATCAAATAGTGTCTAATTTTAATACGTAGATAATCAAAGCCTCAATTCCCACTGACTAAAACTCTTGTCAACTTCAATATTTGCTAAGGTATTTCACATAAACATCAGTTATAGAGAAAAAAACTCCTATGTAGTTGCATCTCTGCCTAAACGCTGCTGTGGATTAACTCCATATAATTCTATTTGCTCATGTTTCCCTGGCCTCTCACAGTTTGAGACTGATCTCTCATCAATAGCTTTTGAATTAAATTGATTCACATTATCAGCTATTAATAACCATATTGAAATAGATTTACTTAGTTTTACAATTATAGAATCATACAGCATGCAACTGACCCTTCAGTCCAACTAGTCCACGCCGACCATGTTCCCAAACTAAATTAGTCCCACCTGTCTGTGCCTGGCCCTTATCCCTCCAAACTTATTCATCTACTTTTCCAAATATCTTTTGAACATTGTAACAGGACCTACATCCACCACTTCCTGAACTGCTACACGTTAACTACTCAGTGTAAAATAGTTGCCCCTCATGTCCTTTATATGGAAATGCTAGGCAACTGTATATTGTGGTACAGGACACTCCTCATTGATGTTCTACATTGAGTAAAGGAAATTGTGCTTCGTACTGTTTAACCAGCAGGTCCTTCAAACTACTGAAGTAATTCGGCAGATACTCTGTGCTTCAGTTATGCCTCGGCACCAGATACGAATGTCAACAGGTGAATACCTAGGTATTCAAACCCAGGATTTAAATGGAGGAGGGAACAGGGAATACAAAGTAAAAATATGGTGTGCCAAGTTCATTTAGGCTGAACTACCTTTTCCAGGACTCTGCCTCCAACTGCTTCTTGCACAGCTCATCTAGACATATGAGCATGTGCTGATACAACCCTACCCAAGCATTTTGTAATATTATTATCCTGATGTTACCATGTCTGACTATCTTCAGAACCCCTTTGCCAGGCTGAAAATTTGGTGAGAAAAAAGCATTGTGAACTTCTTTGAAGTTCTATTTTTAAAAATAGATTTTGCTGCCAGACCACTACAGTAGCAGGAATCACAGAATATCAAAATTGTTATGGTGCAGAAGGAGGCCATTTGCCCCATTGTGTCTGCACTGGCATAGAGAAGGCATAGATTTAAAAGAATGTGCAAAAGAAGCAAAGCTAAAGTGAGAAAATACCTTTTCATTTAGCAAGTAGTTAGGATATGGAATGATCTGCCTGGAAATGTGATGGAGGCAGGTTCATCACTACCTAGTGCCAATCTCCAGCTTTTTCCCCATACCCTTGTACACTATTTCTTTCCAAATAATCATCTCATGCCCTCTTTAATGCCTCAGTTGAACCTGCCTCCATCATATTTCCAGGCAGATCATTCCATATCCTAACTACTTGCTAAATGAAAAGGTATTTTCCCACTTTAGCTTTGCTTCTTTTGCACATTCTTTTAAATCGATGCCTTCTCATTCGTAATTCTTTGACGAGCAGGCACAGTATCTCCAATTATGTCCAGGTCACTCATGATTTTGAAACCTTTATTCAGTCTCCTCTTAGCCTTCTTCTTTCCCAGGAGAACAGTTCCAATTTCTCCAATCTAGCCTCATAATTGAAGTTTCTTATTACTAGAACCATTCTTGTAAATTGTTTCTACACTTGGATTAATATATTTACATCTTTCCGAAAACAGGGCACTTAGAACCGTACTCCAGGTGAGATCTAACAAGTGTCTTATGCAATTCAATGTCACCTCCTTGCTCTTCTTGTCTATGCTCCTATTAAGAAAGCTGTTGATACTGTTTATTTAACTGCTTTCTCTACTTGTCCTGTCACCTTCAACGAACTGTGCTCACATATACCCCAGTCCCTCTGCTCCTGCACCACTTTTGGAATTCGCTTCACACTTCACACTTCTCTGCATTAAACTTCATCCGCCATTTATCACTCCGCCAACCTGCTAATACCCTTGTGGTACAGGACACTCCTCAATGATGTATACTGTCCTGCTCACAGTATAGCTCCTGTCAGAGCTATACTGTCCTGCTCACAGGATAGAATTCTTCCAAGTTTCATGTCAGGTACAAACATTTAAATTGACCGCTGCACACCAAGATCCAGATCATTAATGTATATCAGGGCGGCATGTGGTTCAGTGGTTAGCACTGCTGTCTCACAAAGCCAAGGACCCAGGTTTGATTCCAGCCCCAAGCGGCTATCTGTGTGGAGTTTGCACATTCTCCACGTGTTTGTGTGGGTTTCCCTTGTGCGTTGATTTCCTCCCACAGTCCAAAGATGTGATTAGGTGGATTGGCCATGCTAGATTGCCCATAGTGTCCAAAGATGTGTAGGCTGGGTGGATTAGCCAATGGAAATGCAAGGTGATGGAGTAGGGAGTTTGGGATGCTCTTCAGAGGGGCAGTGTGGACTCAATGCATCAAATGGCATTCCATACTGTTGAGGTTCTATGATCAGGAAAAGTAAGGATCAGGAAAAGTAAGGATCCTAATACTGAGTGGGCAGCATGGTGGCACAGTGGTTAGGACTGCTGCCCCACAGTGCCAGAGACCTGGGTTCAATTCCCGCCTCAGGCGACTGACTGTGTGGAGTTTGCACATTCTCCCGGTGTCTGCGTGGGTTTCTTCCGGTTGCTCTGGTTTCCTCCCACAGTCCAAAGATGTGCAGGTTAGGTGAATTGGCCATGCTAAATTGCCCATAGTGTTAGGGGAATGGGTGTGGGTGGTTGGCGGGTCGGTGTGGACTTGTTGGGCCAAAGGGTTTGTTTCCACACTGTAACTAATCTAATTCCTAGGGAACTCCATTACAAGTCTCCTCCAGCCTAAAGTATTTAATGGCCATTTATTGCTGTTTCACATTACTTAATCAACTTTTTTATTCATGTTGCTCTTGTCCCTTTTATTATCATAACCTATAACTTTTCTCACACATCTGTTGTGTGGCAGTGTATCAAACACTTTCTGGAAATCCATGCATATGACATTAACATCAGCGACATCATCGAGCCCATCTGTTCTGTTCATTTTTCTATTTCATCTACCTCTTCAGAAAACTCCAGCAACTTAATTAAACATGATTTCCCTTTTAGAAATCCAGACTAACTCTTCCTAATCAATCAAATCTTTTTCCATGTGACTACTAACTCTATCCAAAATAATTGTTTCTAAAACCTTCCCTACCAATAAAGTTGAACTGACTTTATAAAGTGTATAGTTGCTGAGTTTAATCCTTATAAGCTTTTTTGAACAATGCCATAATGTTTATAGTCCCTCAGTTTTATCGCACCTCCCCTGAGGGAAAATTGAGAAATTATGGCCAATGTCTCAATATTTCCTATGCTAACTTCCTTCAAACACTTTGGATGCACCTCAACTGGTCCCAGTTCCATATCAACTTTAAACTCCAGCAGTCTATCAAAGACATCTTCCATATTAATTTTGAACCACTCTCGCTACAGAATTTTCTCCTCTGACATCGTGGTCTGTGCAACATCCTTCTCATTTGTGAAGACAGATACAAAGTAGTGAATTTAACACCTTGTCTCCAAAAGGCAGAGGATTAAGGGTTGTGCCCACTACAAGAAGGGCCTCCAGGTCTGGCTGATGTTATTGCCCCAACCCCTCCACCTCCATTCATTGTTGTTTCTAGGCATCTAAACTGGGTATAAGAATAGTGGCCAACAAGGGTATTTGTACCTCTATGTGTCTCAGAAACCACTGCTGGCAAGGCTTTAAAATTATGCTCCTGGAAACTAAATTTGAACAAGGCATGTCCGAGCTTTGGATGTGTTGTCTACACTTGTAAAAAGAACAATCAGGTAGCAAGGTGAATCAATAGTCATATTATTTGAAGGTAGATAGGGCAGTTCAATTGTGAATTTTTTTCTTTTGCAAACTGTGTGACGTTTGTTGTATTTGCATACAACTTTATAGTTATGCCAGAGCAGGATATGAACACAGCATAGAAAGGAGGTGAGACTTGTGGGAGCTGTGGTACTAGTACTATAATGGTAATGGTACTACAAATTAATAGGATGCGATGAGGGCAAGTTCAACACCATATTTCACCACCTTGGAGCTGGACTCCTCTACATTCTCCAATGACTGAATAAGGCTGTTTGGCAGACCAGCCACTGCACTCAGAATGTCAGTATGGATGCCCACCATCCTGTCCCGTATGCTGCCCCAATTAAGTCTCTGAAGAAGAACTGCATGCTACCTCACCCTTTGATGAACTGGTCAACAATGTTTCCTTTACCCCAGGTATAACTGCATTCATCCTTGTGTGAATGCTAGCCTCCAGGATATATGCATTGCTAGTCTTTGCACTGATGGCTGCAACTTTCAGAACAAGTAATGGAACTTTTTTTTAATCAGTCTTACATGTGGCTGTTTTATTTCTAATCTTTTGGTACCACTGTGGATGGATAGGCATCAGCTTTGGAGTGTTTGAAAGCAGGAAATCAGAAGGGAAACTTTGTTGTAAAAGAAATGATGTAGACTGGAAACAGAAAATCCACACTTGTGTCATTTGTAAGTTGCTAATCATGTTATATAGCAACTGAGAAGGGGCATAAGGCAGTACTGTAACATCATCCTCAATTCTCTCAATAGTGGTGTATAATATGGGTCTGTCCCAGCCAATGCCATAATGCTGAGAATAATCTCCTTGAGAGACATCAGGAGATGCAGGTGTCCTTGCTCCCTATTGGATCTGCTTCGCTTACTAAATGCCATGTTATCCGCAAGAGAGACTGCAGATTGTCAGTGGTGACAAAGATACTGTGTTTAAATGAATATCTGGTGTTATTTGGAGGCAGCAAGGGGTAGATGTGAGGCAAACAGCTAAGACATGACACAATGAGTGGAATTATTGCGATAGTGTATCTGAAAGTTAAGTGCTACTGGGTGAAAGACGGGATATGATATATTGAATGACATGAGAGGTTGAAGGCATGTTATGTAAGAGCCAATTCCTGTAGGGAAACCAGAAGGCAACAGAACCAAATTTACTGAATGATGGTGAAATTAATAAAGTACCAACAATATTCCACTTTTTCAGCATTTACATTAACACAAATCAGAACTAATGTAAATGATATATATACTTCAAATAAAAATTTGACTTTCACTTTAAATAGTGGATCCAATAAAGTTACATCTTATGTATTCCCAGCATCCATATCACTTCCCACACAACCATGAAACCATGTGCAATTTCACAGTCTCTCCAAGTTGACCCCTAACATACTGGATGTCTCAATTTTCCACTCAAGCCCTTGAGTTGTATCCATCTACAACCATATTACATTGAACTTCCTCTGGAACATCATCGTGAATGTACCTACACCAAACAGCCTGCAGCAATTCAAGAAGGCAGCTCAAGGGCTATTATGGATGGGCAATAAATGCTGGCCCAGCCAGCAACACCCACATCCCCTGAATGAAACATTAGAATGACATACCTACTGTAGGTAAGAGAAAGGTTATAAATAATATGACATATACTACAAAAGATAATGTATCAATAAAGGAAAGTACTTCTGTTGCTATTTTACAGCTTCTTGCCACCAGGGTGCAGTCAAGAAATAGATGCAACTTTCCAAGAGTACTTCCTGTATCTTTTTCCATGTCATATTTACTATTATGCAATTATCAGGATCTTAAATGACAGCTGGTCATATAGCTTATTAACAGCTATAATACCAATTTAAATCTTCCATTAATAAATATATATATTTAAGTAAGTGCTCCCTATCACAGATACAAAACAGTATGACTGCACATTCAGAAGAGTAACTGTGCAATTAATAATACCTTTAATAAATGGTGAACCATTTAAATCTTGAATTGTAACAGATTTTATACTGGTGCTACAAAGCAATGAATTCAAATACTAGTTGCTGTTGTGTAACTTCAGTTAGTTTATCTAGCTGCAGTTCCCTCACGTTTAGTTCAACGCTGGAACAACACTACAACTGGAAGACAAAACAAATTCTACACGTTAGCAAAAATAGACAGCAGAGAGAATCAGTATCGCAGAAAACTGCAGGAGACCTGAGGTGTGAGTATTTAAGATGTAATAAATGTGAAACAGACTGAAAAATCTTTTAAAAAGATGTTACTAAACAGAGTCATCTGAGTAGATCAACGTAGTTTATTAGTTAGAGCTTTTACTGATTATTATGATCAGTAGTCATTTTGGATGGAATCTTATGATGGAATTTATGGTAGAAATGGATGAGAAGTGCAACAAGGCCCATCTTGGCATCAGGAGCAACTCGTTGAATCTTTTGTACTGTTGTCAAAAGGCATGAGAGTCTAACTAGGCAGTGAAGGGTTGCCAATTAAGGACGATTGCAGCTTGTTAAATGCTTTATTAATGCCACAACTTGCCTCATTAATATTCAGTTTTCCATTTCATCATATGTTCTGAATAAGTGATATGTTCAAATTTCTCAATGTAATTCAGAGTGGATACTTGGCGACTTCAGCTCACCACTGACAGTGAACAGCCTCCATGTCGTTCAGCGCCAAACAATACCTCAGGACACAATCCATGGACACCAGTAACATGCATCCTGTCCATAGATGTTAGCATCCAGCATTGGCCAACCTGTCAAAACCATCACAGCACGTCTCTGATTCATTTGTAGGCCACTTAGGAAGAACAGACTTTATTACATGGTGTACCCGATGAAGGGCTTATGCCCGAAACGGTGACTCTCCTATTCCTCAGACCTACTGTGTTTTTCCAGCGCCACACTTTCTGATGAAAGACAGGGTGTACCGTGCTGTTGGAATCTGGGTGGGAAGAGATTGGAGAACAGCAGGCATTTTCGTTTTGATGTAAGGTTTTGGTCACTGAGCTAGCAGAAAACCTTCACCAAGCTACACATGCTGCGACTAAGATGAGGTGGAGTAGAAAATAGGGCTGCTGAAGATGTGATTCCATTGCTTGGGTGGTCAGAAGGAGCCCTCCTGCGAAGTCCTGATATAATGCACTACACCATCCTAGCATGCTGGGCTGTGTACAACTGGAGCAGGAAACAAGGCGATGTGACAGATGCTGAGAACCCAGGGGAATAGGAGCAGTTGTCAAAGAAGAAGGATGAGAACACTGAGATAAAGGAAGCTCTCTTGTGGATAAGAGAGTTCAGATGCATCAGGCACTATAAGACAGACAGAACCTGGTTCCTTTCAAGGTGAGTTAGGTACAAAAGTCTATCATGGCCTGTCAAATAATCATGTTTGTTATGATGCCAACATTTGGTCGACATTGTGAGGAGTGAAATGCATTCTCTAATTGTTTTGTGTTCACATTTGCTGGCCATCAGTAAAGGTTCATGATCCAAAATGTGACATTCCCCTAATGGACAGTGATAAGATGTGAGTATCCAGTAAGTACTGGAGTCAGAGTAGTGGCGACATGGAGAGGTTGTTCAGATGGGATGTAACTAAGAAGAGGTAAACTTGTGGCATAATGATTAAACGGTGACCAGGTTGACAGAGGATTACTTTATGTGCAAGACAGTGTCAGCTTTGGTGAGGAGTCACTGGTCTTGAAACAGTAACTCTGTAATCTTCCCACAGATGTTGCCAGACCTGCTGAGTTTCACCGACAATTTTTGTATTTGTTTCAAAGTGTCAGCAAGCTATATGCCATTAGTAGCATGGCTTTGTGGCCATCATACCATGACACTGCCAGACTGCCAATGCTTGTCCAGGTGCACAGTGCTTTAAAATATGATGCAAGGGCTACTTGTGGATATCCTCAGAGTAGTGAGCTTAACAGAGAAACAATCATAAAGATAAACAGTTTTATCTTTAGTAAGCTAAACATAGCATCAACACTGAAGCCTATCACCCAAACACTCTGTGCCATATGGGACACTGAAATATTTTGCATTTATTGAAAAACCACATATGCAAGTTGTGGATTCAACTTTTCAAGATCAATTTGTACAACTACCTCTATCCAATTGGTGCCACAACATGCTTACAGGAAACTGAGAAATTTGTTGGTAGTGTATTTCATTAGGTACGGAACCCACAGGTGCAGAAAATTAGAAAGAGAGGGAATAGGTAATCTTTAGATAGGTATAGAACTTCTCTGTGAGTTTAACACTCAAATATCAGTGTCCAGTGTTGAATATCAGCAGAAGTGATGAGATTAGACACAGTGCTGTCAGAGTAAAGTCATAGATTAATGGGAAATGAGACTGTTCGCAGGGATGTGAAAAATGTGTAGAAATGCAGCTGCTTTAGGGGATTTGGTAATCAGAGGGTTTTTTTGGCAATCACAGATATTAAACTCCCTAAGTCCCAAGAGAAAAAAATATGAATATATGAGGTCAAACCATGAGGTAAAGGGATAGGAAAACAGCCAGAAGTCATGTTAAATGTTGGAATTTGGTAGAATTGGGTCTACATTCCAATGCCATAATCTTCAGGTAGTTTCTGTAACGAGGGAAAATAATTGAACAGGACCTTATTATCAGGTAATCTTTAGATTACTCTCAGTGTCACATGCTAATAACTCCAAAAACAATGAAGATAGTGCAGGTGAACCTGGGTTTGAGAAGTAGTGCAAGAGGTAGGACTTCAGATTTAAGCCTTTCACCATCTAGGTCTGGTGCTAAGCCAGGGTTTCCCAAACTATGGGACATTTTGGGATTGTGAGCTCCAATGCAGCAATGATCACCATGGAGCTATGTCAGCACTAATAAACTGTGAAGCTCCTTTAAATTAGAAGTTTTATTTTAATAAGTGGACATGACCTAACCAGCTGAACCTTGACATTGAATGCTGTGTGGAAAAACACTGTGCTAAAGTTAATGTTCATATAACTTTTAAAATGTGCAAATGAAACATTCATTGCCCATCCCCACCTCCCACCTCCATCCATGCTGTCACAGCTTTTCCCCAAAAGCAGCACCCTCATTCATGTTGGTCATGGCCACACTCCTCTCCAATACTCTCCAAGATATCTTCCTCAACCTGTCTCCACTCTTTTACTACCTTGGCCCACCCTCCTCACACCCACCAGCCTTTGCCACTCTCACCGATCCACAAGGCAGGTTCACATTCATTGTCAAGCACCAAAATGGGGTCACAATGGCAAAATGTTCATTCTCTATTAAGCCAAACATCAATACACAGATCCAATTTCAAATCTGGCAATGAGGTAATGTTTGAGAGATGTATGGAGGAACTATCTATGTGGTATACGTTTTTTCCCTACGAGTGTATAACTCTGTTGCGATTGTTTGATGATGGAGGAATTTCCATTTGAATCTGCCCAGGATTGTTTTCTTGCTCTATTTAGTGGGGTCCAACTTATAAACGATGAGACTGAGTTTCAGAATTTCTTTGCATCTGAACAGTTCTGTGATAGAACAGACCTCACAAGTCTGACAGGTTGTACCTGTGATGTGGAGGTGTAGGTATTGAACTGGGTTTGACAAAGTTAAAAATCACACAACACCAGTTTATAGTCCAACAGGTGTATTTGGAAGTCCACGCTTTCAGGGCACTGGTTCTGTAGCACTCCGAAAGCATGTACTTCCAAATAAATCTATTGGACAATAACCTGGTGTTGTGCGATTTTTAAAATTGTACCTGAACTGGGACCAATTTTGCTGAGAAAAACTAAACTAGCGCTATCAGGATGAGTTTAAGTTGATTTGGCAGAGAAGAGAAACCAGAGTATCGGAGTAGAGAGCAAAGATAAAGAACAGAAAAAAAATAGTGCTAGCAACAGAATCAAGAATAGCGTAGAAAAAGCAGGAATTGATGGACGAGAAAAGGAAAGCAGATTTGCGTAGTGGAATTCAATTATTCTAGTTCATGCATATTACAGTAATCTTGACCTAATTTCATAATGATATAAAAGCCATCACAGAGACTTATCTTAAACATGGGCAGGAATGGGAACCAAATATTCTTAGTTAAAATCTATTTGGAATGGTAGGAAAAGATAGGTTAGGGAGACAGTATCGATCAAGGTCCAGATTCAGTTTTACAGAAGGACGACACACTTTCAGGTTCAAAGACTGAGTTGCTATGTTTGGAGCAAGGGAATTTCTCACGATTTCAAAAGATGCTTGTTCAGCAAGAAGACAGTTGTTCACCATCTCAGCGGCTGCTGTCATGAATGTGATGTTGAGCCAAATCTTGACTTGCAGATATAACGGCAGGTGTAACTTCAAACATTACGACATGAAGATACTGTTGGAGGATTCAGTGGAGGCATTGGCTTTCTGGACCTTGTCTGGTAGAGACCTGACTCTCTTCTCCACAAATGTTAGGATAGTTTAATATCAGGTACTTCTCCATTTGCATCATACCAGGGACTTCTTTTCCCCATGGTGTTCAACTTATAAAATCTTAGATAGGTACGAAGATATTCTGAAAATCTGAGATTGGGATGTCCAGTGCTGCAGAGGGAAGGTGAGGACTGCAGATGCTGGAGACCAAAGTTGAAAAATGTGGTGCTGGAAAAACACAGCAGGCCAGGCAGGAGGAGGAGAATTGACATTTCGGGCTTCCTGAAGAAGGGCTTATACCCGAAACGTCAAATCTCCTCTCCTTGGATGCTGCCTGGCCTGCTGTGCTTTTCCAGCATCACATTTTTCAACTCATGTCCAGTGCTGCAGGCCACTGTGCTCAGCAGGCCCAGTTTCCCACTTGCAGTTATGAAATAAAGTTATAACAAAGCACTTTAAACATGGCAGAATTGGGAAGAAAATATCCTGATGACAATGTAGTAATAAGGATTTATTGAGGAGAAATAAGAATGGAGAAAGAAAAGAGGAAGTGCCAGTGTCCATCAACGTTCCTTGCATAGTTCCAGAATAGGCTGACATACTGAAGTTTGAAGATAATAACATTCTGAAACCTTTACTTAATATTAACATCAGCCAAATAAAAGTTGACAAGTGAAATGTTGTAATTGCTTGATTGAGAACTTGAAGTGATTTTTACAAGTTGTTTATTCACAGAATTTGAAGCCTCTCTTATTGATACGTCAACGGTCTGTCTGACTATAATGTCCTTAAAACAGCAGTTTGTATTCAAAGAACACTTCTGAATGCATTTTATTTCTCAGCAGTTCCACACTTGCCATTGTTATATGACTCATTGCTCATGTATCTGGTGCATAACTGCGGAATAGCAAGGAAGCAGAGAGTCGTAGACTCATAGAGGTGTAAAGCACGAAACAAACCCTTCGGTCCATCCAGTCCATGCTGACCAGATATCCCAATCCAATCCAGTCCCATCTGCCAGCACCCAGCCCATATCTCTCCAAACCCTTCTTGTTCATATACCCATCCAGATGCCTTTTAAATGCTGCATTTATACTAGACTCCACCACTTCCTCTGTCTGTTCATTCCATACACATACCACCCTCTGTGTGAAAAAGCTGCCCCTTTGGTCTCCTTTATATCTTTCCCCTCTCTCCGTATACTGATTTGTGGCAGGGCTTAATCATTGCACCCTGGTTTTCTTTCTTTTTTGCATGTGTTTTCACTTTTTGGTATTTGGACTGAACTCCTGTGAGTCAACTGCACCTTTCTAACTGAACTGTTCCTCTCTGGGTGGACTAGACCTCTGTAAAGACTTAACACCTGCGTGTGTGCTGGGAGGTGTGCATTTGCTGCATGCTCTACCTTCAGGAATGGACTATGCCTTTGGAAGTGGACCAAACCCCTGTGAATTTACTGCACTTCTACAATGAACTGTATTCTTGTGAGCAGGCCTGGTTCTCTGTGGATGGAGCAGACCTCAATGGAGACTGAACACCCTGCGTGTGCTGGGAAGTGAGCATTTGCTGCATGCAGAGTGGACTCTGCCTGTTTTAGTGGCCTTTGCCTTCAGTCGTGGACTCTGCCTAGGAGCTGGAAACTCTAGTGTGAGGATTTTGTGAATTCTGTTACAGGATGTGGGTTTTGTAATTGATTGTGTTTGGGTGTGGGCCAGAGTGGGCTAGCTAGTACATGGGGCAGCAGAGAGCTGGAGGGTCAATGACCGGTCTAGGGGAAAAGTGGGCTGGGGGGCCAGGGTCTGTTAGTACACAGTGGCCAGGGGCCAGGCAGCTGTCAATGTGTCCACAGCAAAGGTGGTCAGGGGAGGGGCAGCCAGTATGAGGGCTGGCTGGGGGCCAGAGAGTCGGTGATTGGCCTGTAGGCATGCAGGCCAGGAGGGGCTTGCCAGTACACGTGGCAGGCGAGGCCAGGTAACTAATAGCATCCTCATAGGAAAGCCGGTATAGGGCAGATTAGCCAGTACATGGGGAGGCTGAGCCAGACGGCTGACGGCAACCCATAGGAAGGACGACTGTGGGAGGACCAGTCAGTACACAGTGGGGCTAGGAGCTGGACAGCCAATGGCCGGTCGATAGGAACGCTGGCCAAAAGGGAAGGTCAGTCAGTACGAGGAGTAGCTGGATGCTGGAATGCCGACAACCCGACTATAGGAAAGCAGGTTGGTTAGTATGCAGGTTGACCAGGAGCCAATGGCCAATGTCCATCCTGGAGGAAAGTGAGTTGGGGAGGTTCAGTCAGTACACAGGGCAGCTGGAGACTGGAATTCCGCCAACCAGCTTGTACGAAAAGTTGTGATTGGAGGGGTGGAGTTCGAGGGCGGAGGTGCGGGACGTGGATGAGATGCACTGGAGGGCATCTTCAACCACATGGGAGAGGAAGTTGCGGTCTTTAAAGGAGGCAATCTGGTCTGTTCTGTTTTTGCTTATTGTTAACTGTGTGTTTGTAATTTGTACCGTTTTCTAAAATAAAAAAAACAGGAGATTTAGAATTTCCTCAGTTCTAGTTCTGACTCAAAGCTGGCTGACCACAGCCAATGTTACTGTGGGTTTTTGTTTTATATGTTTGTGAGGAACTGGCTCTTGAGCTGGCTTGCCACGGCCAGTGTACTTTGGGCTCCTGGCTCTTGATTGACCTGGCTAGCCACAGCCAGGGGCCCTGGAGGATTTTGTTTGTGGTTTTATTTCTTTGTGGGGAGCTGGCTCCTAAGTGAGGTGGCTAAGACCAGTGTGCCTTGGGCTCCTGGCTCTTCAGCTGGCTCGCTATAGCCAGTGGATTAGGAATTTTGTTTTTGTTTGTTTGTGGGGAGTTGGTTCTTAAGCTGGCTAGCCATATTCAGTGTGCCTTGGGTTCCAGCTCTTGAACTAGTTGGCCTTTGCGCTGACTGGCCACAGCCGATGTGCCTTGGGTTCCTGGCTCTTGAGCTGGCTAGCTTTTGTGTGGACTGACCATAGCCTGTATGCTCTTGGTTCCAGGCTCAAGCTGGTTGGCCACAACCAGTTCCCTGGGGTTGTTTTTCTTTTGTGTTCTTCTTCCTGGGAACTGGCTCTTGAGCTGGTTAGCCACAGCCAGTGATTTGGGAGGAGACTGGCTCTTGAGGTAGCTGGCCACAGCCAGGGGATTGGGAATTTTGTTTTTGTTTGTTTATGGCGAGCTGGTTCTTGAGCTGGCTAGCCACGACCAGTGTGCCTTGGTTCCAGGCTCTTGAGCTGGCTGGCCACAGCCAGTGGCCTGGGGTTGTGATTTCAGTGCCCTTTCTCACAAGCAACTGGCTCTTGAAGTGGTTGGCCACAGCCAATGAATGGAGGGCTCCTGACTCTTGAGCTGGTTAGCCACAGCCAGTGATTTGGGAGGACACTGGCTCTTGAACTAGCTGGCCACAATCAGTGTGCCCTAGATTCCTGGCTTTTGAACTGGCCACAGCCAGTGAACTAGGGATTTATTTTTGTTTCTTTCTTTCTCCCTTTCATTTGTGGTAAACTGGTTCCTGAGCCAGCTGGCCATAATGAGTGTGCCTTGGGTTTCTGGTGTTTGAGCTAGCTGGCTACAGCCAGTGGGTTGATGGGCTCTTTTTTCTTTAATGGAGCTGTACACTTTTCCTTCTCGAGGAATTGATTTTAAGCTGGCTGACGACAGCCAGTGACACTGCTGGTTTATTCCTTTTTTCTTGAGAAATTGGCTTTTTAGCTGGCCAGTTGCAATCAGCAGTAAAGTGATTTTGGAGAAGATATGGGTGTGGAAGATGCAATTTGGCAAATGGGACTTATTCTTTGTTCCACAGTCAGCTGTTTGGACTAAACATTTTTTTACTTGACCTGCTTTAATTCTGGTGCATGGACTGAATCTCCATGGTGGGCCTTAGCTCATTGAGTAGGCTAATTCGTTGTATGGGACTAGGCATCTGGGAGCAGATTGTGGCAGTGAGTGTGGACTGGAACTTATGGGGGAGCAGAGCCTTTGTGTGCAGTACGTGCACCCTGCTGATGGGAGGAGGACCTGCTGTCGGGAGCAACCCCTGCAATCGGAGGCAAGTTCCAGTTTGGGAAATGGATTCTGGGTCAGATGGTGGACTCTGGGAGCGGCCCCTGTGTCGGGAGTTGCCCCCGTTTTATGAGTGGACTCTGCCTGGTGAATGAACTCTGCCTTGGAAGGGACTCTATCCCTCGTGAGTTTTACTGCATTCTTATGTATCTATTGTATCTTATCATGTACTCATTCTGAGGTCCAACTGGCTGACCTCATTGCAATCACTACATCCCACACTCTTTGGGTGCAAGGACATTGGCCGGTTCTATTTTTTTTGCAGCTCCTCCTGAGGCATTTTAGCACTGGGCCAGCCTCCCCCCTCCAACTCTGCCTCTGATGTGGGCGGTATGTAATGCATGGCAGCTTACCTCTGGCGGCTAGTGGGACCTGAAAAAACATACTCTCTTCTTTAGGCGATAAAGGCATTGAGGCAGTGACAACAGTCTTGTCGATCTTAGATTCCAAGATATTTTCAATGTTTGACAAAGAAGATGAACCACTGGGTTCTGGAACAATCGGAAAAGCAGTCAAGGAACCGGCCTCTTACCCATGCAGGGCAATTCCTGTGGTTCCTCCACCAAACTTCACTCCCTGAAGTAAACTGTCTGTCTCACTTCACAGAGTTTTGTGTCCGACAATGGCGTTCCTCTTGCCGTTTCACCCTCCCCACCCCAGGTCTGGGAAAATCAGACTTAACCTGGTGCAGAATCTTCTCCCCATTAGCAATGCAGCTGGAGCTATCTCTGCAGTTGCATGAGGGGTGGTCCTAAAATCAAATCAAATAGGCTGTCGGTTATTTCTTTAATGAATTCTGATTGGATTCCTGATGAAGGGCTTATGCCCGAACGCCTCCGATGCTGCCTAACATGCTGTGACTTTTCAAGCACCACACTCTCGGCTATTTCTTTAAGCCTGCCTGCAAAGGTTGGACAGCTCTTTCTGCCAGATGGATAGTATGGAGCTATCTTTATATGATGAATACCATTCGACTTTAGGAAATACTCAAATTCCTTACTGGTGAACGGTGGCTTACTATCTGTGACCAACACTTTCAGGACTCCATCTATTGCAAAAGATGCGCATAGTTTTTCTATCATTGTCCCTGTGTTTAACAAATTAACTCTATGCACATCCAGCCACTCTGAGTAGGCATCCACAATTACAAAAGAACATTGAACTCAAGAAAGGACCTGCATATCCTACATACAACTGTTGTTGTTGGCACTCTGGGTGCTGCACCACCAACACAGCCATGTCTACATCCAATCCTGGCCACCAGGCATAACATCTCTCCAAACTCTTCATTTTGGAAATGCCAGCATCCAGCAGCAACCTTTGGTCAGGACATTCACTCTTGCTCTCTATAATAACATGCCACCTCTCCTGTGATCTGGTCTCTCCAGGTCCAAAAAGATTTCAATTCTGGGTGTGACAGCCCTTTGCTTTCCTCCATTACTACCAGCTGTTTCAGTTTCACCAGGACCAGACCTTGCTGCATCCAGAAAGTTTAAAACCACATGGACTGTATCAATGGTGGTACTGCCTGTGGCTTATCTGCCAGCAGGAGGCAGCTGAATGCATTCGCAATTGGTACTTCACCTCCCAGATGGTGTTCCAAATTGCAATTATACACACTTAGGATTAGAGCCCACTGCTCAATTCAGCCTAAAGCTATGGGCAGCACTGCCTTGCCCTCTTTAAGTAGATCTAGCAGGGGTTGTGGTCTGTATTTTTAGAAATTTATGTCCATAACGGTATTGGTGGAACTTCCTGACTCAATATGACAGTCAAACCTTCCTTCTCTATGTAGGCATATTTACACACTGCATTAGCCAAAGTCCTGGATGCATATGCTATTGGGCATTCCTCTCCTTTGGGCCATCTGTGAGTTAATACTACCCTGATGCCCCTATGGAGAGGCATCACATGTCAAGACTAGATCTCACTTGTGATCATAATGTACCAACACCTTAGAGGATGATTGTTATTTCTTCACTTCACTGAAAGCTATAGCTTAGCTACCCGGCCATTTCAGAAGCTGTTCCTTTTTAAAGGGTTGATGTAAAGGTGCCAGGATGGAGGCCAGGTTATGGATGAACTTTCTGTAATAGTTCACCAGCCCAAGGAAACACCTAAGCTCCAGACAAATGTGGAGCTGTGGCACCTTTGATTGCCCTCACTGTATCTTCCAATAGGCTGTTACGACACGGGGTAAACCCTCCTGCTTAATTTAAACCAGCAACACAGAAAAAATTTATCCCATGCAGTAATGTATGAAAATTCGAGGGGCCAAGAACTATTTAATGTAAAAATTAAGGACTTTATTTCTTAAAGTATTACAGAGAATAATTACATAACAACTATTTACAACTCCTTCCTCTAACCTACCTTTACTTTGACTCTATAATACTGGCCTGATAAAAATCGCAATTAAGAACTGATTCCTATAGTTGTGTTCAGACACAACACTTCCAGTTTGTACAAATGTTACATTGCAGAGACCGAGTCCTAATGCCCCAGGGATCTAAAGCTGTCCCTTCGTCAACAACTTTCCAGACAGGTATTCATCTACATTGTCCTCCTATTTCTGTACTTACTTTCAAGTGGCATTTGAGAGCAATCGGGAAATTATATTTTTTTTTAGATTTAGATTTACATTACAGTGTGGAAACAGGCCCTTCAGCCCAACAAGTCCACACCGACCCGCCGAAGCGCAACCCACCCATACCCCTACATTTACCCCTTACCTAACACTATGGGCAATTTAGCATGGCCAATTCACCTGACCCTGCACATCTTTGGACTGTGGGAGGAAACCGGAGCACCCGGAGGAAACCCACGCAGACATGGGGAGAATGTGCAAACTCCACACAGTCAGTCACCTGAGGCGGGAACTGAACCCGGGTCTCAGGTGCTGTGCTGTGCCACCGTGCCGCCCATTTGTGGTTCTTCTTGCTAACTTTCTACGTAAGTCCCTAAATTTTGATTGTAGGATCACATCCCCCTTTCCACCTAAGTCACTGCTCCAACGTGGACCACAATATCTGGCCTTTCAATCACTCCTCATAAGAAATTACAATGAAATGTGAAAATAATAAAGCAGCATTGGAGGAGATTTCTTTTACTTTAATAATTACCCGGTATACATTCTGTACATACATATTATGGTGGATAAGGAATTCTAAAAGGAAAACATCCTTCATCAAGATGTTTCCATGAGTCCAAATGAGTAAGAACGCAGTACTAGGTATCATTCAGAAGAATGATGTAGTGCAAATCGATAGTGTTGCACTGGGAGAACATCTGGTTAATGGTGATCATAACATAACTGAAGAAATAAAAGCAAAATCTTCCTTATAATGTAATTAAATTTAATGTAATTAAGGAACCGGACAAAGAAAAGTCAATGGTGCAAATCAAACATAAAAATGTCCATCTGGAAGACAGCAAATTCAATGATTTGAGAAGGGATCTAGCAAAGATAGATTGAAATTAAAGATTGAACAAAAACAATTATAAATTAATGATGACTAGCCTTCAAGGGTGGCAGTTCTGACACAAACCAAAATATTCCTTTATGGTGAATTGAGGGTATCCAAATCCAGAACTCACTGAAAAAATAGAAGAGAGAGGTTAAAATGAAACCGGAGCAGGAGATTCAAGATACAATTGGTACAGATTAGCAGAAGAACTGGCAGATAACAAAGCTTGGGGAAAATTGGTATAGCATATAAGGAAATCATAGAGAAGATAGGAGAAAAGATCAGCAAGTAAAGGGGAATGTCTATAAAGATACAAGTAAAATGAGTTAAGCAAATGGTACCTAAAGTTAAGAACAAAGAAGGATATTGAGGCACTTAAGAGGGTACAGAGACTTCTAATGAGACCTGGATAATTTTCATATTGAACCATCTGCTATCCAGTTAGCTAACGCAACTCTGTAAGGGAATTGGTCACCATGCTTTCATGTTTAGATGCAGAGCAGTGTTGAGACATAACAAGGTTACTCAGAGAATTTAAAAGTGTATGTACTGATAAAGTAGGGTATACAACTTTAGCCACACACAATGTGGTCAAAAGAGAATTTTCTCCTATAAAACAGCATCCCTACCATTTAGGTCTAGAGAACAGGGCCAGCTAAAAGCAATGCAACAAGTTAGAAAACACCATAACTGAGTTCAATTAAAGTAGGTGGGGTTCTCTAGTAGTGTTAGTGTCAGATGGTTCAACCAGATTCTGCACAGACATAAGTAACCATAGTCCAAGAAGAATATAAGGCTGCTCTCTCATTAGAAAGAAAGACAACAGGCGGTGGTTTAACTTGAGCATCACCAGACCTCAGGCAAGGAGAGAGATTGAGGAGGACAGTCTTTCATGTTAACCTCAGCCAATGTGGGAATTGAACGCCTGCTGTCAGCTTTATGCTATATTGCAAACCAGTTGTCCAGCTAACTCAACTAACCAATCCCCAAAGTCTATAGAAAGGTCAGCAAGGTAACAAAGACAGACTCCGCCTAATTTCTCACTGGAAGATGATATTGGCAGAATTGGAAGTGCCATGTTTCTTAATAAAATAAATTTGTTCAAGGAGATACTGACAAGTTTCTTTTAACACTCCAAGCTAAACAAATGTTATGGTCCTTTCCAATGCCAATTTATGTAGTTCTTTACAGTGACATTTAGGAGGGCCACTTAGAACAAATGGAAGTTCTATTTAGAACATCACAAACAACTGATTTAGCGATAAACCTTGTCAAAAGTGAGTTCACAAAAGTGTGGATACCCTACTAGGGCATATCGTGGAATAAGGACAGTTACTATCAAGACTTAACATCTTGACCAATAAGAGTCCACGCATTAACCAATTAGCACTCCCCTCCCAAACAGTATGGCTATAGCTTTCCCTTTAATTTTGTAATTCATGCAAACTGTCCTGATGATTACAAGACTAAAAGCTTTGAAAATAATCTTTTTTTCAGCTATATTCAACACCAAATTTATTCCATGAACATGCAGAATTGGTTAACATCCAAAGCTTATTTCATGGCAACACAAATGATTATCGCTCTAAATAATCCAAAACTGACATATAAGAAATGCAAATGAATACAGGCACATGCATGCATACACATACACACAGACATACACACACACACAATACTTTTGGCTAATAGGTCTTTTTGAAGGCAAATAAAGGATAAGGTTTCAGATGTTGAGACAGCTGTCAGTCTGACATTTTGAAGCAAAATGACAGATGTTGCTGAACACATATAAATCGAAACTGGAGACCTTTGCAGATGCCATCATCCGGGAAATATCAACCAACTCTTCCAGAAACTTCTATTCAACAGCTGCTGGACCACAGGTACAAGTATCACCCCGGACCCATTATGAGTGTTCTTTCTAGAGACAAGAGAGCCAACCTGTGACACTAATTTCCTTCAAAATGCTGGTCAACAACTACTGTAAATAATATCCACACAGACACCACAACCTGACAATCATAAACTCAGTCAGAAAAACAATTACATGGTGTTCAAGCAAGCAAGACTAACAATTAAAAATGGAAAGTTCTTGAAAAATTCAGCAGGTCTCCAACACTTGGTGGAGAAAGAAATAGAGTCAACATTTTGAACCTAATATGACTCTTCTTTGGAACTGTAGGGGCCTAGAAAAATGATGATTTTTATGCTGTTGAAAAAGGGGAGAGGAAGAGCAAGTGTAAGGATGGGCAAAGTGCTCCAGAGCAAAAGATGAAGAGAGTGATTACTAATAGAGATGGTGTATAGATGAACAGTAGTGTTAATGTTAGGTTGTAATGAGATAAAGCAGGTACGCTCTCCAGAGAGCAGACAAAACTAGGGGGTTTGGGGAAATGGGAGTAATCAAAATGGAGGGCTGAGTTCATGATTTGAAGCTGTTGAACTCAATGTTGAGTCCTCAAGGCTGTTAAGTGCCTGAGTGGAAAATGAGGAACAGTTCGTCCAGTTTGTGTTGAGCTTTGTTGGAACACTGAAGCAAGCCAAGGATAGAAATGTTTGCCTGAGCACAAAATTATTTATGAAAATAGCAAGTGATTGGAAAGCTCAGGTCATACTTGTGGATGGAGCAGAGGTGTCTGATAATTGTACTTCAACTTCCTTATCTTTATTCTTTGCTTTCTCCTGCTTCTACCAGGTGGTTTTTGACCTTGTTATGACACAGTCAGAAAAAAAATGCCAGAATATATTTCTTGTAATACCTCAGTTGCCTGATTTTCCCCTGGCTTTTCAACCACCAGTGATCTAGCAATAACATTACTAAGGACAAACTGTATTCCTGGAGCAGAGAGTTTGTCCAGTACTTCGACCACCACTTACCCACTTTTCACCGGACACTCCAATCTCACTTCACATTATGGAGCACTTCTCATCTCACCGTGGAATTCCATATACTGTTATTTTTCCTGGCAATAATCCTTCAGAATTACATATCTCCTCATCTTTTAACATCAATGATTTGACACGCTCCTGTATCTCTTAAAATTGGAATTTCTTTACCTGCACCTCCTGGCATATGCGAGTAAACCTTAGCCTCACAAGTAAATAGTTTAAGAAGATCTGACACTTTCTTCTCAACCAATCCCTGTTCAGGTTCAACATTCTGGTACAGCTTTTTAGTTTTCATGGTTCTTACCTTTGCTACTTCAACAATATTCACTGGTTTATCCTGTTCTCGCACATCCATCTTCCCAGTATTATTTCTAAGCCACCAGCACTACAGCGTCATGTGGCCCACTTTATTGCAGTGAAAACACCTGAGCTTTGTTACTTCACTTTCCCCCTCATGGGTTTACTTTTTACCCAGTGGTAAACTATTTTTAGCATCTTCAGTGAGATCTCCTTTTCCCTTACACAAGATGATTTCTCTTTTCCCCAATTTCTATCCCTCACAGATTGAAATTGATTTCGGAAACCAAAATTTGATTTATGAACCAATTCATCAGCCTTGTCCATTTCAGCTGCTAAACTTGCAATTTTTATTCTCTGCTCTTCCACATGATTTTTCACTGCTTCAAGAATTGAATTTTTGAACTCCTCCAAAATAATCTACTCTCTAAGAGTGTCATATGTTTGGCCTATTTTCAATGCGTTTAACCACCTATCAAAATTACTTTGTTTGATCACTTCAATCTCAATGTATGTTTGACCAAGGTTCCTCCTTAGATTCCTAAAACGTTATCAGTAGGCTTCTGGTACTAGCTCATATGCACATAAGATGGCTTCCTTCACTGTCTCATATTCCCAAGATACCTCCTGAGAGTGATGCAAATACTTCAGTAGCTCTACCTAGCAACTTTGTTTCAATCAACACAACCCACATGGTCACCAGCTGTTTAATTTGTTTGACCATTTTCTCAAATTAAATGAAAAGGTTTTCTACATCCTTCTTGTTGAATTTAAGCAATGCTTATAGAGGTTTGTATAGCCCTATATAGAAGTTTATAAATTCATGAGGGGCTTGGATAGTCAAGGTCTTTTTCCAAGGGTAGGAGAGCCCAAAATTAGTGGGCATAGGTTTAAGGTGAGAGAGGAAAGAATTAAAAGGGACCTAAGGGGCAACTTTTTCACGCAGAGGGTGGTGAGTGCAGGGCAGGAGCTGCCAGAGGAAGTCGTGGAGGCTGGTACAATTATAACATTTAAAAGGCATCTGGATAGGTACATGAATAGGAAGTGTTTTGAGGGAAATGGACCAAATGTTGACAAAGGGACTAGTTTAATTTAGGATATCTGGTCAACATGGACAACTTGGACCGAAGGGTCTATTTCCATGGAGTACATCTCTATGATGCTATAAGTAAAACTTGAATTACATGAGTTCTGGAGATGTGCAATTTCTATCATGCTCTATAACTGCTCCACTGCCAGACTTATTACTACAGAGAGCCAAGATAGCATGGTCAAAGGAGAATCAAGCAATTTTTAAGAGGTTTTGATCAAAGAACCACAGTTTGCTGCCTCTAACTTCACTAAACACTTCAGAATAGCAATCAAGGCGAGTGGTTCAGGGTTGATGTAGTTGCTCTACAAGATGATGAGATGAGCATAGAGAAGCCAATAGGATACTTCTCTAAAGAGCTAAATCAGCATGGAAAGGAATACACTATGGTGGAAAAAAAACTGAGAATTGCTACTGGCTATCAAAGATTTTAAAGTATACATCTGTCATGGCTATAAGAAAGCATTGATTCATGAACCCTTAGCCGTTGTGGAGTAATTCAGAAACTAAAATGCCAGGCTGATTTGGAGGAGTTCCTATTGCAACCCTACAGGTCTATGCTTTGTTAAAGATATAACTTTGTTTGAACTATCTGAGTACACAGAAGATATCAGAGAAACTGGAAAGGTCACAGATAAAAAGACAAAATGAGAATGTATGTCAGTGCATCTGAATACTTTTACATTTTATTTTTGTCTACACTTTGATGAGAAACATTTGAAAATGATGTTTCAGTTTTCAAGGATGCACTGTAAGAGTGGCTTCATTGTTGATCACTTTTGTGCACCTGAGTTTGAAGCTTGTTAAGAATGCCAAGAATGATGCTGACAACCAAAGTATTATTGCTAGTCAGATTCACAGTGTAGTCAACTAGGTGTGCACAGGGATCTGCTCTTACATGTGCACACGCTATACCTGTTGCACTCATCAAAATTGGTGATATTTAAAACCAAAATACTATAAATGCTGAAAGCTTTAAATAAAAAAAGTGCTGGAGAAACTCAACAGGTCTCCAGCATCTACACAGAGAAAGAGAGTTAATACTTTGCCTCCAGTATGACTGTACTTCAGAACAGAGGTAACAGCCATTCCCTGGTTCATTTCTCACACAATGCCTTGACGTATCAGAAAAAAATCTGTCTGGTTTAAAACTTAAACAAAGCTTTGCAGTTAACTGCTAGCTATCTTTTATTGTTGTATTCCCCATGGCAACATCTCAATTCAGAGTCCACTTGGCGAGGACTGGGGAGGAAGGACTGTTATTCTGAACATTTTTTTTATTTTTTGAACTTATTCCTATGATCTGTAATGTTGGATTTCTTATTTCTTTATTTTACTTTTTTTCTCTAAGAATTTGTACAAGGTACCTTCGTATCAAAAATGGTGCCATAAGTGGCAACGTGTAAACTTTCATTGTACTCATTTGAGTACATGACAATAAAGCGAATTCTAATTCTCACTTGCCAACCAATTAGCACTCTCCTCTCAAACAGTATAAATGTTGTTTGCCCTTTACTCTGGTAAGTTTTGTTAAGAGTGCAGGATGAAAAGTTTTGACAAATGTATCTTTCTTCAATAATACTGAAGTGCTGTACCACCAGAAATATTGTTTTGGAATAAATTCATCATTTTGTGTTTATTAAAGAACCTGGTTGATGAATATTTTTTATTGTAAGTCTGATCTGGAGAAATCAAATGAGTGGCCATATCAGGAACTGGGTAAAACAATTATTCCTGGCACAGCGGTGGGACTAGAGAAAGACAATGCACTCTTCCAGCCTCAGTCATAATAGAAGTAGAAAAAGAGGAAGTAGAATGTTTTGTTCATGCTTTAAGAGTTCAGCCAAAGACAAGGATGAGTTTACAAGATTAACAGCCATGAAGACTATGGATAGCAGCATGCTAAACTAAGAATAGATATTTAAATCTGTTAAGTAAACTGGTTTGAGATGTTCAAATAAAGTGAAGCTATATTACTCAACAATCCAACATGAAGTGATAATTTTGTTAATGTAGACTGATGTGAGGCATGATGACCATTAAATTGTTGTCGATTGTTAGAAAAACCCATTTGGTTCACTAACATCCTTTAGGGAAGGAAACTGCCATCCATCTGGTCTGGCCCATATGTGACTTGAGACTCATTCAAGTGAGCAATGTCGCTTACTTTAAACTGCTCTCTGGGCAATTGCAGATGGGCAACAAATGTTGACCCTGCCAGTGATGCCCACATCACATGAATGACTGTAGAAGAGCAGAACATTTAGAGGGAAAGTTAACTCAACCACAGCCAATGAATGAGTTGAAGATTGCATTAGATCAAAGAAAGTGGTCTATAAGGATCCAGAAAAAGGGGTAAGCCTTAATATTGGAAGAATTGAGAATCTAGCAAAGGAGGACTAAGAAACTGATTAAGAAAGGGAAAGAATATAATTGCAAATTAGTAAGGAATAAAGACATAATATGAAAGTTCCTTTTGGTATGTGAAAAGAAAAAGTTTAACTCAGACAAATATGGGCCCATTAGAGACAAAGACAAGAAAATTTATGGAAGGAATCAGGGAAAGGAATCAGAAATCAAACGGTTACTTTGTACATCTTCACAGAAGCAGATATAGAAAATCTCCCAGAAATGCCAGACTACAAAGGGATTTGGGAAAGAAAGGAACTAAAAGAAATTAGTTTTAATAAATCGATAGAGCTTCAAAGTTAACTGGATTGAAAGTTGATAAATCCCCTAAACCTGACAAGCTAGAGTTAGAGTTAATGAATTGATGGTTAACTTTCAAAATTCCACAGATTCTGGAAAGACTCCTGCAGACTGGTGAGTAGTAAACATCATTATTTAATAAGGGAGGAACAGTGAGACTGGAGAATCACAGATCTGTTGATTTCACATCAGTAGTAGTGAAAATGTTAGACTTTGTTATAAAGGATATGATAACTAAACACTTGGAGAAGAATGGTAAATCTGGATACAGGAAATATGGAGTTAGTGAAATCATACAAGGCAAAGTTGGAGGTTTTTTGAGAATGTTATTTCGAACATAAAGGGGAACCAGTGAATGTGATGTAGTTGACTATTCAGGAAGCTTTTGGCAAAGTCCCATAGAAGAATTCAATAAATAAAAATAGAAACATGAGAATCGGAGAAATATATTCACATGGATTGAAAATTAATTGATGGGCAGAAAGCAGAGAGTAGGAATAAATCAGTCATTCTCCGGGTAGCAGGCTTTAGATTAGATTACTTACAGTGTGGAAACAGGCCCTTCGGCCCAACAAGTCCACACCGCCCCGCCGAAGCGTAACCCACCCATACCCCTACATCTACATTTACCCCTTACCTAACACTACGGGCAATTTAGCATGGCCAATTCACCTGGCCTGCACATCTTTGGACTGTGGGAGGAAACCGGAGCACCCGGAGGAAACCCACGCAGACACGGGGAGAACGTGCAAACTCCACACAGTCAGTCGCCTGAGGCGGGAATTGAACCCGGGTCTCAGGCGCTGTGAGGCAGCAGTGCTAACCACTGTGCCACCGTGCCGCCCCACTAGTGGTCTTACATAAGGATCAGTGCTAGGTCCATAACTGTTTACAATTTACATAAATGAATTGCATGACCAAATGTAATATTTCCAAATTTGCTGATGAAATCAAGCTGAGTGAGAATATAACTTATAAGGAGGCTGCATGAGGCTTCAAGAGGACTTGGGCAAGCCAAGTGAATGGGCTAGAATATGGAAGGTAGAATACCACATGAATAAGTTGAATAATGCAAATATAGAGAGATATTCATTTTGAATCATAGAATCTTCTACAGTGTAGAAGCTAGCCATTTGACCCACTGAACACTATCCTAGAAAAAACAGAAAGGTAGGATATTTCTTTAATGGTGAAAGGTTGGGAAGCACAGATATCCAAAAGGACCTGGATGTCCTTGCTCAGGAGTCACTGAAATCTACCAGGCAGGTTCAGCAAGCAATTAAAAAGGCATTTATGGTGCACATGCCTTGCTAGCCTCAATCACAAGGGGATTAAAGCTGCCAGCGAGGCAAGATGGGAGAAATCAATCACCTGACTTGTGCCTTGTTGATAATGGACAAGTAAAAGGGAGAGAAGTGATGAGCTATCACTTCTGAATTCCCAACCTCTAACCAGATTTTGTGGCCATAGTATTTATAGCTAGTTCAGATCAGTTTCTGTTCAATGGTAAACTACTGGATGTTGATTGTGGGAGATTCAACAATGGCAAAGCCACTGAAGATCAAGGGATGTCAATTAAATTATGTTGTTGGAGATGGTCATTGCCTGACATTTATGTGGGAGAAATGTTACTTACCACTTACTCGCCCAAGTCTGAGAGCTTGGTTCAGGGGCAGGGCCACTGTCTCTGGTCAGGGATTGGGTCACTGTTCTCAGGTCAAGGACAGAGTTGTTATGCTCAGGTTGGGAGATGAGTGGTTGGGCCATGAGCCTGGCCAGGAACAGCACTTGGCCCTTGATTTCTGTCCCTGACCCAGAAAACAAATCATTCAATTCCTTTTCATCTAGTTCCATGACTAGCACAGATAATGTGGCATTAGTGATCTTCTTTGTTGTGACACCAAGCTAGGACAATATATCACAGCAAATCAATGCACAGGAAGCAGCAGAGAATCAGTGCACATCACAGACTTAGAACATAGAACATTACAGCGCAGTACAGGCCCTTTGGCCCTTGATGTTGCACTGACCTGTCATGCCAATCTGAAGCCTATCTAACCTACACTATTCCATGTACGTCCATGTACTTCAGACTTAAGCTATCATTTTTCATAGAATCAGACACTTTTTCTGCAGGATCTATATTCCTCTTGTAACCATCATCACTATTTCCATCAAGGCTGAACCATAACTAAAAGATTCTTCCAGGCTCAGCTACTCGCAAGAAAAGCATAATATTTAAAGAGCACAAGCTGGCTACTAGCGAGATCAGTATCTGGGAGATGGTTCCCGCAAATCTGCAAGAGAGCCAACATTCAAGCAGATGGCAGTTCTTGATTGGTAACTGAGGTCATGACAGATCCAGAATTAAAGTTGTTGTTTGAACTAATCTTTCTGAGAGATGGAAGAAGTGGGTACTGGAGATGCTGGAGATTAGAGTCAAGATTAGTTCTGGAATGCTCCAGACACAGCACAAATGTTCTGTTTGTGGGGCAACTTTTCTCTGACTGTGAGACTTGTGTGGCAGATTTGTAAATCAACCTTTTGTACCTGAGCCCACGTGCAAATGGAATAGGTATAGAGGATTAGAGGGACAAATTCTTAGCTCAAGACATGTTTGGGGAAAGCGAGAACTCATTCGCTAGGCAGTGACACCACTACTGAGACAAGTGTTGAGATGTATTTCACCTGAACTATGCTGGGCTGTTGTTCTAGCGTGTCATAGAGTCAGTTATGTGTTGTATTTTTGTAGTTTTGTGTGATGACTAACAGTGTTCATCTTTCTGCTTGAGATGAGCAGAAGAAAACGCATAGCTTAAAAGACAAAGGCCAGTGGAATAGTTCCATTCCGATCCTTCTTAATTCCTATAGAGGAGGAAGCATTGGAACTGGTAGGGCAGCAGAGCAGCCACTCCATTGCTGTGGGCAAGGAACAAGTTCAAATCTAAAAGACTAAGTGTTCCAGTGCCCATACATCAGAAGATTTCTGCCAAATCTTCTCCTCTCTTTCCTGCCTTTGATTGCCAATGCCTATGCCAATCTAACCTCCTTAACCTTAACTCTCTCCAACCTCCCTGAAAAGCACACTGGCTCTCAAAATAGCTGTGAGGCAAGACAGCATTGCCAGCCCTTTTCATCAGGAGAGGCTCCGAATCCTCACAGTTCCCATATGCTATTTGCTAAATTCAAAATCCTTCAAAAATGCTGTCAATTTGTTAATTAATTGACATAATTATCTTCTCCCTGTGACGTCCTCCCACCATGCTGGTCACTGTTAAGAATACCGATCACTAACTTGAACAAGTTGGACTTCCAATCCAAAGTCTTCCACTTGAATACCTTGCCCACTCATCCTCAAAAGTGTCAGTAAATTTAATCTGTTGTCTTGTTGTAGATACTTGTTACGCAACAAATGAGTCAAAATTCCTGGCTCGAATTAAGCAACAAATTATTGAAAAGATTCTCGCAAGCAGCGATGCCTCATTCTCGATGCTGTGCACTGAAACTTGTTACAAAGTGAGATGACCAGTCAGAGAATCATAAATGAATTAGACTATTTTTAAATGTATTACTCTTTAAATAGAAAATGCCAATATACTTCATGAGATTGTTGCCAATATTATCACTTGAAATGCAATCACATGTTCCATAAGAAAACTGGCAGTGAATTCTATCACAACATCATCTCAAATAAGATTGTGAATGACCTATTTTGCTGAGAATAGCTGACAGATAAATGTTCGCCAAGAAAATAAGAACTTCTTTCTTGTTCATCAACAAACAAAGCACATAATACCTTTCACATTCATGAAGGAGCTTGGTGGGGCCATAAATTAATGCCTTATCTAATCTATCTTAATTTTAGACGCATGGACAAGTAGTATATAAGTAGCAGGCACTAATTTCAAGAGTGCGCTGGCATTAGATGAGAAATCAGCTGAAAACTACACATATTTTGATTTACTGAAGTGTTCTATATATAGTTTAATGTAATAAAATGCTAGTCAGAAAATCAACTTCCAAAATAAAGGTGATTAATGTGTTATGGACCAGTCTAAACCCCTTCAAAATATAGAGTCGAGAATGTGATGCTGGAAAAGCACAGCAGGTCAGGCAGCATCCGAGGAGCAAGAGAATTGACGTTTCGGGCATAAGCCCTTCATCAGGAAGTTTTCTGATGAAGGATTTATGCCTGAAATGTTGATTCTCTTACTCCTCAGATGCTGCCTGACCTGCTGTGCTTTTCCAGCACACACTCTCGACTCTGATCTTCAGCATCTGCAGTCCTCACTTTTCCCTTTCAAAATATATCAAAGAGATAGCCTCGACGCTAACTTTTATCTTATTTGAAGGCAAGTGTAAGTTGTTGTTTTCCAGCTATGACTTGATTGGTCAAACTTGGCTTTCAGCAAAACATACTTTATTCTAAAATCACAGTTAAAATACAAAAGAAATAATTGGCATAACTTTAACTCTATCAAAATACCTAAAATAAGACATTATTTAACTACTACTCATCAAATGTTCCAATAATTGCAGCAATTCCATAAACATACCCTTGGCAAAGGCAAATTCAGCAAAACAGATCTCCCTTGCTTGCTATCTCCTCCAGTCCAGGAGAAGGAATCTAGCAGCAGAAAGAGAACTCAGGCTTTTTGCAACAGCAGAGAAAAATCAAGCTGTATTGAACAGCGTCAACTCCAAAACCCCAAACTCAACAACTGAGAGCCTGATTCTATCTACTCGTGCTTTCAAAAAGAAGCAAAGTTATTTACTCTGCTTTTCATACAGCAGATACCGGGGACCAAGTTTTCAATGCCTCTCTTCAAGAGAAACAGGCTAAAACAAATCCCCCTTAAAGGCACATTTCATCACACATTTAATATTACAACAAATATTTATGGATTTTTAGGATTTGGTATTATATTGTACAAAACAATCTGGTACAGTCAAAGCATAATAAACAAACACTCAAACATTGTGGATCTGTAGACTGTTGGCAAGAACTTAACACCAACATTTTCAAACCAAATCATGAGCAAAAATGTGAATGAATCGCCAATTTGGAATGAAATTGAAAGTGGAGACTATAATTGAACATGGTTAAAACTGCATGGAATATGTTGATTTAATATATACAAAGAATTAACACAACAAGAAAAAACAACCAGTTAAGGGTAATGTAGTGATTAAAATCTGAAATATTCAGCAGTGTGCTGCTAATTACAAACAACCCAAGAATAAAAATCTCACACTATTGTACTAGAAGTTGCTATCAGAGGTTGGGCTAATGTACACTGTCAGGAATATGGAAAATCTGAACTATGCAACTAGTTATGCTCTGGCTGAACTGCAAATTCATGATGCCTGTGAGCATTAAATTCCTCACTAAGCTGAGCACAATAATGTAAAGTTATATTTTTAAGGATTAAAAATTGGTGCTAAAATGTTATATAAATATAAATAACTATGATGGACAGAAATTTTATGATATCATGAAGCATTTATCAAGCTACAATTTATAAGATTATTCCAGGGCTCTACAAAATTTCTTTGGTGACTTTGAGACTGGTATGAGTTTCATTGTATGTGCTGTGTTCATTGTCTAGATAAATAATTCTGCAGTCATCAGTGATAACTAAATGTGTAGCTCTAGCTAACAAATGATCATCCCAATTCAGAACTTTGAGTCATCAGCACAGGAATGAAGAATTGTTGCATTAGGGCACCTTACTATGCATCCAGTTTAGATAAGCAGAAGATTATTGACAAGGGATACTAAAAGATCACAAATAGAATGAAAGATTTTTAAGTTAATGAAGTTGAAGAAATTTCAATATAGTGCTAAATCAGTTTACGTGGATGCACCTGTAAGTATATAAACACAAGACACTGGTGAGGAGATAAATATTTAAAATAAGTTTTGCCCAGACCTAATTGTTGTTGAGAATTTAGCAATGAGTTACTGCAGTAGTCCATGTAATAAAGGTGTTCACAAAGTGCTGTTAGGTCAAGAACCAGCAATGGTGGAAGAGTGCAATGTTTTTCATTCAAGTGATGTATGAGTTAGAGGTAACGATGGCAATATTGCATTTCATTGTCTCCTTGTCCTATCTCCTTGCCCTCGATGTGATCGCAAGTTTGTAAGGTGCTTTCAAAGAAGTCTTGTTGAGTTACTTCAGCGCATCTTGTGTATCATGGGCAAGATGATCTCTGTTGATGAATGGAATTAATATTTAAGTTAACAAAGTAAAATTCTGGTAGGCTGCTTTGTCCGAGATGGCATTGAGTTTTTTGAAGGTATTTGAAGATTGCATTATCCAGCCAAATAGACCCTAAGACCATAAGAAATAGGAACATTACGTGGCTGTTTGGCTCAGAGAGCCTGTTCCACCATTCAATAGGATCATGGCTGATCCAGCATTCCTCACGTCCACTTTGCTGCCATTTTTCCATAATCCTTGATTCCCCTGCTGATCAAGAACCTATTTCAGCTTTGAATCCAAAGATGTTATGGTCGAAACCAAACTCCATCAAAATATGTCAAGATAGTCTAACCCCTACCTTTTTCTCATTTTAAAGGTAACTGTAAGACATTGTGTTCTAGCTGCAATTCAATTGGTCAAACTACCAGGCTTGAAACTAAACACACTTTATCTGTACATTATAATTAAAATACAAACAAAATAAAAATTAAAGAATTGGCTTACCTGTGACTATTTAAATGCTTAACAAAATAATATATATATTAACTACTAATGAATTGTCCCAGTCTAGTAACATCCCATAAACACACTCTTGGCAAAAAGCAAATTCAGTACAACAGATTATATTACATTCAAATTTTGCAGTAGGAAAAGAACCCCAGCTTTTAGCTGAAACAGACAGAGAGAGAAATAAGAGTTTCCACATCCATTCTTAATATCCAAGCAACTGCTCCTGCAGACTAAAACTAAAAATCCTGGTTCTGTGGGAGCTTGACCCTATCCATTTAGACTACTTCTACTATTCCAATTTTTAAAAAGAACCTCACAGCTATTTACTTTATTGGCTATGGAGCAAGACTACTCACTATCTTTGTCTCAAACTTTCTTCATAAAAAAATACACCTTATAAAGCCATAGTATTGTCACAAGGAGTTTGCCTCACAGCTCTACGTGAGAAGGAATTCCAAAGAGGCACAACCCTTAAAGAAAAGAAATTCCTCCTCAACTCAGTCTTAAATTGGCACTGCTTTATTCTGATACTATGCCCTCTGGATCGAAACTACCTCATGAAGAGAAACATCTTCTCAGTCAACCCCTTTTAGAATCCTATACGTCTCAATCAGATCACCTCTCATTCTTCTAAACTCCAATGAATAGAGTCCCAATCTGTTTCATTTTTACTCATTAGAAATCTCTCCAGACAGTGGATCATCCTAGTGAACCTTCTCTGAACTACCTCGAATAAAATGATATCTTTCCTTAAATAAGGGAACCAAAACTGCTCATAGTATTCCAGATGTGGTCTCAACAACACCTTACATAGATGCAGTAAGACTTCCCTACCCCATACTTCAAACCCCTTGAAATAAGGTCCAACATTCCATTAGCCTTCCTGATTACCGACTGCACTTATATGCTTGCTTTCTGGGTCCTGCATAAGTATCCCAAAATCCCTTTGTATCATAGCTTTCTGCTGTTATTCTCCACTTTAATAATACTCTATTCTCTTATTATGCCTTCAAAATGAACTACTTCACAGTTTCAGAATATCACAGTCTTGGCAGATGGTGAAAGTCTTCAAAGAGTTGGGAAATGAGTTCCTCATCACAGAATCGCAGTCTCTGACCTGCTCCAATAGCCATAGTAATTATATAGGTGGCCCAGTTAAGTTTCCGGTCAAAGGTGACATCCAGGATATTGATGGTCAAGGAATTTTACAATGTTAGTACCATTTAATGCCAGAAGTGGTGATTACATTCTCTATTGTTAAAGGTGTAATTGTTCAGTACTTGCGTGACTTGAATGTTACCATTCATTTTACCTCAGCCTGAATTTTGAGCAGGTGTTGCACTACATGAACACAGACTGCTTCATTAACAGAAGTTATGAATGGAACTGGATACTGTGCAGTCATCAGCCAACTACCCTATTTCCGACTTTGCGTAGCAGGAGGGTCATAAATAAAACAGCTGTAAGTAGAATCAGGACGGATAAGATGGTTTTCATCTGAACCATGTCACAATGCTGCTCCTTTAACAAGGTTATGTTGTCCTTGGTCCTTTTTCTCAGAGGGGTCATAAATGCAGAGTTGCCGGGAGTTTTAGGATGAGTTTTAGGGCTAATTTGATTATAGCTAACAGATACTGCCTCAGGAAAAAGGCTTTCAAATCTAAAAAACACTTGTACAGTAAAAGGGGATAGGTGGTTCTCCCAGCTCAGCTTATCTCTGGTTTGGGTTTGGTTTGGTTTAGCAAGCAGTCAGTTGTGAAGCTGTTGGATCAAAGAAGCAAGCCCATGCTAATTCTCACTCTCTCTGACATCTCTCTTGTAAGACCCTGCATTTGATGTTTCCTTTTTTTGCCAAGGGGATTGTTGCAAGTACTTGGGAGAATCATCATTATTTGGATCAACATCATTAAGTCGGGACAATCTGTTGGGTTTCAGAGAAGTTAAGTTATTCTAAATTCTGTCCTCTTTTGTATGTGTTTCATTCGGTAATCTTGCAATTAAATTTGGTTTTGTTTAAAACTAAATGGTTGGGCCAGCTGCATCACTCCTGAAATATCCACTATACATCTGCTTAAAACAACTAGCAAAGTTAGGGTCGGGGCTACTTTCTTGAAATGTTTTGAGGAGGTCTGGCCTGGTCCGTAACAGACTGGGGCCTCTTTGCGGGATTTGTTTTATAGTTCAGGTTTGGGGTAAAGGTTGCTGTACTCGAAGATAGCAAGTGGTAGGTTTAGTGTCTTATGTTCCAGGTGTTGAATTCAGTTGGTTTAAATAGTGTGTGGGATAGCAAGTTCTTTCAATCACCAAGACTTTTCTAGGGATACAAGAAGTGACTTTGGGGGCCTTGGAAAAGGTGAGTCAAGCCAAGCTGCTGGAATTTGCAGAAAATCTGGAATTGGAGCTGCCTCCTTCCATGAGAAAAGCAGAGATAATTACAGCAATAGCTCAGCATTTGAATTTGTTGGAAATGCCATCAGAATCTTTGAAGATGACGCAACTTCAATTGAAAATGAAGCAGTTTCAGTTAGATGCAAAAGACAAGGAAAGGGTAACAGAAATGAAACAGTTTGAATTACGATTAAAAGCAAAGGAAAGGCAGAGAAGAGATGGAAAAGGAAAGAGAGGAATGGAAGAAAGAAAGAAAGAGTGGGACTTTGAATTTCAGAAACTGGCACTTAAACAGGAATGTCAGCCTAAAGGTTTGGAGGTAAAGACTGATGGTAAGCTTAGTGAGGAAGAGAGTGAGGATGAGCAAACCCATGATAGCCAAAGGCCTGATGAGAAACTGTTTAAATATATTCAAGCATTGCCTAAATTTCATGAGAAGGATGTGGAAGCTTTTCTCATCTCATCTGAAAAGGATGAGATGGCTAAACAAATGCGTTAACCAGTCATCATGTGGGTTTTGTTGATCAAAACAAAACTTGTAGGTAGAGCTGGTGAGGTATTAAGGGAGGCACAGTGGCTCAGTGTTTAGCACTGCTGCCTCACAGCACCAGGGACCTGGATTAGATTCCAGCCTCGGGTGACTGTGTGGAGTTTGCACATTCTGCCAGTGTCTGCGTGGGTTTCCTCCGGGTGCTCCAGTTTCCTCCCATGATCTAAAGGATGTGCAGGTCAGGTGAACTGGCCATGCTAAATTGCCTATAGTGTTAGGTGCATTAGTCAGGGGTAAATGTAGAGAAATTAGTCTGAGTGGGTATTCTTCAGAGGATCGGTGTGGACTTCTTGGGCTGAAGGGCCTGTTTGCACACTGTAGGGAATTTAATATAATCTAAAAAAACATCACTATCAGAGGACGTATCTGGGGCATTTGAGGAAGTGAAGAAAGGCATCTTAAGTGCATTTGAGCTTGCGCCAGAAGTCTACAGAAGTGTTTCAGGAATTTAAGGAGTGTCCCTGGTCAAACCTACACTGAGTTTGAAAGGATTAAACAAAGTAATTTTGATAGGTGGATAAAGGGTAATAAAAACAGAGCAAACCCATGACAGTCTTAAAGAGACTTTTTTTTGGGAGGAGTTCAAAAATTCACTTCCTGAAGTAGTGAGAACTCATGTGGAAGAGCAGAGACTTAAAATGGCAAGACTAGCAGCTGAAATGGCAGATGATTATGAATTGGTCCATAAATCGAAATTTGGCTTTCAAAATCAATTTCAATCCATGAGGGATAGAAATTGGGGAAAAGAGAAATCCTCACGTTGAAATGGAAAGATAGATCTTGGTGAAGATCATAAAGATAATCTACCACAGGATAAAAAAGAAACCATTGAAGGGGAAAGGGAAGTTAAAAAGCTCCAGTGATTGCACTGCAATAAAGTAGGCAATAAACCAGAGTGTTGGTAGGTTAGGAAAGCACTGAAGTCAGATGTAGGAAAGCAGGATAAACCAGTGAATTTTGTTGGAGTGGTAACAGAAAACACAATGGAGACTAAAAAGCTGCACCAGAAGGTACAACCTGGTCGGAGGTTAGTTAAGGAGGAAGTGCCAGATCTTCTTAAACCATATACCTACAAAAGTAAAGTTTATTTGCATAGGCCAGAAGCAGCAAGTAAAGAGGTTACAATATTAAGATGGACAGGATCTTTTCAATTTTGATGTTGAAAGATGAGGGGATATGTACCTCAGAAGGATGATTGCCAGAAGAAGTACTTGTAACAGGAATTCAGTGAGACAAGAAATGCTCGATTATGTAGAGTGAAGTTAGAGTGCCAGTGAAGAGTGGAAAAGTCATGGTAGGAGTACTGGACAAACTCTCAACTCTAGGAATACAATTTGTTCTTGCTAATGATATAGCCAATTCACAGGTAGGAGTGCTGCCTACTGTGGTTGAAAAGCCAGTGGAAACTCAGGCAACTGAACTATTGCAGGACACATATCTTGGGGTTTTTCCTGACTGGGTGGTAATGAGGTCACAAAGTCACCAGTTGAAGTGGAGATCGAAGAGTACAGATAAGAAAGTTGAAGTGGAATTAGCAAAGACCTTGTTTGATCAAATGGTTGATGAAACCAAGAGCAGATAGATGACAAAGCATACATCTTCAGCTCAGATAAATTAACTGAGTTACAGCATGAGATGAAAATTTAAAGCAATTGTGTCAAAAGGCATGCACGGAAAAAAGAATCCCAATGCACTCCTGAATGCTACTATCCTAAAAGTGATATATTAATGATGAAATGGAGACCATCACATATTCAGGCAGATAAGAAATGGGCAGAAGTTCATCAAGTCGGATTGCCGGTGGGTTACAGAATAGAGGTGCTGCAGGTGGCACATGGACTACCAGTAAGGGGTCTTTTAGGGATGAGAAAAACTCAAGCTAAAATACAAAAACATTTTTACTGGCCTGGACTGCACAAGGATGTAATTGAATTTTGCCAGACATATCATTCATGTCAGGTAAATGGAAAAACAGGCAGTAATAAAACTCGCACATTTAATACCTATTCCTGCATTTGAAGAAACTTTTACAAGAGTCTTAATTGATTGCGTAGGACCCCGATCTAAAATGAAAAATGGGAATCAGTATTTGCTAGCAATATTGGATATGTCTATTAGATTTCCAGAGATTTTATTATGTAATAAGAGGAGTTACACCCCTTTTTCACTAGATATGGACTACCCATAGAGATATAATCAGATCAAGGGTGAAACTTCACGTCAAAATTATTCAAGGAGTTATGGACAGCTTAGGAGTAAAACAACCAAATCTACTGGATACCATCAAGAGTCGGAGGTGCCATTAGAAAGGTGGCATCAGACATTAAAAACCATGTTGAGGGCTTATAGTCAAGACTATCCAGATGATTGGGACAAGGGAATTCCATTTGTACTTTTTGTGATCAGATATGCATCAAATGACTCAACCAAATTCAGTCCATTTAGAGACAGAGTCATAGAGATGTACAGCACGGAAACAGACTCTTTGGTCCAACTCATCCATGCTGACCAGATATCCCAACCCAATCTAGTCCCACCTGCCAGCACCCAGCCCATATCCCCCAAACCTTTCCTATTCATATACCCATCCAAATGCCTCTTAAATGTTGTAATTGTACCAGCCTCCGCCACTTCCTCTGGCAGCTCATTTCATACACGCACCACCCTCTGCGTGAAAAAGTTATCCCTTAGATCTCTTTTATATCTTTCCCCTCTCACAATAAACTTATGCCTTCTAGTTCTGGACTCCCCCACCTCAGGGAAAAGACATTATCTATTTATCCTATCCAAGGCCCTCATGATTTTGTACACTTCTATAAGGTCACCTCTCAGCATCCGACGCTCCAGGGAAAACAGTCCCAGGCTGTTTAGCATCTCCCTATAGCTCAAATCCTCCAACCCTGGCAACATCCTTGTAAATCTGTTCTGAACCCTTTCAAGTTTCACAACATCTTTCCGATAGGAAGGAGACCAGAATTGCACGTAATATTCCAACAGTGGCCTAACCAATGTCCTGTACAGCCGCAACATGACCTCCCAACCCCTGTACTCAATACTCTGACCGATAAAGGAAAGCATACCAAATGCCTTCTTCACTATCCTATCCACATGCGACTCCACTTTCAAGGAGCTATGAACCCTGCACTCCAAGGTCTCTTTGTTCAGCAACACTTCCTCAGACCTTACCATTAAGTGTATAAGTCCTGCTAAGATTTGCTATCCTGAAATGCAGCACCTCGTATTTAGCTGAAATAAACTCCATCTGCCACTTCTCAGCCCATTGGCCCATTTGATCAAGATCCTGTTGTAATCTGAGGTAACCTTTTTTGCTGTCCACTACACCTCCAATTTTGGTGTTATCTGCAAACTTACTAACTGCACCTCTTATGCTCGCATCCAAATCATTTATATAAATGACAAAAAGTATTGGAGCCAGCACCAATCCTTGGGACACTCCACTGGTCACAGGCCTCCAGTCTGAAAAACAACCCTCCACCATCACCCTCTGTCTTCTACCTTTGAGCCAGTTCTCCCCGTATTCCATGAGATCTAACCTTGCTCACCAGTCTCCCATGGGGATCCTTGTTGAACGCCTTACTGAAGTCCATATAGATCACACCTACCACTCTGCCCTCATCAATCCTCTTTGTTACTTCTTCAAAAAACTCAATCAAGTTTGTAAGACATGATTTCCCATGCACAAAGCCATGTTGACTATCCCTAATCAGTCCGTGCCTTCCAATTACATATACATATACATCCTGTCCCTCAGGATTTCCTCCAACAACTTGTCCACCACCGACATCTGGCTCACTGGTCGATAGTTCCCTGGCTTGTCCTTACCACCCTTCTTAAACAGTGGCATCACATTAGCCAACCTCCAGTCTTCCGGCACCTTGTGACTATTGATCAGCAAGGGACCCAGCAATCACTTCCCTAGCTTCCCACAGAGTTCTAAGGTACACCTGATCAGGCCCTGGGGATTTATCCACCTTCATGCGTTTCAATGCATCCAGCACTTCCTCCTCTGTAATATGGACATTTTTCAAGATGTCACCATCTATTTCCCGACATTCTATATCTTCCATGTCCTTTTCCACACTAAATAGTGATGCAAAATTAGTTTTTGGGCATGAAGTGAGAGGACTGCTAAAATTAATTAAGGAGAAAATGGTAAGTCAGAATTTAGAGACCACATATTTAGACTATGTGTCAAATGTCAGGGAACAATTAAATAAAGTGGACGAGTTGGCTAGACAACATTTAAAAGTATCACAACATTCAAAGAAACGGGAATCAGACAAGAAATCAAAAACACGCAATTTTGCTATTGGAGATAAGGTGTTAGTGTTACTTCCAGTGATAGGTGAATTTTTAAAAGCAAGGATTAGTGGACCTTATCAAGTTGAAAGGAAATTGAATGAGATGATAAGGACTCCTGACAGAAAGAAATCTAACAGTGTGCCATGTGAATATGCTCAAAAAGTAATTTGATAGGAAATGAAAGCCAAAGGAAATGTTCAGATGATTCTGAATTTGAAATTCCTCAAATTAAACTGGACAATGAGGAAGTGGTCAAAAATTAGGGTTCAGGCTATTTTCTTGTAATGTTTTGAAGGGATCTGGCCTGGCCCATAATAACCATGCCTGGGCTATTTTCTTAACAACCACATAACTAGTAAAATACAGAGGATTTTAAATTAAATAGTTGAGGCAAAGTACCAAATTTGAAAAGATATGATCAAAGATAGAGCCAAAGCCAAAGAGAAAAGTATTAATACTAGGAATGATAGGTATAATGTGACAGGAAGGGATAAAAGAGTAAGACCTAAGAGTAAACCAACATATGAGATGGGAATTTACAGAAAGAATAAAAGGAGAAAACTAAAGACTCTTCATGGAAAGTTAGAGATCTGACCAATGTAGGCAATGATAAGATTTGTGGTGGAATCAGTTGAAAAGTCCAATGAAACCTATCCCAACATCAGGAGTATCATTCCATCGGTTATGCTCTTGCTGAGTGGCAATGTGGGTTTCTCACTAAGCAGTGGCGCGTTTCTCACTAGACAGTGGTGAGTTGCTAATTAAGGGTAATTAGTGCTTTTCAAACACTTCACTAATAGACAAACTTAACTAAGTAATAGAACAGCGTTTTTTTTAATCAAACATACCTCACAAACTAGATGCCAGAAATTCCGACATGGAAATCAGAGTGGATAACTGATAACTCATTGCTGTGTAGTGCCTCCATTTTGCTGGGGGTACCAGTACCAAATTGAAAAAAGAAGATACAATGTAGCAAAGATTAAGATTAGTAGTAAATCAGAGGATTGGGAAAGTTTTAGAAGTCAACCAATGATGCACGAAAAAAGAGACAAGGTAAACTATGAATGCAAACTAGAGGGAGTGGGAAAGACAAGAAACATAATGATATCTCAAGAAGAAATGTTCTAGAAAAATGTCTCCGATCGTATCTTTGGGGTCCTGAAGGGAGAGGGTGACCAGCCTCAAGTCGTGGTCCATGTAGGGACCAATGACTTAAGTAGAAAGAGGGATAGGGATGTAAGGCAGGATTTCAGAGAGCTAGGGTGGAAGCTGAGAGCTAGAACAAACAGAGCTGTTATTTCTGTTTGTTACCCGTGCCACATGATAGCAAGGCAAGGAATAGGGATAGATACCAGCCAAACACGTGGCTGCAAGGATGGTGCAGGAGGGAGGGTTTCAGGTACTTGGATAATTGGGGCTCATTCTGGGGAAGGTGGGACTTGTATGAACAGGAAGGTCTTCATTTGAACCAGAGGGGTACTAATATCCTGGGTGGGAAATTTGCTGGTGCTATTCGGGTGGGTTTAAAATAGCTCAGCAGGGGGATGGGAACCTGAGGTGTAGTTGCAGTGCACAGGAGGATGAAAGTAGGGAGGACAGGGACAGGATTTCAGGGTCATGGGAATGTGCCGGCAGATAGCGAAGTGGTTTGAAGTGTGTCTACTTCAACGCCAGAAGTATCCGAAATAAGGTGAGCTTGCAGCATGGATAGGTACCTGGGACTTCGATGTTGTGGCCATTTCGGAGACATGGATAGAGCAGGGTGATGAATGGATGTTGCAGGTTCCAGGATTTAGATCTTTCATTAAGAACAGGCAAGGTGTTAAAAGAGGGGGAGGTGTGGCCATGTTAGTCAAGGATACTATAACGGTGGCTGAGAGAACTTTTGACGAGGACTCGTTTACTGAGGTAGTGTGGGCTGAGGTTAGAAACAGGAGAGGAGAGGTCACACTACTTGGAGTTTTTTTTAAATAGGCCTCCGAAGAGTTTCAGGGAGGTGGGAGAGAGGATTGGCAAAACTATTCTGGGTAGGAGTGAAAGGAACAGGGTGGTCATTATGGGGGACTTTAACTTCCCCAACATTGACTGGAAATGCTATAAATCTAGTACGTCAGACGGATCAGTTTTTGTCCAATGTGTACAGGAGGGTTTCCTGACACCATATGTCGAAGGGCCGACAAGAGGGGAGGCCACACTGGATCTGGTGCTTGGTAATGAATCAGGCCAGGTGTTTGATTTAGTTGTAGGTGAACACTTTGAACAGAGTGACCATAATTCAGTTACATTTAGTTTAGCGATGGAAAGGAATAGGCACATGCCACAGGTCAAGAGTTATCGACGGGGCAAGGGCAGTTATAATGCGATTAGGCAAGAATTAAGATGCATAGAATGGGGTAGCAAAATGCAGGGGATGCAGACAATGGAAATGTGGAGCTGGTTTAAGGAACAGATATTGCATGTCCTTGATAGGTATGTCCCTGTCAGGCAGGGAGGAAGTGATGAAGTAACGGAACCATGGTTTACTACAGAAATTGCATCTCTTGTTAAACAGAAGGAGGCTTATGTGTTGATGGGGCAAGATGGTTCCAATGAGGCGATGGAGAGTTACAGATTAGCAAGGAAGGATTTAAAAAGAGAGTTAAGAGGAGCAAAGAGAGGACACGAGCAGTCTTTAGCAAGTAGAATAAAGGAGAACCCTAAAGCTTTCTATAGGTATATGAGGAATAAAAGAACGACTAGGGTAGAAATAAGGCCACTCAAAGACAGAAGTGGGAAGTTGAGTTTGGACCCCGTGGAGATCGGAGAGGTGCTAAGTGAACATTTCTCATCAGCTTTCACTCAGGAAAAGGAGAATATTGTAGAGAAGAAGAATGAGGTACAAGATATTAGACTAGAAAGGATCGAGGTTAGTTATGAAGAGGTGTTATCAATTCTAGAAGGAGTGAAAGTAGACAAGTCCCCTGGGCCTGATGGGATTTATCAGAGGATTCTCTGGGAAGCTAGGGAGGAGATAGCAGAGCCTTTGGCTTTGATATTTGAGTCGTCATTGTCTACAGGTTCAGTACCAGAGGACTGGAGGATTGCAAATACTGTACCCTTGTTCAAGAGGGGCAGTAGAGATGACCCAGGTAATTATAGACCAGTAAGCCTTACTTCTGTTGTAGGAAAGGTTTTGGAAAGGATTATAAGAGAGAAGATTTATAAGCATTTCGCAAGCAACAATTTGATTTCAGATAGTCAACATGGTCTCGTCAAGGGCAGGTCGTGCCTCACAAACCTCATTGGGTTTTTTGAGAAGGTGACCAAGCATGTAGATGAGGGTAGAGCAGTTGACGTGGTATACATGGACTTCAGTAAAGCCTTTGATAAGATTCCACACGGTAGGCTGTTGGAGAAAATGCACAGGCATGGAATTAAGGGTGATTTAGTAGTTTGGATTAGAAACTGGCTTTCTGAAAGAAGGCAGCGTGTGGTGGTTGATGGAAAATATTCAGTTTTGATGGAGTCCGGTTACTAGTGGTGTGCCACAAGGATCTGTTTTGGGACCACTGCTGTTTGTCATTTTCATAAATGACTTAGATGCAGGCATAGGTGGCTGGATTAGTAAATTTGCAGGTGACACTAAAGTCGGTGGAGTAGTGGACAGTTTGGAAGAATGTTACAGGTTGCAGGGGGACTTAGATAAACTGCAGAATTGGGCTGAGATGTGGCAAATGGAGTTCAATGCATCTAAATGTGAGGTGATACACTTTGGGAAGAATAACAGGAAGGCAGAGTACTGGGTCAATGGAAAGATTCTTGGTAGTGTGGATGTGCAGAGGGATCTTGGAGTCCAGGTACATAGATCCCTGAAACTTGCCACCCAGGTTGATAGTGCTGTTAAGGCATACAGTGTGTTAGGTTTCATTCGTAGAGGGGTTGAGTTCCGGAGCCGCAATATCATGCTGCAACTATACAAAACGCTAGTGTGGCCACACTTGGAATATTATGTACAGTTCTGGTCGCCATATTTCGGGAAGGATGGGGAAGCATTGGAAAAGGTGCAGAGGAGATTCACCAGGATGTTGCCTGGTTTGGAGGGAATGTCTTATAAGGAAAGGCTGGGAGACTTGGGTCTGTTCTCATTGGAAAGAAGGCGGCTCAGAGGAGATTTGATAGAGACATACAAGATGATCAGAGGATTAGATAGGGTAGACAGTGAAAGTCTTTTTCCAAGGATGATGATGTCAGCTTGTAAGAGGGGGCATAACTACAAATTGAGGGGTGATAGATTTAAGACAGACATCAGAGGCAGGTTATTTATGCAGAGAGTGGTAAGGGCATGGAATGCCCTACCTGCTAATGTAGTCAATTCAGCCACGTTAGGGGGATTTAAACAATCCTCAGATAAGCATGTGGATGATGATGGAACAGTGTAGGGGGTCGAGCTGAGAATAGTTCACAGATCGGCGCAACATCGAGGGCCAAACAGCCTGTTCTGCGCTGTATTGTTCTATGTTCCAAAACTAATGGAGCTGAAGGCCAATAGATACCTTGGGACGTATTGTAAGATTTTAGAGGAAGTACCTACAGTGATAACAGATGCACTGGCAGTAATCTTCGAACAGTCTTTAGATTGTAGAAATGGTAATGTCTCAGAGGATTGGAAAATAGCCCATTATTCAAAAAGAGAGGGAAATAAAAATCAGATAACTGTAGGCCAGATAGTTTAACAAGTCATTGAGAAAATGTTAGAGTCTATTACAAAGGCTGTAATAGAAACTCAGAATATAATCAAGCAGAATCAGCATGACTTCATGAAGGAAAAATCGTGCCTGACAAATTTGTTACAGTTCTTTGAGGATATAACAGGTAGGATAGATGGATGGGAACAAGGAGATGCAATATATTTGGATTTTTCTTTGGATTCCGTCGGTAAGGATCTGGTTTTATAGATAGTGTATTTCCTACACAAACATCATCAACAGTCAAACCCATTTTATTCTGGCCTTTCCTACAAATTGACTTATAATTTGATAATAACCTTAAGTCACTTCGGTAATTTTCTGGAAGATAAACAATTATGTTATCCAAACTTCTAAGCATATCTATATTATCTAAACAGATGTCTGGGGGATCAATATTTGAATTTTAAATTGATTCATTTTCCAATTGTTCTGATATTTCTATTTCACTTTGTATTTCTATCACTGTCATAAGTACACTTTTCTCTGACCATCGTCCCTGCCATAATATCTATTGAACATATTAACATGGCACACTCGCTGATTCTTTTTCCTGTCTAAAGTACTCATGACAAAATTTGCATCATTGAGTTCATTTTTGATTTGATATGGTTCAGTGGATCTTGTTGGTTTCCCAAAGACAAGTAACTACACTAACACTTTCTCTCCTGCAATAAAATTTTAGAAATTTTTTAAGCTTTTTATCTGAACTAATTTTCATTACTTGTTGAGCATATTTCAAATGCTTTTTAAGCCCAACTCTCATACGTCAGTCAGTTTGTTTCTAAAATTCAAAAGATGGGTTGAAAGCTTAGTCTCAGAGCTTTGGTTTATAATTTTTCCTTCCAGCAATTTATATGGTCTTCATATCTCATGCCAATAAATAAGTTCATAGCGTTCAGTCCTTTTGAACTTTTTTGGAATGTTTCAAAGGAATTCCCTTATTCCAATCATGAATATATTCTTGGTAATAAGTACTAAGCATGGTCTTCAAAGTTTGATGCCATTTCTTCAATGCATCTTGAGAATGAGTGAAAAAATTTAAACTATTTTATTCCCAACTCGTCATCATTTCTTTGAATATTTTACAAAATAAAATTTGAACCTTGATCTGACTGTTTTTTTGGGTCATCCTTATCTTGTAAAACCTTGCCTAACTTTACAACTGCCATTCTAAAGGCACTGCTTTAGGAAATCTTGAAAAACATCTATAATAATTAAAAGATACTAATTTCTATGGCTGTTTTTAGACAGGGGTCCTCCACAATCTCTATTTATTGGCGTGAGATATGAAGACATATAAATTGCTCGAAGGAAAAATTATAAACCAAAGCTCTGAGACTAAGCTTTCAACCCATCTTTTGAATTTTAGAAACAAACTGACTGGATGTATGAGAGGTGGGCTAAAAAGCATTTGAAATATGCTCAACAAGTAATGAAAATTAGTTCAGATAAAAAGCTTAAAAAATTTTATTGCAGGAGATAAAATGTTAGTGTAGTTACTTGTCTTTGGGAAACCAACAAGATTCAGTTCTTCAAAAGCTAGTATTGGAATTAAAGATGCAGGATTAATTAAGGTTGCAGTGGCCACACAACCTAACATACATGACATGTCAGTCAAAATTTGATCACATCTTTATCTGATCATGGCCAATAAATATGTTTTAATATGTTAGCCTATGTTTTCATAATATTTAAGTGATGTGTCATAGACTTCTATGAGCCACTCATAAAATTTACAAAAAAATAGACAAAGAACAGGAGGAAGTCACTCAGCCCTTCAAGCCTGCTCTGCCACTCAATAAAATCATGGCTGATTTGATTTTAACCTCAACTCTACATTCCGGCACATCCCAATAATTTTTCATCCCTTTTGTAATCAAGAATCAATCTCTGCCTTTAAAATATTTAAGGTTTCTACATTCACTGCCTATTGAGGACGGAAATTCCAAAGACTCTCAACCTTCAGAGAAAAAATAAGTTTGGTCATCTTCATCTCAAATGGCCAAACCTTTATTTTGGAACTATGACCCCGTGGTTCTATATCCTCCCACAAGAAATATCTAACTGTTGGGAAATTGTATGTTTCATCAGAGTCACCTCTGACTCTTCTAAATACTAGAGATACAGGACTAGCCTGTTTAGCCTTGCCTCATATCCATATCTTGCAACCCATATCTTTAAGAAAAAAATGTTAAACCATTTCTCATAAGAAATTTTATTCTGATACTTAGATTGGACTACCACCTGACAGAGCACTGCGCTTTCCTCATTGGTTTGAATTTGAGATACTATACAATTCCTCATTAATACTCTTTTTTTTAATAATAAGACTCATGCAGTATATCAGATAACTACATTTCTAAATCCTTGTTTCACAGACTCCTTTTCTTCATATCTAATTCATGGAATATGATCTACATACAACAAAATCAGCAAATATCCACAATATTTCTCGATCGATGCTCCATAGCGTGTTCTACCACCCTTGGTAAGGCAAATATTCTTGAAACTGCCAGGCAATTCTCAAAATATAATCATTGCCTTCTGGATAAATTTGTTTCATTACTCCAAATGTAACACCTCCATTTATAATCACTTGATTTCAAGCACACAAAATAGCATCTTCTTCAGATAAAATACTCAGAACCTCCAATCTCTCTCCTTGTCATAGAGTCACAGTCATAGAGTTATAGAGCACAGAAACACATCCTTTGGTCCAATTCATCCACACCGACCAGATAACCTAAACTGATCTAGTCCCGTTTGCCAGCATTTGGCCCATATCCCTTCCTGTGCATGTACCCATCCAGATGCCTTTCAAATGTTGGAACTGTACCTGCCTCCACCACAACCTCTGGCAACTGATTCTATACACATACCACCGTGTATTTAAAATTTACCCCTCTTAAATCTTTCCCCCCTCACCTTAAACATATGCCCTTTAGTTTTAGACTCCCCTATCCTGGGAAAAAGACTTTGGCTGTTCACCCAATCCATGCCCTTCATGATTTTATAAACCTCTGCAAGGTCACCTCTTAGCCTCTGATGCTCCAGAGAAAAAAATCACCAGCTTATTCAGCCTTTCCTATTAAGCCCCCCAAAATAAAACTTTTCATGATTGTCTTGAGCATCTCCCTTCTTAGTACATCCAAGGGAATATGGTCTATTTAAGATACCTTGACAGAAATCAACATTCGTTCCTGACACCTTCTTTTCTGATATTTCCTTCGTCATTCCTACTACTGCAATCATTCCCCAACTTAACTTTCAGCAAATGGCTCTATATCACTTCTTGATTCCAGCTATTTGGTTCCTTCATTAGTTAGCCATCCTTCTGATCATTTTCTATCTGCAGTATTTCTATTCATCCACTTCCTCATAGTTTTCTGTGCAACTATTTCCCGAACGGTAACTGTCCAGGCAAGAAATCATAGATACCTACCAGAACTGTTGCCTTTCTGATCTTAAATACTCCATGCTCATTTAAATAAGATTCAACATTTGCATGAAGTTACATTTACCGCATTAGGGAACTGGACGCTGGAGCTGGATGAACTTCAGATTATTCAGGAGGCAGAGGAGGTTATTGAAAGGAATTACAGGGAGGTAGTCACACCTTAGGCAAAAGATGAAGGTAGATGGGTTACCGTCAGGGAACGGAAAGGAAACCAGAAGACAGTGTAGGGATCCCCTGTGGCTGTTCCCCTCAACAGCAAGTATACTGTTTTAGATACTGCTGGGGGGTTACGACTTACCAGGGGTAAGCAATGGGGAACAAGTACCTGGCACAGAGTCTGTCTCTGTTGCTCAGAAGGGAAGGGAGAAGAGGAGCAGATCATTAGTCATTGGGGACTCCATAGTTAGGGGGACAGGTAGGAGGTTCGGTGAGAATGAGAGAGACTCACGGTGGGTGTGTTACCTCCCAGATGCCAGGGTTCATGATGTCTCTGACTGTGTTTTGGGATCCTTGAAGGGGAGGGGGAGCAGCCCTACGTCATGGTCCACAAAGGCACCAATGATGAAGGTGGGAAGAGAGATGGGGATTTAAAACAGAAATTCAGGGAGCTAGGATGCAAGCTTAGAATACAACAAACAGCTGTCATCTCTGATTTTTTGCCTGTGCCACAAGCTAGCAAGGCGAGGAATAGGGAGAGAGAGGAGTTGAACATGTGGCTATTGGGATGGTGCAGGAGGGATGGTTTTGGATTCCTGGATAATTGGGGGTCTTTTTGGGGTACGTGGGACCTCCACAAACAGGATGGCCTTCACCTGAACCAGAGGGGTACCAACATCCTTGAGGGGAAATTTGCTAATGCCCTTCGGGTGGGTCGAAATTGTAGTTCGTGTATAAGGGAGGTTGAGATAGTGAAGGGAGAACTAAAATTTCAAGATCGCAAGAAGGCACCAACAGGCAAAGCGTTGGTTTGAAGTGTGTCTACTTCAACGCCAGAAGCATCTGGAATAAGGTGGGTGAACTTGCAGCATGGATTGGTACCTGGGATTTCAATGTTGTGGTAATTTCAGAGATGTGGATACAGGAATTGTTTTTGCAAGTTCCAGCATTTAGACGTTTCAGTAAGAACAGAGAAATTGGTAAAAGAGGGGGTGGTGTAGCACTGTTAGTCAAGGACAGTATTATGGTTGCAGAAAGGACATTTGAAGACTCATCTACTGAGGTAGTATGGACTGAGGTTAGAAACAGGAAACGAGGTTACCCCGTTGGGAGTTTTCCTCAGTCTCCAAATAATTCCAGAGATGTAGAGGATAGGATAGCAAAGATGATCCTTGATTAAAAAATCACACACCACCAGGTTATAGTCCAAAAGGTTTATTTGGAAGCAACAGCTTTCGGAGCACTGCTCCTTCATCAGGTGGTTGTCATCAGGTGAAGGAGCAGTGCTTGAAAGCTAGTGCTTCCAAATAAACCTGTTGGACTATAATCTGGTGTTATGTGATTTTTAACTTTGTACAGCCAGTCCAACACTGGCATCTCCAAATCAGAATCCTTGATAGGAGCAAGACTGACAGGGTTGTTCTTATGGGGGACTTTAACTTTCCTATTACTGACTGGGAATACGACAGTTGAAGTACTTTAGATGGGTCAGTTTTTGTCCAATGTGTGCAGGAGGGTTTCCTGATACAGTATGTAGACAGACATACAAGGTGCAAGGCCACATTAGATTTAGTACTGGGTAGTAAACCCGGCCAGGTGTTCGATTTGGAGGTCGGTGAGAACTTTGGTGATAGTGACCACAATTCTGTTATGTTTACTTTCTTGATGGAAAGGCATAGGTATATACTGCAGGGCAAGAGTTATAGCTGGGGGAAAGGCAATTACGATGCAATTAGGCAAGAGTTAGGATGCATAGGATGGGGAAGGAAACTGTTGGGGTTGGGCACAATAGAAATGTGGAGCTTATTCAGGGACCAGCTATTGTGAGTCCTTGATAAGTACGTACCACTCAAGCAGGGAGGAAGATACTGAGCACAGGAGCCATAGTTTACAAAACAAGTTGTATCTCTTGTCAAGAGGAAGGAGGCGGCTTATGTTAGGATGAGATGTGATGGTTCAGATAGGGCGCTTGAGAGTTACATGTTATCCAGGAGAGACCTAAAGTTTGAGCTAAGAAGAGCCAGGAGGGAACATGAGAAGTCATTGGTGGGTAGGATCAGGAAAAATCCTAAGGCTTTCGATAGCTATATCAGGAATAAAAGTATGACTAGAGTAAGGTTAGGGCCAATCAAGCATAGTCATGGGAAGCTGTGTGTGGAGTCACAGAAGATAGGAGAAGCGCTAAATTAATACATTTTGTCAGTATTCACATTAGGAAAAGACAATGTTGTCGAGGAGAATACGGAGATACAGGCTACGGACTAGACGGGATTGAGGTTCATATAGAGGAGGTGTTCGCAATTCTGGAATATGTAAAAATAGGCAAGTCCCTTGGGCCGGATAGGATTTATCCTAGGATTCTCTGGGAAGCTGGGAGGAGATTGCAGAGTCGTTGGTTTTGATCTTTACATTGGTATTGTCTACAGGAATAGTGCGAAAAGACTGGAGGAAAGCAAATGTTCCCTTGTTCAAGGAGGGGAGTAGAGACAACCCTGGAAATTATAGACCTGTGCGCCTTACTTTGGTTGTGGGTAAAGTGTTAGAGAAAGTTATGAGAGATAGGATTTATATTCATCTAGAAAGGAATACGTTGGTTAGGGATAGTCAACATGGCTTTGTGAAGGGTAGGTTGTGCCTCAGAAAACTTATGGAGTTCTTGAGAAGGTGACCAAACAGGTGGATTACGGTAAAACGGTTGATGTGGTGTATATGGATTTCACTAGGGTGTTTGATAAGGTACCCCACAGTAGGCTATTGCGCAAAATGTGGAGGCATGGGATTGAGGGCAATTTAGTGGTTTGGATCAGAAACTGGCTAGCTGAAAGAAGACAGAGGGTAGTGGTTGAGTGGGAAATATTCATCCTGGAGTTCAGTTACTAGTGGGGTACTGCATGGATCTGTTTTGGGTCAACTGTTGTTTGCCATTTATATAAATGATCTGGATAAGGGCATAGAAGGATGGGTTAGTAAATTTGTGGATGACACTAAGGTCAGTAGAGTTGTGGATAGTGATGAAGGATGTCGTGGGTTAGAAATGATTTGGAGATGCCAGACATAGATAAGCTGCAGAGCTGGAGTGAGAAGTGGCAAATGCAGTTTAAAGCAGAAAAGTGTGAGATGATTCACTTTGAAATGAGTAACAGCAATGCAGAGTACTGGGTTAATGGTAAGATTCTTGATAGTGTGCAAGATTTGTGAAGGTTTGTAGCTCAGGTTGAGGTTTAGGGTGTAGGTTTGCTCGCTGAGCTGTAGGTTTGATATCCAGACGTTTCATTACCTGGTTATGTAACATCATCAGTGACGACCTCCAAGTGAAGCGAAGCTGTTGTCTCCTGCTTTCTATTTATATCTTTCTCCTGGATGGGATTCCTGGGGTTTGTGGTGATGTCATTTCCTGTTCGTTTTCTGAGAGGTTGAGAGATGGCATCTAGATCTATGTGTTTGATAATGGCATTGTGGTTGGAGTGCCAGGTCTGTAGGAATTCTCTGGCATGTCTTTGCTTAGCCTGTCCCAGGATAGATGTGTTGTCCAAGTCGAAATGGTGGGTTTTTTTCATCCGTGTGTAGGGCTATGAGTGAGAGAGGGTCGTGTCTTTTTGTGCATGTATCCTGGTGGCTAACTTTCTTCCTGTTTGTCCTACGTAGTGTTTGTGGCAGTCCTTGCATGGAATTTTATAGATGACATTGGTTTTGTCCATGGTAATGTAGATGAGCAAAGAGGTCTCTGTGTCCAGGTATGTAGATTGTTGAAAGTTGCCACCCTAGTTGTTAAGAAGGCATATGGTGTGTTAGCTTTTATTGATAGAGGGATTGAGTTTCTGAACCATGAGATCATGCTGCAGCTGTACAAAACTCTGGTGCGGCGACATTTTAAGTATTGCTTACAGTTCTGGTCACCACCTTATAGGAAGGATGTGGAAGCTTTGGAAATGATTCAGAGGAGATTTACTAAGATGTTGCCTCGTATGAAGGGAAGGTCTTATGAAGAAAGGGTGAGGGACTTGAGGCAGTTTTCATTCGAGGGAAGTTTAAGGGGCAACTTAATTGAGACATATAAGATAACAAGAGGGTTAGATAGGTTGGACAGTGAGAGCCTTTTTCTTTGGATGGCGATGGCTAGCACGAGGGGACATAGCTTTAAAATGAAGGGTCCTAGATATAGTAGTTTCTTTACTTGGAGTAGCAGGGGCGTGGAATGCACAGCCTGCAACAGTAGTAGATTCGCCAACTTTAAGGGCATTTAAATGGTCATTGGGTAGGCATATGGACGAGAATGGAATAGGCTTCAGATTTGTTCCACTGGTTGGCACAACATTGATGGCTAGAGGGCCTGTACTGTGCTGTATTGTTTTATGTTCTATGAATACTATTTCTGAATAGTTCATTGTTCATAATTTCACTTACATTCTCGATAATTGTTTCTACTTTAAAAGATCTAAGCGACTGTACACACATTTCTTTCTCCCTTGTAAATTCTACAAATGTATCATTTTTCTTGAGCACTTAGTTTTAATTGAATAAGTTTCAGATACAAGCTCACAATCATTGAGCATTTCCTTTCTGACAGTATCACATACTGCAGATTTTTATTACTCATTCATGGGAGGTGGGCACCGCTAACTAGTCCAGCATTTATTGCCCATCACTAATTGCCCAGAAGACAGTTCAAAGTCAACCACATTGCAGTTGATTGGGAATCACATGTAGGCTACACCATGTAAGGACAGACGTTTCCTTCCCTTAAAGAAAAATGGCGAAACCGATGGATTTTTCTAACAAGCAACAGTTGTTTCATAGTATTAATTCAAAATCTTTACATTAAAAATAATATAAATTATATTACTGCTAGGCCATCATCTTCCCCTCTTCTGCCAAGTTGGAATAAACGCAGTCATGGCTGTATCCATCAAAGCACTTGCTACCATTAAAGTCTAAATCCCTTTTAGCCATTTCATCTGTCCAGTTACCTTCTCAAAGCTGGTAAAATGTCGGAGTCCATCCTCAATAAATGTAGGTATCATAAGTAGATTCTTAATTAAATGAAATCCCTCACTGGAATCAGAATCATCTTTTAAGCTTCTACCCCCCTCTGACTTTATTCCAAGCTAATCCATGGACAACCCATGTTTTTTACTTTAGCTATCTGTTTATAATTCAAGTTTTTTGTTAAACTCCACCTCCTGTCTCATTGTTTTTTCTTCCAACTACAGTCTTTTCATTTCTAACTGTACCTTATCTAATTCCACACAATTTTATATTTCCTTTCCTCCCAATTGTAAAATTTTGAAGAATCACTGAAAGCATCTCAATCTTACAATATCCTGCTTTTACCCTTGCCGTCAACTCATCTGCATCATTCTTCCATTTCACATAAGGAAAAGATATTCAGTAATCCATTCCATTTCCAGAAAATGGTGATCAACATTCAACACCATCTTCAAATTCCATGCAATAATCTTCACCACAGCTCAGCAAAATTATGTTGAAACCAACTACATATCAATTAAAATGAAAGGCATAGGATGTAGGTTTGCTCACTGAACTGGAAGGTTCATTTCTAGACGTTTCATCACCCTATTATGTAATATGTTCAGTGGGCCTCAAGCGAAGCACTGCTGATGATTCCTGGTTTCTATTTATATGGCTGTTTTTTTAGGTTGGTGATGTCATTTCTGGTGGTGATGGCATTTCCTGTATTGAAGACACTTCTTGTTCTTTTTTTAGGGAGTGGTAGATGGGGCCTAACTCAATGTTGGTGGAGTTCCAGAACGAGTTAGACCCCATCTACCACTGCCGAAGGAAAGAACAGGATGTGTCTTCACTACAGGAAATGACATCACCAACCCAAATAAACCCAAATATATAAATAGAAAGCAGGACTTTCAGCAGCGCATTGCCTGAGGCCCACTGAAGATGTTACCTAGTCGGGTGACGAAACATCTGGAAATGAACCTTCCAGCTCAGCGAGCAAACGTATATCCAGAACCTCAATGTGAGCTACAAATCTTCTCAAAATGCACTATGAAAGGCATAAATCCCTGTTAAATCCAGTTAATTCAAATTCTATACGAGCATTCAATTGCTTTGATCTCAACTGGTATAATTTCTGGACGGGTCTAATCCAAGCCTGAATTCTGGCTTGATAGGTCATACTTTCTTTGCTTAACAAGGCGGTCTTTTACTGAACACAAGCATGCTATACTGCTGATTTGATTATTTGGGCTTATTATACAAAGAAAAACAAGCTAAAAAACACTACTGTAAAGATTTTAAAACACATGTTAACAGACATTATTCCATCAAAGAGAGAATTTTCCATGACATTTACTTACAACTTAACTGTTGCTTTTAATTCCCAGTATTGAGAATTCAATAGTGTCCTCCATGAGCACTCAAAAACTGCAGTTAGCTTTTTCAGCTTCAATATATCTCTTCAGATTTCTAACCACATGTGGTTAGCACTGCTGCCTCACAGCATCAGAGACCCGGGTTCAATTCCTGCCTCGGGCAACTGTCTGTGTGGAGTTTGCACGTTCTCCCAGTGACTGCGTGGGTTTCCTCCGGGTGCTCTGGTTTCCTCCCACAATCCAAAGATGAATAGATTAGGTGAATTAGCCATGCTAAATTGTCCTTAGTGTAAGGTGAAGGGGTAAATGTAGGGGAATGTGTCGGGATGGGTTGCTCTTCGGAGGCTCACTCTTCGGAGGGTCGGTGTGGACTTGTTGGGCCGAAGGACCTGTTTCCACACTGTAAGTAATCTAATCTAAAAAAAACATGCCCTGGAACTTTCAAACTAAATCCCTCCACTGAGGTAACCTATTTCTTAACAGCTCTAAATGATACTTTCTCCAGAAGAAACTAGTTTGTATATCTAAATTCCTTTAGGACTTCTGCAAACTGAAACCAAACAGCTCCCTATGGAAATGGGTGTTTCCCTAAACAAAACAAAAATAAATTCCTGATCCTTCTAACTAAAACAAACTAAGGCTCTTCAATGCTTACACAGTCTACCTGTAAAACCCTCTTAAAAGCAAACAATTTCCCATTACCATTCCAGAAAAATCATGCTTCTGGATACACTCACATTAATCATGAACCCCACCCCCTTACTCTCAGACAAAACCACATGCCACTAATTAAAAGTAAAATCACTAATATAAATTATATTAATACAGATACAAGTCATTATCATAATCTTCAACAGTCCCTCACAGATGAAGATGACTCTCTTCCACTCTCAGGGTGAGTCTGTAAGTAGCTGTACAGATTCCTGATGAAGGGCTTTTGCCTGAAACGTCGATTTTCCTGCTCCTTGGATGCTGCCTGACCTGCTGTGCTTTTCCAACATCACTCTAATCTTGACTCTAATCTCCAGCACCTGCAGTCCTCACTTTCATCAAGTAGCTATACAGACCAATGCAACTTCCACAGGCTATGTTTCACTTGGAGCACGTGGTGGTCATGGGAAGGGGTGGGAGGGGTATTGTTGTGACACCTTATATACCATGATCAATATATTGTTTGTGAATATGTGTATTCTTTTACTCTTATAGTGACTGACTTAATTATGAACAGCAGCAGCAAACCTTTATGCACTTAAAATGATAAAATTTGTTCTATTTCTCACACTTGTGGTTAGCAAAATAAAACTCACTCACGTTACTTACCCACATTATTTCTAACACAAAAATGGGATGCAGATAAAGATAAAACAGTAACTTTTAAAATATATTCTGACTCATTTTCTAATACGGACCTGATGGTTCTTAGCTAAGGTGATGCAGTAGCTGGAATGAAATGTCTTGAAAAGGCCAATATTTCCAGTATCTGCTAAAATTCTTCTAATTGTTCTGCATAAAAATGAATTTCTCAGGTGTACGTGAAGGTGGAACAGGTTGGAGGAGAAAGCCCTTCTTTCTCTTTCAAGCATGATCAGAAAAGTACATGGCTGCTTAACTTACTGCAGTGATGTAATGGTTTTTTGCAGGGTCTCTCTGATGAAATTCTGGTGAAAATGATCATATGTCCAGATTGGATATGATTAACCATCCATTAATCAAGATGATGACTGAGAGAATCAGAGTATCACACTGAAATTCAGCTGTATCTTTTAGCAGGGAACAAAAAAAAATTATCATGAGAAACCACATGAACTGTTAAGTCATGATTTAAATAAGATTTTGTCACAAATTGATCAGCACTCTAGATTGTTCATCCTCTTGTTTTAAGTCACCCAAAATTCACATTTTCACAATGGAGTTGTTGAGGGACCTGTCTTATCTTCTGGCCTAACCCACAGGCAATCAATATTCTCAATATTGCAATCAGTACTGACATGACAACAATTTCTGAGATCACTGTCAGCAGGAATAACCAAAATGTACATTGCCTGATGAAGACTGTCAGCTTTAACCCTGTGATTAAAGCTACCATTGACATACCCCCTTCATTGTGGCACAGAGGTTAAAAAAAGAAAACCACTGATCTTACAAACTGATATATGATTTTCCATGTTAGCCCACATGACACATGCCATAGAGACTCAGGTTTTCATTGAAACAGATGTCTTGATGTCTGTTAACAACTAACTGTATACATTAGTGTAGATTCACTAGTGTAGATTCTGTGTGGGTTATATGTTTGCTGATATTCTATCATAGCACATAGCTAATTGACTGGTGACTAACAGGCTCATTGACTGTTGGGCTGGCTGACTGCTTGTCTGTACAAGAAGAAAGATGGAGACTTTTTATACAAGAACATCACATGTTGTAATGTCATCAAGGTGTCTTAAAAATGAAGCATTTTTCTTAGATCTGTGCAATAATATAATTACTTTTTTCTCACCTTTGCAAAATAGAAAACCTATTCTGATGCACATTAGTACATTATATTTATTCACGAAGATAACTATTTGGTGGCTTTACAATACAGCTGGAACTAAAACTTTTGTAATTATGACACAGCAGTTCAACACCATTCTGTGGTGTGCTGTCCATCATTGTGGATGGATGTTTATCATTAATTTCAGTGTGATACTCTGATTCTCTCAGTCATCATCTTGATTAATGGATGGTTAATCATATCCAATCTGGACATATGATCAATTTCACCATAGTATTTGAGCATTGTTTGTGACTGTGTTATGGATCAGACCAGAAACCCCCAAAATATAGTAAGGACATAGCCTACTCCCTAACTTTTATACTTATTTAAATTCAAGTATAAGATTCTGTTTTCCAGCTGTGATTAAATTGGTCCACCACTAGACTTTAATCAAAACATATTTTATTCTTATCACACAGTTAAGATACAAATAAAAAATTAGCATAACTTTAACTTTACTGAAATACTTAACAAAATGATGTATTACTTAGCTACTAATCATCAACTGTTCCAATATAGGCAGAATTCCATAAACCCACTCTTGGCAAGGCAATTTAGCAAAATAGTTAAAGTTCTCACATGCTGCCACTCTCCAGCAGAATAAAATACTACAAGCAACAGTCTGCCTCCTTTATTTTCTAAGAGAAAGCCTGTCATCTAGCATAGAACTTAAATTGTTAGCTAAGCAGCAGCACCAACAGCAACTTTCTCACTAACTGAAAACAAAACTAAAGACCTTTCTAGGTCTGTGTGATCCCTGACCCCCACCCACTTAGGTTTCTTTTGTCTAATTTAAAAGAAACACCCCGCGGTAACTCCCAGCTGCTTACTAACCGCCTATCTGAAACAGACATCCCAGCGCCAATGTGGCAACACCTCTCTGAAAGAGAAACAGCACAGAACAGCACAGCACATCTCTCTTAAAAGGTATTGTATCATCACAACTACATCATATGACCCAGGGTAGTCACAATGTTGAAACACCTTTTCAAGAACCTAATTATAAGGATTTCAAACCCGCATGCTTTTTTTCTGGTCAAAGTTGGGATAATTGTCTTCATGTTCACTAATTATGGTCTTGTAACAGTATCTCCCTTCTTTCCAACCACGCATTATGTATGGCTGGCAACTCTGTGTTAGGGAAGGACTAATTTAATCTGTCTTCCAAATATGAAAGCTCCAAGTGAAGATAAAGTACTATCTTGGGAAGTAGCATGTAAATTTAACTGGCTATCCAAAAATTTCACTTAATGCTCATGTAATTTACCATATTGGAAGTACATGCTACAAGATCAATGGATTGGAGATATTAAGAGGAGCAGATAATGTATTGAAGACCCAATTTCCTACAGATGCTGGAATGGGCATTGTGAGCTCTTGTCAGATTCGATTTGATGCAGAACGTTAATATATAAGCAACTGCTGCAGTAGTAGTATTTTAATTTGTCTCACAAAAAGGAGCTGGTTGAAGGAGTCACCAGGATGTATTCATACTCGGGAGATGAAAAGCTTCAAATGTGCTCGTCCCATGGTTGAGAAGGAATTACATGTAGAACGTCGAGTTCTCTCGCCTATTGAGTTTGACAATGTTGATGTGATTCACATGACTTGACCAGTTCATCTATGTCTTTACTGTTGCTGGGCAAATAGACAGATTCAGGAGCCGATCTGTTGTTTTTTTTTCCGTGCTTGAGCCTTTGAAAATGACATTCCTACAGAGTGCTTCTCTACAGGTCTGTTGAATGTGTTCAAGCCATCAGCTGATAATCATCTTCTTCAGCTGTTGCAGTTAGACATTATCTGACATAATTGTCTGAACTTGCACTTCATGGCTATGAAGGAAATGGATAAGATCAATCTGGAAACTATATTGTAACTTTAATTTGACAATTCCACAAATGATGAGCATGCAATAATGGAACCCATACCATGCAGTCTTTATTGCACAGTGGTAGTATTTCTACCTCTGAGCCAAGAGCCTGGCTTCAAGTCTGACCTACTCAGGAAGCATGTAATAACATCTCTGAACAGGTTGATTATAACATTTTTATGGCATATTGAAGTGCACAAAACAAACTGATGCACCGCAACTTTAAATAGTCAAGGATGACATGATATTGTCATGTGCTGCTAACTTTATCTTTGAAGGTAGGACACAACTAATACAGAAAGAGTTAACTTCGCCCATAGCATCGCTCTTGAAAGAGCTGCCACTTAGTACACAATTTTAAAATGTTTATGCTAATTAGAGTTAAATAGAAGTCCCTGTTTAACTCTTATCATCTATGTGCACAGTTAGTCAAAGCAGCAGAATTCTCTAGATGAACCATATATAATATAAGGGCTGATAGGAGCAGGACCTCTGGAAAGGTCTTGAGAATCACAAGAGATTAACTGGTTAAGAGACAGAAAGGAAGATGGGGGTAAACAGATATTAAACAGATAAAGAGTAGAGCAAACAATATCAGATAGAGCCAGGCAGAATTAAATTAGCAGCCTTGTTTGGATGAACATAGTTATGTACCTGGGTCAAAAAGTGTGGTGTTGGGAAAGCACAGCCGGTTAGGCAGCATCCAAGAAACAGGAGAGTCGATATTTCAAACATAAGCGTCTCATCAGGAATGTCACCCAATGTTCCCTCTAAGCTGCGTAATCAGCAATGCTAAGAGAAACCACTCCTGGTGATGGCCCTTCGAGATCCACACAGCACAAAACATTACAGGGAACATTGTCCAGGACTGAAAATATCTTTTTAATATATGACTATGTACTGACAAGGTTGCAACTTGAACAATAGAATGTGTGACTAATGGTGCATAAAAGAGACTAATTTCTCGTATTCAACAGAGTTCTACTCTAGCTAGTCTAGGATGGACTCTTCCTGCATACACTTCAGTAAATTAATATAAAACTGTGTTCAAGACATTTGTGGTTGTTCAGTATTAGTAACCACAACATCTAGTGTCTCAAACAGGATAGCAACCTTGAACTATCAGAGCACAATTGCAAAAGAGATGAGCATAGTTTATTTACGTTACCGTGGTATGTCAACCCAAGGACTGCATGGTCAAGTATCAAAGGATCTAAAGGAGTACTGAGTACAGGTAGCGCTGAAAGAAAAACTGCTAGAGAAGGGTCAAATCCACACTGGTGATGTCCACACAGGGGCTGAAGTAGAAAAAAGTGCTGATGACATCTCTGCTGAGTACAAGGAACAAAAATAATAAAATGCAGTCAGGAAAGCAGAAGGAAGCAAAGGGCCGAAGGGTCTGTTCCATGCTACATATCTCTATGACTCTTTCTCTAACAGAGAAAATTAAACATACCCTCTTTAGTTCTGGAGAAAGATAAAAGGTGCTCAAAGATCTGCTAAGACTTAAACCCCAGAATGACAATTTGCAATCATGGACTAATTTACAATTTCACACAAAGAGACCTTGGAGTGCAGGTTCATAGCTCCTTGAAGGTGGAGTCGCAGATAGATAGGATTGTGAAGGCGGCATTTGGTATGCTTTCCTTTATTGGTCAGAGTATTGAGTACAGGAGTTGGGAGGTCATGTTGTGGCTGTACAGGACATTGGTTAGGCCACTGTTGGAATATTCCGTGCAATTCTGGTCTCCTTCCTCTTTAAAGGATGTTGTGAAACTTGAAAGGGTTCAGAAAAGATTTACAAGGATGATGCCAGGATTGGAGGATTTGAGCTACAGGGAGAGGCTGAACAGGCTGGGGCTGTTTTCCCTGGAGCGTCAGAGGCTGAAGGGTGACCTTATACAGGTTTACAAAATTATGAGGGGCATGGATAGGATAAATAGACAAAGTCTTTTCCCTGGGGTTAGGGAGTCCAGAACTAGAGGGTGTAGGTTTAGGGTGAGGGGGGAAAGATATAAAAAACCTAAGGGGCAACTTTTTCATGCAGAGGGTGGTACATGTATGGAATGAGCTGCCAGAGGAAGTGGTGGCATTTGGATGGTTATATGAATAGGAAGAGTTTGCAGGGATATGGGCCAGATGCTGGCAGGTGGGACTAGATTTCTATGACTCTATATTCAAGTCCTCAAAATACATGCCATCGTTGCAGTTGCCCTCCTAACTACTGACTCAACCCACAAGTTTATCTTGAGAGAATCCTGGACTAGAACTCCCAAGTCTCTGCATTTCAGACTTCTGAATTTTTTCCCCATTTAGAAAGCAGTCCATGCCTCTGTTCTTCCTACCAAAGCGCATGACCTCAGACTTTCCCAAGTTGCATTCCATCTGCCACTTCTTTGCCTACTCTCCTAACTTGTCCAAATCCTTCTACAGCCTCTCGGTCTCCTCAAAGCTACCTGTCCGAATCTGCAAACATAGCCAGAATGCCCTTAGTTCTCTCACCTAGATCATTACTGTATGAAGTGAAAAGTTGTGGTCCAAAATCTAAGCCTCGCAGAACACCACCTCTCACAGGCTGCCATCCTGAGAAGGTCCCTTTTATCTGCATTCTCTGCATTCTGCCAGATAGCCAAGTTTCTATCCATGCTAGCATCTTGTCTCTGACAGCATAGTTCCTTATCTTACTCAGTAGCCTCCTGTGCAGCACCATGTCAAAGGCCTTGTAGAAGTCCAGGTAGATGACATCTATTGGCTCTCTTTGGTATAACTGCTCATTATTGTCTTAAAGAATTTTAGCAAACTTGTCAGGCATGATTTCCTTTGAGGAAACCATGCTGACTTTGCCCTATTTTACTATACAATTCCAGGGGTGTCGTGTTAGCAATTTTCCAGTCCTTTGGGACCCTCCCTGATTCTAGTGATTCCTGAAAGATCACCACTAACGCCTCCACTGTCTCTTCAGCTATCTCCTTCAGAATCCGGGGGTGTCGTCCATCTAGTCCAGGAGATTTATCTACCTTCGGGCCATTCAGTTTTTTCTAGCACCGTCTCCTTGGTGACGGCCATCATATTCGGCTCTGCCCCTTCACTCTCTTGAATTTTTGGGATATTACTATTGTCTTCCATCGTGCGGACTGACCTAAAGTAATTATTCAGTTCCTCAGCCATCTCCTTGTTCCCCATTATTATCTCTCCAGCGTCATTTTCCAACAATCCAATGTCCACCTTTGCCTCTCTTTTGTCCTTTAAATATCTAAAGAAACTCTGACAGTCTTCTATTACATAACTGGCTAGCTTACTCTCATATTTAATCTTCTCCCTCTTTTTTTTGTTGCCCGGTGTTGGTCTTTGCAAGAATCCCACTATTCTTCACCATATTACATGCTTTCTCTTTTACATTTATGATATCCCAGTCCTGACTTCCCTGGTCAGCCATGGTTGCCTCATCCTCCCTGTACCATGCTTCTTTTTCTTCAGGATGAATCTCTGCTGTGTCTCCTAAATTACTCCCAGAAACTCCTGCCTTTGCTGTTCCGCTATCTTTCCTGCTAGGCTCCTCTCCCAGTCAGTTTTACTCAGCTCCTCCCTCATTCCTTTGTATTTGCCTTTATTCATCTGTAATGCTGTTACCTCTGATTCTACCTTCTTCCTCTCAAATTGCAGAATAAATTCAATTATATTATGATCACTGCCTCCTCAGGGTTCCTTCACCTTAAGCTGCCTTATCAAGTCTGCCTCCTTGCATAACATTAAATCCAGAATTGCCTGTTCCCCAGTGGGCTCCACTACAAACTCCAAAAAGCCATCTCGTAGACATTCTACAAATTCCTTTACTTGAAATCCACTACCAACCTGATTTTCCCAGTCCACCTGCATATTGAGATCTCTCATGATCACTGTAACTTTGCTTTTCCTACACACCTTTTCTAACGCTTGGTGTATCTTGCGCTTCAGCTCCTGATGACTGTTTGGAGGACTGTACATAACTCCAACTATTTTTTTTTCTACCTTTGCGGTTCTTCAACTCTACCCACACAGATTATATGCCATCTGACCCTACTTCGTTTCTTCCAATTGATTTAATTTCATTTCTTACTAATACGACAATCCCACCCCTTCTTCCCACCTGCCTGTCTATTCAATAGGGTGTATGTCCTTGAATATTCAGCTCCCAATCCTGATTCCCTTGCAGCCACATCTTAGTAATGCTACCACATCATAACCTGCCAATTTCGATCTGCACCACAAGGTAATTTACCTTATTCCATATACTGCATGCATTCAGATATAACACCTTCAGTCGTGTGTCAGGCGTTCCTTTTATCATTGTCATTCGTTTGTCCAGTGTGCTTGAAGTTTGACTGCTCACCCTTTCCAAACATTATCCTATTAGTGTCTGTGCTGGAGATTTTAATAACCTTTCCCGAGTTCTGCACTCTTACCTTCTCCTTTAATTCAGATTTTCTAATTTCCCCTATAACTAACCCCACTTTTTTATTCCCCAACCCAGAAATTCTTTAGTTATTCAGACAGGTGCCATGATATCTTTGCTTGTTGTCATAGCATTCACTCATTCTGAACCTAACAGGCTCACAATACTCTCCATTACCTTGCTGCACAAAAGCAGGAAGCTGGTCCTTGATGTCAGCAGTCCTCAGTTAAGTTAAAATGAGGCAGCCTTCTCTCAGGTACAGTCGGTCAAGGACAACTTCTGACAGTAATCCAGGGGCTTAGACATAGTGAGAGAGTCACTGGGATGGACAGTCAGGATTCTCTCCTCATAAGGTGTGAAGAATTCCATTTTTTTCTACACTTGTGGGATGATGGTGTCACTAGCAGGCCAGCATTTATTGCCCATCCCCAGTTGCCCTTGAGAAGGTGTTAGTGAGTTGTCTTCTTGGACTATTGCAATCCACAACCATTGGGATCTCATTTTGCCCTATTAGAGGCTGTTTACTTCGTGGAATGAGGGGATATGGTATTAAGAGAGATAAAAATCAGTACAGCTTTACTTTTGACGCAGATAGGGAGGTGTCCCAAGCAAATGAGCAGGTAACAAAGAAGGCATGCAGAGTTAATTGTGTCAGGTTTGGAGTGACAGCAAGTCAGGAAAATGATGGTTCTGATGCAATAGTGAGAGTATGAAAGTATGAACCTCAGTCTTAGATGGGTACTACAACAAAGATAGTGTGTGTGTGAGATATCAAAGAGAGGATGCTGGTGCTTACACTGGAGGAATGGAGAAGGACACTGACCTGCTTCATACATTACTGTGCATTCATCTTGGTGGTGAAGACTACAAGGAGTCAACCTCAGTCAAGCCTGGCATGGTATGGTGACACAGCCTCTTCTGATCTGGGGCCAGCCACAAAGAAAGACACCAAATTTCTCTGTCTGCCAAGTCAGGAACAAATGTCAGGAACCATGTAGAGTAGCTCTGGACTGACAATGCTTGGCTGGGTACACAAAAGCCTTTTAAATGATAGCACTGGCACCAGGGATTTGATCAGTTTCATGATTTCCCTGCAGTGGCAAGTTGTTCCAGGGACTGCATGTGGTAAAATGGGGCTAGAATCAGACAAAACTGATGCAATTGTGTGGAGTAGGTAATCAGTGAAGGCATGTTTGATTACATATGACAAGAAAACTTATTGGGTCTTGCAGTGAAACTGGCACTTAATGAAAACAACATAAGAATTAGCTTTGCTCATTTAATATTGCTTGGAGGCGTCTGAGTCATACAGCATGGAAACTGACCCTTCGGCCCAGCTCATCCATGCTGACCACGTTTCTTAAACTTAACTCCATTTGCCTGAATTTGGCCCATAGCCATCTAAACATTTTCTATCCATCCACCTATCCAAATATTTTTTAAATGTTGTAATTTTACCTACCACTCCCACTCCCTTTGGCAGCTCATTCTACATATGTACCACCATCTGTGTGAAAAAATTTCCTCTCGGGTCCCTTCTAAATATTTCCCTTCTCATCTTAAACCTATGCCCTCTAGTTTTGGACTCACCTACTCTGGGGAACAGACCTTGGCTAATCACCTTATCTACGACCCTCATGATTTTATAAAGCTCTAAGCTCACCCCTCAGTCTCCTATACTTTGTGGAAACATGTCCCAACCTATCCAGCCTCCCCTTAAAACTCAATTGTCCAGTCTCGGTAACACGGTAACATCCTTGTAAATACTTTTTGCCCCCTTTCCAGTTTAATAACTACTTGTATATAGCAAGGCAATCAGAATTATACACAGTAGTCCTTAACAATACCATGTACAGCAATAATATGATGTTCCCAACTCCTTTACTCAATGTTCTGACCAATGAAGCTAAGTGCCAAGTGCCTTCTTCACCACCCTATCTAGCTGTGACACCACTTTCAAGAAACGATGTACCTAGGTTTCTTTGTTCTACAACATTCCCTAGTGCCTACATAAATCCTGCCCTATGGATTTAAGTTTTGAAGAACTGCGGAAAAAAGAAAATTTATTTCAACATTTGTGGACATTTATGGAGATGTTTCTTTAAAAGAGACCATGGATGCTTCCCTCTGTATTTTTTTCAAAAGAAGTAAGCCTAGAAATTGGTTGATTGATGATTGCTGCTTGTTGTTCTGTGGACAAGCAGGACACTGGAGGAACACAGCAAGCCATGCAGCATCAGGAAGTGGAGAAGCCAACGTTTTGGGTATAACTTCTGCAGGAATAGAGGTGGGGGTAGGGGTAACTGCTGTTTTATGTAATTCACTTGAAAGGAAGTTGATTAAGAACAAACTGAAAGCTTGTTATGAACAAACTGACCAGTTTACCGCTCCTATTTCAGTTCAGGATGAAATTTATTGTTTTATTTTCAAAGAGAATCTTGAACAATGTCTCATGATTGTATTTCCTGAGCAAGACTTCATAGACAAGTGAATGACTAATGACTTGTTTAAAAATCACACAACACCAGGTTATAGTCCAACAGGTTTATTTGGAAGCACTAGCTTTCGGAGCACTGCTCCTTCATCAGACGGTTGGGAGTGATGCTCCGAAAGCTAGTGCTTTCAAATAAATTTGTAGGACTATAAGCTTGTGTTGTGAGATTTTTAACTTTGTCTACCCCAGTCCAACACTGGCATGTCCAAGTCACTAATTACTTGCTCACACATACCAGAATATCAGAACAACAGACTACAGAACATCCTACTTTTTATCTTTTTGCCTTCAGGAATAATCCATTGGAAAAAAAATGTTCTTTTTTTCAGAAAGCCAATCTTTGCAGAGAAAACAGTTTTTCATTTTTCTTTCCCTGAAGAGAGTGTGTTTTTGAGTTTATATGAGAATTTTGAGGATATTTATACAGATGAGCATTTATACTACTACAGGACTGACTATGCATATATTAAATCCTTATTGAATAAACTTTATTTTGAATAATAAACTCATAATTATGTTTATCAAGTAACCTGCTTTTTAGATCTTTGTTTAAAACCTGATAATAATAAAGATATTTAACTCGCCATCTCAATAACTGGAAAAAAGACATTTTTATTTTATGTTGCAACCCATGGACTAATGAGCGACAACACACTCCTCAAGCTTCAGTCTTGTTAACAAGAAGAGATACAAAAACAGAAGGTGGAGGATGAGGAGTTTCTGGAATTTATGATAAGAAATAAATAAGCTGTTTTAGCTGTTTATATCAGGGTTTTTGCAGAGTCATTAATTAAAGAGGCTACAATTGAGTTAATGGTGGAAATAAACCAACTGCAGCCAACAACAGGAACTTTATAATGGTAACAGGAAGACCTTTCACTGACATTTGAATAAACCTGTTGTTGAGGGTAAAAATGTTGAAATCTTTGCTTTTGATATGGATAATCCAACTAATTCTTGTATAGTTTAATAGGTTCTTTTATCCCTTTGTGTACAACAAATTTTGAAGCACTATTGATCGAAGTGCATAGGTAGCCTCTTGTGAATTTGTTCAGTGACTGACCAACAAAGTAACCAAAACTGCAAAACTAAAACTGATGATCTACCTAGTCAGATTTCACTCGGTAATACTGGACAAGTCATATTTCAATTAGCTGGGTTTGTAACCCTTTGTTAGTTAAGGACTATTACTTGCAGACATTTGAAACCACTGATTGGTTTTGTTCTACAGCTGCAGAAAATGCTTGAAACATTTTAAGTTTAAATGAATTTGATTCCATTATCTTGAGGCACCAAAGACCCTGTTTCTTCCAATGATCAATTAGCATTAATAACAATTGCTTGATAGCAGTAATCAATTGAAAATTTCATAATAGGGCATTTACAAATGAGTTTTCACAAAAACCTGGGTCTAACCACTTCATCAAAACCAGTGCAATTTCACAGCATTATTGACTGCAAATTCTCAGATTGTGCTCCTAATGGAAATTCTATCCTAATGTCACCAGAAATGTTACTATCATAGTCAAAGATTGCTACAGGCACGTTCTTTGCTTTACACCATCCAAAATAGAGGTTGCACCAAGTATACAACAGTTTCTAGATTTTAGTAATCCACTGACTGGACTCAATTATTAAATGTTTATTTCAAATTACATCAGAATTGAGATGCAATTTTAGCTTAACAAAGATATTTCTTCATATTCACACACCATTATCTTATCATACGAGTACTCAGTTATGAGTTTAATTGCTTAAAGCTTTTTTAAAATTAAGTATCTTGATTAACTATCTTTTTCCTTATATGATACTGTATGGGATATCAAATCAAATATACTATTTTTAAAGATCAAATCTAATTTTTGCATTAAAAATGCAAGTTAGAACAAAGGGCTGTACCTTCAAACATGACAAAAGAGATCACTCTCAAAATGTCACTAATCACACTCAAACGGTGTTAGCTGTCACCAGTGTTTTTAAATGCCCATCAATATACAGTCATTTGAATTGAATTTCTGATAGTTGAATAGAATAATTAAGTGTAATTTGTTTTCTATTGTATTCTTTTTCCCAACTCATGATTTGTATCCAAAATGCATAAAAAGTGCAATTATAAATTAACCATTAAGCTTTTAGGGCTACGAACACAGGTATTTTAAGTTGCATTCTTATGCTCCCTCTCGCATCATTATGCAAATTGCTCCAGAGAATTCACAAATCCCAACTAAGTTTGTTAAGAAGGGTTGAAATGTTGGAAAGCTCCTGGTCCCGATTGCTATCCAACAATACCCACAGAAACACAAACATTGGTTGACACAGAAATTGGGATTAGCCTTAAATGATGGTCATTTCAGCAAGTTGTTGGATATCATCCAGTCCCCATGACATTCATTACGATTTCAGGCAAAGATGATAGTACAGTGAAACTAACGGAAAAGAATGTCAAAAGAAAAATTGGTACTCAAAGAGAAATGTCAGTATTGGGCAGGTAGCTTAAATTCAGCAGTGCCATAGGCAATATCAAGCAATCCAAGGACATACACATGTTTGTAGGGTAAATAAAACACATTTTCTAAAAACTGTTTTTCTATTTCTCTTTTTAAACTCAGTCAATCAGAATGCCAAGTTATATTAAATTACAGTTTATTTTATAGTTTAGCTCCAGAAGCCAACTGCCCAGCAATAGAATTTAAGCATTTCTGCAAGTAAATCTAGCAAAAAAAAACTTACAAAAATATATGTTGTTTAATATGTTGACTTCTTCCTTCATTAAATGCTAATTTATTTCATTACAATTTTCTTCTCCTTATAGACATACTGCAGATATATCCTCCAGAATAAGTGCAACTGCTTTGTTTGAAATTAACCAAAGACTGTACCTGGACATGATCCCATTGTTCTTGCAATTTTGCTGGCAATTCTCCTTCCTGTTCATCAGTTTCTTCTTTCACTCTTGCTAATGTTGTATCTTGTTCTGTCCCAACTGGCTAAAATAAATGAATTTAAAATTGCTTTAGAATCTATATAGTCATTAATGTGCAGTGTGCAAATATTTTCGCATACATAAGTCACAAAGAAACAGATGAAAAGTGGATCTTAATAATTTGACACTACAGTCATTTTTAAAAATAAAAAGTCTCTCCTCAAATACAACAAATATTTGTTTATGACATTTTACAAGATATATTCCAAGGCACCATAGCCCAAAAGGTGTACAAGGCAAAGTACTATGGATGTTGGAGACCACATCATCAGACCGTTCCAGCCTGGTTGCATTTGCCACCCAGCTCACAGCAGTCTCAAACATCTGGAGGGATGTACAGCAGCGTCGGAAAAAGGTAAATGACCTTTTTTCTGCACTGCCCATAAAAGTGCCATCTGGCTGATATCTCATACTTTCTTTGCTATTGTGTTCCCCAACCACACTCACTATTGCCTGAAACATCTTTCCAGCTTATTTTCATATCCCCAACCATGACCAAAAGGGACACTGTGCCACCCACTTTCATCTCCCACAATACCCATCTTTCTCTCATTCCATGAGAATATCCTGACCTTGAAATTTGTTTTGAAATCCAGGATTAACTGAGAAACATGAATAAGTGAAAGTCAAGTCAATATGATGAAGTAGTATAACTAAGGGAAATACAATAAGAGAAGTTAAGACTAAGTCAGTAGGTAAAACTTAAGTAAGTTTAAGCTTAAGGCATGGCGGCACAGATTAGTCAAGTTGAATGTGTAGCCTGTAATGTATGGGAAATCATGTAGCCTACTAGTGTCCTAAATGACCATATGTGTAGGAAGTGCTTTCAGCCCAGAAAGGTACATCGTAAGCCTGAGAGTTCATGGATAGAATGTTTAGAAAGGTGATCACACCACAGCTTAAGTACCTGAAGGAAGGGAATGGGAGACCACTGCACAGTAAGAGATTCAGGCAAGTAGCACAGCAATTGCAGGGTTCCGCTTAGAAACGGTTTGGTTACTCAAGTGAGTCCATAGAGTCACGTAGCACAAAAATAGACCCTTCGGTTCAACCAAAACATAATCTCAAACCTAAACTAGTCCTACTTGCCTGCTCCGAGCCCATATCCCTCCAAACCTTTCCCATTCATGTGCTGATCCAAATGTCTTATAAACTTAATTGTACTAATATTTCCAATTCCTCAGGAAGTTCAATCCACATGTGAATCACGCTCTGCACAAAACACTTGCCTCTCATGCCTTTTTAGAATCTTCCTTCTCTCACCTTAAGAATGTGCCCCCTAGTCTTGAAATTGCCCATCCTAGGGAAAAGACAACTACCATTAACTCGATCTATATGTCTCATTATTTTATAAACTTCCAAGGTCACCTCTCAATTTCCCAATACTTCAGTGAAAAAAATGTCCCAGCTATCCAGCAAAACGTTACACGTCAAACCTTCTATACCCAGCAACATCCTGGTGTATCTGTTCTGAACCCTCACCAGTTTAATAAGATCCTTCCTATAACTGGGCGACCAGAACTGGACACAGTATTCCAGAAAAGGCCTCACCAATATCCTGTACAACCTCAGCATGACTTTCGAACTCCTATACTCAAAGCACTGAGCAACAAAGGCAAGCATGCTAAATAGTCTTGATGCAAACTTCAAAGAATAATGTATCTGCACGCTTACGTCTCTCTGTTCTACAATACTACCCAAGGTCCTACCATGAATTGTATAAGCATTACTCTTGTTTCTTGTACCAAAATGCAATACCTCACATTGCTCTAACTCTAGTTGCCATTTCTCAAACTATTCACCCATTTCATCAAGATCCCTTTGTAATCTTAGAAAACTTCTTTACTGTCTACTATGTCATAAATTATGGTTTCCTCTGCAAACTTACTAACCATGCTTTCTTTATTCACATCCAAATCATTGAAATAAAAGACAAACAAAAAAAAGAGGACCCAGAACCAATCCCCATGGAACACGGTTAGTGACAGGCCTCAATTCCGAACATCCTTCCATTAAGCCAATTATGTATCCAATTGGCAAGCTCACATTGAATCCCATGTGGCCTAACTTTACTAATTAGTCTACTGTGCGGAACTTTGATGAATGCTTTACTAAAGTCTAAGTAAACAAAATCTACTGCTCTGCCCTGAATCTTTTTGGTAACTTTCTCAAAAAGCTCAATCAAGTTTGTCAGACACGATTTTCCCTGCACAAAACCATGCTGACCATCCCTAATCAATTTTTGCTTCTTTCAATATCCATAAATCCTATCTTTTATAATTACCCCCAACAATTTACCCACAGGTCTATAGTTTCCCCCATTTCTCCTTTTTCCGACACGGAGTAAACTCTCCTGCTTAATTTAAAACCAGAAACAAAAAAGATTTATCCCGTGCAGTAATCTGTGAAAATCCAAGAGGCCAAGAACTATTTAAAGCAAAAATTAACAACTTTATTTCTTAAAATATAAGAGAATAATTAACTAACAACTATTCACAACTCTTTTACTTTCCCTTCTATAATACAATTCTAATAAATCTTCCCCCCCCCACCGCCCCTCCTGAGTGAAATTTACCAAAATTTTCAAATTTCAAAACCAGCCAGCTGTCTTATCTTCCTCTGTAGATTTGCTGTCCAGGTCGGTGTTGTTTTTTTTCTCTCTGTGTAAATTCCTTCTCTGGACAGGTACCTCTCAGAGTTCTTACTAGCACCCTACATCTGTTGGTCTTTTGATCGTTCTGTTCCAACTGTTCAATTTTCCCCAGTCTTATACCTCCAAAGCATCGGATGGTGTCGTTGGCTTTTATATTATCAATATAAATGTTGGTTTTTTTGGGTGGGAGGCATAATTTAAACTGATTGGCCTATTTCTTTTTTTTGTCTCCAAGAAACCAGCTACCCTAGCTGCTGGACCACATGTTACACCACATCTTAATCAGAACATTTGATGCTGTCAGTTAGTTCTGCTAGCTTTTAACTATCTTAAAGGTACAGTACACTCACATCTTCAGAACATCCTTACAACATTAGTTACTGTCTAGTCATTAGGCACCTCACCCATAGTAATAGATGATGCAAATATTACTGCAAGGGGTCTTGCAATTTTTTCCCTTATTTTCCAAGTTCTGTTTTCATATTAGATCAGGTCCTGGAGATTTATCCACCTTTATATTCTCCAAGAACTCTAAACTACTTCTTCTGTAATGTGATCTGTTTTAAAACATCAAAAATTAATTTTCTACATTCGTAAGAATCCATTTCCTTCTCCACAGTAAAAAGTGACGTGAAATATTAATTTAGTAGCTCTCCCATCTCTGTGGTTCAACACAAAGATGACCTCCTTTATCTTTCAGGGGCCCTACCATATTTCTAGTTAATCTCTTGCACTTAATGTATTTGTAGAAACTCTTTTGATTATCCTTAACCGTATCTGCCAAAGCTATGTCATAGCCCCTCTTTGCCTTCCTAATTTCTTTCTTAAGAATGCCCTAAACACTTAGCATTAATTTGATTGAACCAAGTTATCTATACCGAAAGTAAGATTCTCTGTTATTCTTCCTTAAACACTTCCGCCAACTCCAATTAGACCCCACCACCAAGAACATCTTCTCTCTGCCTCTCTCTGCCTTCCGCAAGGACCGTTCCCTGAGCCAATCCTTAGTTTGAGCCAGTCTCCCCACCAACCCCCCCGAATCCCCAAGTACCTTCTCCTCTAACCGTAAAAGATGCAAAACCAGCCAGCACATCACACCCCTCACCTCCATCCAGGGCCCCAAACAGTCCTTCCAGGTGAGACAGAGGTTCTTGTGCATCTCCTCCAACCTAGTTTACTGCATCCAGTACTCCTGATGTGGTCTTCTCTAGACTAGGGAGACCAAATGCAAACTCAGGGCACGTTTCTTCAAGCATCTCAGCCAGCCAGCAGGGGCCTACCAGAACTCCCAGTCAGCGCCCATTATAATTCCCCTTCCCACTCCCTTTCTGACATGACCATTCTTGGCCTCCTCCATTATCAATATGAATCAGACTGCAAATTGGAGGAACACCGTTTCAGCTTCCGCCTGAGCAGCCAACAGCCCGGAGAAGTCAACATTGAGGTCTCCAATTTCAAATAACCTCCCTTCCCATCCCCAGACTTGCTTCCCAGCCCCTCCCCCTCCCTTCCATTCCTCTGATTGATCCTTCCTTTCAGCTACCAACCAGATTCATTCCTCCCATCGACCGACCAGGTCGTACCCTCCACCTGTGTTCACCTATCCCTACCTCACTACCCCACTTACCCCATGCCCCCCCACCCCCACCACCTTTACCTGCAGCTCCCCTTACACCCACCTGCAATTCTGAAGAAGGGTTACACACGAAACATTGACTTCTCCACCTCCTGATGCTGTGTCAGTCTTCACCTTCTCTCTAATAGGAACATAATGCCTCTGAAGTCTCGTCATTACACTCTTGAAAGCCTCCCACTTGGAAGTTGTTCCTTTACCCATGAACAGTTTATTTCAGGCAACTTTTGATAGTTTCTTACCATTTTGAATCTAATAGAATTATGATCATACGACCCAAACTGCTCTCCTATTTTTATGTCAGTCACTTGCCCATTCTTATTGCCAAAAAGGTCTAGTTTTGCTCCTTTAGTAGGAGCACCCATATACTGTTCAAGAAAAGTTTCTTGAACACAGTCAACAAATTCTTCACCATTCAAACCTTTACCACTATGGTAGCCCTAGTCAATTAAAATCCCGCATTATTACAACCTTATAATGCTCACATATATCTGAGATCTCTCTCCATAACTGTTTCTTCAATTTCTCTCTTACTATTGGGGGGCCTATAGTATAATCCCATCAAGATGACCTTTGCTTTCTTACTTCTAATTTCTGCCAACATATTTTCACTGGACAATTCTTCAGAATTATCTTCTCAAGTTATAGGAGAAATGTATTCCTTAATCAAAAATACCACTCTCCCCCAACACCCTACTTTCTTCTCTCCTTTCCTATCCTTCCTACAGCATCTAAAACCTAGAACACTGAGCTGCCAAACCTGTCCATCTCTCAGACAAATTTCTGTAATACCTGTGATATCCCATCCTACATTCTTAAATATGCCTTAAGTTCATCAGCCTTGTCTGTAAGACCTCTTGCATTGAAATAAATGCAATTTAGTTCTTCAGAGTTACTACACACTCTGACTCTCCCTTGTCTCTCATTTCTAATTGATGTGCTCTCTTCACATTCAGAAACTTACCCATCAATCTTCTTACTTATACTGCTTAGAATTTCTCGACTCCACCACTCTCTCAGTGTAAAGTCTTCCTTAATGGAATGAGCAAACCTCCCTGTTAACATATTGGTCCCTTTCCAGTTAAGGTCACACCTAACCTTTTTGTCACATCTTTTCTATCCCAAAAGACATTCGAATTGTCCAGAAACCTGAATCCTTGAACAGGAACAATGAACCTGCACTCCAAGGTCTCTTCGTTCAGTAACAGTTCCCAGAACCTTACCATTAAGTGTATAAGGCTTGCCCTGATTTGCCTTTCCAAAATGCGGCACCTCCCACTCATCTAAATTCAACTAAATTTGCCACTCCTCGGCCCATTGGCCCATCTGATCAAGATCCCATTGTACTCTGAGGTACCTTTCTTCGCGGTCCATGACACCTCCAATTTTGGTGTCATCTGCAAGCTATACTAAGTATACCTCCCATGTTCATATCCAGATCGTTTATATATGATGAAAAGCAGTGGAACGAGCACTGATCCATGTCGCATACCACTGGTCACAGGCCTCCAGCCTGTGTCTTCTACCTTCGAGCCAGTTCTGTATCCAAATGGCTAGTTCTCCCTGTAATCCATGTGATCTAACCTTGCTAATCAGTCTACCACGAGGAACCTTGTCGAACGCCTTACTGAAGTCCATATAGATCACATCCACAGATCTGCCCTCATCAATCCTTTTCATTACTTCTTCAAAAAACTCAATCAAGTTTGTGAGACACGATTTCTCATGCACAAAGCCATGCTGACTATTCCTGATCAGTCCTTGCCTTTCCAAATACATGTAAATCCTGTCCCTCAGGATTCCCTCCAACAACTTGCCCATCACCAATGTCAAGGTCACTGGTCTATAGTTCTCTGGCTTTTCCTTACCACCTTCCTTAAATAGTGGCACCACCTCTAGTCTTCCAGCACCTCACCTGTAACTATCTGATAAATAATCCGAATATCTCAGCAATGGGCCCAGCAATCACTTCTCTAGCTTCCCAAAGAGTGCTCGGGTACACATGATCAGGTCCTGGGGATTGATCTACCTTTATGCATTTTAAGACATCCAACACCACCTCCTCTGTAATGTGGACATTTTTCAAGATGTCACCACATTCTGTAACTTCCACATCCTTCTTCACAGTAAATAATGATGCAAAATACTCATTTAGTATCTGCCCCATCTCTTGTGGTCCCATATATTGGCTGCCTTGCTGATCTTTGAAGGGTCCCATTCTATCCCTCATTATCTTTTTATCCTTAATATATTTATAAAATCCCTTTGGATTCTTCTGAACCTCATTTGTCAAAGCTATCTCTTGTCCCCTTTTTTCCCTCCTGATTTCCCTCTTAAGTATACTTACACTGCTTTTATACTTCTAAGAATTCACTCGATCTCTGCTGTCTATACCCGACATATGTTTCCTTCTGTTTCTTGACCAAAACCTCAATCATTTTAGTCATCCAGCATTCCCTACACCTACCAGCCTTGCCTTTCACTTTAACAGGAACATATTCTTTCTCAATTCTCATTATTTCATTTTTGAAGGCTTCCCATTTTCCATCTGTCCCTTTACCTGCGAACATCTGCACCCAATCAACTTTTGAAAGTTCTTGCCTGTAGCTATCACAATTTAGAAATTCAACTTTTTGATCAGCTCTATCCTTTTCCATCGCTATTTTAAAACTAATTAATTATGGTCCCTGGCCCCAAAGTGCTCCCCTACTGAAACCTCAGTCACTTGCTCTACCGTATTTCCAAAGAGTTAGGTCAAGTTTTGCATCTTCTCCAATAGTTACATCCACATACTGAATCAGAAAATGTTCTTGAACACACTTAACAAATTCCTCACTATCTAAATCCTTAACACTATGGCAGTCCCAGTCTATGTTTGGAAAGTTAAAATCCCCTTCCATTACTACCCTATTATTCTTATAAATAACTGAGATCTCCTTACAAATTTGTTTCTCAATTTCCCGCTGACTATTAAGGGGTCTTCAGTACAATCCCAATAAAGTAATCATTCCTTTCTTATTTCTCAGTTCCACTCAAATAACTTTCCTCGACATATTCTCAGAAATATACTCCCTAAATACAACTGTAAATAATATCCCTATTCAAAAACGCCATTCCCCTTCCTCTCTTGCCCCCCATCTTCTATCCTGGAACATTAAGCTGCCAGTCTAGTTCACCCCTGAGCCACATTTCTGTAATTGCAATGATACCCCACTCCCATATTCCTAACCATGCCCTGAGTTCATCTGCCTTCCCTGTTTGGCTTCTTGCATTGAAATAAATGCAGTTTAATTTACCTCATTCTCTGCTTTATTCCTGCCTGCCCTGACTGTTTGACTTGTTCCTTTTCCCAACTGTACTAGTCTCAGACTGATCTCTTTCCTCACTATCTCCCTGTGTCCCATCCCCTCACCTTACTCGTAAGCAACTCTAGAAAATCTCCCTGCCAGTATACTGGTCCCCCTCCATCCTTCTTATACAGGTCACTTCTACACCAGAAGAGATGCCAATGATCCAAAAATGTGAACCCTTCTCCCCTGCACCAGCTCCTCAGCCACGCATTCATCTGCTCCATCTTGCTATTCCTACCCTCACTAGCTCACAGAACTGGGATAAATCCAGATACTACTACCCTTGAGAACCTTTATAAATTCCTGCCTAAATTTCTATATTCTCCCTTCAGAATCTCATCCTTTTTCCCTCCTATATTGTTAGTTCCAATGTGTGCAACAACCTCTTGCTAGTCCAACACCCCTTTGAGAATATTCTGCACTCTCTGAGATATCCTTAATCCTGGCATCAGGGAAGCAACATACCATTCTGATTTCTTGCTGTGAGCACAGAAACATCTGTCTGTGCTGCTGACTAGAGATTCTTCTATCACAATCAATCGCTTGGAACCTGACATACCTCTCATTATGTTAGAGCCAGTCTCGGTACCAGAAACTTGGCTGTTTATGTGATATTTAAGGCCAGAGCTCTTGTCGATTTTCGTGCTCCTCGGATGCTGCCTGACCTGCTGTGCTTTTCCAGCAACACACTCTCAACTCTGATCCCCAGCAACTGAAGACTTCACTGTCTCCTATATGAGCTACATTCCCAAGAATCCATCACCTCCTATTTTTTCCAAAGCAACGTACTTGTTTGAGATGGGGATAGCCACAGGAGACTCCTGCACTACCTGCCCCTCCCTAGTTTTCCTAGCAGTAACCCATCTTCCTGACTGTATCTGCAGTTTTTCTCCCTTCCGATAACTGCCATCCATCACACCCCTAGCTCCTATAAATTCTGCATTGCCTCTATCTGCTGTTCCAACAGATCAATATAATTTGAAAGATTTCAGAACCAAACACACTTACTGCAGACATAATCATTAGTAACAAGGAACTTCTCCCTAATCTCCCACATCCGACAGGAAGAGTACATCACTCTTCTCAAGGTGCATCTTTGCACCAAGACTGCTCCATGTGATAGGATAGTGAGGAAGGTGTTTAGTATGCTTTCTTTATTGGTCAGTGCATTGAATATAGGAGTTGAGAGGTTATGCTGCAACTGTACAGGGCACTGGTGTGGCCATTTTTGGAATATTGTGTGCAATTCTGGTCTCCCTCCTATTGGAAGGGTGTTGTGAAACTTGAAAGGGTTCAAAAAAGATTTACAAGGATGTTGCTAGGGCTGGAGGGTTTGAGCTATAGGGAGAGGTTGAATAGGCTGGCCTGTTTGCCCTGGAGTGTTGGACGCTGAGGGGTAACCTTAGAGGTTTATAAAGTCATGATAGGTTAAATCATGAATAGGGTAAATAGACAAGGCCTTTTCCCTGGGTTGTGGCAGTGCAGAACTACAGACATAGGTTTAGGGTGAGAGGGGAAAGATTTAAAAAGGGACTTAAGGGGCAACGTTTTCAAATAAAGGATGTATGAAATGAGCTGTCAGAGGAACTGGTGGAGATTGGTACAAGTACAATATTTAAGAGGCATCTGGATGGGTACATGAGGAAGAAAGGTTGAGGGGGATATGGGCCAAATGCAGGTAAATGGGACTAGATTAATTTAAAGTATCTGGTCAGCATGGACGAATTGGACCGAAGGGTATGTACATCTCTAGGACTTGCTCTTCAGCCATTTATCTCCTTTATCCTTTCGTCCCTTCCCTCATTTGAGTTTGTATTATGAATAAACCAGAGATTACTAATATAAGGTTTTTTTAAAAACTTCTACCTAACCTTTTAAATTTACACTGTACTGCTTTAATCTTTTCAAATGAGACATGCCTGTGGCACTGCAATCTGTTTGGCTGTACTGGAGAGGAGGAAGTGGAGAGGAGGAAGAAGAAAGGAGGAGAGATAGTGATAGGGAATTAGTTAAGGAAAAAGGCAGACAGGAACAGACAGGCATTTCTGTGGTCGCCAATGTGCTTCCTTGGTGCCAGAGTCAAGGATATTATAGAGTACCTGCAGAACATTCCTCAGGAGAGGGTGAGCAACCAGATGGCATGATCCATATTGATACCAATGACTAAGGTAAGAAGGGGTTGTGATCTTGCAATCAGAGTTCAAAGAACTAGGTAGAAAGTTAGCAAGCAGAACTTCAAATTTAGTAAGCTGTGGATTACTCCCAGTGGCAAGTTAGCACTGAGATAGGAGGTTAAGACAGTTGAATGCGTGGTTGGAAAGATGGCACAGGAGAGAGAGCTTTAGTTTCCTGGGACATTGGAACTGGCTCTGGGGAAGCTGGCACCTATAAACTGGAAGGTACTTGATCAGAGATTGAACTGAGTTCCTTGTGGGGCATTTTACTAATGTTGTTGGGAGAGCTTTAAAGCAACTTGTGGGGTGAAGGAATGAAGAGGAAACAGTGAAGGAAAACAACAGAGCTCGCAAAATATTTGAAGGTGCAGCTGGCACTAGCATAGAGTTAAAAGGTGAAGTCAGAGTAAGAGAGAAAGACATTATGATCAAATTAGAGTGAGTGCATGTGTATGTGTACGCATGCAGTACAGCAAATAAAATTGGGGAGTTACAAATGCAAATTACCATGTGATGCAATGATGATAACAAATACCTGGCTCAGGTAAGGCAAGAGTGGATGTTAAATATTCCTGGGTACAAGGTGTTCAGAAAAGATAGAGAAGGAAGAAAAGGAGTGGTTGCAGTATTGGTTAGAAAGCATTGCAGTACTGGAGAAAGAGAATGTCACAGAGGATACAACGATAGAATCAATTTGGCTAAAGCTACAGAACAAAACAGATATAATTACATTGATTGGCGTAGTCTATAGTCTGCCAACTAGTGGAAAGTTTATAAGGAATAAATCTGCAGGGAAATTTCAGAGCAATAGAAACATTTGAGTAATTATAATGGGGGACTCAAATACCCAAACATAGACTGGAACACTGGTAGTGGAAAGGACAATAAGGAGCAAGTGTTCCTAGATTGCAAACAGCAGTTTCCTACTGTAGTATGTCTCCAGTCGAAGAAGGAAGGATGCACCATTGGACGTGGTTCTTGGAAATGAGATGGAAGAAGCGGATCAAGCATCAGTGAAGAAACACTCAGGAGTCAGTGGTCATTGTACCGTAAGGCTCAGGATGGTGGTGGAGAATGACAACCATCAATCCAGGCTAAGAAAAAAAATCAATTGGTGCAGAGCCGACTTCAATAGGACAAGGACAGAGCGAGGCAAAATTGACTGAAATAAGGTATTGGTGAGAAAACCGTAATTGAACAGTGAGTTACCTTCAAAGATGACATGGTTCGTGTGCATTTGAAGTATATGAAGACCTTTGTAAGTTTCCAGTCACTTAATTGTTCTTAGATTTGTTGTGGCTTGATAATTGTTACAGTGAATAACATCTCCAAAATGAAATATGATATTTTCAGACAATCAATCTATTTATTGCTTAAAACAACTTCCCCCACCCCGCACTCATATCAAGATTATCTATTTTCACAGCATGAAGATAAGAAATTGTTGACAGCATTAGTGTAACACTTAGCCTTTTATACAGAAGTTAAACAACACAGTTCAGTTAAATAGTTCAGTTAATAGAAAATGAAACACTCAAGCATTCTGGAATGGATAACTTTAGACATTTCATTATTTCTAATTATAACAGAAATCTGAGACATTTATAAGTTAAAAATAAATAAATTCGGGGGATCTAAGATGGCGGCGATCTGAGAAGATCACACTGCAGAGCTTCGCATCACAGCTGGAGCAGGACACCCAACCCAGGTCATCAGGATTTCTTGGGGTGTTGGAAAGATTGTGGAGCCCCAAGAAATATTTAAAAATTGACTTACCTGTATTTTCAGCTGTCCAGAAATGCCTAAAAAGGGAGAAGGAGCATCTGAGGCCGTGCCTGCAGCAGCCTCAGAGCAGACTACTCTCCAGGACCTGGTGAACCAGCTCTCGAAATCTCGTGAGATGTTGGGGAAATAGATTGAAGGTAAGCGGGCTCCAGTCTCTCTCGTGCTGCAGAAGCATGAGCAGCAGCTGGGAGACCTGGAGAAGAGGACGGATGAGGTGGAACACAGGGTCACAGTGGTGGAAGCTGATGCCAGTTCATTCAAGGATGAGATCCAAGCCCTAAAGACACAGGTTCGTAATTTGCGTGACCAAGTGGATGATCTTGAAAACAGGGGCAGGAGAAAAAACATTCGGATCATCGGTCTGCCTGAGGGTAAGGAAGGTGAGCTGCCTGTGGAATTTGTTGAAGATTGACTTCCGAAGTTCCTTGACTTGGAGACTGGCATGAGAGGAGTGAAGATAGAGAGGGCTCACCGGGTTCCAGCACGGAGGTCAGGTCTGGGTCAACACCATTGTCCTTTACTGGTGCGGTTCCATCATTACCAGGATAAGGAGTGAGTCATGGAGGCTTCCAGACTCCAGGGGAAGGATCCAAAGACCCTAATTTACGAGGGGTCTAAGGTCATGGTTTTTTAGGACTTTTCAGTGGTGGTGATCCAGAAATGAAAATCGTATGATGGCATCAAGAGAAGATTGAAGGAGCTTGGGATTCAGTACTCCCTGAGATATCCAGCAGTGCTTCGGATCACCTTAGATGGATCCATGCATCTCTTTGACACATCGGAGAAGGCAAGAGACTTTGTGGACAAACTAACCTAAGTTAAACAATTGTAGTATGTATAAATATCATTGCTTGGGTATCCGTTTACCATTCTGTAAAAGAAATGGAGGAAATCCGGTTGGAGCTTTGTTTGCCCCTTCTTTTTACCTCTATTGATAATAATTTGGTTCAAACTATGTCTGGCGGTGGTTAAGATGTACATTTTAAATTTCTAAGTTAGGACATACCGAAGGATGGGTGGGGTATTTATTCCCTTTTTTTAAATAAAATATTTTTTTTATTCATATTGATATTCTATGGGGTGTTTATTCTTTTTAGCTTATGCTTGTGATGCGGCTCTAGCTGGGAGAAGTGAAGGTGGTTGAGATGGTTAGATGCCTATTTATGGGCAGTTCGGGACAGGTAGTTGCCCCCTCCGGGCAGGGGGTGAGTTCCCCTACTCAGCGCTATTGGCTTGTTTGTTTGTTTCCTGGATTTTGTTGTTTTTATTTTTAATACTTTTGTATGTTTGTTAAATGTAGTGGTTTTAGTTTATGTAGTTTTTATATTTGGTGGATCATGCAACACTAAAATCAGCAATTTGTGGTTCGGGTTCTTCCTCTCTGGAATTTAAATGTAATTGCAGAAGATGATGGCTAATGATTTGATTAAATGATGTACCTGGAATATCAAGGGAAGTCACTCACCAATTAAGAGGAAGAAGGTACTCTTGAGTCTTAGAAAGGAGAGGATGGATAATCCTTTGTTATAGGAGACACATTTGGATGACAAGGAGCATCTGAAATTACAGCAGAATGGCTTTGACCGAGTTTATTTTTCATCATTTAATACCAGAAGTAGGGGAGTAGCTATATTGGTTAGGAAAAATCTCATTTAAATTGTTAGAATGTGTTAAAAACACATACGGGAGGTTTGTAATTCTTAAAGCCTTGATAAATGGGGAAGAATATGGCATTTTAAATGTTTATTGTCCCCCAGCTCATCCTCTTAAATTCTTGGTAGATGCTTTTTCTAAACTGATAAGTCTCAAGTCTCTGCACATCATTATAGGGGGAGATTTTAACTGCCTCATGGACCCCACAGTAGACAGGTTGCCTAAAGGTCCCTTGATACCCTCTACACAAACTAAACAGTTATTGGGTTTGTATGGGGAATTAGGATTGGTGGACGTTTGGAGGTGTCTCCACCCTACAGGTAGGGATTTCACGTTTTTCTCCAATCCGCACAGATGTCACACGAGGATTGATTTTTTTCTGACCCCTGCGGTAACCATGGATCTGGTGGTATCCTGTACGATTGGTAATATTGCCATCTCTGATCATGCTCCAGTGTACCTCATGGTTAAAATTAAGAATGTTACAGTGGATTCAAGGTACTGGCGAATGGACCCTTTATTCTCATAGACAGCAAGTTTGTGGAGTATTTCTCTAGGGAATTTCGGGCGTTCCTAGACATCAAAATAGGCTCGGTTGATAGCTCATCTGTTCTCTGGGAAACTGCCAAAGCTTATTCCAGAGGGTTAGTTATTTCATATTCCACAAGTAGGAAGCGGCAGAAGAGTGAGCAGCAACGTCTCCTTGAAACACGGTTGAAGGCAGCCGAGAAGGCCTATTTTGACAGACCTATTTTGACAAACTACAGAGGATTACGGCACTGTGGTGTGCACTAAATTCTGTGCTCATGCAGACGGCAAAGAAGGAGCTGGCTTTTGCAAAGTAAAGGATATACGAGCATGGTGACAAGCCAGGCAAATACTTAGCATACCTTGCCAGAAAGAAAAGTGCCCACAAACCATTACAGCAATTAGGGAAGTGTCTGGGAACCTAACATGTGATTCTAAAAAGATTAATGTGGCGTTCCAGAGATTCTACTCTAAGTTATACCCATCTGAGAATTGTGAGGAGGGGCAGGCCAAAATGGAATCCCTTTTTAGAGATCTGAAGCTCCCGGGTGTGACTCCCGAACAACAGTCCTTTCTCAATGCCCCGTTATCAGAGCAAGAAGTGCAGGAAGCTGAGGCAGCTTCAGAGTGGAAAGGCGCCCGGTCCTGATGGACTTCCCAGTGAATTCTATAAGGAATTTATAAGTATACTGTCAGGCCCGATGCTGAATATGTTTAATGATTCATACAGTCATGTTTGTCTCCTACTATCTCTGAGAGAGGCCAGTATTTCACTTATCCTTAAAAAAAGGGAAGGATCCGGAAGACTGTGCTTCATACAGTCCCATCTTGTTCTTAAATGTGGACTTTAAGATCCTTTCTAAGGTTCTTGCATGAAGGCTGGAGACTGTGTTACCTTCTATTATTAAAGAGGATCAGACGGGCTTCATAAAGGGTCGCAGATCTTCCAATAACGTTAGGAGGCTGCTTAACGTAACTCAAGCATGCCAACAGCAGTCAATACAGGGATTGGTGATTTCTTTAGATGCAGAGAAGGCATTTGACTGAGTTGAGTGGACGTACCTTTTCTATACTCTAGACCGGTTTGGACTGGGCGAAGTTTTCATAAGATGGGTAAAGGTTCTCTACACAGTGCACCTCTCGCTGCGGTCATTACCAACGGGGTACGATCAAGAAATTTTAATATTTCTAGGGGCAGCTGGCAAGGCTGTCCCCTTTCACCATTACTTTTCACGTTGGTGATTGAACCGTTGGCAGAGGCCATTCATGGGGATCTCAATATATCAGCTCCAGAAGTGGGGTTAAAATTACATAAGATCTCGTTGTATGCAGATGATGTTCTAATTTCCTTGACAAATCCAGCAGTTTCAGTGCCTTGCCTGATACAATGCATTCACGCATTTGGCACTTTTTCAGGGTATAAGATTAATTTTGCTAAATCAAAGGCTATGCCTATGGGTGGTCTTACGAAAGGGTTCGCTCTTGAGAGTGACTATAGATTCCCATTTAGGTGGTCACAGAGGGGTTTTGTGTATTTGGGCATATTCATTACTCCAGTTCTGGATTGGCTGTTCAAAGCCAATTTTACTCAATTATTTGAAAAAATTAAACAAGATCTCCAAAGATGGGAGGCACTTCCAGTCTCATGGTTGGGTCGGAAAGCGCTTATTAAGATGAATATTCTCCCTCGTTTGCTATACCCTATACGGATGCTCCCCCTGATTTTCAATAAACAAACACTTGGGACTGAACAGTTAGTTCAGCTCCTTTATCTGGCACCATAAACGGCCCCTCATTAAATTAGCCAAACTGCAGTTGCCTCACAGACTAGGGGGAGTAGACCTTCCGGACATTAAAAATTACCAATTAAGCTCACTTTTGACCTATGTAAATGATTGGGTTTGTGGGGACCCTCTTTCAATATGGCTAGATCTCAAAGTCTCCCAGGCAAGGTGCCTCTTACCAGTTTGCTGATTTTGGACAAGGTGAGGACAGTTAGGGAATATTGCCATAACCCAATAGTCATCAATACTATTAAAGCATGGAGGGCAATTCGGCAGAGGGAAGGTAATATTGGCAAAACATCTTTGTTTACACCTTTAGTGGGTATGCCGAGTTTTGAACCAGGTATGATAGGTTCAGGATTTAAACGTTGGGCAGCTAGGGGTATATCTTGCATGGGTGATTTATTTGAGGGAGATGTAATGATGTCCTTCGATCAGTTAGTACGGAAGTATGAGTTACCTAATAGAGACCTCTTTCATTTTTTTCAAATTAGGGATTTTATTCAAAAAAGGACCACACTTTTGACTGATCCCTACAAATCTGACATAGAAAGAGGGGTACTAAGGGCTAAGAGTACACTCTCTGTCAGTACTCTATATCACCAATTGGGGAATGCCACCTCAGATGAGTCTGATCGACTCTGCAAGACGTGGGAAAGAGAGCTGGGTGTTGAAGTTTCTTCAGAGGCATGGGAGGATATTTGGGAGAATGCAAGAAAGATATCAATTTGCAATAGGGCTCATGCTTTACAGTTGAAGATTCTCCACAGAGTCCACTTAGCCCCAGACAGTTTGTCAAAATTTAAACCAGGGGTATCTTCAGCATGCCCCGAGTGCAAAGTCTGTACGGGTACTCTTACCCATTGGCTTTGGTCTTGTGACAGGCTTCAAACATATTGGAGCGCGAAGGTGGGTGCAATGGAGAGGATTTTAGGGGTGGAGAAGGACCCTATTTCGCTCCTTTTGGGCCTACCCATTGTAATGCCTGCAGACTCGCATAAGGCAAAACTTTTCAATATTCTTACATTCTGTGCAAGGAAAAATATCTTGCTAGGTTGGATATCAGAAAACCCCCCCCCAAGCCTGTCAGGTTGGCGGAAGATTGTTATGGAGCATATTCCCCTGGATTTTCTCACAAATATGGTACACCACAAAACTGAGAATTTTTACAAGACATGGCAACCCTTTTTGAAATACCTGGACACAGATTTATCTGCCACACTAACAAGGGCTTTTATATAGCCGTAAGGATTGTGTTTCATGAGTCCAATATCCAGGGAGGAGGAACTGTGAATGTATGAGTGTTTTGTTTGGTTGGGCTGAGTTATTTTTATTTATTTGTTTGTTGTTAGGTATTTATTTAGTTAGTTAAATAGCTAGTTTAGGTTTTTTTTAATTTTATACTTCTCTATATATGTTTATACATTCGTATAAGAGGGTGCATTGGGGATTTTTTTTATTATTTGGGTTTAGTTTTGTACTATTTTTGTGCTGTTTTGAACTGCATTGTTTTGTATTTGTTGTAATATTTAAAAATCTATTTTTTTATATTAAAAAAATAAATTCCCAATCATATCAGATTAAACTAAATGCTAATCTACATGATAAAATACCTTGTACAGACATAAACTGAGCTCATTTATTTGGTGTACATCACCAGTTTATAATTATCTGATCATAATTTAGAAACTAGTCATGGTATGCTACATGTTCAAAAATTCATAGATGGATTTCCATTTGCTCTGCTTTATTTTGCATTATGTTGTCAAATCTTCAGTATGGAATATATCATCAATAGAGTTTTGGAAAATGCATGCAATGGTTTATCACAAAATTTGAAAGCCAACTATATAGAATATTTTTGCTGATAACTGCTCAGCTATTTACAATTAAACTAATTGAAGTATACTGAGACACCTACAGTTGATCCATTAGCTAGTAATAGAACATGCTGCATTAAATAATAATGATTTAAGAAGGGCTGCAAATAAGACAAGTGAAATGATAATGTTACGTGTTGTCACAGAATGATGGGAAGATTTGACTCTTAATACTGCTAAGCTCCTGATCTCAGCTTCAGTATCACTGTAATGCATCAAAAGGTGAAACAATTTAGAAAATGAAGTGAAGGCTGCTGACAAGGCTGTTTAAAATGTGGGAAGACACTGGGGTTTGTTTTGATGGGCATGAGGGTTTGAAGGAAGAGAGAGGGGTTGCCTGGCAGTACAGTGGTTAGCACTGATGCCTCTCAGTGCCAGGGACCCAGAGTGGATTCCAGCCTTGAGTGACTATCTATCTACATGGAGTTTTACATTCTCCAAGTGTCTGCATGGGTTTCCACCAGATGGTCTCATTTTCTCCCACAGTCCAAAGATGTGCAAGTCACGTGGATTGGTCATGTTAAACTGCCCCATAGTGTCGAGGGATGTACAAGCTAGGTGAATAAGCCAGGGTAAATGTGGGGTAATGGGGATACAAAAGTAGGGCATCTGGGTGGGATGCCCTTCAGAGGGTTGGTGCAGACTTGATGGGCTGAACGGCAGCCTCTGCACTGTAATCATTCTCTGGTGATAGAGGTTTTTAAACTGTTGTCAAAAGTGAAAAAAATTTAAATAATTTGTGTCCAACGAATTTAAACTACTGTGATTTTTTCTGTTAATCATCATTTTTCGCCAGTTGACAACCAGCAGAATAGTTAGTACATGACAGCATATAGTGTGCATTCCTAAGGGACACAAGGACAATAGAGGAGCTTAGATTGGAATTATAATAGCCAAAGCGAAATTTGAAGATATCCCTGAGTTCTCAGTGAATGGTTGTTTCCTCAAGTTATTGTTTCACCAATCATTGACTTAAATGAGAATGACAGGCAGAGAAAAAGAGTGTCTTCCAGTTATAGAGTCAGAGATGTACAGCATGGAAACAGACCCTTCAATACAACTTGTCCATGTCAGTTAGATATCCAAAGCTAATCTAGTTCCACTTGCCAGCACTTAACCCATATCCCTTCCGATTCATACACCCATCCAGATGCCTTTTAAATGTTGTAGTTGTACCAGCCTCCATTATTTCCTCTGGCAAACTCATCCATACACACACCAGCCTCTTTAGGTCCCTTTTATATCTTTCCCCTCTCACGCTAAACCTATGCCTTCTAGTTCTGGATTCTCCCACCACAGGGAAAAGGTCTTATCATCTATTTATCCTATTCAAGCCCCTCATGATTTTAAAAACTCTGTAAGATCACCCCTCAGCCTCCGATGCTCCAGGGAAAACAGCCCCAGCCTATTCAGCCTCTCCCTATAGTTCAAACCCTCTAACCCTGGAAACATCCTTGTAAATCTTTTCTGAACCCTTTCAAGTTTCACAGCATCCTTCCTATAGGAGGGAGACCAGAATTGGACATAATATTCCAAAAGTGGCCACACCAATGTCCTGTACAGCCCAACTCCTGTATAAAGGAAAGCACACAAAATGCCTTCGTCACTATCCTATCTATCTGCGACTCCACTTTCAAGGTCTCATTGTTCAGCAATACACTCCAGGACCTTACCTGAAGTGAATAAGAACTGCCCTGAGTTGTCTTTCCAAAATGCAGCACCTCACATTTATCTAAATTCAACTCCATTTGCCACTCTTCATTCCACTGGCCTATCTGATCAAGGTCCCATTGTACTCTGAGGTAATCTTCTTTGCTGCCCACTACACCTCTAATTTTGGTATAATTTGCAAATTTACGAACAATACCTCCTATATTCACTTTCGACTCATTTATATAAATGAAGAAAAGCAGTGGATCTAACACCAATCCTTGTCGCACACCGATGGTCACAGGCTCCCCGTCTGAAGAGCAACCCTCTACCACCACCTTCCACCTTCAAGCCAATTCTGTATCCAAATGGCTAGTTCTCCCTGTATTCCACGTGATTTAACCTTGCTAACCATTCCACCATGAGGAACCTTGTCAAACACCTTACAGAAGCTTTTGCTTAACAACCTGATTTTTCTAGTCTCTCCTTTGCTGTCCCAAGCAGCTGTTGATATAGGTTCATTTGTATATTCTTGAATCTATTCATTATCTTTCCAAGCTAGTCACAAAACAGACAAGATTTTCATCTGATAATATGAGGTAAACAGTACACAAATTTCTTGTTGGGGTGGCATGGTAGCTCAGTGGCTAGCACTGCTGTCTGACAGCCTCAGGGACCTGGGCTCAATTCCAGTCTCAGATAAGTATCTGTGTGTAGTTTGCATGTTCTCCCCATGTCTGCTTGGGTTTGCACTGGGTGCTACAGTTTACTCCCACAGTCCAAAGATATGCTAAATTGCCCATAATGTCCAGGCTAGGTGGATTAGCCTTGGGAAATGTCAGGTTACTGGAATAGGGGTGGGTGGGGGGGGGGGGTCTGGGTGCAATTTCTTTTGGAGGGTTGGCATGGACTTGATGGACCAAATGGTCGGCTTCCACATTATAGGAATTCTACTCCATGATTCGATGATGCAAATTTACATTGTCTTTGGATGAAATGTAATTTCAGCGCAGAGCGGTTTTGTATTTCACACAATGGTTTCACAAAATTTAGCTCAATCCATGATCAAGAGATCACAGCAGCTATGTTACATCAATAGTTTCCTGGATTAAGTGTCACTTTAATCTATGAATGACTCAGGTTCATTTTTACTATGATTGTAACATTCTGATCTTAGATATACAAGCACAATACAATTTCAAAGTTCTGGATGTAGGTTTGCTCATATTGAGCTGGAAGGTTCACTTTCAGATATTTCATCACCGTACTAGGTAACATCTTCAGTGATTCTCTGGACGAAGCCCTGCCTGTGTTCCCTGCTTTCTATTTATATGTTTGGATTTCGTTGGGTTGGTGATGTCATTTCCTATGATGTCATTTCCAGTTCTTTTGGGATCCATGTCAATGTGTTTGTTGATAGAGTTCCAGTTGGAATGCCATGCTTCTATCAAATCTCGTGCATGTCTCTGTTTAGCTTGTCCTAGGATGGATGTGTTGTTCCAGTCGAAGTGGTGTCCTTCCTTATCTGTATGTAAGGATACTTGTGAGAAGCATGGCACAAACACATTGACTTGGACCCCATTTACCACCCCCTGAGAAAAAGAACAAGAAATGACATCACGATAGGACATCACAGGGAATGGCATCGCTAACCCAAGGAAACCCAAAACATATAAATAGAAAGCAGGAAACACCAGCAGTGTCTGGAGGCTCACTGAAGATGTTATCTAGTATGGTGATGAAACGTCTGAAGATGAACCTTCCAGCTCAGCAAGCAAACCTACATCCAGAACCTCAACCTGAGCTATAAATCTTCTCAAAACTTGCTAACACCAATGGGCAATATATGCTAAAACTGACCCAAAAATTGGAAACAAATGCCATCCGACAGATCATCACCCGTGAACAGCTGTAATTCCTGCACGAATGCCTAAGAAAACAGGTACTACCTACATGTTTTAAGTACAGACTGCTCCTTAACATGCCACTAGCCAAAAGAATAGCAGAACAAAACGGCCTCAAAATGCTTAGAGAAATTATTAATGATGCCCTCAACAGACTCCGTAAATACAATCAGGATATTTTGCACCAAAAATATTTGCTCATTCATGCAACAGACCACGAACGGACAGTCACAGTACAACAAGCCAGAGATATTAGACAGCGAGAAATACAGAAAATGAAAAAAACTAGACAAACTTACACAAAATAACAATACTGACAACACAAAAGCACGGATAGAAAACTTATCTGACCGACCCTTAACAGACACTGAAAAAGCCGTCTTAACAAAAGGATTAAATTACAGTTTGCAGGATGCAGACAAGAAAGGTTTCTTAGCAGCATTAGAAACAACATTGAAAGACATCCAACTCAAAGAAGAAACCCAGCAAACTATCAGACCAGATTTCGCTGCTCATTGGATGCTGCCTGAACTGCTGTGCTCTTCCAGCACCACTAATCCAGATATCAGACCAGTAGTTGCACCAACATTAAGCAGGAAAAAGGAAGGAAACACACTCAATATACAAGAAAGGAAAGCATTAGGAATACTAAAAAAAATTGAAAAAGCTAACATACTACTTGCAGATACCAACACTTACCAACAAGTGGCGATAGACCCGATCTGACCCAACGCCACACCTAGAGAACTGAATCACAGCCCTACTCAAAAAACCTCAGAAATCTGGAAAAATAAATAACACACCATGCTTCTACGGATTACCCAAAATTCACAAACCAGAAGCCCCCCCTCAGATCCATAGTCTTGCTATCTGGAACATCAACTTACAGACTGGCCAATTTCAAAGTTTCCAGATGACATTAAATTCAGAAATAATGGCCCAGATAGTTGAAAGATGATTGTGGCTGAAGCATAGACTTGAGTTGTGCATCAGGATCACCTAAAGATCCTTAAACAGCTGACTCCCAGGGATTTCCAATCATCAAATACCTGACATCTGAAATCTTCTAAAAATTCCTTCAAGAATAGACAAGAAAATATGTAGTGGGTAAAACCTTCCCTGCCTCCTGAATAACTATTAAAGTAATCCCCATGAATCACTACTGAAAACCACCACTTGATGTCCTCACTGACTCTCAATGTACATCTAATGCCCCCGCAGCTGGAATCAAATTAACCCCAGATCCCAACAGACTCCTGTTCCCAAGCCACAGTGCCACCCTGACCTGGCCCTTGGTTCTCCATGGAACTAATCTCTTCCATACAAACAAGCCTTTCTATACCCACTCGAAACCCAACAATTGTCCTTACCTGACCACACAGGCTTCCCACAGATCCAACATTCACCCTTCACAACTTGAGCTGATTTAACTCTCCATCACCAGCTCCACTCACCAGTCACCCAACCTGCTACCAACCTGGTACCTGCACTTCTAAATGACCTGACATCCTTCTACCCTAACCAGCAATTACTCTATTTCCCCCTCCCACTCAACTTAAATACTAACCTTCTCTCTGTAACTATCTCAGTGGCTTTGGATCTTTTAAACTACAGAACACAGCACAGACTGCTGACAAAGAGAAAGTGACGTCAGCACCGATCCTCTCCACTGCTACAGCATTGTTTCCTGGACTGTACAGCTTCAGCCAGGAAGGGTATAAGTCCACAAGTTCACCTTGGAAAGTACTCCAGAGGTAAGTGGGTACATTTCATATTGATATGGACCTAAAATAGAGATTCTGACACAAATCAGAAAATTCAGGCCACAGTAAACATTGAGGAATCTTCAGGGGGACATGGGAAACTGATGAAATGAACAGGCATGACACAATAAATATAACGCAGAGAATTACGAATTGGAATATCATGCTCAAATTTGGATAACACTTTTTTTTAACAAACATGACAAGGCCTTAGTGGGTACACTTATTACAAGGAAAACTGGGATAAAGGACTTCAGTTATGTGGACAGGCTGGAGAAGCAAGTATTATTCATCTTAAAGAAGAGAAAGTTAAGGGAAGAATTGGTTAAGATGATCAAGATCATGAGCAGTTTTGATGCAGCAAATAATATCATATTTCCAGAGGCAGAGGGATCGGAAAACAAAAGGCCCAGGTTTAAGGTGATTGGTAAGATCATCAGAGATGATGAGGAAACATTTCTAATGTCGTGAGTTAGTGCAATCAGAAATGCATTGTCTGAAAAGTTTGTGGAAAGAGCATTAATGGTCACATTCAGAAGGGAACTGGATAAATTCTTAAGATGTGAAGAATCACAAGTCAATGGGGGGAAAAAAAAGTAATATGCAACTAACTGGGTTACTTTACCAAAGAACCCACACAGGAACAATGCAGCCAATGGTCTCTGTATGGTTTTAGTTCCTGGAACATAAACGTTCTTTCTCCATACATACTTCCTGAATTACTGATTATTTCCAGCACTTCCTTATTTTATTTTAAACCCTATCAAATTCATCGTTGTTCAATAAAATTCAATTTATTTCATTGGCTGCATGATGGAACTGAAGGCCATGAGAAGTCATCAATTAGTTAATATTTATTTTCTCAAACTGTTAGTTTCATGTCAACCTGAATATATTCCATATTGTAAATACGATTACAGGTACTCCCCCATTTAAAGTGTGTTGTAACAATACACTTTGATTTTAGCAGGCAAACCATCTCTTCTCTCCCCAGCTCTCCTGGTCATTGCCCCTCCTACTAGTCACATCTCTCCTGCTCACCACTTCCTTCCCTAGACCCTCCCACTAAACTGATCCTACCCCACTTCTCACTCATCACTTTCCTCACTAAATTTCCCATTCATCAATTGTACTAGTCATTACTTATCACTTATTACTTCTATCCCTGCCTCGAACATCTCTCACATGCAATCTTCCTACTCACTTAATCCTAGTGTTCACTGATGTACTCTGGTTTGCCACTTCCTTCATCGCTCTTGCTCCTGCCTCTTCTGATTGCTGACCCTTCCACTGGTCTCCAGCCCTGCCAACACTGCTTCCTGCCATCTGCCTTACTTAAAGTGGGACATTAGGGATAGGATACAGCAATCAAAAGGGAGCAAGAGCAGGAGAAAATGAATGAGGATCATCAAACAAGAAAGTCCGAAAAAGGGACAGCCAGGATAAGTGGTATAGAGCAAGGAAGGCTAAGGAATGACAATTATAAAATCATGAGGGGCATGGATAGGATGAATAGCCTAGGTCTTTTTCCTAGGGTGGAGGAGTCCAATATACAAGACATAGGTTTCAGGCAAGAGGGGAAAGATTTAAAATGCACCTGAGGGTTAACTTCTTCACGTTAAGGAACAAGCTGTCAGATGAAGTGATGGAGGCAAGTGCAATAACAACATTTAAAAGACATCTGGATGGGCATATGAATGGGAAGGGTTTAGAGAGTTGTGGGCTAAATGCTGGAAAATTGAACTAGTCAGATTGGAATGTCTGGTCAGCGCAGACAGGTTGGACAGAAGGGTCTTTATGACTCTATGAGCCATGACTATGACTCTGTGGTGGAACAAAGGTAAGTAGAAGAATTTAGCAAATTAATAAGATTTCTTAAGCCATTAAAAATGAGTGATTAGAAAGTAGTGACAATTAATAAGAGGGTTTTGTGTTGTGTTAGGCTCAAATGGAGGCTGATACATATGTGAATATTCAGTTCCACTAGCACACAACAGTAGAATTGAAACTAGCTTTTTTTAATCTTGTTTTTGTGTATTCTTCAAAAGGGAAAAACACAAAATGTGTTTGCAGTTTAATATACGTAACCCATAGGAGCGGCTTGCTATTAAGCAGGGGTGCATTAGACTCTTGTGATCTTTGCAGCTATAAGATATTCTGTTTAAAGTTTCTTTTACACCTTAGGTTGTTACATTCCCTTTGGTCCCATGCAGCATTTATTTCTTTCAACTCAAGTTATCTTATTTCTGTAGTAGTTTAGAAAACATATATTGAAAGCGAGAGCTATAAACAACCATTGCATTTGGGGTTCTGCCCCATAGCAAAATCCCTAATAGGCACAGCCATAAATGCTCACATGTTTCTCAGAATGGTAGTCTGTAGGTTATGAAGATGTTAAAATAGCAACACTCAGAAGTTATGAGCATGTTCCTGATGCTTATTAATTCAAGGTTTAGATTACAAGAAAGAAAACTAAGTATTTATTGAGTTTGCAAGAAGAAAATAAATGCTGTGTTATCAGCGGTGTAAATTGCTGAGCTACAGAAGATGTTTGAAAACATATGGAAAATCATAAGAATGAAAGAATTCTAGAATAGTATTCTGGTAACCCTAAAAGCTAAATTAAATGATCAAATATAAAAAAAATCATGAATCATCAATTCTGGTGGGTAACTATATCTCATATAGACAATTATATGAAAAGAAATGGTCACGTGGAAATCAACAAGGAAATTGGAAGAAAAAAAATCTGGATATGGAAAATGTTCCAGAGAACAAACAGAAGAACATCAAAATTATAAAGGAAAAAGGCTAGAACCTAAAAGTAAGACAAATAAAATAAAATGCTTCATAATAAGGCTAGAACAACTAAAACTAATGCTGAAAGTGAAACGGGAGATCTTTTGCAACAGCAGCAGTGCCTGAGGAATTCTCAGAAAAGGATGCATCAAGAAAGGAAATACTGTACATATTAAAGCTACAGCAACAATACAAGTGGATTGTGTTATCTCAGAACCTATTAGGAAGGGACACTTAGCAAATCTTTCCTTGCTTCGTGACAAATAGAACCTTGTTACTGTAAGTTTTGAATGTTTTATTTCAAAGGGACAGGTATTTATTTTTTGCTCTAATCAAGAAGGCAGAATATACACATTTGGAGAGACACTTGTAGAAGTTAGTTGTTGATGCTATCTGATGACACAAACGGTCTTCCAGAAAGGCTGAAGGACAAATCAAATGCAGGCAATTAGTGATGCATCAGTCTGCTCTCTATCATGAATAAAGTGACAGAAGAAGTCATCAACAATTCTAATGAGCAGAAATTATACAGCAATAACCTGCTCACAGATGCTCAGTTTGGGTTTTGCTAGGTTCAGTCAACTGTTGACCTCAACAACCTTGGTTCAAACATGGAACAAAACAGCTGAACTCCAGAGAAGAGGTGGAAGTGACTGCCCTTGACATCAAGGCTGCTTTTGACCAGGTGTATCATCAAGGTATCATTGCAAAACGAGAGTCAATGGGAATCAGAGGAAGATTCTACTGTTTGGAGTCACATCTAGCACAAAGAAAGATGGTTATGGTCAGTCATCTCAACTCCAGGACATGTGGGCAAGTGTTCCTCAAGGTACAGTCTTTAGTCCAACCATCTTCAATTGCATCATCAAGAACTTTCCTTCAAATCATAAGGTCAGAAGTGGAGATGTTCACTGATGAATGCATCATATTTAGCACTATTCACAACTCCACAGATGAGCAGTCCAGGTCTAAATGCAGCAAGACAATATCTAGAACTGTGATGACAAATGGCACATAATATTCACACCACTCAAGTGTCAGGCAATGACCATACCCAAAAGAGAGAATCTAACCACTATTTCTTCTCATTCACTAAATGCTCCACTATCAACAACCTGGGGGCTATCAGTGACCAGAATCTGTGGCAATAAGAGGTCAGGGGTCAGGGGTCAGAAATTCTGCAGCAAGTAACTCAACTCCTGACTCCCAAAGCCTGTCCACTAACTGCAAGTCATAGTCAGGAGAGTGGTGGAACATTCTCCACTTACCTGGATGAGTGTAGCGCCAATAACACTCAAGAAGCTTGACACCATACAGATCAAAGCAGCTTGCTTGTCTGGTAGCACATCCACAAACATTCACTTATTTCCTAATTAATACTCAAAATAAGTAATATGCATCACCTATAAAATGCATCGCAGAAATTCACCAAGCCTCCTTAAGCAGCAACATCCAAATCCACAACTACAACAATCTAGAAGGACAAGTGCAGCATACATGGGAATTTGACCAGCTGCAACTACCCTTCTATGCATCATCTTGACTTGGGGATATATCAACATTCCTTCAGCGTCACTGGATTAAAATAGTGGAACTCCCTTCCTAATGGTATTATGTGTCTACCTATAAGAGTTCAAGAAGGCAGCTCACCACCACTTTCTTGAGAACAACTGGGAATGGGCAGTACATGCTATCCGAGCCAATGATGCCCTTATCCGATGAATGAATAAAAGGAAAAGTCAAAGGGGAATAAACTGTCAGTGAGTGCTCACTAGTCAGTCAAGGGCATTTTCCAATATCTATCCAGGAACAGCCAGTTGGCTACTTGAGGCATTGCGGCTTAGGGATTCTATATCAATACACGCACGGAGTGGGCTGCAGTTATTTGCGCAGTCCCAGTCCAACTAGTGGACAGCAATGATAAGAGGAACTTGAGAAAGAAGGAGGATGGGTCAGTAGATAAAAAGGCTGAGCCCGAGACATCCACTGTGAAACCCAACCTATGTTGCTTTCCATCCTCATGTGAATTGCAAATGTGCAATAAAAATGAGAATTGCCTGCCATCACACACTGAGTAGACAGCAATGATTTGGAGATGCCAGTGTTGGACTGGGGTGTACAAAGTTAAAAATCACACAACACCAGGTTATAGTCCAACAGGTTTAATTGGAAGCACACTAGCTTCCGGAGCACCTGATGAAGGAGCGACGCTCCAAAAGCTAGTGTGCTTCCAATTAAACCTGTTGGACTATAACCTGGTGTTGTGTGATTTTTAACTGAGTAGACAGCGTTTGTCTGAGAGCGTGGATTCTACTTGCGAGTGAGGTAAGGTGTTTCATAGGGCAAACAGGCACTTACGCATTACAGGTAAAGACAGCTATAATCTCAGAATTCTTCATGAGAGCCATATGCAATGACAGATTTTTGAAATCATGTTCACAAGGTCACTGGTCATTATGAGTTGATCCTGTTATCACTGTGAAACAGAAGTAGTCACAGGAGATCTTTAAAGTGTCATTTGTGGGCAATATATCTCAAAGACATCTAAGGTAAACCAAGATCTCAGATGTTGCGTAAAGACATGGAGCTGCGTTCCTCTGACCTTGAATTATATGTATTTGCCAACATGCTCTTATTTGTAATACTGCCTTTCTTCAATGATGTGAAGGCTGTGAGTGAGAGGAGAGAAAATCCTACTGCACTTTCAATTTCCACAACTTGGCTTGTGCTGCATACATTGAAATAATATTGACCATGTCATAGGTCCATATAAATGCAGCCCATAGCTCTCCTTATCGGAGGCCTCCATGTCCCATTGCATCAAGGATTATTTTAAAGTATCACTTGTGTATGATGCAACTGTTGATTGCTCATATTGCTAAGGAGCTATTCTGATTCTGATGTCTTACACATAGATTGATTGTAATTATCCTTGATACCATTTCCTCCAGATTAGTGAGGCACATTGCTGCTCCAGATTAAGGAGATTTTAGAACACCGTCACAGAACTGTGAGATTTGCAGGAGCAGGACTTATGTGACCAATCTATCAAATTGACTTAAGGTGAGAACTGCACTAGATTTTCATGCAACTTGCCACTTCCAATGATTAACTGGGCATCTGTGTGGAATCTCTCAATCCTCAATTCTCACAAGTCAACCCTGAATGATTAATTATCCTACAGGAATAATGCCACAAACCTTTTCTGGTCTGTGTTCAAATACAAAGACATAGAGCACACCTAATAATTAGTACTGTCATAGTCACCGATACAAGAACAGATGCAAAGCAAATTGAAACCTCATATGAAATTAAAATATTGATAGCAGCAGGGTCAGAGGTTGAGGAATAACAAATGACTTTGAAAGAGGTAAGTGGAAAAGGGTGTGGGTATTGGAGGGACACCGTTCATCGTGAAATGCTGTGACACAAGTTGTAGCTGTGTTCATTAAAGTCAATCATGATTGGAAGATAAAACCATAAGACCATAAGGAACAGGAATAGGAGTGGGGTGTGTGGCTCCAAGCATGCTCCACTCTTCCATAGGATCATGGCTGATCCAACATTCCTCACATACATTCTTGGGCTTTCCTTGTTACCCTTGATTTAGACTTTATCTAAGCCTTAAATATACTGCTGCAGCTCTCTGTGGCAAGGAGGTCCAAAGCTTCTCAACGCTCATGGAAGAAATAGTCTCTTCTCTTCATCTCAGTCTTAAATTGACACTTCTTTGTTCTGACACTATGCTCTCTGGTCCTCGACTCTCCCACAATGGGAAACATTCTCTCAGTATTTACTCTGTCAAGTCCCTTAACAATCTAATATGTTTTAATGAGACCACCTCTCATTCTATGAAATTCCAGTGAGTAGAGTGCTAATCAGTTTTTTTAAGCCTTTGCTCATAAGACATTGCCTCCATGTTGGTGATCATCCTAGTGAACCTTCTCTGAACTGCCTCCAATGAAATTATATCTTTCCTTAAATAAGAGGACCAAAGAGCTACAGTGCTTCAGATGTGATCTCACCACACCAATGTAAATTGCAATAAAATTTCCCTACTTTTAGATTTCAACTCCCTTGAAGTAAAAGCCAACATTTCATTAGTCTTCCTGATAACCTACTGCATCTGTGCGCTAGATGAGACTACCTAATAAACAAAAGTAACCCATGGTATGTTAATTATACATAAATAGTTAATCTTCCTTCTTGCTTTCTGTGTACTCAAATTAGTCCCAACTTCTGATTCTCCTTGTGACATGAAAATATGGCCCCATGCCTAACTATAAAGCACAGGGCTTCTGCATGGTTGAAAATATTCTCACTTGCTATTCCACTTTAATTCATCCTATTTAGTTCATCGTCTTTGTCATTATTCCTGCCAAAATATATCAAAAGTACACATTTGTATTAAATTTCATTTGCAATATGTCAGCCCTATTCACCAGTCAATATTCTTCTATAAAATGTTACTTTTGTCCCCACCCATTCTTACCCAATAAATTTCCAAGTTTTGTATCATCAGCAAATTTTGAACTCGAGTCCTGCAAAACCAAGTCAAAGTAATTAATATATAACAACAGCAGTAGTGGCCCTAACATCGAACCTTGAAGGGGAGAGGAGACTTCAGCCTGAAAAATAACTTTCACTGTTACTCTGCTCTATGTCTCTTAGGTATCATTGTAGACATGCTATCTCTGCCTTTTCATCTTAAAGAAAAGGGCTGTTAATAAATTAGGGTTTTCTGAACAATAGAGAAGGTTATGAAAATGCTGCCAACACTTCATTTTCTCTCTTTCTCTATCTACAAAAGTTTAAACAATTCTAAATAGTCATGAACTAGGATCAAATCGAGAAAGTGATCACAAAGATTTCAATCCTGGTTCCAAGATCATTACATTAACATCAGGGTGTAATTGAGTTATAGAGATGTACAGCATGGAAATAGACCCTTCAAGTCCAACCCATCCACCCCGACCAGATATCCCAAATCAATCTAGTCCCATTTGCCAGCACCTGACCCATATCCCTCTAAAGCTTCATATTCATATACTCATCCAGATGCCTTCTAAATGTTGCAATTGTACCAGTCTCCACCACTTCCTCTGGCAGCCCATTCTATACATGCACCACCCTCTACATGAAAAAGTTGCTCCTTAGGTCCCTTTTAAATCTTTCCCCTCTCACGTTAAACTTAGGCCCTCTAGTTTCGGACTCCCCCACCTCAGGGAAAACACCTTGACTATTCACCTTATCCATGCCCCTCATGATTTTATAAACGTCTATAAAGGTCACCCCTCAGCCTCTGATGCTCCAGGGAAAACAGCCTCAGCCTATTCAGCCTTTCCCTATAGCTCAAACACTCCAGCCCTGGCAACATGCAGGTAAATCTTTTCTGAACGCTCCCAAGTTTCACAACATCCTTCTTATATCAGGGAGACCAGAACTGAATGCACTATTCCAAAACTGGCCTAACCAACGTCCAGTACAGTTGTAACATGACCTCCCAACTCCTTTACTCAATACACTGACCAATAACGGCAAGCATACCAAAAGTCTTCTTCACTGTCTTGTCTACCTATGACTTTATTTTCAAGTTTGGCACCACATGTACCCATTATATGTACTAGAGTTTATAAAGAACCAAAGAATGACATTGAGCTGGGAATGAACATCCTGACATCTTGGTGCCATCCGATAAGCATCGGAAGGTTTTGAACAAATGATTGACATAGGGTAAACTCCTAGCCACTAGAAATAAAATACATCAAGTCTTTGTTGGTGGGGTGCGGTGGGGGTGTGTGGAGTGGTCATCACGCAGTTGCTTTCTTCAAGATGACAAAGAACAGGAAAACTGAAGGAATACCAATGAATGGATGTCTAATATTTTCAAGACAGAACAAGCTCCTGTTCTTTGTCATCTTGAAGAAAGCAACTGCATGATGACCACCCTCTCCTCCTCCCCCCCATCCCTGCCCCTGCCAACAAAGACTCGTTGATGTATTTTATTTCTAGCGGCTAGGAGTTTACCCTATGTCAATCACAAGCTACTAAGATTAACACATCTTTTGCAAAATGTCCATGTATCTTCTGGTGTCAGTGAACCACACTCACAATCAAAGATTACAAATTTTTCCTGTCTATTTAGCTAATGTGTCATTTTAAACTGCTGTTACTTGAGAACCCAAATAAACTACCTTAAAATAACTTAGAAATAGTCAACTGCATATCTTAAGTATCTGTGATTCCCAAATCCTTACAAATCTGTTCACTTTAGATTTTGACACTATAGCAGTCGGCCATGTGATGCACTATCAAACACGCAGAACCTTTTCTGTAATTACGAGCAGATAGCCATCCTCGATATTAAGCAGTTGCGATTTTCAAAGGACATCAGGAACAGAAATTTGATGATTTGTATTTACTTAGCAGCAATAAAAAAAGATGTCCAAAGACACTTCATACGGATAAGATGAAAGCAAACTGCTGGAGTTGGAGAGCTGATTAAAGAGGTAGGTATTAAGGTCATATTTTTAGAGTGGGAACTAAAGTAGCAAAGCATAAAACTTGTAAGTGAGAGCTAGTATCCAGACAAATGATTGATTTTGACCATTGCATGAACTTTCAATTTGTGATTTCTGTTTTAAATCTCACACAACTCTTTCAAATTGATCTTTAAAACTTATCACAAGTCTATTTGAATTCCATGCGTTATGAATTTGACAGATCATATATAAACGTTACTCAGTGCTTGATCACTATGTTGCGAAAGTAAGTTACCTTGCATTCATGATAACAAATCACTTTTTAATCTCAATTGTTAACAATTTAATCTATAATTAATTAGAGATTAATTTTAAAAATTCAATTTATATGAAAGAAGGAATCTTTTGCAGAGAGCACCTTAACCTCAACTTTGAGGTTTTGCCTCATTCATAACTCAGTTTTTTTCTACAATCAGATATAGATAGGGAATTCTCTTCTGTTCAAGTGTTAAAAGAGCATCATGCTCCCTCGCCAACATTTTTGTCTCTGACCTGCTGCAGTGCTTTAGTGAGACTCAGTGCAACCTGGGAAAGCAATATCTACTTTTCTGCTTGGGGACCCTGCAGCATTCAGGATTCAATAATTTTAGGGCCTGAACACCTTCTATCATGTCTTTTACCTGTCCTACACCCCAATCCCTGTCAGCACAAGGGCTACTTTCAGCACAGCCAACCCATTTTCACCTACTTATAATCCAAAACATTAGCTTTTCTTCCTCCCTGGCTTACCATTATCCATCCCCTTATGCGTTTAACTATCTATCTCTCCCCTGGGCTCCATCTCTATCCATTGCTTACTCCTGTGACAGCAAACCCTACCCCAACTTGCCCAATTCCCACCACCCCACCCCCATGTTCAACATACATACCTGCAATATATTTCCTAGCTACAATCAATTTAAGAAGGGTCACTGGACCTGAAGCATTAAATTTGCTTTTCTCCATGCAGCCAGGCCCAAGTTTCTCCAGAAATGTTTGCTTATGCTTCAGATTTCCAGCATCTACAGTTCTTTGTTTTATTTTAGTGACTATTAGGGTATTAGATGGGATCAGTTTTTATACTGTAGCTATTCACAATGTATATTAATGAGCTTCATGACAGAACTAAATACAATACCTCCAATTTTGCAGATGACACAAAGCTGGGTAGGAAGCTGAGTTGTGAGTGATGCCTTATTGTGATTTGGACAAGTTAAGTAAATGGGAAAATCATTGCAGATGAAGCTTAATGTTGATGAATGAGAGGTTATCCACTTTGGCAGCAAAAACAGGAAGCCAGATTATTATCTGAATGGTGCTAAATTGGAAAAGGGAGGGGTGCAATGAGACCTGGATGTCCTTGGATATCAGTCATTGAAAGTAAACATAGAACATAGAAAAGTACAGCACAGAACAGGCCCTTTGGCTTACGATGTTGTGCCGAGATTTAATCCTAATGTAAAATATAGTAACTTAACCTACGCACTCCTCAACTCACTGCTATCCATGTGCATGTCCAGCAGTCACTTTAATGTTCCCAATAACTCTGCTTCCACCACCACAGCTGGCAATGCATTCTATGCATTCACAACTCTCTGCGTAAAGAACCTTCCTCCTAATATCTTCAAACTATGACTTCTCATACCAGTCAATCCTGCCCTTGGAAAAAGTCTCTGGCTATGTACACCTCGATCAGGTCTCCTCTCTTCCTCCTTCTCTCCAGAGAGAGAAGTCCGAGCTTATTCAACCTCTCTTCATAAGGCAAGCCCTCCAGTCTAGGCAGCATCCTGGTAAATCTTCTTTGCACCCTTTCCAACTCCTCTGTCTTTATCCTATAGTAGAGCGACTAGAACTGGACACAACACTTGTAGAGCTGCAGCAAAACCTCGCCGTTCTTAAACTCGATCCCCCTGTTAATGAAAGCCAAAACACCATGTGCTTTCTTAACAACCCTATCCACTTGGGTAGCAACTTTGAGGGATCCATGAACTTGAACACCCAGTTCCTCCACACTGCCAAGATTCCGGTCTTTAATCTTATACTGAAAATGTATTGCTGGAAAAGCGCAGCAGGTCAGGCAGCATCCAAGGAGCAGGAGAATCGACGTTTCGGGCATGAGCCCTTCTTCAAGAAGGGCATTCGAGTTCGACCTTCCAAAATGCATCACTTCACATTTATCCAGGTTGAACTCCATCTACCATTTCTCAGCCCAGCTCTGCATCCTGGCTATGTCGCGCTGCAGCCTGCAGTAGCCCTCTATACTATCGACGACACCTCCAACCTTTGTGTCATCTGCAAATTTACTAACCCACCCCTCAACCTCCTCATCCTAGTCATTTATAAAAACTACAAAGAGCAGAGGCCCAAGAACAGAGCCCTGCGGGACCCCACTCAACACTGTCCTCCAGGCAGAATACTTTCCATCTGCAACCACTCTCTGCCTTCAGTCAGCCAGCCAATTCTGAATCCAGATAGTCAAATCTCCCTATATCCCATACTTCTTGACTTTATGAATAAACCTACCATGGGGAACCTACCAAATGCCTACCTGAAGTCCACATATACCACATCCACTGCTCGACAGAAATCTATAAAATTTTAACAGGACTGAACAGGTTAAGCACAAAAAGTATATTCCCAATCACCAAGAAATCCAGAAAAAGTCTAACAATACAATGCATGCCAATTAGAACTGAGAGGAGGAGAAATTTATTTAACCTGACAGTGGTGAGCCTGTGGAATTCTCTACCACAGAAAGCAGCTGAGGACAAAACAATGAATGCTTTCAAGGAGTTAGATATAGGTCTTAGAGCTAAAGGGCTGAAAGGTTATGGGGAGAAAGCAGGAAGAGGGTACTGACTTAAACAATCAGCCATGATCATAGTGAACGTCAGATCAGGCTCAAAGAGTCGAATGGTCTATTCCTGCTCCTATGTTTCTATCAGCAGACCTAGAAAAGGAAATCTATAACTTGGACGGCATTTAATTATAATCCCAATCACGGATTTTTGGGATCCCTATGTCAACATGTCTGTGACTCTTGGCATGAAATATTTTATGAATCTCCTCTTCCATGCTGTATATCAAAGTTTCCTGATCATTTGATTTTGAGAATGCCATCAATCCAATCTATATGAAACAAGAAAATTGTTGGATTAAATGTACACAGTTTAGTTCAAAATATCTTTAAATATAGTATCCCTTTCCTTAAAAAGATTAACATAACACTTCACTGTTGGCAATATTTTACTGTTACTTATTATTGATGGGTGAAAGTTGATCGCTAATACCTCTCAATCTTTTCCATATAGGTGCAATAAGTTCCTAACATAATTTTCTTTTTCCTTGTTGTATCTGGGCTCTTTCAGTACTAATAATAACTGCTGCGATCTGTGACTCTTTTGATGACATTTGTGAATAGTGTTGAATGAGGATACTGTTTTTGCTGAGTTTTCAATGAATTTTCAATTTTTCTGACTCAGTAATGAAACCTCTTATCTCTCTTCAGACCTCTTAGAAACGTACAAGATAGGTAGCCATCATATGGTCAGTTATACATTAACTTTTCTAGCAAATAACTTTTGCCTCAAGAGATTAATTGTTGCAAAATAACACATTCAAATGGGCCAACGTTTCATAAAATATTTTTTGTTAACATTAGTTTCTTCTAATGTTAACATCTTGTGGAATTTTGTCATGTGATTCCTATTTCTACAGTGACTTGGGTGGTAATAAAAATGTACATTTGTGCGAAATTTTCTTCGTATTATTGGTTTTAATGTAGCACGCAGACATCTTAATTTGGCCCCAATGTTTAGTTAATGAATTTCACCTGTGAATTCTCCCAGAATTTACAACACTTCATTACAATAATTGTATGCAAGTAAATGACAAAAAAATCTAATAGTATCTTCCCATATCATGTATAAAGATTCGGTTATCCCTTATTTGAATGTATGAATGTATATTTCAAATACCTTGCCGCAATATTATTCCTAAATTGTTATGTTTCCAACATGCTGGATTTGGGTCTTTAAATAGGTTTAAAGACCTATTACAATTGACAAACATTAAATATATAATTCTCAAGTACAATCCAAATGAAAACAAAAAATTTCAGGCTTTTTTTACAGGAACTTGTTTTGTGTTCTCGATGCCCTTCCTCAGAACTTGCCAATTAGATTTTAAAATGATATAAATGGTGAAAAATAACTGAATCCTGGGTATGTTTTGCACATACAGTCACAGTTGTATGTACACAGTTGAATGCAGCATGCAAATAAGATAGATTGTTTCCATGACAATGAGGAAGAGGAGCTTTGGCAAATTGGAAAATATGATTTCAGTTATTTATAGTGACTGCAGGTCAATAAAAATGCCACATTTATAAAACAGATTAATTCCAGAATAATTTTCAATGCCATTGCAGCAAACCTTCTGCAATAATATTGCATTTAAAAACAGTCAAGGATGTCATAATACACTATTCGTATAAATGTACTAGTAGCTAAACTACAGCACTGACTGGTACTCATGGAAACAATTCTGTTGTTACAAGACAGAAACAAAATTGAGTTACTGAAGTATCAATTAGAAAGATCTAAAGTTAATGTACAATAGAATCATATAAATCACCTTAATATTTCTTCCATAATAATATTGGCATTTTTAAAGCATAATATACACAGAAATTGTGTTTCCATGAAGCTAAACGCCTCAATAGGTCTACATTATACATTCTGTCCAAATGTCTAGCCTGCTACTTCCTCCAATCATTTGGAGATGTCAATAAGATTTATAGCAGAGCAATCATCTTCAGCTAAATTGGCAAACCTACAACTTAGACTGAAGTTCCAGAAATAATTAATTTGTCAATCCAACTCCATGAATGTTAAATCAGAGATCTGACGCTAATACATCATAAGCAACAGAATAGGTGTCACAGCTAAGCTTCACTTTTATCAATTCATAAATTAATAATCTTGGCAGTAGCTCATTTTGATTCCCGTACATCACTATCCAATTATTTCAGCCGTAAGATCTATATCTTATCACCTCATTTAATAAATTCTATAAAATAAAGAAAAATAAAAATGCTTTTAAAAGTCTAACATAAAATTCTAGGGTATTTATGCAATCTCCCAGCATAAGCCATGTTAACTGTCAGCTCTGGCCTACCCTGGCTTATTTGAGACTGATTTTTTTGTTCATCAGCACTTTGATAACACATGAAAAATACACAACAGCAGGGTAACAGAATAGTTAAAAGGACCTGTACAATGAGGCTAGTACAACTGTGAAAACCTGACTAATAAATACAGAGGCACAGAATGGTCAGAACCAACTGAGTTGCACCACCTGTTCGTCTAGCAACTGTAAACTCTTGCTTTTAATAAACTGTGAAAGACAGACACTGATGGTTTCCAGCTTGTTTACATGTCTCCAACTGCACAATTGCTTTGATCTAGTCCTTACCTTAACCTTGGTTCTCACTGCGCAGTAACATGCAAAAAACATTGCAGTAGGCAATGAGCATATGGAACAGTGACCAGCTTCCTGGTACATATAGTTAAGACCAAATACAGGAGCTTCAGTAAGGTAGAGATGCCTCTGTCTTCTGTGGGCATTTGATACTGTATTGATCGTGATTTTAGTAACCAAAACAAAAAAACATTATTTTATAAATAAATTCCACGCACTGACTGAAATCTATAAATGAAATAAAAATACAATTGACAATTCCAATATTGCTGCAGAAGAATATCCTTGCTTCCCAGTTACTGTGGCAATGAAGACCGTTGATCTATCGTAATACAACAGAAGGGAAGAGAGTATGCTCCCACTGATAACATACTGGTTTAAAGAAAACAAGGTGGAGATTTTCCCAAAAAAATTCTGCCACAAATTAACTGTTAAATGGTCTTTTGAATGCATTTAAAGGTATCATATAGCAAATCACATCATATTAGCTTCAGTTTTCTGAAAATAACTGTCATTAAAATATATTTTGTAAATGCTGATTTTGATTTTACTTTGTTAAAGATTAAATTCAATTCAGCAATTGTAGAAAAACTGAACTACAGCTAAAAATATTTAGCCACTTGGCTAATATGGTCTTGTTAGGAAGACACAGTTTGGACTTGGAAAATGTGTTATCCATGTCCTCATCCAAATTAAGTCACAGTCCATTGTCACTCCTGCAGTTAATGATTTACATTCACTCAGTTCAGCATTGTCTCAATGTTAAGCACTCAACCTGTTGTTCAAATCCCTCCATGGCAATAAACATACCTCTGCAACCTTGTCCATCCCTTCAAGAATTCTGTGTTCCCTCAATTATGAGCACTTATGTATTCCTAATTTCATTCATTATACCACTGGCAACTATGATTTCAGCGAGCCAAACTCAAGCCCTGGAAATGCTTTCTTAAACCTGTCTACCTCTCTACCTTTCTCTCATCCTCTAATTTACTCTTTAAAATATTGCTATCGTGACTGAGCTTATGATTTTCTGACTTAACATTTCCTTTGTAATTCACTAGTAAAGTATCTTTGGTCCTTTTACTACATTACAGGTAATCGATGTATGCAAGTTGCTGTCGTTGTGACATGCCATCATAGAGAAAAAGACCCTTCAGCCAGTGTTTGTACTGGTCGAAAATGAGCTCCCGATGCGGTCTCCTCTACATTGGAGAGACTGGACGCCTACTCGCAGAGTGCTTCAGAGAACATCTCCGGGACACCCACACCAATCAACCCCACCATCCCGTGGCTGAACATTTCAGCTCCCCTCCCACTCTGCCAAGGACATGCAGGTCTTGGGCCTCCTCCATCGCCACTCCCTTACCACCTGACGCCGAGAGGAAGAACGCCTCATCTTCCACCTCGGGACTCGTCAACCCCATCAATGTGGATTTCACCAGTTTTCTCATTTCTCCTCCCCCCACCTTACATAGTTCCAACCTTCCAGCTCAGCATCGTCCTCCTGACCTGTCCTACCCGTCAATCTTCCTTCCCACCTATCTACTCCACCCTCCTCTCAGACCTATCATCTTCATCCCCACCTCCATCCACCTATTGCACTCTCAACCACCTTCCTCCCAGCCCCACACCCCTCCCATTTATCTCTCCACCCCCAAGGCTCCCAGCCTTATTCCTGATGAAGGGCTTTTGCTCGAGATGTTGATTTTCTTGCTCCTCAGATGCTGCCTGACCTGGTGTGTTTTTCCAGCACCACTCTAATCTTCTACTAAATCCTGGTCACCTGACATTACTGTGTTCACTGACCTACACTGGTTCCTTCTCATTTTTCTTTTCAAATCTCTCAAAGACTCAACCTTTGCTTTCTCTGTAACTTGTGCCAATCCCAAGATTCACCAACATGCTTCCATGCACCTCGTTCAGGGCTCTAATGTTCTACCACTGGTGACTTGCAGTTGCCTCTACTCTAAGCTTTTGAATTGCCTTCCTACAACACTCCTGCTCTCCACCTCATTTTCCCTCTTAACGCAACTATAATCAACTACTTCTCTGGCCAAGCTTTTGGTTATCTGAACTCCTTCCTAGATTTTTCCAGTTGGATCACAATCCCAACATTAAGCTCAGATCTGGTGATGAATCTGCAAGTGCCACTGATGAGACATTAGATACAGTGGACATTTGTGTATACTTAAACCTGCATATGTTATTATATAATGGCAAGAGCTGGAATATGCACCACAGGTCAGGACACCCAACACTGTGAGCCCTGGAAGGTTGTTGATATGCAGTAATCAGTCTGGGGTAGACTAGATATTCTTACATCAAGTAGCCACTTTCTGGCTAGTTACATGGCTAAAAGATTGCTCGAACAGCCAACAGGTGCAAGATGGACACGCCATAACTACTGCCAGGTAATAGGCATTAACCAGCATTGTTGTTGGGCATGGTCACACAACAAACAGCAGAATGAGCAGTAAAGTTTGCAGTTGTAGCATCTCTCAGTAATGGGATACAGTGCCTGCAAACCACATGTGTGCAGTCAACAGTACCATGGGAAAGTCTTCTTTCTGTTCCATGATAACAATGAAGTGCCCTTTGTGAAAAGAATGGGTACGCAATGAACACACTCTGCAAGCAAAACACATCCACAAAACTCTAGTCACTCTCCCCTACATCAAAGATATCTCAGAAATGACTGCCAGACTACTTAAACCCTTTGGGATCGTGGTAGCCCACAAACTCACCAACACACTAAAACAGCAGCTAATGAACTTGAAAAACCCTACATAGACAACAAGCAAAACTACTACACCATTTACAAAATACAGTGCAAGAACTGTAACAAACACTACATTGGACAAACAAGCTGAAAACTAGCTACCAGGATACATGAACATCAACTTGCCACAAAATGACATAACCCTCTCTCACTCGTATCCTTACATACAGATGAGGAAGGACACCACTTCAAAAAGGGACAACACATCTATCCTAGGATAAGCCAACCAGAGACACATACGAGAATTCCTAGAAGCATGGCATTCCAACAGGAACTCTATCAACAAACACATTGACTTGGACCCCATTTACTACCCCCTGAAAAAGAACAGGAAATGACATTACTGTAGGAAATGAAATCACCACAGGAAATGACATCACCAACCCAAAGAAACCCAAACATATAAATAGAAAGCAGGAATCATCAGCAGTGCTTCGTCCGGAGGCTCACTGAAGATGTTACCTAATATGGTGACGAAACTTCTGAAGATAAACCTTCCAGCTCAGCAAGCAAACCTACATCCAGAACCTCAACCTGAGCTATAAACATTCTCAAAACTCGCTAGCTTCTGTACTCCTTTGGTTCTCTGCAGAGAATGGCAGACATCTACTATGCCACTCAGGACTGGGAATGTGTGGTGTGCTCAGAATTCTTTCAGTAGCACTAATACCTAAACTCTTCAATTGGAATAAACTCGTTCAATATCTCTATACCTCCACAAACTCAAATGAAACCTTAGAAAATGACTAGCCTGCAAGTTATTGATTAATCCTTTAAGAGGTGTTGGCAGGAGCCCTTTAATACTTTTGAATGCATACACAGCTGTGAACATTTCCTTGCGTGTCAAAGTCTAAAATAGCAAGGCAATGTTAGATTCTAGCTGACATTACAACCTACCTACTCTGCATATTTATTTCCATGCTCACCCCTCAACAAGGTGGTAGTTAGCACAAAGTGTTCCAGAATGGCATGGATGTAATTTTGCTACTAAATTAGTACACGTTGCCCCAAAACCACTGGTGCTACAGAGCCAAATTCTGTAAACAGGAACTTTGAGCCAAAAGAAGCTTCCAACCCACAAGTCCAAAATAGTTAAATATGGCAGCAGTTTAACAGTGTTGTATATGATAAATTAGATAACTTAGGAAATAAAAATATTGCATGTGGCAAAAAAAGGTACAGGAAGGTACAGGTACAGGTCTTGCAGATACATTTGAAATGCTATTTCTCAGTTTTCAAAACTTTCTTAAGAGGCAAGAAAATGTCTTTCTTACTGCAATTTTTTATTCTAAATTAATAGCATGTGATTGAATGCTGCTAAGGTCTGCCAACTAGGTTCAAATGGTGCAAAATTTGTGTAAGTTGAGTTAAGGAACCACAAAGGTAAGAAAACCATAATGGAAGTTACCTTATTTCATATACTGCATGCACTCAGATACAGTCCTGTATCATGAAATAAGGTGTGGGCGGCACGTTGGCACAGTGGTTAGCGCTGCTGCCTCACAGCGCCTGAGACCCGGGTTCAATTCCCGCCTCAGGCGACTGACTGTGTGGAGTTTGCACGTTCTCCCCGTGTCTGCGTGGGTTTCCTCCGGGTGCTCCGGTTTCCTCCCACAGTCCAAAGATGTGCAGGCCAGGTGAATTGGCCATGCTAAATTGCCCATAGTGTTAGGTAAGGGGTAAATGTAGATGTAGGGGTATGGGTGGGTTACGCTTCGGCGGGGCGGTGTGGACTTGTTGGGCCGAAGGGCCTGTTTCCACACTGTAAGTAATCTAATCTAATCTAAGGTTCATGAGCTTATGACACAGATTGAAATTGGCAGGTACGATGTGGTGGGCATCACGGAGACATGGCTTCTAGGGGATCAGGACTGGAGCTAAATAACCCGGGATATACATCTTATCGAAAAGACAGGTAAGTGGCAGAGGGGGTGGAGTTGCCTTGTTAGTTAAAAATAAAATTAAAGTCAATAGCAATAAACAAAGTAGGTTCAAAGTAGGTAATATTAGTAAAGATTGTAAGAGTTACTTTAGATATATAAACGGCAAAAGTTGACATTGGACCACTGGAGAATGGTGCTGGAGAAGTAGTAATGGGGACCAAAGAAATGGCTGAGGAACTGAACAAGTGCTTTGTGTCAGTCATCACAGTGGAAGACACAAGTAATATCCTAAAAATTCAAGGGTGGAGGGCAGCCGCGCAGAGATGAGTATGATGGCCATCACCAAGGAGAAGGTGTTAGAAAAACTGAAAGGTCTAAAAATGGACAAATCATCTGGACCACATGGGCTACACCCTAGAGTTCTGCAGGAGACAGTGGAGGCTTTAGTAGTGATCTTTCAGGTATCACTGGAGTCAGGGAGGATCCCAGAGGACTGGAAATCACTAATGTAACCCTCCTGTTTAAGAAGGGGCCGAGGAAAGATGGAAAATTACAGACCTCAGTCATTGGTAAGATTTTGGAGTCCATTGTGAAGGATAAGATTTCTGAATACTTGGACATGTATGGTAAAATAGGGCAAAGTCAGCATGGTTTCATCATGGGAGGTCATGCCTGACAAATATGTTAGAATTCTTTGAGGGGGTAATGAGCAGATTAGACCAAGGAGAGTCAATGGATATTATCTAGCTAGACTTCCAGAAGGCTTTTGATAAGGTACCGCACAGGATGCTACTGAGTAAAATAAGGGCCCATGGTGTCAGAGGCAAGATACCAGTATGGATAGAAGATTGGTTATTTAGCAGAAAGCAGAGAGTGGGGATAAAAGGTTCCTTCTCAGGATGGAAGCCGGTGACTAGTGATGTTCCATAAGAGTCGGTGCTGGGACCACAATATTTTACTTTGTACATAAACGATCTGGATGAAGGAACTGAGGGCATTCTGGATAAGTTTGCAGATGATACAAAGATAGGTAGAGGGACAGGTAGTTTTAAGGAGACAGGGAGACTGCAGAAAGACTTAGACAGTTTAGGAGCGTGGGCAAAGAAGTGGCAGATGAAATACAATGTGGGAAAATGTGAGGTTATGTACTTTAATAGGAAGAAGAGAGGCATGAACTATTTTCTAAATGGGAAGAAAACTCAGAAATCTGAAGTACAAGGGGATTTGCAGGTTCAGTTGTTAGGAAAGCAAGTACAATGTTGACACTCATCTCAAGAAGACTAGGTTATAAAATAGGGATTGTGGTTCTGAGTCTTTACAAGGCTATTGAGGACCACATTTAGAATATTGTCATCAATTTTGGGCCCCAGATCTCAGAAAAGATCTTTTGGCCCTGCAGCGGGTCCAGAAGAGGTTCACAAGAATGATCCCAGGAATGAAAGGCTTAACATATGAGGAATGTCTGAGGACTCTGGGACTATACTCAATGGAGCTCAGAAGGATGAGGGAGGATCTGATTGAAATTTTCAGAATACAGACCAGCCTGGACAGAGTGGATGTTGAGAAGATGTTTTCATTGGCAGGAGATATGAGGACCCGAGTGCACAGCCTTCGAATAAAGGGAAGACCTTTTAGAATGGAGATAAGGAGAAACTTCTTTAGCCAGAGAGTGGTGCATCTTTGGAATTCATTGCCACAGAAGGCTGTAGAAGCCAGGTCATTGAGTATATTTAAAACAGAGATAAATAAGTTCTTGATTGCCAGGGCAGCATGGTGGCTCAGTGGTTAACACTGTTGAAGGGTTATGCCCAAAATATCAACTCTCTTGCTCCTCAAACCTGCTGTGCTTTTTCCAGCACCACACTTTATCAATTTTGGAAAACCTATCAGCCATGATTGAATGGCAGAGCAGACACAATGGACCCAATGACCTAATTTCTGCTCCTATGTCTTATGGTCTCATTTGTATTGGAGACTAGTACATTAACTTAACTGTACTTTTCAGAATACGTAACTGCTGCGCCATTGCACTAAGTAATTCAGACATCTCAGACGATTTTCTGATCTCATTTAAATGCAATTTATTTTCTTTTTGTGTAGGATAATCAACTGGCAATAACATCAGTCAACTGTGGCTTTGCTCTTAGAACAAAAAATAGTACAGCACATTACAGGCCCTTCACCCTCGATTTTATGCTGGCCTTTTATCCTACTCTAAGATCAGACTAACCTACGTACCCTTCATTGAACTATCTTCCCTGTGGCTATCCAAGAGTCGCTTAAATGTTCCTAATGTATCTGACTCTACCACCACCTGCTGGCAATGCATTTCACACACCCACCACTGTGTAAAGAATCTACCTCTGGCATCTCCCCAAAACCTTTCTCCAATCACCTCAAAATTATGCCCCCATGTGATAGCCATTTCCACCCTGGGAATAAGTTACTCACTATCCACTTTATCTATGCCTCTCACTATCAAGTCACCTACATCCTTCTTTGCTCCAAAGCCCTAGCCCCCTCAACCTTACTTCATAAGGCACACCCTCCAATCCACGCAGCATCCTGGTCAATCTCCTTTACACTCTCTAAAACTTCCACATCTTTCCTATAATGAGATGACTAGAACTGAACACAATATTCCAAGTGTGGTCTAACCTCATGGCTCTTAAACTCAATCCCCCTGCTGATAAAAGCCAACACACCATACACCTTTTTAACAACCTTATCAACTTGGATGGCAACTTGAGGGATCTATGGATGTGAACCCCAACTCGTTCCTCACAGCCAAGAATCCTGCCTTTAACCCTGTAATCTACAGTCAAATTTAACCTTCTAAAATGAATCACTTCACACTTTTCCAGGTTGAACTCCATCGGTCACTTCTCAGCCCAGCTCTGCATCTTGTCAATATCCCATTGCAACCTATAACAACCTTCCACACAACTACCACTCCACCAACCTTTGTGTCATCAGCAAACTTACTAACCCACCCTTCCACTTCTTCATTCAAGATATTTATAAAAATCACAAAAAGTAGAGGTCCCAGAACCGATCCATGCGGAACACCACTGGTCACCGAGCTCCGGGCTGAATACTTTCCATGTACCACCACCCTCTGTCTTCTATGGGCCAGCCAATTCTGTATCCAGACAGCCAGATTTCCCTGTATCCCATACCTCCTTACTTTCAGAATGAGCCTTCCATGGGAAACGTTATCAAATGCCTTGCTAAAATCCATATACACCACATTCACTGCTCTACCTTCATCAACGTGTTTTATCACATCTTCAAAGAATTCACTAAGGCTTGTGAGGCATGATGCTGACTATCTCTAATCAAACTATCTTTTCCAAATAATGATAAATCCTGTCTCTCAGAATCCTCTCCAATAATTTGCCCACCACTATGCAAGACTGACTGGTCTGTAATTCCTAAGATTATCCCTATTTCCTTCCTTGAACAAGAGGATAACATTTCCCACCCTCCAATCATCTGGTACTACTTCAGTGGACACTGAGGACACAGATCATCGCCCAAGTTTGTCCATTTTAAAGCAAAAAGTGTCAGGAGTAAGGGTGATATTGCCATTACGGAGACTTGGCTATCACAGGGGCTAGAATGGCTGTTGGATGTTCCAGGGTTTAAATCTTTCAAAAGAAATAGGGAGGGAGGTAAAAAAAAGAGGTGGTGGAGTGGCATTGCTAATCAGGGATAGTATAATAGCTGTAGAAAGGTATGTCGTTGAGGAGAGATTGTCCACTGCGTCACTATGGGTGGAAGTCAGAAACAGGAGTGGAGCAGTAACTTTATTAGGAGTTTTCTATAGACCCCCAATAGCAACAGAGACATGGAGGAGCAGATTGGGAGGCAAATTTTGGAAACATGCAGAAGTAACAGGGTTGTTGTTATGGGTGACTTCAAATTTCCTCATATTGAGTGAAACCTCCTTAGTGCAAATGGTTTGGATGGAGCAGATTTTGTCAGATGTGTCCAGGAAGGATTCATGACCCAATATGTAGATGGGCCAAATGGCCGACTCTTATTGTTGTGTTACTTAGTCCACAGCCTTCGAGCTTGCTCTTGTGTTTTGATTCAGCATTAGAAAGGCATTGATACAAGAATAAGAGAGTAGTTAATTACTGAGCCCTGGGAAAACCTAGCACTAGACAAACACAGAACACTAGGGAAGCTCAACAGGTCAAGAGAGAAACAGAGTTGGTATTTCTCATATTGTATGACTCCAACAGTTCTAAAAAACTGAGAAATTCTACTTCTCTCTCCAGATACTGCCAGATCTGCTGAGTTTCTCCAGTGTTCTCTTGGTTTGTTCCAGGTTTCCAAAATTTTGCCTTTGTCATGAGAAAAAACTTGGTACAGATTTCAGTGATGACTAACACCAATTGTAACCCCTGTTCAGAAAAACATCACAGGATACTTTAATCCAAAATGCATCATATCACAGTCCATTGTGCCAACTACTGACAAAGTGTTTTCCATATGCAGTAACAATGACAATCAGTGCTGTTTTATATTAAATGCACAGAGCTTATGTTCGAATTGATATAGAAATTTTGACTGAAGCTTCTACTACTACTTCCAGTTGGTCTGACTCGAAGAAGTGAATGCTTTCAAATTAATGTTGAGGTGACATGCAATAACCCTATCTAGCAGCCTTTCTATGTAGTTCAACAGCTGACGGGTCATTCCTGGTGTCACTAGATTCTTTGCACAGTTTACAAACCATTCTAGCCACAATCAATCTCCAGAATCTTGAGAAATCGTTCAGTAGCAACTATCATGTGAAAGACCTTTCAGTATTAGGAATTATTTGTTAGGACTTTGTTGAGCACATATTTGACAACATCAACCTCTACTAAGGCCTTCTCTCACATACCCCCTAACATTGGTTCAAAATTAGAAACTGGTAAGGCCTAGGCATTTGCAGAGTTTATCAATGCATTTGTATCTGCAACTTACAGGGACTGCATGCAGAAGTCACAAGAATTCTCTGTGTTTGAACATAATGGTCTATCTCCTGCATGCGCTACTGTTAAATTCCTCACAATTTGGCTTTGTGTTCCTCCATCTAAGAGAGATGACACAAATTCAGCCTCTGAACATTGGTGAAATCAGATGGCAACATTGGTAAAGTCAGATAGCAACACTTACTTTTTTTTCAATTTAAGGAAGGCAAAATCCAATGCAAATGCCACACCTGAAGTTGCCCCTTATTAGTGGTAGCAGGATGATCCCTGCCAATACATTATTTGCTGGGTCAGCATCTGCTTTGGAGCTTCTGAAACCACATGTCACCATGACAACAAATTCCTGCCCACGGAAGCTTTCTTCATCTGCACTGATTCTCAGCTATAGTTTCTTTCTAACTTGTCATGATTGACTTTTAGGGCTTTTGCATCTGTTCTGATATCAGACCCTACTAGTCTCTTTATCTCCATCTAACATAATATTGAGAATATAGTCATCTTCCATCTTGTGTACATACTCAAGACTGTGAAAGCTTCTTGGCTTGATTCATGCCTATACATTCAACATGTGTGCACTAAAAATGATTTCTTCATTGGTGACTGTGTCTTCCGTGTGATGAAGAGGTGGTGTGATCCACACTGTGGGCAGAAGTTTTGTTTTCTTTATGGTTGAGTGGGCTTCACTGTTCACAGTAATGTGCTAAAGATAGAGACCTTGTGGATATGCATTTTGGTCCTGTGGGTTAGTTTGTTGTTTTTCTCTGCTGTTTTTTTTAAATCAGATAATATTTATTATTGTTTATCTTAGTATTTCCTCTATAGCTCCCTTTTGTTCTACTGCTCTTAATTTTGCCAATCAGTATAAAATTTTCTATTTTTTTTTCTTAAATTTATGTGCAGAGAATTGTAATTCTGTGCATGTTCTCTTGGTGACCATTTGCAAACTTCATCTTGTATGCCTCCTTTCCTCAAAACTTCCTCAGTAGTTGTATGTGTTATCTAACTAACACTTAGCTTGCATCTGAGAAATCATAGGCTTGATTTTGAGAATGACCCACTGCTTGGCCCATGGATGAAAATTCTGACTGCCTTTAAAAAAGGCTGCTCCAAAGTGTTAACATGTGGAAGGTTAAATATGTCTCAGTGGAAGGATGGCCCATCCTTGAGAACTGCCAGCCAATGAGAGTTGTTGTTCTTGCATTCACAGAAGCACCACAAGTCAATCGTTGGGGCTGGTGGTATGACAAGCAGTCTCAAAGTGTCATGATATCAGATAGAAAGACATCCAGGGATTTTTTGGGATGAGGCACCCTTGTATGGGAGGTAAACTGGCCAATGATGGAAGGTCAGCTCAGAAAAGAGTACAATATTAGTTTACGGGGAAGGCAATTGCCCCTGCTGTGCACAGGTCACTCCCAAAGAATGTGACCAATCCCTTTCCATCATGTCTTTTCACCAACTTAAGAGAAAAATAGCCTTCTCACTCTCATCTGCCTTCATAGACAGTGCATTTTGTATATTTTCTAATCAGTCTATTCAGATGTGTTACAACAAATTCCTGGACTGGAGATACATGGATTCCCTGACTGAAAGCCTGAATGGCCAATCCTCTAGATTGGCGGAGAAGCTACCCTTGACTTACTGCACCCAGATTCCCTGATGTGGGCCTGTGGGGACCTCAACGGGGACTACTCCCTTAAGATTTGAAACATGGCTGCTTGTTTGCTGCACATGCAGTGAGTTTGCTACACAAGGTTCTGGCACATTGTGCATGTGTCAGATTGATGTTGCACACTAACATACAATAAGATATCCACTCCCTTACAGAGATTGTGAGCAAACAATCAAGCTGCCTAATTGCGAAACAAAGTGACACGACACGACACAAGTGCTGTGAGTATGCAGGAGGGCACTGCATGAACAAGCACTATCACAGCAAGCGAGAACCTTGAGATGTAGCTTAAATCAATCTGTGATGTGGCCCTGTCCACGCACACAAATTGAAATTGCTGCTGCTTTCAATTCTACTTGCCGGTGCACCCTGTAATGCATGCCAGCACTTCCCAAGCAGCTTGATAGTGTATCGGAGAAGGTGCCATGGTGGTCATCTCAGGTTGGCAAATATTGAATACCAACGTCCATGGATGAGTGCAAGTACTTGTGGATCATGCCTTGAGCTGAATGTTAATGAAGCAAGTTGGGCCACTAACAAAGCATTTAACAAGCAATAATATTCTTTTAATTAGCAAGAAACCCACTACAACAAACACAGAGCATGCTGGAGAAACTCAGCAGGTCTGGCAGCATCTGTGGAGAGAGTAAGCAGAGCTAACATTTTGTGTCCAATATGATACATTTTATGAAGAGTCATACTGGACTTGAAATATTAAATCTGTTTCTCTCCACAAATACTGCCAGACCTTCTGAGTTTCTCCACATTCTCTGTATTTGTTTCAGATTTGCAGCATCCACAGCATTTTGCTTTTAAGACACTCATTGTGCCATTTGTCAAAAGTGTACAAGATGAAATAGGATGTTTCCAGCATGGATTTAGGCCTCGCTGAACTTTTTGTCCAATTCTGCCCCGAATCTCAATACTGCACACATCACTTAGACCACTAAGATTCTGCCCAATGATTAAAATCAAATACAAAGCCAAATTCAGGTGAAAATAAGCAAAAAGGCTATGAGAAGGAAGTACGGTGGCTCAGTGATTATCACTGCTGCCTCACAGCGCCAGGGACCTGGGCTCGATTCCAGTCATGTCTGTGTGGAGGTTTGTACATTCTCCCTATGTCTCCATGGATTTCCTTCGGGTGCTCCGGTTTCCTCCAACAATGCAAAGATGTGCAGATTAGGTGAATTGGCCATGCTAAATTGCCCAGTGTTCAGGGTGCATTAGTCGGGGAAATGTAAAGTAATGGGAAATGGTTCTGGGTGGGATACTCTTCGGCGGGTCGGTGTGGACTTGTTGGGCCGAACGGCCTGTTTCCATACTCTAGGGATTCTATTTCTATGATTTCCACAACAGCAACATGTGCCTTAACAAACATTTGCTGAATGGAATTCCTACCTTTATATATTAATAAGCTATGATGCAAATTGTCCATTCATAATGTAACCAGGATCGACAGATGCATTCTCCAGAGAAACTGAAGTACAGAAAATACACAGGCTGGAGCACAGAGCAGTAACCCAGTGAGGAATTGAGATGATGTCAAAAAATACAATGGTGAAGATCAAAGTGTTCATCAAGAACATGTTAATTATCCGTTGTAACCATAGCAACTTGTAACTAATAACTGCTGCTATGCTTCCTTTACTGCTGGAACTGCAAACAATGGATTGATACACAGCTAACACAACTTAGCGAGATGGTTCTGAAGATCCTAGTCTCCATAGCAACATTTCATAGTTTCACAGAAAAAGACCATAATAACTGAGTAGTGCTTTATCAGCAAAAGATACTTGAAAAGAAAGCAATTTGAACATATTGATGTGAATGCTGTAGAAGGAATAATAGAATAAACTGGAAGAGATTTGATAGAAGTGTTCAAAAATCACAAGGAGTCTCGATAGCGTCAATAAGCAAACATGTTCCTATTGGATGATATATTAAGCTAAGACCCATTCACCCACTCTCGTGGATGTTGGCACTACGTTGCAAAAAAAAGAACATCTATGGTGTTTTGGTCAATATTTGGCTTGGTCAGGAGCTGTAAGCATTTAGGCAATTATATGACGGTAGTGAGGGAAGACACAGAGCTACTTTTTGCTGGGACTTAGAGAGAATTGGGGACGGGGGGGGGAGGAGAAAGCTGCAAGAGAGATTGTGGGGAAGGAGGCTGTGGGGTGTGTGTTTCGGGGGTTGTGGAGGAAGGTGTTAAGGGGTTGCATGAGTGGGAGGGGAAGAATGCTGCAAGAGAAGTCTGTAAGAGCAGTGAATGGAGGGAAGCAGCAAAGATTCAAGAATGGTTTTAAACCCATCAGCAAAAAAAAAACTCAGGTAACTGAAATCACTTAAGTTATGAATCCCTTACATTGTGGAATCCTTGGCTTAATATTGAATAAGTATAAGCATTATTAACTATATGGGAAAAACATAGTGGATGCTATTGAAATGAAGAATGTCTTGATAGTTAAATTTAAATCTGAGATTGAGATTGAAGATGCATTAAAAGTGTTGATAACTTCCTAGTTAATGTATTGCACCTTTCGATATATGTAACGGTAACACGTGAGCTGTGACTTCACCAGTCTGTGGAATTTGCATGCAGGGTCTTTGGAACTCCTTGTCAGACAGAGCAGTTCGGCCAGATCCTCCGCTGTACATTTATGGCTGTAATAGTATATTCTTGATCAGTTGAATTAGGGTTAAGGAGAAAATGCAGGAAAGTGGACATCAAGAATATCTGATCAGCCATGATCCTGTAGAATGGTTGATCAGCTCGAGGATCCAAATTGCCTCCTCCTGTTCCTATTTTTTATGGTAATGCCATTTTGTGTAGAAGAAATGTGCCAGCTATTTTGAAATAAAGCTTGTTTTAATTCTAACTTATGTCTGTTGTCTTGTACTAGTTTAAACACTGTGATGTATAGATATTATTGAAGACCCTGATGACCCTTTCCAGTTCTGCTTTCATATGACAATAAATATTCCACAGATTAACACAAATACAGTTGTTATTGTTACAATATAACTGCATTGGTGCACGTGATGCGATTCAAAGCAAGTATTAGGAGCATGTCTCAACCTGAAAAATTATTTCACCATTCTGAATTTACTTGGAACTTTAAAACAAAATAAAAGAAACTACAACCTATGAACAAACAGCAACGGTAAACTGTCAATCAAGTGTGAGTAAATTAATAGATACAAATTACACTGATGTTCAAGCTCTGTCAACACCTGATGTGACTCAAAATGAAAAACAAATGTATAAAGATCCATCAATAATAACAGAGTGCAAAGGTAGCCAGAGAGGCTACTGAATACTAGAGATAGGTTACACAAAAAGCTCATCTCAATGGTCTAGAGTTCCAGTCCATTTATAACAAAACAGCAAAAAAAACAACAAAACCTAGTCCTCCCCCTTATGACTAAACAAGCATGCCTCACCCATTGCGCCTCATACACTCCATGCAAACCTATACCTTTCTATTTCCTGCAGTCACCTCTCATGTTCTGTGTCTACTCACCCTCCATGGCCTCATACCCCACCCTCCATGCCACACTCATCCATATGGCCTTTACACCCTCAGTGTCAACTCATGCCAAACTTTGACCTCCCTCACATCACCCTTTGCTGTTACAACTCGCCATGCCAACACATCAAAAATCTTCCACAGGCAGGCTTCAGGAGCCATGATGAGATGAAATAAATTTTAACTAGTTATTACGGATGTCACTATATTAAAAATATCTCATTGATAAAAACCCAATTCAATATACTTAATTCCTTTCAGGCTCATATCAAAAAGTTAATAAATTGCAACTAACACTTTTTCTGAATTGAGAATCACAGCACATTGTTTTATTCTTTAAATTGTGAAGCTACTTACTTGGTAGAACAAAATTTAAATGTTGGTAAAAGGGGACGAATTCATCTCGCATATGTCAGACTAGATTTCAGGAACAGACTTAAAAAGCAGGACACCAATTTATATAGCATGACAGGAAGGTGCCGACTGGTTGACCCACCATTGGCATTGGGATACAAAAAGAACAATTAACCATCTTTAGAGAGTCTGCACTGTAGAAATCTCCAGGCTGTGATAATTTGTAGAAATCCCAGGCTGACAGAATTGCAAAGAGCTTAATGGGCCATGAGAGCTACAAAGATGTTTTCAGGCCAGAGATGAAAATAAATCATGAAGTGCTTAATAATCTAAGAGGGGGCAGGAAATTGTCATTTCAGTGAGAAATAAAAGAGTTAAGATAGGAGTGATACTTTCCTGGAATTAAGTAACAATAAGGAATATTGCTGGGAAAATAATCTATTTGCTTGTATGCTATACTCTTTCTAAATTTTCAAATTAATATAAATAAAGCATTGTTCTTTGTTATGTGATAAATGTGCGTTCTCTGATAAAAGAAAATCTGCAGCCTCGTCTGAATATGTTTATTTAGTGACCACCACAGTTACTAAACTGATGTATCAAGCAGGTTATATTCTATGACCTGACTTGCCCAGTACTGTCATCAGCCGAGATCATTTCATAGATAGAATTGCTACAGTGTGAAAGCACACCATTCAGCCTACTGAGTGTGCACCAACCCATTGAAGAGCATCCCACCTAGAACTACCACCCTACACTATCCCTGCCACTGTGCATCTCCCCTGGCTAATCTACGTAGCCTGACAATTTAGCATGGCTAATCCACCTAACATCTCTCGACTATGGGAGGAAACCACAGCATCTGCAGGAAACCCACACAGACAAGGGGACAACTCCACATAGACAGTCGCCAGAGGCTGGAATCAATCTCGCATTCCTGGCACTGTGAGACAGTAGTACTAACCACTTAGCCACCATGCAGCCCCTAATATAACACACCAAGCCAATTATAACAATTTTGCAAAAAAAGGCTCTCGTTTTTGTGATCCTTAGTGGGGCCAACAACATAGGAAAAAGTAGGCAAGAGGATTTATTTACAGCGTACCAGGATCGAGGAACTAAAGAAAAATACCTCAAGGGTTCTCATCTATGGATATTGATGTGAACCACTGTAAACTGGTAAGGGAATAAGCAAATTCAAAAGCCAACATCTGCCAGGAGTGTTGTTGAACGAAGGAGTCATGAAACACGGATACCAGCACAGACAAAAAAGAAACTGAACTATTGGATGAGCTGAATCCTCTTGGAAAGGATGGATTACAAGAATTAAAATGAGTAGGTGGAGGTGGTGGTTCAAGTAGAAAAAGTATAAATTAATATCTTTAAAACAAAAAATGTAGAGAAATGAGTATAAGATAGAAATTGCACCACAGAAATTGACAGGAAAGGGAAAACTTAAAGATGCAAATTAAAACAAGGTAGACAAATAAACTCAAGACTTAAACATTCACACAGAAGCGCACCTAGGAAGAGTAGCTCAAATAAGACTTCATTTTACAAATGCATGGAATATAATGAACAAATTCTTTTGAATGTAAATGGCAAACTTAACTTTAACAGTGTCATAACTCTTCTTAAGATATGGCTGCAAGGTGGTCAGGACCAGGGACTTAAAATGAGCTAATAATGATATAAATATACTGCAGCCGAACAGACTAGCTAAATGGACAGATGGGTGGCATTTGGCAGATGGCATTTAAACAAAAGAATGAATAAGGAGAGGGTGAAAGACAAGGCTGGTAGGTGTAGGGAATACTGGACAACTAGAGAAATCAAGGCTTTGGTCAAGAAGAAAAAAGAAAGCATATGTCAGGTATAGACAGCAGAGATTGAGTGAATTATTAGAAGAGCATAAAGGCAGTTGGAGGGCAAAAAAAGAGGACATGAGATAACTTTGGCAAATAGAGTTAAGGAGAATCTAAATACATTAAGGTAAAAGAGTGACTAGGGAGAGAATAAAGCTCTTCAAAGATCAGCAAGACAGCCTACATGTGCAATCACAGGAGATGTGGGAGATACTAAATGAATATTGTGCAACAATGTTTACTATGGAGAAGGATATGGAAGATATAGAATGGGAGGAAATAGATGGTGACATCTTGAAAAATGTCCATATTACACAGGTGGTGGTGCTAGATTTCTTAAAACACAAAGGTAGATAAATTCACAGGACCTGATCAGGTGTACCCTAGAATTCTGTGGGAAGCTAGGGAAGTGATTGCTGGGCCTCTTGTTGAGGTATGTGGATCATCGCTAGTCAAAGGTGAGGTGCCAGAGGATTGATGAGAGCAGAGTGGTGGATATGAATACATGGACTCAGTAAAGCGTTTGATAAGGTTCCTCATGGTATACTGGTTAGCAAGGTTAGATCACATTGATTACACGGAGAACTAGATATTTGGATACAGAACTGGCTTGAAGGGAGAAGACAGAGTGGTGGTGGAGAGTTGCCTTTCAGACTGGAGACCTGTGACTTGTGGGGTGCCACAAGGATCTGTGCTGGGTCCACTGCTTTTCGTCATTTATATAAATGATCTGGATATGAACGTAGGTGGTATAATTAGTAAGTTTGTAGATGACACCAAAATTGGAGGTGTAGTGGGCAGCGAAGAAGGTTACCTCAGTGTACAACAGGATCTTGATCAGAGGGGCTAATGGGCTGAGGAATGGCAAATGGAGTTGAACTGAGATAAATGTGAGGTGCTGCATTTTAGAAAGGCACATCAAGACAGGACTTATACACTTAATGGTAACTCCCTGACGAGTATTGCTGAACAAAGTGACCTTGAAGTGTAGGCTCATTGTTCCTTGAAAGTGGAATCAGCAGTAGATAGGTCAGAGTATTGAGTACAGGAATTGGGAGGTCATGTTGGGACTGTACAGGACATTAGTTAGGCCACTTTTGGAATATTGCATACAATTCTGGTCTCCTTCCTATCAGAAGGATTTTGTGAAACTTGAAAAAGTTCAGAAAAGATTTATAAGGATGTTGCCAAGGTTGGAGGATTTAAGCTATAGGGACAGGCTGAGTAGGCTGGGGCTGTTTTCTCTGGAGCGACGGAGGCTGAGGAATGGCTTTATAGAGGTTTACAAAATCATGAGGGACATAGATAGGTTAAATAGATAAGGTCTTTTCCCTGGAGTAGGGAGTCCAGAACTAGAAGGCATAAAATTAAGACAAGTGGTGAAAAGTTTAAAAGGAACATTAATGGCAAAGGGTGGTGCATGTATGGAATATGCTGCCAGAGGAAGTAGTGGAAGCTGATACAATTACCACATTTAAAAGACATCTGGATGGTTATATGAATAGGAAGGGTCAAGATGGATATGGTCTAAGTGCTGGCAAATTGGACTAGATTAGGTTAAGATTTCTGGTTGGCATGGACGAGTTGAAACAAAGGGTCTATTTTTAAGATGTACATCTCTGACGCGAAATAGTCAAGATCTTTTCCCTGTGGTAGGGGAGTCCAGAACTAGAGGCTATAGATTTAGGGCGAGAGGGAAAAAAAATTAAAAGGGACCTAAGGTACAACTTTTTCAGGCAGAGGATGATGTGTGTATGGAATAAGCTGCCAGAGGAAGTGGTGTAGGCTGGTACAAATGCAACACTTAAAAGGCATCTGGATGGGTATATTAAAAGAAAGGGTTTAGAGGGATATGGGCCAAGTGCTCACAAATGAAACTAGATTAGTTTAGAATATCTGATTGGCACAGAAGAATTGGACCGAGGGGTCTGTTTCCGTGCTGTACATCTCTATGGCTTTAAGTGATGCAGATGTGATAATGCAGATCTTAGATTAGATTAGATTGCCTACAGCATGGAAACAGGCCCTTCGACCCAAAAGGTCCACACCAACCCTCCAAAGAGTAACCCACCCAGACTCATTCCCCTACATTTACCCCTGACTGATGCACCTACCACTATGGACAATTTTGCACAGGCAATTCATTTGACCTGCACATCTTTTGGAATGCGGGAGGAATCCGAAGCACCCGGAGGAAACCCATGCAGTCATGGGGAGAACATGCAAACTCCACACAGACAGTCGCCCAAGGCCAGAATCGAACCCAGGTCCCTGGCGCTGTGAGGCAGCAGTGCTAACCACTGAGCCACCATGCCGCCCTTATCTTAAGGGTGTCAGCAGCAAAACAGACTGGGTTTCATGTGCATAGATCTTTGCAAGTAGTAGAATATATTGAGGTAATAATTAGCAAAGCATATGGATCTTCATGATGAGAGATAGTAGTCAGAATCTTATAGTGGCCTGAAAAAGCTGGATTATGGCCAGATTTGGGACAGAATCAGGCAAGAAATCTGGAGAGGTCCATTTCAAAACTGGAGCTACTCACTGCAGCTTTTATGTGAGTTTCGCATGAGGCATCAGCAAGTTGCCAGTAAAGGGGATTATAGTTTGTTAAACAGCATATTAACATCACAACTTGCCTCATTAGTATTCAGCTTCTTATTTTACCAAACGTGCTTACACTTAGAATTCTCAGCAAGCAAGTAGAGTAAGTAAATTCAGTTCACTACTGGCTGGGAGGAACTTCCACGATGGATACTAAACAATAACATCTCAGAGCATGCTACAGGGGCACTGGCCACATACACCCCACATCCATGGTTTTGGGCATCCAACATCTGTAAGCTTCAAAAAGCCCATGTAGCCCATCTCCAAAGCACTTGTGGTATGTTTCTGCAAGTCAATACAACATCAGCAGCTATTATTATAAGACTATTGCAAGTACACAGTCCATTCAGGGATATGTACCCAGCCAATGGACTGGACCAGCCTGCATTTCCGATCTATGCACTTGTTGTCATTGCACACTCACACTTGGTGTCCCTAGATGGTCACAGTAACCTTGCTTTGCATTGACTTTCCTTGGCTGTTTTCACTTTGACCTTCAGCCAAAGATATCAGGTTCACAGTACTACTTTATGTTCCTGGCCTTAACATAAAGCCAGGAAGCTTATCAAGGTTGTCAGCAGACTTTAGTCAAGTCAAGAGAGATAGCATATGCTCAGGAAATACTGGAACAGTAAGTCAATGGCAGCCTCTGATATCAGTCCAAGGGTTTGGACATGGTCAATCAGCCACTCAGGAATCATAGTCAGGATGATCTCCACGAGGAGGGATGAGAGATGAGAAACCAAATATTAGGCAGTCCATCACCCAACTAGACTCTTTCTACCCTATTATGAATTTCTTTCCTCCTGAGATGAGAGACATCGAGAGAAGGGGAGACAGATATTAGGGGAGATGAAAGCAGTGGCACAGTTGTTACTTATGATGCAAGGGAGATGTATCCTAAGCAAATGAGTAGCAATTGCAATAGTATGCATGGTTAGTACTGTTGAGAAGTTGGGGTGGATGAAAGCAATAATGATGGTGGAGTAGAGAAGGACATTGACCATGATCTTCTTCCTACCTTGCTGTGCATTCTTCCAGATAGCTGAGACTGCACTGACCTGGGTGGCAAACACAGACTGGGCGAGCAGGATCTGATGTTGGACCCTCTTGTGTTTGTCCACTTTTAACTTATCCATACATGAGATGAGAATATACCTGCCTGAGGCAGCATTTATTGTTATCTCTAATCTCTCACAGGGCAGTTAATATTCAACCACATTACACGTAGGCCAGATTAAGTAAGGGTAGATTTCCTTTCCTGAAACTATTGAACCAGGTGGACTTTTACAATAAAGTACAGTGCTCACAATTAGAATACCATTTTGAATTTCAGATTTTATCAACTTCAAATTTCACCATCGATCATGGTGGATTTCAAACCCATCTCGCCAGAGCATTAGCATGTGAGATTGCCAATATACCATTGCCTCCTCACAAAAAAGGGGAAAGGAAACAACATGCCTATGCATCAGCTCCTCAACATGTCCCTGTTCACGAAGTGAGGCAGCAAATTTCCTCTTTCTGCCACATCTGGCTTAAATGTCAGGAACCAAGCAGGAGCAGCTCTGGACTACTGTTTTTGTCCAGCTGCTTTTCAGGATTGCACAGACACAAAAAACGTCAGTCATTTGGTGGATATTCACTGACTGCCAAGTTGTTCTGGGAATGTGGGGATAGGATTGGCCAGAGAGATGTTATAGGGTCAGAATAGGTAGCTAATGAAGCAAGTTTGGTAAGATATGGTAGGAAACTAGGCCGTGCATCAAAACACCTCCCAAAAGGTTTCTTAAGGGGTGCAAAGATTTTCCAGAATGATTTCCAGGAATGAAGGATTTAGCTACAAGCTTAATTTGCAGAAACTGTGGCTGTTCTTCTTGGAACCAGAAAGGTTAAATGGACATTTGATAGAAATTGCCTGAGCTATGTGCAAATTGGTACCTATTTATAAAATTAGAGCAAGTAATAGCTGGGGACATTGATCTTGAAAACTATATATTTAGGGAAATAGAGAGGGTCTAAAAGCAAATTGTGGGAGCAAAGGACCAACCGTAGAACTGTGCAGTTATCAGAGTAGAGACAAGATAAGAAAGGAAAATAGGAATGTGGGAAATGAGGGTCAGAGAATAATAGGAAAGAGCAAAGAGAAGACAAAACTTCTGAATATACCAACAATCAAGACTAAATGGTACAACGATAACAAAAAGATTAAATTTAAAGGGTCTGTATCTGAAAGCATGTAGCATTCATAATAGAGCAAACAAATATAAATTGAGGGACAGAGAGAGGCTGAATAGGCTAGGGCTATTTTCCCTGGAGCGAAGGCTGAGGGGTGACATAGGAGTTTATAAATCAGGAGAGGCATGGATACGGTGAAGATTCTATGGTCTCTTCCTCGGGGTGGGATAGACTAGAACCAGAGGGCATAGGTTAAGACGAGTAGGGAAAGATTTAAAAAGGGACCTCAGGGCAACATCGGGTTGTTGCATGTATGGAATGAGCTGCCAGAGGAAGTGGTGGAGACTGGTAAAATTACAATATTTAAAAGACATCTGGATGGGTATATGAATAGGAAAGGGCTTAGAGGAAGATGGGCCAATTGCTGGCAAATGGGACTAGATTAGGTTAGGATATGTGGTCGACATGGACGAGTTGAATTGAAGGGTCTGTTTCCATTCTGTCCAGCTCTGTGACTCTGGCTCTCAATTGCCCTCAAAATGGCCAAGCAAGCCACTTATAGTTGTATCAATTACTGCAAAGTTTCAACAAATAAATAAAACTGGACAGACCACCTGACATCGACCAGAAAAGACAACAGCAGGAACAGTCCTGTTTGACAATGCAAAGTTCTCCTTATTAACATCTGGGGCTAGTAACAAAATTGGGAGAGCTGTCTCTCAAACTAGTCAAGCAATAGCCTGACTCAGAAAATCATACCAGAAATACAATGCCCCAGATACCACCATCACCAACCTGTCCTGTCCCACTGGCAGTACAGATCCAGCAGAGGTATCATTACAATGGTAGAGAGTTGGGAGGGAGTTGCTCTGAGAATCCTCAACATGGACTTTGGACCCCATGATGTCCCATGGCTTCAGGTTAAATATGGGCAAAGAAACCTATCGCTGATTACCACATACTATCCTCTCTCAGCTGATTAATTAGTTCTTCCATGTTGATGGAAGCACTGAGGGGCACAAAATATGCTCTGCATGGGAAATTTCAAAAGTCCATCACCAAGAGTAGCGTGGCAGCACCGATACTGTTCAAGTTGGTTGAGCCCTAAAGGACATAACTGCTAGACTGGGTCTGCAGCAGCTGGATGAGAAGCAACAAGATGGAAAAAAGTTAACTTGATCTAACCCTTACCAAGATGCCAGTTGCAGATGTGTCTTTCCATGATAGTGTCAGTAAGAGTGACCACTGTACAGTTTACGTGGAGACAACGCCCTGCCTTCACATTGAGAATACTCTCCATTGTATTGTGTAGCACTACCAGTGTGCTAAATGGGGCAGACTTCAGACAGATATAGCATCTCTAGACTGGATATCCACAAGGCACTGGCCATCTTAAGCAGAATTGCATTCCAATGCAATCTGCAACCTCATGGCCCAGCATATCTCCCACTCAATCACTACTATCAAGCTAGGAAATCAACCTTGTTTAATGGACAGTTTAGGAGGGCATACCAGGAGCAGCACCAGGCATACTTGAAAATTAAGTGCCAACCTGGTGAAGCTACCACACAGAACCACTTGCATGCCAAGCAACACTGGTCATAATCGACAGTCAGAGCAAAGCAATCCCATAACCAATGGATCAGGACTAAGCTCATCAGATGTGCCACATCCAGTCGTGAATGGTGGAGGACAATTAAATGACTCACTGGAGGTGGCAGCTTTATACATAGCCACATCCTCAGTGATGGAAGAGCCAAAAACATTAGTGCAAAGATAAAGCTACAGTATTTGCAGCAAGCTTCAGTCAGAAATGCCAAGTGGATGATCCAAAGATCCCCAGCATCGCAGATACCAGTCTTCAGCCAATCCAATTCACTCCATGTGATATCAAGAAATGATTGTAGGCAATGGGTCCTGAAAACATTCCAGCAACAGTACTGGAGACTTGCACTTCAGACCTTGCCACTCCCTTAGCCAAGCTCTTCTCATAAGTTACATGACCAGCATGTACGCAACAATGAGGAAAATTGCCCAAATGGGTCCTGCACACAAAATGCAGGCCAAATCTAACCCAGCCAATTACCACCCCATCAGTCTGTTTATGATCATCAGTAAAATGATGGAACCTAGTATTAAAAATTGCACATCCTGATCAGTGAGGCCCAGTTTAGGTTCCACCATGCCAATCAGCTCCTGACCTCATTACAGACCTTGGTTCAAACTTGGACAAAACAGCTGAATGAGGTCTGCGTTCGAACAAGTGAGCACTGAGGAGCCCGAGAAAACTTGAATCAGTGGCAACCAGCAGACATAGTCTCTGTTAGATGGATTCATATCTGGGACATATAAAAATGGTTGTGGTTATTGGAGGTCAGTCATCTCAGCTCCAGCCTTACAGCACCAGAGACCTGGGTTCAATTCCCACCTCAGGCGACTGACTGTGTGGAGTTTGCACATTCTCCCCGTGTCTGCGTGGGTTTCCTCCGGGTGCTCCGGTTTCCTCCCACAGTCCAAAAATGTGCAGGTCAGGTGAATTGGCCATGCTAAATTGCCCATAGTGTTAGGTAAGGGGTAAATGTAGGGGTATGGGTGGGTTGCGCTTCGGCGGGTCGGTGTGGACTTGTTGGGCCGAAGGGCCTGTTTCCACACTGTAAGTAATCTAATCTAAGTAATCTAATCTAAAAAAGATATCTTTGCAGCAGCTCTTCAGAGCAGTGTCTGAGGCCAAACCACCTTCAGTTGCTTCATCGATGATCTTCCCTCCATCATAAAGGTCAGAAGAGAAATGTTCACCGAAGATTGCGCAATGCTCAGCATCATTCGTAACTCCTCAGATACCAAAGCAGTCTATGTTCAAATGCTGGACAAGATATGGACAATATCCAGGCTTGGGCTCAAAAGTGAGAACATTGACACCACACAAATGCCAGGCAATGACCATCTCCAATAAGACACAATCAAACCATCGTCCCTTGACATTCAAAGATGTTACCACCACTAAACCCCCAACTATCAACAACCTTGGGATACCATTGATCAGAAACACAACTGAACTTGCCACATGAACATATTGGCTGCAAGAGTGGGTCAGAGGATAGGAATCCTGCAGTGAGTAACTCACCTCATGACTCCCCAAACCCTGTCCATCACTTACAAATTATAAGTCAGGAGGGTGATGGAATTTGTTCCAATTGCCTGGATGGGTGCAGTTCCAACAACATCCTCAACACTATCAAAGACAAAGTAGCCCGCTTGACTGGCGCCACATCCACAAGCATCCACTCCCTCCACCACCAACACTAAGTAGCAGCAGTGTGTACTGCAGAAATTCACCAAACATCCTGAGACAGCATCTTTCAAACTCATGACCACTTCCATCTGGAAGGGCAGCAGAAACATGGGAACACCACCTGCAAGTTTCCCAATCATGCCACTCACCATCCTGACTTGGAAGGATATCACCGGGTCAATATATTGAATTCCCTCCCTAGAGCCATTGTGGGCCAGCTTGCATCACATGGACTGCTCACCACCACCTTCTCAATTGCAACTGTGGACAGACAATAAATACTGGTCAGCCAATGACATCCATGCCCCACGTGTGAATTTTTAAAAATGTAGATTTGGTTTGGTAGACATGAGGAATAGTTGGATAAATATGTCACTAGTGAGAGTGGTCTACAACCAGGCCACCTAACAGGAGCAGCTTATGTCAGTGACTATCAGTGAAATTATCAAATGCCTGAAAGAACATTTCAGTCATTACAGCATCCCTAAAAATGTGATGACACATAATGCCCCTCAGTTTGAGAGTGCAAATTCAGCTCCTTCATAAAAAAACTAGGAAATTCAACGACATACATCATTTCCTTGCTATCTCAAATGAAAAAAAAGGCAGCAGTAAAGGAATCGAGTAATCCAGCAGCACAGATACATACAGGACAATCTTAGAGTACAGAAGCATATCTACGCTTGGCATGGAGTCCATTACAAAGACAAATGTCATGCTACACCCAAACTAATCCTCCAATACCATAAAAGTAAAGGACATTAGTGATTAAATCAAGGTGAGTTGACAGAAAACAACAAGTTATTTTGACAAGTCTGTCAAAACATTGCATAGTTGAGCTTTAGACAACCAGCCAGAGAACAAGGAAGCATAGAAACATAAAAGGAGGAGCAAGAGGAGGTCATCCAGCCCTTTCAGCCTGCTCCACTATTTATCACAATCATGGCTGATCGTCCAAATCAATAGCCTAATGCTGCTTTCTCCAGAACCTTTGATCCTATTTGCCCCAAATGCTATATCTCGCCGCGTCTTGAATACATTTGACGTTTTGGCATCAACTACTTCCTGTTGTCATGAATTCCACAGGCTCACCACTCTTTAGGTGAAGAAACATCTCCTGATCTCCATCCTAAATGGTCCATCTGAATCTTCAGACTGTGACCCCTGGTTTTGGGTACACGCACCACTGGGAACATCCTCCTTGCATCTACTCTGTCTAGTCCTGTTAAAATTTTAAGTCTCTGTGAGATAGAGTCATAGAGATGTACAGCACGGAAACAGACCCTTCGGTTCAGCTTGTCCATGCTGACCAGATATCCCAACCCAATCTACTCCCACCTGCTAGCACTTGGCCCATATCCCTCCAAACCCTTCCTATTCATATACCCAAATGCCTTTTAAATGTTGCAATTGTACTAGCCGCCACAACTTCCTCTGGCAGCTCACTACATGCATGTACCACCCTTCGAAAAAGTTGCCTCTTAGGTCTCTTTTATATCTTTCCCCTCTCACCCTAAACCTATGCCCTCTAGTTCTGAACTCCCCCACCCCAGGGAAAAGACTTTGCCTATTTACCCTATCTTTGTTCAGCAACACTCCTTAGGACCTTACCATTAAATGTGTAAGTCCTGCTAAGATTTGCTTTCCCAAAATGCAGCACCTCACATTTATCTAAATTAAAGTCCATCTGTCACTTCTCAGTCCATTGGTCCAGCTGATCAAGATCCCGTCGTAATCTGAGCTAACCTTCTGCTCTGTCCACTACACCTCCAATTTTAGTGTCATCAGCAAACTTACTAACTATACCGCTTATGCTGCCATCCAAATCATTTATAGAAATGATGAAAACTAGTGGACCCAGCACAAATCCTTGTGGCAGTCCACTGATCACAGGCCTCCAGTCTGCAAAACAACCCTCCACCACCACCCTCTGTCTTCTACCTTTGAGCCAGTTCTGTATCCAAATGGCGGTTTCTCCCTGTATGCCATAAGATCTAATCTTGCTCACCAGTCTCCCATGGCGAACCTTGTCAAATGCCTTACTGAAGTCCATGTAGATCACATCAACCGCTCTGCCCTCATCTATCCTCTTTGTTACTTCTTCAAAAAACTCAATCAAGTTTGTGAAACATGATTTCCCATGCACAAAGCCATGTTGACCATTCCTAATCAGTCCTTGCCTTTCCAAATACATGTACATCCTGTCCCTCAGGATTCCCTCCAACAACTTGCCCACCACCGACATCAGGCTCACTGGTCTATAGTTCCCTGGCTTGTCCTTAGCACCTTTCTTAAAACAGTGGCACCACGTTAGCCAACCTCCAGTGTTCTGGCACCTCACCTGTGACTATCAATGATACAAATATCTCAATAGGAGGCCCCGCAATCACTCCCCTAGCTTCCCACAGAGTTCTAGGGTACATCTGATCAGGTCCTGCATTTCAAGACATCCAGCACTTCCTCCTCTGTAATAAGGAGATTTTTCAACATGTCACCATCAAGTTGTCCTTACATTCTGTATCGTCCATGTCCTTTTCCACAATAAATACTGATGCAAAATACTCATTTAGTATCTCCCCCATCTCCTGCAGCTCCACACAAAGCCCACCTTGCTGACTGTTGAGGGGCCCTATTCTCTCCCTATTTGGATTTTCCTTATCTCTATTTGCCATGTACCCTTCTTGCCCTCCTGATTTCTCTTGTAAGTATACTCCTACTGCTTTTATCGTCATTTAAGGATTCACTCGATCTATCCTGTCTATACCTGACATATGCTTCCTTCTTTTTCTTAACCAAACCCTTCAATTTCTTTAGTCATCCAGCATTCCCTATACCTACCAGCCTTTTCTTTCACCCTAACAGGAATATACTTTCTCTGGACTCTTGTTGTCTCATTTCTGAAGGCTTCCCATTTTCCGGCCGTCACTTTACCTGCGAACATCTGTGCCCAATTAGCTTTTGAACGTTCTTGCCTAATACCATCAAAATTGGCCTTCCTCTAATTTAGAACTTCAACTTTTAGATCTGGTGTATCTTCTTCCATCACTATTTTAAAACTAATAGAATTATGGTCACTGGCCCCAAAGTGAATCTTCCCTCATTCGTCTTAACTCCAGCGAAAACAATTCTAACCTCGTCAATCTTTCCTCATATGTCAGTCCTGCCATCCCCGGAATGAGTCTGGTAAACCTTTGCTGCACTTCCTCAAGAGCAGAAGCATCCTTCCTCAGAAAAGGAGACCAAAATAATCTATGTGTGGCTTCACCAAGGCCCTGAACAACTGCAACAATATATTTCTGCTCCTGTACTCAAAACCTGAAACCTTCAAAGCTCAGAACAACTCACAAAATCATGGAACAGCATGGAAACAGAACCTTCGGCCCAAATCGCCCATGCCAACCAGATATCAGAGATAAATCTAGTCCCATTCGCCAGTATTTGGTCCATATCCTTCTAAACTCTTCCTATCCATATACCCATCCAGATACCTTTTAAATGCTGTAATTGAACCAGCCTTCACCACTTCCTCTGCCAGCTCATTCCATACACCTACTACCCTCTGTGTGAAAAAGTTGCCCCTTAGGTCCCTTTTAAATCTTTCCCCTCTCACCTTAAACCTATGCCCTTTAGCTTTGGACTGCCCAACCCCAGAGAAAAGACCTTGTCTATTTACCGTATCTACGCCCTTCATGATTTTATAAACCTCTATATGGTCACCCCCTCAGCCTCCCACACGCCAGGGAAAATAGCCCCAGCATATTCAGCCTCTCCCTGTAGCTCAAACCTTGCAGCCCTGCCAACATAAATCTTTTCTGAATCCTTTCAAGTTTTACAACATCCTTCCTATGGCAAGGAGACCAGAATTACACGTAATATTCCAAAAGTATTCCAAGCAATGACCTGTACAGACATAAATAACCTCCTAACTCCTATATTGAATTCAATGATCAATAAAGTCAAGCATACTAAACGCCTTCTCCACTATCCTATCTACCTGCAACTCCACTTTCAAGGAACTATGAACCTGCACTCCAAGATCTAGTTCCACCTGGTAATTTGAGACCTATGTAGAGCATAATCACCTCAATTATTCAAGTTACAAATCACACACAACAGGTTATTCTCCAACATGTTTGTTTGGAAGTACAAGCTTTCAGAGCACTGCCCCTCATCAGGTAGCTTCCAAATAAGCATGTTGAACTATAACTTGCTGTTGTGTGATATTTAACTTTTTCTACCCCCAATTCAACACTGGTGCCTCAACATCATGGCAACCTCAATTATATGCAGTGGAACTGAATGACGAGATATATTGTTGCAACCACAGTCAGATATGTTGTTCCACAACTGCAAGTGGCCAACCAGGAAGATGTGAACTCACCAAACTACATCATCCACACATCAAATGTCAGACCTGCAGGCCCACAACACCCTAACAATGGAAATGGCACATCAGGTACCATAACAAGTGACATTGAAACAACATTCCACAGGGAAGAACTGTGTAGATTAAACATGCATTATGATCCCACCTGATATTACTATTACACAAGCCAGGTCACAGAATGAAATTTGGCTTGATCAGTCATTTTCTTTAAACAGAGTGGTCTTTTACTGAAACACATTCACAAAATGCTGCAGATTTGATTTTATCAATTAAACAAAGTTTTGACAAACAAACAAAGAAAGTTAAATAAATCAAGCCACATACAGGAAAGTTTGAAAACCCAACACCGTCATTTTACAGTCAATTCGAATACAGAAAATTCCCTTCCTAACAGACCTTCTGTTTAATTCAACTGCTTGTTTTCAGTTTCTGTCCTATGAGTGATTAATCTTTTCCCTGGAATATCCACACAACTCAGATCTTAGATTTTACCACACTTACAATAATCCGCAGAGTTCTAACCAAACACTCCATGACTAGAAGTTTCACAAATTACACTGACATAACTTATTTCCTTCTGCTCTGAAAAATCTTCTTTCAAGGAGAATCTATACTTGCTTTTAACATCAGTCAGTTTTCCTTCTGCAAAAAATTGCAAAAAGTACCTAGACCTTCCTAAGTTGAAATAAATAGTTGATTATTCTAAACTTAAAAGCAAGCTAATGTCTTTCTGTGCTTCATCTCTGTTGCCGTAAGCCCCCAAAATAGCAAACTTCAATTAAAACTACAGGAGGCCATAGCAGTCAACTGCTCCCTGATGCGTAATGGTTTAAAATCATGCTTTTGAAATGACTGATCTCACTAACTTTTAAACTCCTTCACAAAACAAAGTAAACAGAAACCACATATTTCACAGAATATGGTGCAGAAGAAGGCATCAACCCTCCAAACAGCATCCTACCCAGACCCAGTCCCCAACCATGTCCCATAACCCTATAATTACCATGGCTAATCCACCTAGCCTACACACTGATGACCAATACAAAGAACTTTTGCCTCATGCCTGCTGTAAGGCTCCACCCTTCAAAATTCAATATCAAGTTCAATAGTTTAAGGCAGAAGCATCTTCCCACACCTTTGTCCGCACTAGCTTTTCTTTCTCATCATTATCTACTCCTGTATCTGCCCAACTGCTTCTCTCTCTCTCGGCTCCATCGCCACCTATTGATTAGTCCCCACCATGCCCCCACCCCCACCCCCCTCAACTAACCCCCTGTCTTCACCACATATAGTGCCATCTTTTCCTACCTACAAATTGTACTGAAGAAGGGTGACTGGAACAGAAACGCTAACTCTGTTTTCCTATCCATAGACCTACGTAGTGCTTCTAGCAAATTGGTTTTGCTTCAGTTTTCTAGCATCCGCAGATGTGTTTTTCATAAAGTTTTACCAGACTGATTCCAGGGATGATGGGACTGGTATATGAGGAGTGGATGAATTGGTTAGGACATTTGCTGGAGTTTAGAATAACAAGTGGTGATCTCGTAGAAAGTTATAAAATTCTAGAAAACAGATGCAGAAAGGACATTCCTAATGATGAGGAAGTCTACAACAATCTAAGGACACAGGGTATTACAATTTAGGACTGCTGATGAAGAGAAATGTCTTCAACCAGAGAGTAGTGAGCTTGTGGTATCACGACTACAGAAAGCAGTGGAGGCCAAAAAGTGATTACATGGAGCTGGATATAGCTCTTGGGGCTAAAGGAATCAAAGGTTATGGGGAAACAGCAAAAACAGATTATTGAGTTGACTGATCAGTCACAAGCAATGAATGATGGAGAAGGCCCAAAGGCTGAATGGCCTACTCCTGCGCCTGTTTTCTATGCTTCAAGGATTCTACGAATTGGAAAATGCTGGAGTCTGTTATAAAGGATTTAAAAATAGATCACTGAAAAAATATCAAGAGGATTACACAAATTCAACAAAGATATTTGAAAGGGAAATAAGTTGGACACATCGACGGGAATGTTTTTTGAGGATCTATCTAGTAGAATATATGAGGGAGAAACAGTGACTGCAGTATTTTTCATAAAGTCTCAGATATACTGGCACGGATGGAGAAATAGTTAGCAGACAAGAAACAGAGAATAGGAATAAATGGGTCATTGATCATGTGTAGGAGGCAGTGGAGTACCACAACGATGAGTGACTGGGCCCCAGCTATTTACAATATACATCAATGATTTGGATAAGGGATTTCTGTTGCTGACCAAAGGTAAGTATTATGTCATATCTCCATTCCTTTTTTCCACACATCATTCCTAGAAATATTCACCATAAGAACAGCATTCCTTGTGGCTGTGCCATCTTCAAGAACCTAAAGTAAACCTGGAAGAAAGCTGGCATCTGTTCTGCGCATGTGACTGTACAAAATAGCTGACAAGGGCAAGCTGCTACTATGGTTCTTCAATAAGGACCTGAAGGTCCTAGTTGATGGGGTGGTGAACAGGAGGGCCATAATCTTCCAAAAGTAGAGACAGAGGAGGTCACACCATTGCACACTCATCTTCCTGGTCAACAACTGTCACTTTGGTCAGTGCCTGCCCAGGATTCAGTGAAGTTCTTATCCATAAAAAGAGAGGATACTTGCTCTGGTTAGAGAAGATGGCAACCAGGCCTACAGGGGTGCAGAGACATCAGTCTCCCTGCAACTAAGTACCACCAGCACTGAAACGCTGCCATTCACCAAGTGGCCAGTGGTACATATCAGAGATCACCTCTAATCACTGGCTGCAATGCATTCTGCCTCTTGTGGTTTATAGCTGCAGCTGGCAAGCTGAGCACATTGTTTGAGGTCATGGAGATAGCTGCCCCTCAATCAAAGAAATCATTCAGGATATGGAGCAACCATCAGTAAGGTTGCCCAAACTATCCTGACTAGCAGTAACACCAAAAACACTGGTGGGCTCAATAGGCAAAGGGATTGTGCAATGGGAGGCTGCTGAGGACTCTCACACACAGTTATGCAGATGGGTGAGGGAGAATTGGTTCAGGTGAAAGGCACTTAGAAGAGTGTCAGAAACTGTCAGGAAAAGACCCTGTGGTCCCATCAATGAGAAACTTCATGGACATCTTTACAAAAGAACAAGATTGACAGGTGAGAGTTCAGGATGCTATGGTTCTCCTCACTGATAAGCTGCAGGGAGCTGCCCTGGAGAGAAGGAGGTCAGCACCTTTAGAAGATGCTGCATAGTCACATTTATTTAGACTCCAACGCTCCAGATATTGGCCCCCCAGACCAAAACCAGGCAAGAGGTGCTCAGGGAGCATTGGTCATTATCCAGGTACTCTGTCTTCACATGGAGACAGGGTGGTACTGGGAGGCACCAGCTGCAGATGCAGCCACACAGTTTCCTTGGCAGTTTACATTCAGGAGGCTTTAGAGGCTAGACACTCCATACTTTAGACATTCTGGTCAGGAAGTATAACTGTGTCTGGTATGAATATCCTTAGCATGCCTGGCCCATCCAGACACAAGCACCCCTGGGTCAAGCCTCTAAATCTTCAGAACCAGTATGCTCCATGATGAAGAAGGCTACCTCCACCTCATTTGTATAAGAAGGGAACTGAGCATTGCACAGTAGGAGGGAGAGGAGAAGCATGATTTTGTTCGGCCACTTAGGGCCCTTGGCCGACCATGGGGTCCCCGCATCTCCATTTTATCCAAAGATGCGCAGGTTAGGCTGAATGGGAAATTTAGAGACAAGAGCATGGTGCTGGAAAAGCACAGCTGGTCAGGCAGCATCCAAGGAGCAAAAGCCCTTCAGAAATGAGGTTGAGTGCCTCAGGGGTGGAGAGATAAATGGGTGGGGGGTGGGGCTGGGGGAAAGGTCGCTGAGAGTGCAATAGGTGGATGGAGGTGGCGGGAAAGGTGATAGGTCGGAGGGGAGTGTGGAGCGGATAGGTGGGAAGGAAGGTGGACAGATGGAACAGGTCATGAGGATGGTGCTGAACTGGAAGGTTGGAACTGTGGTAAGGAGAGGGGAGGGGAAATGAGGAAACTGGTGAAGTCCACATTGATGCCATGAGGTTGGAGGGTCCCGAGGCAGAAGATGAGACGTTCTTCCTCCAAGCTTCAGGTGGTAAGGGAGTGGCGATGGAGGAAGCCCAGGCCCTGCATGTCCTCAGCAGAGTGGGAGGGGGAGTTAAAGTGTTTAGCCACGGGGCGGTGGGGTTGATTGGTGCAGGTGTCCTGGAGATGTTCTCTGAAGCGCTCTGCGAATAGGCGTCCTGTCTCCCCAATATAGAGGGGAGCAATGGATATAGCCAATGACGTGTGGAAATGCAGGTGAAACTTTGATGGATGCGGAAGACTCCTTTGGGGCCTTGGACGGAGGTGAGGGGGGAGGTGTGGGTGAAGGTTTTGCAATTCCTGCGGTGGCAGGGGAAGGTGCCAAGAGGGGAGAGTGGATTGTTGGGGGGCGTGGTCCTGTAGAGGTAGTTGCAGAGGGAATGGTCTTTACAGAAAACAGATAGGGTGGGGAGAGAAATATATCTCTGATGGTGGGGTCCGTTTGTAGGTGGCAGAAATAGCGAAGGATGATGCGATGTCTACGGAGGTTGGTGGGGTGGAAGGTGAGGACGGGGGGTGTTCTGTCCTTGTTTCGGTTAGAGAGGTAGGGTTCAAGGGTGGAGGTGCGGGATGTGGAGGAGATGCGCTGGAGGGCCTTTCCTGGACCTCTCCATCTCCATCAATGGTGACCAACTCAACACTGACATTTTTTTTTTACAAACGCACCGACTCCCCCACAGCTACCTGGACTACACCTCCTCCCACCCTGCAAAAATGCTATCCCTTATTCCCAATTCCTCCACCTCCGTCGCATCTGTTCCCAGGAGGACCAGTTCCACCACAGAACACACCAGATTGTTTCCCTCTTTAAAGACCACATTTCTCCTCCCACGTGATTGATGATGCCCTCCAGCGTATCTCATCCACATCCCATACCTCTGCCCTTGAACCTCACTCTTCCAACCGCAACAAGAGCAAAATCCCCCGGTCCTCAGCTTCCACCCCACCAACCTACAGATACATTGCATCAACCTCCGCCATTTCCAATGGATAAGCCATTGGATAGGATAGCATAGATAGGATGAACTATTATTTGAATAATCATGGGTTATCCTTGGTTAGGATAGCCAGCTTGTTTTTTTTCTAAAGAAACGGTTATAGAATCCTTACAGTGCAGAAGAGGCCATTCGAGTCTGCACCGAACCTCCAAACAGTATCCCATCCATATCCACCCCTCCCACCCTATCCCCATATTTACCATGGCACAACTTTGGACATTGGGAGGAAACTCGAGCACCCAGCAGAAAACCACACAAACATTGGGAAAACATACAAACTCTACACAAAGCTGGAATTGAACCTGGGTACTTAGCACCACTATGCCGCCCTATCTGAACTCTCTTGTTGAGATATTGAAAGATAATTGAGACACCGGGGAATGCATACCACAGGTCACTCAGGTGACAGAACAGGTTGAAAAGAGTGGTAAAGAAGGCATATTAGAAGCTTTCCTTCAGAATGCAAGGCAAGACAACTTAAGAGCAAGGATTCAACACTGCAAGAACACAAGACACTGGTTAGGTCATAAGCTGAAGTTTTGTGCACAGTGCTGGTCATGAAATTAAAAGAAGAACATAATTGCTTTAAAGAGTTCACAGGAGATTAACAAAAATGTTGCTAGGGATTGAAAATTGCAGGTATGAGAAAGATTAGATTAGATTCCTGCTGACCTTTGATAATCTTTCATCTCCAATGTCTTATATTAGCATATCAAAAAAATCAGTATTAATCAGTTATGAATGAGCAAATTATTTAAGTCTTCAGAAAGTTAGAAAAGAATTCTTGACATGAAAATCGTTATCTTTGCATCAGACCTCTCATTAAAAGACATAAAATTCATCCTAAGATTAACAGAAAACTAGGAGTGGGTGGAAAATGGGAGACAGGATCTTAAAACATGCCCTATCACAAGAAAAAAAATGTACCAGCGAAACAAATCCAACTAAGAACTGACAAGTTCTTAAAGTCTGATGGTCTGAATCCTAAGGTCTTAAAGAGGCTACAGAAATAATGGATGCACTGGTATTAATATTTCAAAATTCCCTAGATTCTGAAAAGGTCCCAGCAGATTGAAAATTGTAATGTAACAATACAAATCCAAGAGGAGGAGACAGAAAGCAAAAAATAATATTTGGGACAATGCTAGAATCAATCAACAAATATGGAGTAGCAGGACACTTGGAAAATTAAAATACAGGTAGGCGGAATCAACAAGACTTTCTAAAAGTAAAATTGTGTTTGTATTCATCAAGACAACTCCTAAGAAAAATCAAAATGACTAGTAAATAACAGTTACTCTGTGTGAGAAGAAGGTGGTGACCAGTTGGCAAATGGTGAATGGAGAATGCACCAGTTAATGATGACTGGAAGTTAACTGCCAGGCTTTGTTTACATTTTAAACAAAGCAGATTACTAACTAATTAGCTTTCTAATTTACCAAAAGCTGAGCTTTTTTGAAAGACAACGAGTTGAGGTTTAAAGATTACAGGCAGCAAAGTGGAGCTGAGACCAGGGTGTGATCAACTAATGAAAACTCCAAATGAAGTGGCTACTAATTAATAATGCCAACACCTAATTCCATACTATAACTTGAGTCACTTGGGTCTATCCACCATCAGAAGTCACTAACACATGCAAAGCATCTGCTGCAGCAATAATAGCTTCATTCCAACCTGGCCATTCAACATGGCAGTCATCACAGCCAAGGCCATGGCTAGTCAGACATAAATATACATACAACTAACAAAGCACAGAGGAATAATTCTTTCATTTCTGTTTGTTATATATGCTGAAGTCAAATGTAGAGAATTCACTTCCACCCTGACTATGATCAGGTAACTTACAGCAAAGTAGGAAAACCAGCTTTCTTGGCTGTAAGCTAGAATAGTACCAGATCTGTTGTTAAATTTACCCATGGAGTTATCAGTGGGAAAACTGTTAATACATTTTCTTCCCTTATTATAGGGCCATATGGACTACATACTAATTACTGACAGAGTACAAGCAAACAAACTAGGCTGACAGCATTCTCTCTACAGCCCAGCAAGGTGCACTGCTGATAGACATATGGTCCACTTTATCTTTCATTTAACTCAATAGACAACGGATAATTTAAAGCATGAAAAGTTGCAAATTCATATAAATTTTGTACACCCATGCAAAAACATCAATGAATTACATTGCCTGACCACTCAATCTTTGTGTATGTGTGAATGAAAGACACAATGAATTTTCATGTTTAACCAATCTCATCATGTTACCAAAGTTAACAGCCAATTTGCACACCAGCTATCCCACAAATGACAACAAATGACAACAAACTGGATTTTAAGCAACATTGGTTGAGGGTTATCTTTCACTGTGTGTCTCACACCTGCACACACACACACACAACATGGGTGCTGGGGAAAATATAAGCACTACCGCAATTAGGTGGTAGTGTGGGGGTAAAGCAAAACAAAAATTTTTTAAAAGTGTCAAAAAGAGAGAGGAAAGGTGACTGATTTTTGAAAATAAATAAAAACTAAAAAACATTGGGTTGAGGGAAAAATGTTAGTTAGGGCTCTTCTTCAGATACTGATTTAGGTTATCGTATGATTAACTAAACAAACAGATGGAGCACATTTGAATAGCTCATTCAACAGATTGCAATGCCAAAATGTAGCAACAGTTCAATTAAACAACTGGTATGTACACCTAAAGAAAACTGTAAACAAAGATTTCTTTCATGACTTTTGAGGCCTCAAGACTTCTCAAAGTACTTCACAGGTGATAAAGTATCTTTGAAGAGCAGTCACTCTTGTAAATTAAGAAATATGACAGCTAATTTGTGCACAAGTAGCTTCCAAAAGCATCTTTGTACAGGGGTTTGGTTAGAGAGAGGAACTGTAAGTGAGAGATGGATTTATCGAATAAAGACAAGTGAATATGTGAGTAACATGAGTGAGATAGTCTGAATGAGTGAATAAGCGTGTAGATAGTTGAAAAAAGTCAGTCTGAATCAGTGATAAAGAATGAAAGTGAATGAGAGTGTATGTATCAATGAATGAATGGAGGAGGATGAACGAGCAATCTTAGCTCCACACATTTACCTTGTTGGTTGCAGCTTCCAGTGATTTCTTTAAAGGTCACATATTAGACTACATGTAAATATACATTTCCTGAACACAGCTGGCTGACCCTGACCCTGGCTGAATTCAGGGAGACCAGTATTGGAGAGGAAGCTTTCGATGAGCTACGTCTCCTCATTTGAATATATACTGAGTCTAATATATGATCAGTTGGTTTAGCTCAGTTGGCTGCATTATCAGTTTGCAGAGCAGTGTGATGCCAACAGCGTGGGTTCAATTTCCATCACCGGTTTGAGGTTACCATGAAGAACTCTCTTTCCCAACCTCTTCCCTGCCTGAGGTTTGGTGGCCCTCAGGTTAAAACACCACCAGTCACTTCTCTCTCTAATGAGAGAGCAGCCCCTATAGTCTGGTAAGACTACAGTGAAACAACAACAATATATAATCGAGGCATGAAGTCTTTACAGTGACTTCTTATTCCCTAGACCAATATGGCAATCTCTACACCCACTCAATTTCCTTTCCACTAAATTAGAAGGTTAGTAGGCTGTTTTGGATTCAAACATTGTAAAATTTTTAAGTTTACATCCACAAGAAAACAACTAATTTAGTTTGTAAATATCCAAAAAAGCCTTTCTGTTCCATCTTCACTCAATCGTTATTTTTAAAACAAAGACAAACACGAAAATGCATAATTCCTTACTAAAGGTTTCCTATCTATTCAGCTGAGCATTTAAATGGTGATTACATAAGGAGCAGAGATGAAACACGTATATAAAAGGTGACAATTAGCTTGAAGGAATCATATGGACATGTAGTGCAATGATATTTTTCCCACCATTATTTACCTTAATTGTAACATTAAAAAAAACTCAACCTTCAAAAGAATCAGCTTTCAGGACAGTTTGAAATTAATGATCTGGTTGTGAATTAACAAGATACGAATTAGCATTGTCTTTATAACAGAGGACACAATTGGAATGCCAGATTATGCAGGCAGCCAATAGCTATTCAAACTGGACACCTTTGGAGACATTTCAACTTTTCTTCTGATGTGGAGATGCAGGTGTTGGACTGGGGTGGGCAAGGTCAGCAGTCACACAACACTAGGTTATAGTCCAGCAAGTTTATTTGAAATCATAAGCTTTTGGAGCACTGCTCCTTAGTCAGGTGAAGAGTTCACCTGACCAAGGAACAGCGCTATGAAAGCTTGTGATTTCAAATAAACCTGTTGGACCATAACCTGGTATCATATAACTTCTGAACTTTTCTTCTGTCAGAGATATCAATAACCACATGTCCTGTTGAAATTTAATCAATAACAGTCCTAGAAATTAATTTTAAAAACATAATTTACTCTTTGGTTTCTCCTGCATTGTTGTACCAGAACTATTAACCCAAATTTTAACACTTCAGCTACCTAACTGTAGAATCCAACTCCAAACACTTGACTCTTGCTTCAAGTTTCAAAATAAGACCACAGTTAAACATTTAGATCTGTGATTTCAACATCATTTAAAAGCTTTATTGCCATACTGCTTGGGACCTTTACTGATTTGGGCTCATCTATCAATGCTCTGCCAGAAAAAGAATGAAACAGTCATCAATTAAGGCAACTTAAATATATATCACAATGATTAAAAAATGTTAGAAATATATCTTTTTTTCTTGACAGCTAATCTGAAAACAATTTGCACTGGAGAAACAGTTAATGGCTAGAGTGTCTACCTCTTATTTTGTTGAAGTTTATGCAGAGCCTGACTTCAATCTGTTTGAGATAAATTACTCTGGATGAGAAGGGGATTCATACTCCCAGAGACTCTCATCTAACCAAAGCTTAGCTAACAGGGACTGGCAAGAACTGGAAATCAATGACATTCAAACAACTAGTTTGTTGACAACAATGAAATGCTAAATCGGCACCAAGTTGCAATTATAATCTATTTCAAATTACTTCATTTGCAATCTCCAGCTGTTAGATGCTCTCTCCAGTTGTTACGATCCCAGCTGATGAAAATATAGTATAGTCAGGTCCCAAAGTTAAACCTGGCTTGATAGATCATACGTTTTTTTCAGTTTGGTTACTACTTTTCATTACTAAGTCAGTTTACATCTTCATACTAGGCTGTCATTTGTTTTTAAACAAAAGAACATGAGTCTGTTATACAAACAAATCAAATCAACTACATACATATAATCCAGTTTGGTAATATAATTAGCAAACAAAAAGATTCAACTTCGTTCTGCACAATATCCTTCACAAATACTCAATTCCAGTGAAGTATCACTCATAGCTTAAAATCAGGTTCTTACTTAAATGATCCTTTCCAGTTTTGGTAGCCTAGAGAATTCTTTCCTAATCATGGATTAATGGTGCTTGATTTTCAATGTACAGTTTGTATCAGGGTCATAACAGAAGTGTGGAGACTTAGTGAGGCACCTTTGAACATGGATAATATGGAATTGGTCATGGAGTAGATTAATTGATAAAGAATAAAGGATAGCAGAATTTTCATATTGCAAAATACAATGGAATTGGAAGCATCTAAAACTGTGACTATGGAGGAAATATGCCTGACTGATTTGCAAGACAAAAGCTAAAACTATTGTATTAGCAAAAAAATTAAACGTTGAATTTCCTGAAAAGGCTAGCAAAGCAGGAATAATTAAAATATTAGCTCATCAATTTAGCACTAGTGAAAATACAAAACGGACCAGCTACACCAAGTGATAAATCACTTGAGTCAATGGTAATGCTTTTGCATCTAAAGCAACTTGAAATGAAAAGGGAAATAAAACTTAAAAGATAAAGTGGAAGAAGAGATAAAGAGCATTTAAGAGGTTAAACTAGAGTTTGAAGAGACCGAAAAAAAGAGAATTGAGAAAACAATATGAATTTTAAATGCTCCAAGTTTAAAAAAAAGCCTCAGATGCATAGGAAGAGTTTGATGAGAATATTGTAGCCATAATCAACATTTGAAGAAATATTTAAATGCATATAGACTCTACCAAAATTTGAGGAAAAGGATGTGCATTCAGTCTATATGGCATTTGAAAAGTTGCAAGACAAATAAAATGGCCAAGAAAAACTTGGCCACTGCATATGCAAAGCAAATAAATAAGTTGAGCACATGTGACTTATGCAATACTGTCTATGGATTATGAAGCTATAAACTCGGCTGTTCTTGATGCATAGGAGTTGGTTTCTGTAACATGCAAGGGATTCTTAATTTAAGGAAACAGGCTAGACAAACCTACATTGAATTTGAAAGGGTAAATCAGCATTCAGAGTAAATATCATTTATGAAGCTCTCAGAAGAATGTTTTCTCAGAAGAATGAATGAACTTACTATATTACCTATAATAAAGTCTTAACAAGACAGACTAGGGTTGCAGGTGAGATCAGGCATCAGGTGAGCTAATTCCAGGAACATCTAATCCGTATCCTCCATATACCTAAGGAGGATAGAAGGTGGTGAGGCCTAAAAAGGAAGGCAAGTAGTATGGGTAAAGAAGGAACAGTTAGAAATACCTTAACATCTCCTCCTCAGACCAGCAAGGAAGATGTTAAAGGTAGGAGAGAGAATCAGAAGTCTCAGTGCTTTTGTTGTAACAAAATGAGACATCTTTGTTAAAAATGCTGAATGTTGCATGGAAAGCCCATCAGACTTGATGGCGTTCGTAAGAGTAAGTCCAAAAAAAGAAAGAGTTTAAATTGTAATACTAAAGATAACTATAAGGCTAAAGGTAAGCACTCCTGAGTGTGCAGAAGAGATGTATAAAGCAAAAAAAGATATCATGCTATAAAGTTATTGGATTTTTGTCAAAAGTTAACACATTTTACTTCAAATGATGCAGCTAACCCCATAACTGTATTATGGGACTCAGAATCTATTCAAACTCTTGCCGGAGAAGGACCTAATTTTTTTCGCCAGAGTATGCAAATTTTAATAAGAGGGACAAATGAAGGACAATGGGAAGATCTGGAAAGGTTATTTAGAAAATTCAAGGAAGTCTGTACAGATATGCCAATGTTAGTCAGGCACAATGTGGCTTTAGGGGAACCCATACCATAAAACAAGATTCTTATTGGTTAAGTCCTGAAAAACAAACTCCAGTGGAAATGGGGTTTCAATACATGCTGAAAAGTAATTTGAAACTCACTAAAGCAACTAGAGTTCACCTGTGGAGTTAGTTCCTAAATTGGATTGGTTGGCCAAATTCTGCATAGCCTCCAGAAAAGTAAATGCTGTAAGAAAAAAGTTCATACCTAATTTCTTGATGGGAAAATTGTATTGACAGGGTTGACAAGGTCACCTAAGTTTTGGCGAAGCTGGAGTTGATAATTTTGCAAGACCAAATGACATTGGGTTTAAAACAAAAATGCCTAATGAATTTTATGTTGTGATTGACCACAGAACAAAGAGAATTGCGGCTGCTCTCAGATTTTCAAAAGCCTCCAAGCAAGACAGATTGCTTTCCCTCTCTCTATCCATCAGCCATTAGCCCCACACCTCCTCTTCGACCACCCTACTGAACAAAGTGGGAGTGAGCTACCTTCTTGTTGCAATCCATTTTGTGCAGTTACAACCACAATATTACTGGGAAGTGTGTTCCAGGATGTTCACCCAATGATACTGAAGGTCACAGCAATATATTTCCAAGTCAAATGGTTACTGGCTGGGAGGAAAATTTGCAGATGATTGTGTTCTCAGTATCTGCTGCCTTTGTCCTTCTGGATGGTCATAGGTTTGGAAAGTGGTGTTCAAGGAGCCTTGGTGATTTACTACAATGCACCTTATTTATACAACTGCCAATGTGCATTAGTGGGAGAGAAAGTTAAATATTTGTAGATGTGACTTCACTCAAGCAGGTTGCTGTTTCTTGGATGGTGTTAAATTTCTTGCGTGTTGTTCTTGGAACTGGTCTCATCCAGGCAAATGGGTATTATTCCACTACATTCCTGACTTACACCTTATCAATGATGTACAAGTATAGGAAGTTAGAAGTTAAGTTAGTCACTGCAGAATTCTTAGACTCTGGTCTGCTCTTGTATCTACAATATTTATATCACTTGTCCAGTTCAGGTTCTGGTGAATGCTAACCACCAAGGTGTGGATAGTAAAGGATTCATCAGTGGTAATGTCATTGACTGTCAAGGAGCAATGCTGAGGTTCTGACTTATTGAAAATGGTCCTGCAGTAATGACTGACCTCCATTAACTACAACCATCATCTTTGTGCCAGATATGACTCCACCAAAGCAGAGAGTATCCCCACAACTCCCAATGACTCCCATCCTGATAGTTAAACTTGATGTCAAGAGCAGTTACTCTCACCTTACTTCCAGAATTTAGGTCTCTTCTCCATGCATTAAACGAGGATTTAATCAGATCAGGAGCTGAATGACCCAGCATTGCATGAATGAGGTTTTTCTGAAACAAGCTCTGCTTAATATTATTGTTAATGACTCCTTCTGTTGGGGGAATGATTAAATTAATCACACAACACCCTGATGCACCTCGCTGTCAAAGGGCTTTACTGTTTCACACCATTGGGAAGAAAACCTCAAGAAGTCCAGGAGCTTCTTCACTGAACAAAATGAAAAATATATTCTTTTATGTATTTGCTTTTAGCTGTTACAAATCAATCATACTGATTACATACACATCCAATAAGATTAATCATGTCACTATGTGACCAGTTGGTGGACAGTTCCAGGTCTTCCCATGATCTCATGATGTTTACAAGGCAACTTTATTACTTATTCTTGGGCCTTCATAATACATCTTATTCAAATTGCATTCCAGGCTTCAGTTTCTGCACCAGTTATTCAGTATCCCCTGCCAACAGTAAGGGAACTCCAATCTGCCTTTGGCTGAATACAATTAAATCCTTTATGGCCTGTGTACTTAAAACTCCATTTAACAAACAAAGGTGTGTGTGAAAGGTATGCAATGAACTCTGTTGAAATGGAAACAAATGCAGCTGCTTGCATGTACAGTTTGATGAGGAGCATCCTTGAGAAATGCTGAGAACCTCCATGCCAGGCTGGTCCAAAGTCTGTTTTTGATGATCAGATAGAAGGAAAGGTCTGACTCACATCACTTAAGACCTCCAGGTAATTGTTGCCACTGCTGATTGATACGTATACCTATATATGTATATATATATATATCAATCAGCGGTGGCGACAATTACCTGAACCTCTTAAATGATGTGGGTAGCCCTTTCCTTCTATCTGTTAATGAGTAACAGACTTTGAAGGTTCTCAGCCTTTCTCAAGGATGCTCCTTATCAAACGTTCTATGCAAGCAGTTACACTTGTTTCCATTTCAACAGAGTTCATTGCATACCTTTCACACAATCCTTTGTGTGTTATTTCAATCTTGTTAACTTGCAAATACTCCCTCTATAAAGGCTATAATTATTCTAGCTTATATATTAACTTCAGACAGCAGAATATAGAAACTGCTGTTTCAGCTAAAATAAAATTCCCAACCATTTTATGTCAACTGAGAGCCACTTTCAGCCATTTTACACTGCTTCAGCCACAGGCAACCCTAACACCTTCCATCACTCAAGCTGAATGAGCGTAGACTAGTATGGCGGTAGTTGACGAGATGAGATTTATCTTCTTTTTGTGTATATCATCATCATCATAGGTGTAAATGGAATGAACTGCGGATGCTATAAATCAAAGACAAAAATAGAAATTGCTGGAAAAGCTAAGCAGGTTTGGCAGCATCTGTGGAGAGAAATCAGAGTTAATGTTTCAAATTGAGTGACTGACCTGATAGTCTTGACCATCATCGTAACAAGTTATTACAAGAGAGGAAATACTAATGCAAGAAAAATACACAAGTTAGAAATACATGGCAAGTCCAGAAAGAAGAAACTAAAAGAAAATTTATACAGATCAGCATCTGAATTGTTTTGAAGATCAGATAAGATGGCATTGTTGCTGTTTTTGCGTTACACCAGAAACAGTGACATTGCCAGATGAACAGTTGACTTTTGAGTTTCAGATAGTAAGGACTGCAGATGCTGGAAGTCAGAGTCCTCAAAATGTAGAGCTGGAAAGGCACAGGTCAGGCAGCATTGAAGGAGCAGGAACGCCGACATTTCAGGTCAGGATCCTTCACCAGGACTGGGATAAAGGTAGGTAAGTGGTAAGAGGTGGATGCATATCGGGGGTTATTGTGATTGGTCAGCAAGAAGGATGGAGCAGATAGGTGAGGAGGAAGATGGACAAGTTGGGTCTGGTCAAGGAGGCAGGGTGGAAGGGGAAGGCTAGACATGGGATGAGGTTGGAGATGAGGAGATTTTGAAACTGGTGAACTCTATACTAAGGCTATTAGGCTGTAAGCTCCTGAGGCAGAATGAGGTATTGTTCCTCCAGTTTGCATGTGGCCTTATTTTGGCAGTAGAGAAGGCAGAGGATGGACATGTCGTCAAGGGAGTGGGAGGAGGAGCTGAAATGGCTGGCAAGTGGAGGGTGGTGTTAATTGGAACATACAGAACGCAGATGCTCTACGAACCAGTCCCAGAATTTCTTGGTTTTATAGGCTGATTGAAGAAATCATACGTCTTGATTACTTTTTTAACAGGCTTGTACCACTCAGAGCAAGAGAGAATCTTCCTGTGACTTGCACAGCATGCTACATACAATGTAGTCAAGCACAGCCTGATAACAGATGAGATTTGAAGCTCTCTCTAAACCTTTTATATATTCCTGGAAAGGGAAGCCACAAAAATGTACGCAAGTGAGGTTGGGGGAATAGTCAACCTGTTTACTATCTCAAGTTGTTCTCTCTCTGTTTGAGGTTGTTTTAGCATTGTTAGGTGTTGCATTCCATCAATCCCACACAAAATAATCTGCAGTCATACTGTCTCTGTAGCAGTCCTCTGAAAAAACAGATTTTGAATTAAGAGCTAAAAGATTGCTATTTCAGGGTTTCCCATCACCATAACAAGTGCTTACAAAAAAATGCTTTTCTCCCCCCTCTTGATACAGTTTAAGGATTAGTACCAAATAGCACAGATTAAGGGTTATCATTAAGACTACTTGAGGAGACATGAGAATTATTTTTACACAATAAGTCACAAACTGGACTAAATGCACAATCCCTAAAGGAATAGTGGAAAGATTCAATAATAAATTTCAAATGTGAATTGAATAACTACTTAAAATGAAATAAGGTTGCAGGGCTACAGGGAAAGGGCACAGGTGTGGCACAAACTGAATACTATAAGTGAAGAGGGGACACAGGCAAAATGGGCTGAATGGTCTTCTTCCATTTTTTAATCATTCAATTATTATTTTTATGCTGTCAAAGAATCAAACAATTAATTTATTGGCAGAATATATTCAAAGAGCTGTATAAATAATTTAGTAAGGAGATTAGATCTCAATAGCAGATCCCCTATAAACCAGTCATAGTGTGCAAGCAGGAGCTCTAATAAGCATAAGTCCAGTTGCAGTAATGTTTGATGAAAAACAAATTAAAGTCACTTCAATATTTTCTGAATTAACAAAATATCATTAGAACATAAGAAATTTGAGCAGGAGTAGGCCATCTGGTCTCTCAAGTCTGCTCCATCATCCAGTAAGCTGATCTATTCGTGGAATCAACTCCACTTACACACCCACTCACCATAACCTTTAATTCCTTTACTCTTCAAAAACGTAACTTTACCTCAAAAACATTCAACAAGGTAACCTCAACTGCTTCACTGGCAGGGAATTCCACAGATTCACAACCCTTTGGGTGAGGAAGTTCCCCCTAAATTCAGTCTTAAATCTGCTCCCCCTTATTTTGAGGCTATGCCCCCTACTTCTAGTTTCACCCACCAGTGGAAACAACCTCCCTGCTTCTATCTCATCTGTTCTCTTCATAATTCTATATACATCTAAAAAATCCACCCCCCCCCCTCATTCTTCTAAATTCCCACGAGTATAGTCCCAGTCTAATCAGGCTTTGGTCATAAGGCAACCGTATCAACTCGAGAATCAACAGAGTGAACCTCCTTCCACCTCATGCAGTGCCAGTACATCCTTTCTCAAGTAAGGAGACAAAAATTGTATGCAGTGCTCCAGGTGCAGCCTCATGAATGCTACACAGCTGCAGCATAATCTCGCTGTTTTTAAACTCCATCCCCGAGCAATGAAGGACAATATTCCATTTGCCTTCTTAATTAACTGCTGCATCTGCAAACCAATTTTTTGTGATTCATGCACAAGGACATGCAGGTCCTTCTGCACAGCAGCATGCTACAATTTTTCACCATTTAAATAATAATCTATTTTGTTGTTATTTCAACCAAAATGAATGACCTCACATTTACCAACACTGTCCTCCATTTGCAGACCTTTGCCCACTCACTTGACCTATCTATAATCACATTGTAGACTTTGTGTCCTTTACACACTTTGCTCTAACAGTTATCTTAGTGTCATCTGCAAACCTTGATACAGTACCCAATTCCAAATCATCTATGCAAATTGTAAACAATTGAGGTCCCAACACTGATTCCTGAGGTACAACTCTAGCCACTAATTGCCAACCAGAAACACACCCATTTATCTCCACTCTTCACTTTCTGTAAGTTAAGCAAACCTCTATCCACGATAACACATCACCTGTAACACTTAAAAATCACACAACACCAGCTTATAGTCCAATAGGTTTATTTAGAAGCACTAGCATTCGGAGGTCTGCTCCTTCATCAGGTGGTTGTGCAGTATAAGATGTTAGGGCACAGAATTTACAGCAAAAGTTTACAGTGTGATGTAACAGAAATTACATATTGAAATAGACCTGGATTGATTGTTAAGCCTCTCATCTTTTAGAATGGGCATGTTGGTTTCAGGTCTTTCAAATGTAAATCCCAGAACTTTATTTTAAAGTTACATTCTCAAGTGAACTTTAACAATAGGTGCCATATTGACTCAGATAATACATTGAAGGTGTGATGTGCCCTGTGTGTGGCTGTCTCTGCCCCAAAGTTCAGACTGATTCTAATCTAAAGAAGGGATTTACAGAATCTTACATGGATTCATTCACTTTTTGAGCAACATAAAATGTAACTCTGCAAGTACAAATTCAACCCACAAACTTATATGTGCATGTGTGCAAGGGGAATGTGAGTGTCTGTGAGCGTGTGTTTATAAATGTATGTGTGTGAGTGAGTGTGTAACGGGTCATAAGACTGTGAGAGGGTACTTGTGTGCATTTGAGTGTGTGTGTGTGTGTGAGAGCATATGAGAGAGAGCTGGTGTATGAGAGAGGGACTACATGAGTGTATGGGTCTGTAGGAGGGTGTGTGTGCGCACCTGTCTGTCTGTGGGCCTGCCTGTCTGTAGTGCAGAGGGGTGACCTGTAGTGTGACATGAACCCAAGGTCCCAGTTGAGGCCAACCCTATGGGCACTGAATTTGGCTATAAGCCTCTGCTTGGCCACTTTGCAATGTTGCCTGTCCCGAAGTCTGCCTTAGAAGATGATCACCCAAAGGTCTGAGATCAAATGTCCTGGAACGCTGAAGTGTTCTGACTGGAAAGGAACACTCCTGTCTGTTGGATGTTGTGCAGTGTCCATTTATCTATTGCCGCAGCTTCTGCTCGCCAATGTGCCATGCCTCAGGGCATCCTTGCCTGCAGCATCTGAGATAGACAACGTTGGCCGAATCACAAGAGTACATGCCACGTACGTGGTGGGAGGTGGCCCCACGTGTAATGGTGGTATCCGTGTCGACACTCCGACATGGCTTGCAGTGTCTACCGTGACAAGGTTGTATGGTACTGTCCTGAACACTGGGCAGTTTGCTGCGAACAATGATCTGTTGGAAGTTTGGTGGTTGTTTAAAGGTGAGAAGTGGAGTCATGGGGAAGGTCTTGGCAAGGTGTTCGTTCTCATTGATAATGTGTTGCAGGCTACAAAGAACAGGATTCCAATGGCATAGTTTTTCAGCTCCTGGGAAGTACTGGACAACGGAGGATAGCCTGTTGGTTGCAGCTAGTGTCTGTCTCCTGAGGAGGTCATTACAGTTTCTCGCTGTGACATATCGGAACTGGCGGTCGATGAGTTAAGGATCGTACCCCATTCTTCAGAGGGCATCCTTGAGTGCCCATCACATTCCTCCTCATCTGAACAGATCCTGTGTATGCGTACAGTTTGTTCATAGGGGACAGTTGTTTTAATATGTTTCAGGTGGAAGCTGGAGCAAAGTAGCTTTGTGAGGTTATCCATGGGTTTGCGGTAGAGTGAGGTGCTGAGGTATCCTTGATGGAAATGCATGTGTCCAAGAATGAGACAGATATTAAAGAGTAGTCCATGGTGAGTTTGATGTTGGGCTTAACTCAATGATATCACTGTCTAGTTGTTTCAGTGACTCCTCGCCATGGGTCCAGAGGAAGAAAATGTCATCAATATGCCTGGTGTATAGTGTTGGTTGGAGGTCCTGCAGAGAGAAGAAGTCTTGTTCGAACCTGTGCATGATAATGTTGGCATATTGGGGAGCAAATTTGGTCCTCATGGCTGTTCTGTGTTTCTGGTTGAAGAACTGATTGTCAAAGGTAAAAACACTGTGGTCGAGGATAAAGCGGATGAATTGTCGGATGGTGTTCGAAGATTGGCAGTTGGTGTTGAGTACTGAGGCTGTTGCTACAATGTTGTCATTGTAGGGGATGTTGGTGTAGAGTGCTGAAATGTTAATTGTGATGAGGAATGTTCACAGTTCGACTGGTCTGTGGGTGCTGAGTTTTTGTAAGAAATCTGTCGTGTCGTGACAGAAGCTGAGGGCCCCCCTGTACAATGGGTTTCAAGATGCCTTTGACATAGCCAGAGAGGTTCTCACACAGGATTCCATTGCCTGATACGATGGGACGTCCTGGTGTGTTGGCTTTGGGTATCTTCGGAAGGCAGTAGAAGTCGCCTCCGTGAGAAGTACGTGGGATGAGGGTGTGTAGGGAACTCTGAAGGACTGGATCCAAAGTCCTGATCAGTGTGTTTATTTCACGGGTGTGCTCTTTGGTCAGATCGCCTGGTAGTTGCCTGCAGTATTCCTGGTTGTTCAGTCGTCGGTACACTTCCTTGGTTCTATTCTGAATGACGATGGCTCCTCCTTTACCTGCTGGTTTGATGACAATGTTGTGATTGGTTTTGAGAACACGGATGGTGTTGCATTATGATCGGGTGATGTTTTGCTGTACTTTGTGGCTGCAGCTGATGAACCTGATATTTATATATTTCCTGATGGTTTGAGCATACATGTCAAGTCCAGGGCAGCGGCCCTCTGATTGGGTCCGATTTGACTCCTTCTTTCGTTGCCCCTCTAGAGATCCCTGTGATGACTGTTCCGGTTCCTCGGTGGACTCATTGGGATCACTGCTGGTATCTTGAAAAAATTCCTGGAGTCTCATTCATCTGATTAGTTCCTCTGTTTCTGCTGCAAGACCCATGGGGTGCATTTTGGTGGTGGGGCAGAAATTGAAACCCCTGCTAAGAACTTCAATCTCTTCCAGTTGAAGAGTGTGGTTCGGTAAGTTGATGATTGATTGGCTACTGCAAGTGGTTCAGATGTGCCATAGCAAGAAGCCATAATTACCTCATCAAAAGACAGACACAAGCTGCAACTGACAGGGTATCCTTCTTTGTCCAGTGCTTTCCAGGAGCTGAAAATCAACGTCATGTTCTTTGCAGCCTGCAACACGTTATCGATGAGGATGAGCACCTCGCCAAGACATTCCCCACACCTCCACTTCTCGTCTTTAAACATCCACCAAACCTCAAACAGATCATTGTTCATAGCAAACTGCCCAGCTTTCAGGACAACACCATACAATCTTGTCATGGTGGATGCTGCAAGACATGTCACAGTGTCGACACAGATACCACCATTACGCGTTGGGACACCTCTCACCATTTACGTAGCAGGTACTCACGTGACTTGACAAATCTTGTGTATCTCATACTCTGCAGGCAAGGATGCCCGGAGGCATTGGTGAGACCGAGCAGAGACTACAGTAACAGATGAATGGACATCGCACAACAATCAACAGACAGAAGTGTTTCCTCCCAGTGGGAGAACATTTCAGCAGTCTGGGACATTCGACTTCAGGACAGGCAAAGTGGCCGAGCAGAGCTAATAGCCAAGTTTGGTACCCATGGGGATGGCATCAACTATAGGTGACCCCATTGCACTACACAGACAGTCCCACACACATACATATCCTACAAAAAAACACACACTTATGCCTCTTTATACTCACACACATACACTCTCACCGCCCCCCCTTCCCCCCACACACCCACATGTATACACATACAGACAAGTTTGTGGGTTGAATTTGTACTTGCAGAATTTCATTTTATTTTGCTCAAAAAGTGCATGAATCCAAGTAAGATTCTGTAAATCCTTTCTTTAGACGATAATCAGTCTGAACGTTGGGACACAGTCAAGGCACCTCACACCTTCAATGCATTATCTGGGCCAACATGGCACCTACTGTTAAAGTTCACTTGGAAACATAACTTAAAGTTCTGGGATTTACATATGAAAAAACTGAAACCAATATGTCTATTCTAAAAGATGAGAGACTTAAACAATCCAGGTTTTTTTCAATATATAATTTCAGTTAGATCACACTGTAAACATTTGCTATAAATTCTATGTCCTACGATCTTATACTCCGTAACCACCTGATGAAGGAGCAGAACTCCGAAAGCTAGTGTTTAAAAATAAACCTATTGGAATATAACCTGGTGTTGGATGATTTTTAACTTTGTACACCCCAGTCCAACACTGGCACCTCCAAATCATGTAACACTGTTCATCTTTATCTTATGCAGCAGCCTTTTGTGAAGCACCTTGTTGAATGCCTTCTGAAATCCAGATACACCACATCCACTGGTTCCCGCATTTGTAATGTCCTCAAAGAATTTCAGTAAATTAGTTAAAATACGACCTACCTTTCATGATCCAATGCTGTGCCTGTCCATTGGGACAATTTCTATCCAGACGCCTCGTTGTTTCTTCCTTAATGATACATTCAAGCATTTTCCCTACTGCAGAAGTTAAGCCAATGGGCCTATAGTCACCCATCTTTTGTCCACCTCCTTTTTGAAACAGTGACGTAACATTTGCTGTTTTCCAACCTGCTTGAACCGCCACAGAGTTCAGCGAATTTTGGGAAATTAACTTAACTCTCAAATTTTGATTGCATTTTGAAAATTGAGTTTATGGCTATTGGAACTCTGTGTTCATTTAATAACTTTTCTTAAGATATACTAGATTGATTCGGCCAGGCATAATGATTTGCATTAATCTTCCTCACAATATTGTATCTCTAAATACGTGGTCTTCATTGAATTGAAGTTAGGCATTTAATACTCTCATAAAAGTACATTTACCTACATAAATATATGAAACAAACAAGACCCTGAGGAGAGTTCAGCACAAGCTGGAAGAACATTTTCCACTTGGGGATCCTGTAGCCTTCTAGTCTCAAAATCAAGTTCAACAACTTTTGATGCTGCCAGACCTGCTGAGCTTTTCCAACAATTTCTATTTTTTTTTCTGATTTATAGCATCTGCAGTTCTTGCAGTTTTTATTTAGCTCACTGTCACATTTCTTCTAGACATGCCTACCTTGAAGAAGTTCTGCTCTTTCCAATAGGATTTCCATTTCAATCTTTTTTCTTGTCCACCGTCATTAACTTCATTGTCACGAATGGTATTTGACCAGATATTTACTAAAACCCATTTCCACAACTACATCATATTCCTTAGTGACTTCCTCTGGCCGCAGGCTTACTCCATGTGGATTCAAACTCAAGTTTCATCCTTCGTGCTTTGTATCCACCCAGGGTCATATGTATCTCTGCAATATTCAATGTTCCACAGACAGCTGCTTCCTGAGATTCACAGTTGGTGCCATGCATTAACATATACACATTCACAACCTCTCCAACAACACTGCATCACACTGGTTCCGGGCTGACCACTCCCCAGTTCCACTTCATCCTCCAGCTCATTCAGCATGCTAACAAGAAACCTTTTCCTTCACATTCAAGCATCAAGGCATACAAGATGCAACAACTCAGTGATACCCATAGCCCTCCAGAACCTTCCTCCCCTCCCCTCCCCTCAGATTCAGTTTTATCCTTTTGATTCCCGACTTTAATGAATTTCGGGCACAACATGACATTGAACCCTTTCTTTCCTCATCTTTGCCTCCACACCCACTTCTTTGGGCAAGAAGTCCTTTCCCCATGCCACAGACCCCTTCACCCACCTCCAACAGTCTCCCTCCACCTGGACCCCTCCCTCTGGCCTTCTACCTGCACTCAACCTGTTCATTGAGAACTGTTGATGCAACATAAGTGACGTCAATTTCTTTTCCCCCTTTCCCATTCCAATGTCTTTACTATGGACGTGCAATCCCTTTACATGTTCATCCCCCACTAGGATACTCTCAGTTTCTTCCTGTAAAAAAGGCCTGAACTGTCCCCATCCATCCCCTTCACATGGCTGAGCTCATTCTCACCCTGAATAACTTCTCTTAACTCCCCTCATTTTCTTCAGGTCAGACAGATGGCCATGGGTATCCACAGTGGCCCCAGTTATGCCCGTCTCTTTGTGGGATACACGGAACATTCCTTGTTTCCGTTCTATTCCAGCCTCCACTCACAGCTCTTTCTCCAGTATATCCACGATATCATTAGCACTGCTTCCCTCTCTTGTACAGAATTGGAAAAGCTTATCGATGTCACTTCCAATTTCCACTCGGCCCTTACTTTCACCTGATCCATCTCTGACCCCTCCCTTCATCATTATCTCTGTTTCCATTTTCTGGGAACAGCCTGGCCACCCACTATAAATGCATCAACTCCCACAGTTACCTTGACTATACATCCTCACACCTTGCTTCCTGTAAAGACTCTACTCCATTCTCCCAGTTCCTCCATTTCTGTCCCATCTGTTCCAATGATGCCAACTTCAAAAAGGGACCCTCAAAAATGTCCACCTTCCTCAACTGAGGATTCCTAGGCAGTTGTTGACAAAGTCCTCAGCTGGATCCGATCCACTGACCCACTTTGGCCCTCAGCTCCCCTTCCCTTTCACAATAGCAATACCTTGGCCTTACCTACCATCCCACCAGTATGCACATCCAGAGGATCATTAGCTGCAATTTCCACCACCTCCTGTGAGATGCCATCACCAGACATACTCCCCTCCCCTCCGTGTCAGCCTTCCACAGGGACCGATTCCTCTGCGACATCATGGTCAACAGTTCCATCAACTCAACATCCCCCATACAGTCCCACAGAACTTTACCCTGCAATGGCAGAAGATGCTTATCCATTTATTCTTACATCCTCAGTATCCAAGGGCCCAAACACACTTTCCAGGTGGACCAATGCTTTACCTGCACTTCAGACAATAGTCTACTGCATTCACTGCTCATAATGTGGTCTCCTCTACACTGGGTTAACAAAGCATAGGCTGGGTGACCGCTTTGACAAATACCTACCTTCAGTCTGCAAAATAGATCCTGAGCTTCTAGTGTCTGCCACGTCAACACACCACCCTGCCCTCTGACTTGGTATTACTGCAGTGCTTCAGCGAAGCTGTAAGAACAGCACCTCATTGTGCACTTGCGAAACCTGTGGCTTTCTGGACTCAATATCAAATTCAACAACTTTAGGATTTGAGCTCTCCCATGTCCTGGATCAAGCCCCCACACACCAGACCTCGTGATCACATGGTCTCCTCTTATCAATCCCTTTGTCTGCCCAACTGTTTTTCTCACTCTTTGGGCTCTATCTGCACCTATCATTTACTCCTTACCTCCTCCCACCTTCTTATCTTCTGCAAAAAAAAACATTTTCCTAGCTACCACCAGTTCTGGGGAAGGGTGACTCAATGCAAAACATTGAATTCTTGCCACAAATGCTGTCACAACTACTGAACCAACAGCAATGTGGTTGCCTCTTAACTGTTCACTGGGCAATTAGGGCTCGGGTACTAGGCAAGCCAGAGATACCCACCTAAGAAAGATTCATTTAAAAAAACAGGTGAAGTCCAGCCTGTCTACAAGAACAAGTCCCTGTATGTTAACATATGTAGATTTTAGGACACACAAGTGCATCACACTGAGTCAGATTAACTGGTTGTCAGTGTCATATTTTCACACACAGGATTATCCAGGAAATTATGTCCAATTGTAGAACCACATCGAATGTTGGACACGGTTTTGCAAGTTTTGAAAGTGCAGATTGGTTGGATAGAGTTGTTTTATGGGATGTAAATTGTGTCTCACAAACTTGATTGAGTTTTTCGTAGAAGTAACCAAAAATATTTAAGAAGGCAGAGTGATAGAACCTTTCACAAGGTTCCACATGATACAGGAATTAGTAGATGTAGATCACATGGGATTCAGGGAGACCTTGTCAATTGGATAGAAAATTAGCTTAATGGCAGGAGACAGAGACTGGGATGGTGGAGAATTGCTTTTCGGACTGAAGGCCTGTCACCACTGGTGTTCCCTAGTGATGGATGCTGGACCCACTTTTATCTGTCATGAATATAAATTATTTAGATGAGAATATGGAAGACATAGTAAGTTTGCAGATGACACCAAATTGGTGCTACAGTGGACAGTGAAAAAGTTTATCAAAGATCTAAAAGTTAAAGTACTAAATTGGAGGAAGGCTAATTTTGACCATATTAGGCAATAAAAAGTTGATGGGGGGGGGGGGGGGGGGTTGTTCGCAGGTGAAGGGACGGCTGAAAAATGGGAAGCCTTCAAAAATAAGATAACAAGAATCCAGAGATAGTATGTTCCTGTTAGGGTGAAGGGCAAGACTGGTTGGTGTATGGAATGCTGGATGACTACAGAAATTGAGGTTTTGATCAAGAATAAGGAAAAAAGAATATGGCAGGTACAGACAGCAGAAATCAAGTGATTCCCTAGAAGAGTATAAAAGCAGAAGTAGTATACTTAAGAGATAAATCAGTAGGGCAAAAGGGGACATAACAGCTTTGGCAAATAGGGTTAAGGAGAATCCAAAGGGATTAGGACATTAGGACAAAAGGGTAACTAAGGAGAGAATAGAGCCCTTTAAGGATCAGCAAGGCCACCTAAGCATGCAACCATAGGAGATGGGGAGATACAAACAAAGTATTTTTCATCATTATTTACTGCAGAGAAGGGTATAGAAAATAAAAAAAACATGGAAAAATAAATAGCAACATCCTGAAAAATGTCCAAATTACAAAGGTGGTGATGCTGGACATCTTAAAACACATAAAGGTGGATAAATCCCAAGAACCTGGTAAGGTGTACTCGAGAACTCTGTGGGAAACTAGGAAAGAGATTGCTGATCCCTTTGCTGAGATATTTCCATCACTGATAGCCACAGGTGAGGTCCCAGAAGACTGGAGGTTGGCTAACTTGGATGCCACTATTTAAGAAAGGTGGTAAGCGAAAGCGAGGGAAATATAGACCGATGAGCCTGACATCGATGGTGGGCAAGATGTTGGAGATGATCCTGAGGGACAGGATTTACATATATTTGGATAGGTAAGGTCTGATTAGGGATAGTCAACATGGTTTTCTTGTGCGGGAAATCATGTCTCACAAACTTGATTGACTTTTTTGAAGTAACAAAGAGGATTGAGGAGGGCAGAGTGGTGGACATGATCTATATGGACGTCAGTAAGGCATTTGATAAGGTTCCTCATGATAGACTGGTTAGCAAGGCTCGATCACACTGAATAGATGGAAAACTAGCTATTTGGATACAGAACTGGCTTGAACATAGAAGACATAGAAGTGGTGGTGATGGGTTGCCTTTAAGAGTGGAGGCCTGTGACAAGCGGAATGCCACAAGGATCGGTGCTGAATCCACTGTTTTTCATCATTTATGTAAATGGTTTGGATGTGAACATAGGAGGTATAGTCAGTAAGTTTGCAGATGACACCAAAATTGAACAGCGAAGGAGGTTACCTCAGAGTACAATGGAATCTTGATCAGATGGACAAATAGGCTGAGCAGTGGCAGATAGAATTTAATTTAGGTAAATGTGAGGTGCTGCATTTTGAAGGGGAAAATCAGGGCACGACTTATACACTTAATGGCATGGTCCTGGGGAGTGTTGCTGAACAAAGAGATCTTGGAGTACACATTCATAGTTCCTTGAAAGTGGAGACACAGGTAGAAGGGATAATGAAGAAGGCATTTGATATGCTTTCCTTTATTGGTCAGAGCACTGAGTATAGGAGTTGGGAGGTGCAATTGTACAGGACATTGGTTAGGCCACTATTGGAATAGTGTATGCAATTCTGATCTTCCTGCTATAAGAAGGATGTTGTGAAACTTGAAAGAGTTCACAAAAAATTTACAAGATGTTGCCAGGGTTAGAGGGTTTAAGCTATAGGGACAGGCTGGATAGACTGAGGCTACTTTCTCTGGAGCATCGGAGGTTAACGGGTGACCTTACAGAGGGTTATAAAATCATAAAGGGCATGGATAAGTTAAATAGACAAGATCTTTTCTCTGGGGTGGGGAATCCCTGAAAGGGGAAATACTTAAAAGTTACGTAAGGGGCAACTTTTTCATGCAAAGAGTGGTGTGTGTATGGAATGAGCTGCCAAAGGAGGTGGAAGCTGTCACAATAACATCATTTAAAAGGCATCTGGATGTGTATATAAAAGGGAAGGGTTTAGAGGGATATGCCAAATGCTGGCAAATGGGTCTAGATTTATTTAGGATATCTCGACCATGAACAAATTGGACCGAAGTGTGTTTGCAAGCTGTATATCTCTATGACTCTATTACAAAGTGATCTTGATTAATTGGATCAATGGCTGATGAGTGGCAAATTGAGTTTAATTTGGATAAATCAAGGTATTACATTTTAGTAAAACAAACAATGGGTAGTGTTGTAGAACAGAGAGACCTAGGGGTTCAAGTACATGATTGTTTAAAATTTGCATCACATACCAAAAGGTTGGTTAAGGCAGTATTTAGCACACTTGTCTTCGTTGCTCAGACCTTGGAGTACAGGAGTTGGGATATTATGCTGAGGTTATATAGGATATTGGTGAGGCCTCTTCTGGACAACAATGTCCAGTTCTGGTTGTCCTGTTGTAGGAAGGATATTATTAAGCTCAGAGGGAGAGGGTTTAGAAGAAATTTACCAGGATATTGCCAGGAATGGAGGGCTTGAGTTATAAGGAGAAGCTGGATAAGCTGGAACTTTTTTTTACTGAAGTATAGGAGGCAGGGGGTTAACCTTAGAGGTTAATAGAATCATGAAGGGTATAGATAGGGTGAGTGGCAGGTGTCTTTTCCCTAGGGTGCAGCAAAACTATTTTTAAAGATGAGAGGAGAAAGATTTGAAAAGGACAGAAGGGGCAACTTTTTTTTTAACACAAAGAATGATTCATGTGTAGAATGAACTTTCAAAGGAAGTGGTGGATGCAGATACAATTAAAACATTTAGAAGACATTTGGATAAATAAATGAATAAAAAATGTTTGGACGGATATGAGGGATGTGGGCAGGTGGGACTACTCTAATTTGGGATTATGGCCGACATGGACTGGTTGGACCTTAGAGTCTGTTTCCATGCTTATGGCTGTATGAGTCAGTACCTTGTTTGTTAAAAGGGATTTACTCTTTGATCTGATTCACCAGTCTTTCAGATGTATGACTTATATGCCTGACATTACACCAGCACCACAATTCATCTAACACATGGCTCATTACTCAACTCTGATAAAGTTAAAATGATAGTTTTCAATTTAAATAGACAATACTGTGAATTCTCTTAATGAGTACAAGACAAAAAGCTTCAACAAAACGTTTTCACTCAACAAACTTAATTTCATAAATTTTTCACTTAGATTCAGCTTTATTCCAATAAAAACAATCCAATGAGATTCAAATATATTCTTCCCACCCCCAGTCTCTCCTTCTGTATACTGCTTCTCACAGAACACAATCCAAATTGCAGGTTTATCTAACTTAATTAATATGCCAAAAGAATTCTGTAGTTAGTACAATGAGTAAAAAGTGATTTAGGTTTAACAGTATCTCACCAGTATGCATTGCTACTGCTTAAAACTTCATCAACAGTTGAGATTACTCGTTACCTATTATTGCCAATAACATTTTATCTTCAAATCAGTGTATTCAAGCCCAAGTTTATATTTAAGCAACCTCTACGAAACAATGGAAACAATCATGTCTCAAAGCTGTGGACAAATATTATTCCTTGTTCATATTTTCTCCTGCCAAATAGTGTCACAGCCCAATTCTAACACACACATCCTATGAAAGATTAATTTAAAAACAGGTGAAGTGACAATAAGGGAAATTGGACAAAGCACAACTTACACAGGTAGGAAACCCAAATTCAGCAAACCATTCACATCCAGTGGTAAAAACAATGACTGCAGATGCTGAAAACCAAATACTGGATTCGTGGTGCTGGAAGAGCACAGCAGTTCAGGCAGCATCCAACGAGCAGCAAAATCGACGTTCCTGATGAAGGGCTTTATCCCGAAACATCGATTTCGCTGCTCGTTGGATGCTGCCTGAACTGCTGTGCTCTTCCAGCACCACTAATCCATTCACATCCAGTGCTGAGTTTGGAAGAGTGCACTATGGCTGCTCTAAGGGTGTGGACCCACAATGTGGGATTCATTGACTGAGTAAACATAAACACACTTGAAGTGCAGAAAATCTACATAATTCTCATGATTTGAACTTCGTTTTCAAAAAGTCCATCTATTAAATGTGACAGGCTGTCATCGAAATGGGTTTGGTGGTTAATATTGATTTCAAATGGTCAAATGCCTCCTGGCATTGTTCTGTCCACCGAAACCTTGTGTTCTTCTTCAGGAAATTGGTTAACAATGCCTTTACACTGCTGAAGTTTGGAACAAACTTCCAATAGAATCCGCTGAGTCCTAAGAATCAAAGCACCTCTTTCTTTGAGGTTGGTTGTGGAAATAACTCAATAGCCTTCATTTTTGCATTCCTTGGGATCAACCTTCCATGACCAATGTTATGTCCCAAGAATGTTACCTTTGCTTTCATAAATTCATTTTTAAGTTTATCACCAGTTTTGCTTCTCGGAGTCGTTCAAAGAGCTCTGCTAACTGTACCATGTGATCTTTCCAAGACTTGCTAAAGATCACTAAATCATCCAAATAGACTGCACAGTTTGTTAACCCAGCCACAACTCTGTTCATGAGTCTTTGGAGTGTGGTAGGTGCGTTCTTCATTCCAAAGGGCATCACTTTAAATTGATATAGCCCATTTGGGGTTACAAACGCAGAAATTTATTTTGCTGTGTCTGATAAAGGTACCTGCCAATAACCACGCAGTAAGTCCAACTTGGTGATGTAACTGGCTGTCCGACTTTCTCGGTATAATCCTCCAATCTAGGAACTGGACATGAGTCCAATTTTGTAAGTGTTGACCTTCCGATAATCTACGCAAAATCATTGAGTCCTGTCCAGTTTGGGAATTAAACGGTTTAACAATCGACAATCTCCACTCGTTCTGGCTTAGTTCAATGATATCCTCATCAAGCATGGCCTGCACATACTTCTGGACCTGTCTATCTTTGGAAGGATTAAGCCGATAGCGGTGGTGTTTTATCAGAGCAGTATTCCCTCTCTTTACTTCATGTACAATAGCATTAGTCCTCCCCATCTGATTCTTACATGTGTCCTTATACTGCAACAACAAATCTTTCAATTGTGTTCTATGCTCATGAGACAGATAGCTTACTAAGCTATCCCACGGTGCTAGTTTTATTACTGCCTGCGGTTTACCTATCATTTGGCATGAATGGCACGTGTGGCAAAAAATTAACCACATCCTTGCACATTCCAGGTCAATAAAGACATTTTTGGACATTAGACTGAGTCTTTCACACCCCTAGGTGACCACCTGCAGGTGGTTCATGTCCTACCCGTAACACTTCCTGTCTGCATGCTACCAGCAACAAAATCTGGTGCATTTCAGCCCATTTCTCCTCTGCACTAAACTGCCGTGGTCTCCATTTCCGTCTTAGGATTCTATCTTTCAGATAATAACCCTCAGGAATATTCTCTGTCTCCTTTTCTGAGTATGCCTCCACATATATATCTTTTATCATCTTGTTTTGCTGTTGCAAATCCCTTAGCCTTTCAGGACTAAACACTTCTGTTTGATCCTCCGCCTGTTCAGGATTTTCCTGCACCATTGTCAAATAGGGTATCCGCTAACTGAACCTCAACTCCTTCATCTTTCTCTTTACTTTTCACTTTGTGTTGTGACTTATGACAGTGGGATCTGGTTACTACACAGTTTGGGAAAATACCAAGAATTTTCTGTTTTAACTCATCAGTTTGTTGTTCTTCCTTGGGCTTCTCGACAACAAGGGTTGTCACTCCTGCCTTGGATCCTGCCAAATCATTCTCAAGAGCAAACTGAATTCCTGGAACTGACACTCTGTCAATCGCTCCCACTGTAACTTCCCCAGTCTTGAGTTGGCACTCCAACCTGATCTTATGTAGGGGAATGCTAAATTTCTGTCCATCTATTCCATGCCAGGGATTGAGATTCAATTCCCGCCTCTGGTGACTGTGTGTGGAGTTTGCACATTCTACCCATGTCAGCGTGGGTTTCCTCCAGGTATTCCAGTTTTCTCCCACAATCCAAAGGTGTGCAGGTCAGGTGAATTGGCCATGCTAAATTGTCCAGGTGTTCAGGGTAGTTGTAGGGCAATGGATCTGGATGGGTTACTCTTTGGAGGGTCGGTGTGGACTTGTTGGGCCGGAGTGCCTGTTTCTATACTGTAGGTAATTGGTTAGATTACTTAGATTACTTACAGTGTGAAAACAGACCCTTCGGCCAAACAACTCCACACCGACCCTCCAAAGAGCAACCCACCCAGACCCATTCCCCTACATTTACCCCTTCACCTAACACTACTGCACATCTTTGGACTGTCTCTGGTCTCTGCACAGTCTCTGGCACTGTGAGGCAGCAGTGCTAACCACTGTGCCACCGTGCTAAACTAATTTTTTCAAAATTATCACACTCTCGAGTAACAGATCAGAAAGAGTGCATATTAGCTCATCCTTTACTATCAGTGACTGGTTAGATCCTGTATCTCTCAAAATTATAACTTCTTGTCCCTCTCCTCCTGTTCTGAGTAAACTTTACCCACAGAGGCAACTTCTTTGTCGAGATCAGGTACTAACTCCATATCTAGCCCTGCCTAGGCTGTGCACTCTCTTGCAGCTCTTTGGCTCTTCTTGGGCTTTCCTTCACTACCTTCACTAATGCCATTGGCTTCACGTTTTTACCACAGCTTTTCCCACAAAGCCTTTCTTTAATGGCCAGCACTGTAACTTTGTGTGTCCCACTTTACCACAATGTGAACACCTCAGCCCTTGCACCTCCTTTCCACCGTCTTGGGCTTTTTTTTTATTATCCTGTGGTAAATTCTTACCAGTGCTCTACTCTTGGTTTCATAGTGTAGATTTCCCCTTCTCCAAACTTCTATCCCTCACAGGACAATTTTCTGGCCAGAAGATTATCTTATGCACCAATATGTATTCATGTGCAAGTTCTGCTGTGTTTCTCACTTCCTGAACTTTTTCTTCCTCCACGTGAATTCTTACCATCTTTGGAAGTGAGTTTTTAAACTCCTCCAGCAGAATAATCTCTCTTAAAGCCTCAAAGGTCTTATCTATTTTTAAAGCACCGATCAGAATGACTATGTTTAATTCTTTTGAACTCAACATAAGTCTGACATGGTACCTTCTTTATGTTTCTGAACTGCTGTCTTTATGCATCTGGTACCAATTCATAAGCATTTAAAATAGTCTGTTTAATCTCTTCATAATCTCTTAACCCCTCCATCTGGCAAGCAGCAGATACCTCACTGGCTCTGCCTACCAGTTTAGTCTGAACTAGCATTACCCATAAATCCTCAGACCACTCCATCTGCCTAGTCAATTTTTCAAATGAAATAAAGAATGCTTCAGCATTTTTCTCATCAAAATGTGGCAGAGTTTTGACATATTTGTATATATCACTACCTTCTCTTCTCATCACCATCCTGTTAACTTGACTTTCCTGACTAAGTCGTAACTTCTCAAATTCATGTTCTATCTTTGTCTCTCCCTTTCTTGTCTCTTTGCTCAGCTAAGAACCTTCTCCCTCTCTTTTTCCTCTCTTTCTCTCTCGCCTCACGCTTTTTCTCTTTCCTCTCTCTTTTTTCTCTCTCTTTCTCTCTCCCTTTGGTTATCTTCTAACTCAATTTTCCTCAATTTTAAAGTAAGTTTTTCTACCTCTACTGAACTTGTCTTATCCTCTGATATACCTAAGTGTTTGAGTAATTCCCATACAACCTCAGCTATACTTTTGTCCTTGGTTAAACCCAAATCTAACTTATTTGCTAATTCTAAAGGTATGGCCTTTTTCGTTCCTTCTAAACTTTCTTGGCACAGTTGAGGATCAGTTTCAAATCCCAGAACCGCTTTAGCGATTTTAAGAGCCATTTCTCACACTTTTAATTTAATCAACCACAAAGTCACCAAAATCAAGCAAATTGTCCTACCTACATTTTATTTTAAGATCTAGAACACTAAACTGCAAGTGTTTAAATCTGCTGGGACTTTTCGTACCCCCAAATCTATTCGAATCTGTCTAAACCAGTTCAAATCCCAATGACAACCCCCCAAAAACCGTCCCGACACGGGGTAAAACCCCTCTGCTAATTTAAATCCAACACACAGATAAGATTCACTCCGTGCTATAATCTGTGAAAATTTGAGAGGTAAAGAACTATTCCAAAAGTCACCATTTAAAGTAAAAATTCATAACTTTAATTCTTAAAAGTCTAACACAAAATAATTAACTAACACCTATTTACAACTCATTTATCTAAACCTATCTTTTACCTTGCCTTCTACAATACTAGTCCAATAAAACCCCCGATTAAGATTCCCAAAATATTCAAATTTTCAAAACCACCCTGCTGTCGAATCTTCTCTTTGTATCTTCCTCTGTCCTCTTTTCTTCTTCCTCGGGATTTCTGTTTCACAGGTCTCTGATAAAGGTACCTTTAAGACAGCTATTCTCCAGGCCATCTGCGTATGTTGGTAGTTGTCCTCCAACTGTTCAATTTTTCCCGGTGTTATACCCCAAAGCATCAGATTGTTTCATTGGATTGTAATATTGTCAAAATATTAATTTCAAACTTGATTGGTGGTTAGTATCTTGGGGCATAATTTAAACTGATTGGCAGGCATTGAATTTGTTTTTTTTTCCCTCACACCAACCCAGGTACTGCTAGCTGCTGGACCAGATGTTACATTGTAAATCCTCAAGTACTCTGTGTTCTTGCTAAGTCCTTCAACTCTTTTAAAGATATGGTATCACTTACACCTTCATAAGAGCAGCTTCTTCTTTTAAAACACTTGGATGCAGTCTGTCAGTTCCTGGTGACTTGTTTGCCTTTAGCCCCAATTTGTCAAGTACTTTGTCCCTCATGATAAAGATTGGTTCAAGACTTTTTCTCCTGCTAGCACCTTAATTCTCTGTTTCCTTTGGGATGTTTATCATGTCCTCCACCATCAAGACTGATGCAAAATAATGACTTAAATTACCTGCTATTTCTGTGTTGTTAATTCCCCAGTTGCATGTTTCAAGGGTCCCACGCTTCCTTTTATATCTGTAGAATGTCTTGCTGTTAGTTTTCATATTTCTTGCCAATTTATTTACTGCCTCTTCATTAGCTTGTCAGTCAATCCAGCTGTTTCTAAAACAATTACCAAACTTCTTGCCTCCCACTTTTTTTTTCCACTTTATATGCCTTATATTTTGGTAGGTCCTTGAATGCCTTTGTTCATTGTGGCTGTTTCATCCTTTTTATTAAGTCCTTCTTTTGGACTGGAATTTTTTTTTGCTGAGCATTATAAAGTATCTGCTTAAATGTTTGTCCAGTTACCCAGCCTTCAGTGCATTATCCCAACCACTTTAGACATTTCTTCATATCTTTGCTACTCTCCTTATTTAAGTTGAGGATATATGATTTGGGCCTGAATTACTCTCATTCAAAGAGAAATTGAAATGCTATCATGTTGTGATCACTATCAATAGGAGGACTCTTAAGTGTGCAATCTCTTATTACTGAATTATCACATATTACTAGACCTAAAATAACCTATTCACATGTAAGTTCTATAGTGCACTGCTCTATGAAGCACTCTACAAATTTGTCTTCCATATTCCCCTGCGCATCTGATTTGTCCAGTCAATAGGCAGATTAAAATTACAAATGACAATTGTCATGCCCTTATTACATACCTTCATTATTGACAGATTTATTGACAGCCCTACAGTTAAGCAACTCTTTGTGGGTCTGCAAGTGACTCCCACCTGTCACTTCTTTCCCTTATTAATCCATATTTCCACTGAAACTGATTCACCATCACGAGCTATTGCACCTATATCACTACTCACCCCAATTCACCAATATCTATTTTTATTGACAACACTATCCCACCAACTTCTTTTGCCTGAACATTAAATAGAACATAGAACATAGAAAAGTACAGCATGGAACAGGTCCTTCGGCCCACGATGTTGTGCCAAGGATTAACCCTGATATAAATTAACCTAACCTACACACCGCTCAATTCACTGCTGTCGATGTGCATGCCCAGCAGTCGCCTATATGTCCCTAATGACTTTGCTTCCACCCACCACCCCTGGCAACACATTCCATGCATTCACAACTCCCTGCGTAAAGAACAAAATTCTGACGTCCCCTCTATACCTTTCTCCGAATATCTTTAAACTGTGACCCCTCGTGCCAGTCAATCCTGCCCTTGGAAAAAGTCTCTGGCTATTGACTCTATCCATGCCTCTCATTACCTTGTATTACTCAATCAGTTCACCTCTCTTCCTCCTCCTCTCCAGAGAGAAGAGTCCGAGCTTAGTCAACCTCTCTTCATAAGGCAAGCCCTCCAGTCCAGGCAGCATCCTGGTAAACCTTCTTTGCACCCTCTCCAAAGCCTCTGTATCTTTCCTATAGTAGGGTGACAAAAATTGGACACAACATTCCAAGTGTGGTCTCAGCAGGGACTTGTAAAGCTGCAGCAAAACCTCACGGCTCTTAAACTCAATCCCCTGTTAATGAAAGCCAAAACACCATATGCTTTCTTAACAAACCTATCCACTTGGATTGCACCTATTAGGGATCTGTGTACTTGAACACCAAGATCCTTCTGTTCCTCCACACTGCCAAGAATCCTGTCTTTAATCCTATATTCAGCATTCGAGTTCGACCTTCCAAAATGCATCACTTTGGCTGCCATTTCTTAGCCCAGCTCTGCATCCTGTCTATGTCACGCTGCAGCCTATAGTAGCCCTCTATACTATTAACGGCACCTCCAACCTTTGTGTCATCTGCAAATTTACTAACCCACCCCTCAACATCCTCATCCAAGTCATTTATAAAAACTACAAAGAGCAGAGGCCCAAGAACAGAGCCCTGCGGGACACCACTCACCACTGATCTCCTGGCAGAATACTTTCCATCTACAACCACCCTCTGCCTTCTGTCAGCCAACCAATTCTGAATCCAGACAGCAAAGTCTCCCTGTATCCCATACCTCCTGACTTTGTAAATGAGCCTACCATGGGTAACCTTATCAAATGCCTTGCTGAAGTCCATATACAACACATCCATTGTTCGACTTTCATCGGCCTGTCTTGTCACCCCTCAAAGAACTCAATAAAGATTAATGAGGCATGACCTGCCCTGCACAAAGCTATGCTGACTACCTTTAATCACTCTATGCTTTTACAAATAATCATAAATCCTATCCCTCAGAATTCTTTCCAAAACCTTGCTGACCACAGACATAAAACTGACTGGTCTAAATATCTTTGAATATTAAGTTTGCAATCATGGTCACCCTGCAACCTTGTCTCCAATACAGCTACCAAGTCATCATCATTTTTTCCCATGCTGGCAACATAGCTTTTCTTTTTAATTAACCGCATTCATTAAAAAGGGTCTCCAACTTTAACTTTTACCATTATGAAGTACTGCAATTGCTGTTGAATTCTTCTGTACACATTTATTACTCCTTCCGGTCATACTTTGATCATTGTTTGCCTGTTCATTACCCTGCACACCCCTTCAATTAAACTCTCTTTGTACCTGCCTGCCCACCCAATCCCCACACACATGCATTGAAAACTCCCGTTATTCTCTGAAAACTGCATGTCATCATTTATTCACAACTTTGGCTTCTTACCAATATCTAACCTAATTAAGCCAGGTCAATCTCTGGATTTTCCTTGAACTCTATTCTTGCAGCTTTGTAAGAAGCAAATATCTCTTGTGGCTTTTCAGCTATATTCAAGGCTGGTTTCTTGTAAGCGTTCGCAAATTTGAGATCTTTTCTAAACTGCATGACTGCAACACTCAGTTGTCTAATAATTCTTTGATTGTGGTCTGAGTTCCAACATCTTAGAGGTATTCAACTGCTCTAGAGACTTAACTCAGTTTTGTATGATGACTGTATGTGTTGACGTTACTCTTCAAATGTTACATCCGGTGATGATCAGATTCAGCTTGTGCCAATGCTCTGAACTTTTATGTCTCCAGCACAATTTGTAGCACGATGGCTGGAGCAGGAAGGTCATGCCTCATGGTTTGCATCCATTGTTGTGTTGAAGTCCTCAAGTAAGTAAAGTTGTTCCAACTTGAGGGATTCCAGATATAGCAATGTCAATCACTTTATCTTCTGTAGTGGAGATGAGCAATGGAACGTAGATACATGTGAGGTTAATTGGTGCTGCTTGAATTGAGAAACTGTTGAAGAAAAAGTGTTTGAACCAATTGTCGATGGGGATTATCATTGAACGCAGTAAGTTTCCTAAAATGAAACCTGCAGCTTTCCAATGTGTTTGTTCTGAATTCTTCCCCTGCCAGTTGAATGAATAACATTTTTCTTTTAGTGGTCTGCTGTCAGCGAACCTAGCTTCTTGAAGGGAAGCTATTTCAGTTTTAGCTACACCAAACTTGTCAAAATCTTTTAAAGTCCCCATAGATGCTAGTGACCTAGAGTTGGAGATGTACTGCTACAGGAAGATGAAGATGGGATTGAACTGCCAGTTGGCTTTTTTTTTTAAGAAACTCAACATCCACCAGAGGAAATACTGCATAATCGAAAAAGAACTACTGAGTTTGATACTGGCCTTACAACATTTTGTACGTACGTCACGAACAATATGTTGGAGACGATTGTGTGGACGGATCACAATCCTCTTACATTCTTAGAATGCTTCATGAAACTATTACACTGGAGTCACATGTTACAGACTTTTAACTTAAAAATCGCATATGTTATGGATCATAAGAATGTAATTTCAGATGCATTATCGCAGATTCAATTGATAAAGTTTAGATGAGATTTGTATTTATTTAATGTTTATATATACATGCAGGTATATGGGAAGAAGTTAAGGTGAACTTAGATTTACGTTATCTGTATGTTAGGGTAATGTGCTTAAAGAATATTTTAAAAATGAAGCCATCTTTTCATTATAGTGGTTCATTTTCTCTTAAAGGGGGAGGTGTTATGAAAGTATAAGGGGTACTGTATCTTTAAGAGAGTTAAAGGGACTTAGCAAGAACATAGAGTACTTGATAATTTACAATGCAATATTTGGTCCAGCAGCTAGCAGTATCTGGGTTGCTATGAGGAAAAAAAAACAAATTCAACCTCAGCCAATCAATCAGTTTAAATTATGCCCCAAGATACTAACCTCCAATCAAGCTTAAATTTAGTATTTTGACAATATTGAAACCAATGAAACGATCCGATGCTTTGGGGTATAACACCGGAAAAAATGAATAGTTGGAGGAGAACTGCCAAGCCACCAACATATGCAGACTGCCCAGAGAATAGCTCTCTTAAAGGTAGCTTTATCTATCAATGACCTGTGAAACAGATATCCCTAAGAAGAAGACAGAGGGAGATACAAGGAGAAGATCTAACAACTGGCTAATGTTGAAAATTGAATATTTTGGTAAATCTTAATTAGTGGGTTTTAGCGTACTAGTATTGTAGAAGGGAAGGTAAAAGATAGGTTTAGATAAATGAGTTGTAAATAGTTGTAAGTTAGTTATTCTCTGTTAGACTTTTACAAATTAAAGTTATTAATTTTTACTTTAAATAGTGACTTTTGGGATAGTTCTTTAACTCTCGAATTTTAACAGATTATAGCACGGAGTGAATCTTTTCTGTGTGTCGGGTTTAAATGAGCAGAGGGATTTATCCCATGTCGTAACGCTGCAGAAATATTGGAAACATCGGTCCAAATATTCCAAACTCACTGGATTCAAGAAGTTCGAGCAGAATGGAAAATCACTAATGTTAATAAAATCATTGAGTCATAGAGAGATATACAGCGTGGAAAAGGAGACTTTGGTCCAATTTGTCCATGCCAACCAGATATCCTAAATAAATCTAGCCCCATTTGTCAGCACCTGGCCTGTATCCCTCTAAACTCTTCCTATTCATATACCCATCCAGATGCCTTTGCCTCCACCACTTCCTCTAGCAGCTCATTCCGAGCACCCATCATCCTCTGCATTAAGAAGTTGCCCCTTAGGACCCTTTTAAATCTTTCTCCTCGCACCCGAAACCTATGTCCTCTAGTTCTAGACTCCCCCACCCCAGGGAAAAGACGTTGTCTATTTACCCTATCCATGCCCCTCATGATTTTATAAACCTCTATAAGACCTCAACCTCTGATGCTCCAGGGAAAACAGCCCCAGCATATTCAGCCTCTCCTTACAGTTTCTCCAAAGCTCTGGGTTGAAGTGTATAAATTTAGACATTCTCAAGTTTTTGGTGTGCCATATTGCTCTGGAGAAATGAAGCTGTAAATCGCAATAAAGGTTACCTGACACCTCCCCGCAACTCAGACTCTCATTGGAAAATATGAGATTTAGGGTGTAGGTTTGCTCGCTGAGCTGTAGGTTTGATATCCAGATGTTTCATTACCTGGCTAGGTAACATCAGTGGCGACCTCCAAGTGGAGGTCCTTGGAGGTCGCCACTGATGATGTTACCTAGCCAGGTAATGAAACGTCTGGATATCAAACCTACAGCTCAGTGAGCAAACCTACGCCCTAAACCTCAACCTGAGCTACAAACCTTCACAAACCTTGTGAAAATATGAGATCTAACACTTTTAAAATCTCTACAAACATACAGAGAAACAACAAAATGTGAGTGTCATGGGTGGAGGAGAAAGTATTCGGAAATCACAGTTCAATGGTTTAGGTGAGTCATAAATTCAGGTCCACAGCAGAGAAAAAGGCACTTTAGTCTGTCAAGTCTGCGCCAGTCAAAAAAAACACAACTCTGCTAATCCTGTTTTCCAGCACTTGCAAGCCTTGGAATTGCAATTGCTTTTCTCAATATTTCTTAAATGTTATGAGGGGTTCTCCCTCTAACATCCTTCCCAGCACTGACTTCCACATTCCCACCACCCTCAGTGAAACAAACTCCCCCAGCCCCAGTAATCCTCCTGCCCCATACTTTAAATCGTTGCCCTGGTAATTGATTCTTCCACGAAGAGGAAAACTTTCATCCTTTCTATGCCACCATAATCTTATACATCTCAAATATGTAGCCCCCTCAGTGTCCTGTGCTCAAATGAAAAGGACGCCGGGCTCCCTTCATAACTAAAATGCTCATTATAAAAGTAATCTTCTCCTGCAAGAGAAAGGGCACTGTTCCAGTGGTTGCGTGACACCATGCTTGTGTGAAATCATTGACATTGTTGAATATCTGGAAATGTGTGGAGTCTTGATGATGGTTAGATTGTTAAATATCAGTGGAGTATTTGAAGATGTGAGGTCTGAGTGCCAAAGAGTGCTGTGGAAAAAGTGAATGTTGGCATGGTAGGCACAAGTTGTACTGTGAGTATTTATTCATTCATTCAGCTTGACCACTTACGCAAAGTCACTGAATTTCTTTACCGTCAAGTTGTCTCACCAGATTAGGAGCATTTTGGAATACCAAGTCAGGAACAGTATTACAACATTCAGACAGAAGTCTTCTGTACTGAACCAACAATATATGTGCATCCAAAGTCAGGTAAACAAAGCTCAATGCCAGACCCTTATTAATTTGGAGTGAGGTTCATTCATTTCGGTTTAAGAATACAACATCTTTTTAATAGATCTTATTTCAAGTGTGGCTACATGCTTAAATTAGTTTATTTTCACCATTTTGTTTTGATAATAAGTAAATTGAAAGTGAACAACTTTATTTATTCCACAACTTACAGATTAAACCAGTGCCATGAACTAAATTTTCAATTGAATATTAAATAATGAGGTGATATATTTATAAACAGGTTAATCTTTCAAATCTCAATTCTCTGTTGGTAGAAAAAATGGCCCATAAGGTAAGATTCATGCAATGAACAACAGTGAATGCTTTCAGATTATTTGATGTGATCACCAAGGTAATGAAAAACAGTTAATTTGAACAGAAATAAGAAAAATGATCTAACATGCCTCAACTTGATAGCAGCTTATGCATCATATAGCTAAAATAGGAGCAGAAGTAGAGCATTTAGCCCCTTTAGTCTGTTCTGCCATTCAATACGATAATGTTTGCATTTTGAATTGCACATTCCCATTGACCCTGATAAACTTTGATCTCTATGCTTAGCAAGAATTTATTTTCCTCTTCATAAAAAAATTCAACGACCCTATCTTCAGAACCTAGAGTTCAAAAGTTGTACAATCCTCTTTTCGCCCCGTCCAAAAAAGGCAACTCAATTTTCACTCTAACATTTTTGTGGCTCTTTTGCTAGAACTCTTACATCCCTCTCCACCTCAATGTTGCAATTATTGTAGATTTAAATAATACTCTTTTTTTCACTCTTACTGCCAAAGTCAACAACTGCACATTTTCCAACATCAAATTCCATCGGATCGGCCAGATCTTTGCTCCGTCACTCAAACTATCTATATCTGTCTGTAAATTCTTTGTGCATTGTTCTTAACATACTTTCCTTTCTATCCAGGTGCTGTCTCGAATTCATCTACAATACCTTCTCACACCTCACTGATGTAAACTGTAAGAAGCTGAGGCCCCAACACTGACCCCTGCAGGAATACAGAAGCACATCTGCCAGTCAAATATCCATTTATGCAAACTCTGTTTTCCTGCCAATCAGCCAACCAAATTTGTATCACCACAAGCTTCCATTTTCCACACTAACCTTTGATGTGACACTTTATCAAATGTACTTAGGAAATCCAAATGTAATGATCACGAGACATAATTCACTGACATGAAGTTAACTGTCAAATATAGATTGAACTCTGCACAACTGCATTGATCACGGGACTATCACAACATTGCCTGCTTAGTCAACATCACATCCTGAATAAGCAAAAACCTCCTCCAAACGAACATTGGGATGACCAGAGCCACTCTGATGTTGGCCAACAATTGTATCTACCATCTCTACCTGTTCCACCTGTAGACTCCTTACATTAAATGTTCATGTTCAGTCAGAACAAGAGTTCCAACACTGTATCATAGCTATTATCAAGTTAGTCTATGTCCCCTTCTCAGTGCTGTTCACAAAGCCCCCAAAGTCACAGTCACCTGACAAATATATGCCATAGCCGTAGATCAGACAGAAGCTAAGGCTGCAAAAGAGTGAGATTTGAAGTGAAAGACAGGAGGAGATTTGGCAGAGGATCCTAATGCATAAAGCTACCGTCAAGGATGGAAGGGAGATTGGGTATAAAGTATATTTTTACGTTTACATTTTTGAAAAGACTATAAATATTTTTATTGATCTGTGATAACTACTTAACTGTAAATATATTATTAGTTTGCTTTCATGGCCAAGATATAGAATACAGTCGTTCTCAACTCTGGAAAGGTGGGGGGGCGCTGGTAACTCATACACAGTTAGCTGGCTCTAAATTGTATGATGTACTTTTTTTGGACCCACATCTAAACTTTCATATTATTACCAGCACACACTATTCATGGTACATCAGTATAGCTTTTATCAAAAGTAACCAAACTTATACATGAGAACAGATATTTTCTTTAAAGAAAATCATTAACTTCACTGAAACCAAGACTGGAAGATTGTTGTCTGACTCAATAGGGTAAGCATACATTGCCTTTAATGTGCATTTTTATGCTGACAGGTCATCTCTGTTCTTTAACATTACAAAATGAAAAACAGTTAAGATGTTTCTTCTCGAAGGTACATATTGTTGGGTCAGCCAAGGTATGAGAAAGACAGAAAATCTGACCTCTCCCCATCTGCAACTTTTAGAGTGTCAGTCTAGGTTCTGATGCTCAAAATTATGGAATGGAACTTGAACCCACAACCTTCTGGCACACAGAGTGTTACTCATGCCAGATAATATTAACTTGCCTATAATCAAGGATAATCATGCTCATCTATTTTTTTTCTAAACAAAAGACACAAAAATTTACCATGCTATTGTATCCATCTTGGACTGCAGAATAACGACTCGTGTTATAGATTGATTTAAAGAAACTGGGCAACTCATTTTCTCCAGTATACAACACATTAAAGTTTCTTACCTCTGAGATATTCTTTTGTGTGACCATCACATGGGAATTTCTCCCTTCCCATTCTTCTACCACGTGGTTGACTTCAGCAGTTTTCTGTGCAAAGTTTGTGTGAGAATTCAGTAATGTGACTTCATAGAATTCTTGGATATCTAAAGAAAAAAAACAAACCATTTCTCTGAAAAACAAGATAAATTTAGGAACAATTATTGAAATTTTTAAATTGTCTTTTAGAATTCCATGTTTTGCCAGAATTGATTTCAGAGACTACCAAAGTGACAAGTTTAAATAATTTGTTGATTCAATATATGGCAAGAGAAAAATGTACTACTCCAAATTAGTTATGCTTTTAGGCAAGCCTGCACTTTGTGACTGTTAAGAATGCAATAAAACCAGATAAAAAAATTCCCAATGGGTCTCCAGGCAAGATTTGCACCTTCCTGTGGTGAAGGAAATAACGATTGTGATGACTTAATTGGACAACGGTCTAAATATCAGATTCTTGCCCCTGGGTAAACAATTGGGGTAGTCCTCTCTTCTTGGACAATGAGATCTTACCATCAGGTGTCATGGAAGCTACTTGCACACATCTGCATTCGATTAATTACATAATTTGCCTCATTAACTTCCCCTTCCCAATTAACTTCTTGCAACTAAGAAACTCAATGCTTCAAAACCTGATAATAAAAAAAGCTAGAGAGGACTCCTGTCAAATTTGCTATATTACTTATAGTCGGGGTAAGTCCATGGCTGTATCAGCCATCTTCCTTGGCTACAACCACTACAACTGTGGCAGGTGCCTCCATGGTCTTGGCATGGTATCTATCTGGAGCCTCATTCCACACAACTGAGCAATAACAACATGGCAACCTCAGATATAGGGCATGGTCAGGCAGCACTTGTTCTTTTGCACACAGCCTCAGACAATAGTAACTGGATCTAAGGAAGTGATTTAGCATGCAGATTAGGTCAGCAATCTCTGGCAAGACAGCCAGGATCCCCTTTATTTAACTTCAGATTTATTTAATATTGTCATTTGTACCTAGGTACAGTGAAAAGTGGATAATGGTGCCACATTCCAGCACCATCTTGGATTACAGAATAACTTACTGAATAAAGTTAAAAATCACACAACACCAGGTTATAGTCCAACAGGTTTAATTGGAAGCACACTAGCTTTCGGAGCGACACTCCATCAGGTGATTGTCCAAATCATTACTGAATAAAGACAGTGAGGATAAAAGGGTCCTTCTCAGGCTGACTTGTGAGAACACAAGTGGTGTACCACAATGTTCAGTTTTGGGACCACAACTTTTCATTTATACAGTACTGATCTGGATGAAGGAACTGAGGGCATTCTGACTAAGTTTGACGATGATACAAAGGTAGGTAGAGAGACAGGTAGCATTGAGGAGGCAGGAAGGCTGGAGAAGGATTTGGGCAAGTTAGAAGAGTGGACAAAGTAGTAGCAGATGAAGTACAATGTGGAAAGTGTGAGGTCATGCATCTTGGTAGGAAGATTAGAGGCATGGTAGAAAATGTGGAAAAAATTCAGAAGTATGAAGTGCAAAGAGACTTGGGAGTTCTAGTCCAGGATTCTCACAAGGTAAACTTGCATTGAGTCAGTAGTTAGGATTGTAAATGCAATTATTGCGAGGACTTGAATATAAAAGCAGGGATGTACTCCTGAGGCTCTGGTCAGACCACATTTGGAGCATTGTGTGCAGTTTTGGGCACCATATCTCTGGAAGGATGTACTGGCCCTGGAGCGTGTTCAGAGGATGTTCACAATAATGATCCCAGGCGTGAAAAGCTTAACGTAGGAGGCATGCTTAAGGACTCTGGCTTTATACTCGATGGAGTTTAGAAGGATGAGGGGTGATCGAATTGAAACATACAGAATACTGAATGGCCTGGACAGAGTAGATGTTTAAAAGATGTTTCCATTGGGAGGAGAGACTACAACCAGAGGGCATCGCCTTACAGTAAAGGGAAGACCTTTTAGAATGGAGATAAGGAGAAACTTCTTTAGCCAGAGAGTGGTGATTCTATGGAATTCATTGCCACAGAAGGCTGTGGAGGCCAGGTCATTGAGTATATTTAAGACAGGGAGAAAGCTGGAGAATGGTGTTGAGAAATAACTGAATGGTGGAGCAAAGTCCACGGGCTGAATGGCCTAAGTTCTACTCTTATGTCTTACGGTCTGATTAAACTGTATAAATTGTAAAATACAAAAAAAATTATTAAATGTATATTACTAAAACAGCTTCAAAAGTTTATCTTGCCCCCTCCACAGATTTCACATTCTCTGCTCTTCCAGTCAACGCCATCCGACACCTTCCCTGGGATCATGACAATGTGTTCCTTTTCTGTTGCCATAGCTTCAGTGTCCACTGCCTCAGAGCTGAGATGGTCACATTGTGTGGGCTCCCCACCACCTCTGACACTGGATAGGTCCTGGCTCAGAGGTCATGATTCAGTGCAAAGGGCAGGGCGTCTAACAGCCTCTGGCTCATGAGGTTAAAAAAAAAGTATGGAAAAGGCCAGTGGCTTGTTTCAATAGGAAACACCGAAAAGAACACATATAGTTGTGGCAGTGAGATAATGCATACAATACATTGCTGTGAAAATTCCAGAGAAACTGCACATGGCAACAGTTTCTGTAACAAACACACTGTACATATGATTTGGAGATGTCAGTGTTAGACTGGGGTGTACAAAATTAAAAATCACACAATACCAGGTTATAGTCCAACAGGTTTAATTGGAAGCACACTAGATTTCAGAGCGACGCTCCTTCATCAGGTGATAGTGGAGGGCTCAATCGTAACACAGAATTTATAGCAAAAATTTGCAGTGTGATGTAACTGAAATTATACATTGAAAAATTGATTGTCTGTTAAGCCTTTCATCTGTTAGAATACAGTGATAATTTCACTTCTTTCATGTAAACTGCATGAATTTATGTAAAAACTCTGTTATCTCACTTTTTAGATTAGAATCAATCTAAACATCAGGTCATAGACAGAGAACACGGGGGCTAACACCTTCAACATATTGTCTAGCTATCACCATTGTTAACAGCTAACCCGAGAATGCAACTTTTTAAAAAAAGGGTTTTGTGATTTACACATGAAAGAAGTGAAACTATCACTGTATTCTAACTGATGAAGGGCTTAACAATCAATTTTTCAATGTATAATTTCAGTTACATCACACTGCACATTTTTGCTATAAATTCTGTGTTACGATCAAGCCCTCCACAATCACCTGATGAAGGAGCGTTGCTCCGAAAGCTAGTGTGCGTCCAATTAAACCTGTTGGACTATAACCTGGTGTTGTGTGATTTTTAACATTGTACACTGTACATACTTGAAGAAAATAATGATGTGTGAAAGTTAGTGATGGTATATTTAAATGGAGAGCTCCAGACTACAAACGCCCAGGAAGAAGGCATCGCCATAATCACTTCAGGAGTTGCACTTGATCAATTTCTCATCTGGAATTTGGTAAAAGTCACAAACAAAATCAAATTGCTGGAAAATTTCAGTAGGTCTGGCAGCATCCATGTAGAGAAATAAGAGTTAATGTTTCAATCCAGTCATTCTTTAGAACTTCTGACTTTGACAAAAGTCAATTGAGTAGATGGTCCTACGCAAATCCAGGGATTCATGCTGTTGCAAACTGCGAATTAGGTCTTAGTCAGTCCTTACAGTCAAGTAAAAACAGTTTAAGGTTTTCAGGTTAGTCACTCAACATGCTGCTGCAAGTACAGTTTGACGACTGGACTGTGATCAGTTGGAGCAGTGCTGCCACGTCTTTCCGGGGTTGAGCCACAGCCAGTTGGGGTCAATGCATGGCATTGTCAAGACTGTAGGCATCTCAATTCTGGAGTTTGGCTGCATAACCTTGCTGAGGAAGTGGTCAGAATTACAGGATGGTTTTGCAGATCGTCATAGTGGTGTGTGTGTCTGTGTAGCCTTGAAAGGAGTTTAATGGCTATTCACGGTAATGATCGGTCTGGCCTCATATGGGAAGGCGGAGCAAAACCCAAAGAGCCATGAGTTTTGGACTGAGCTCCTCTCCAGGGCCACTGCAGTGGAATGTGTGAGGTCCTCCTAGCAGCTGCCTATTCTCAAAGGAACATGGACATGCAAGGTGGTTGAACTAACATGAGGAAAGGAAGAATTACTGAAAACTAATTTTAATGCATTATACTGCATTCCTCGTCCTGCCTACACATTGCATGAGAGGGAAAGCAATCTACTTCAATGCGGCTGATATCAGGGCTGCGACCTGCCTTTAATAACACTTGCATAACTCCAGTTTCTCACAAATCTGCTCAACTTAGGAAAGATCAAGAATGATCAAGTTACACGCAGCTATTCTTCTGCTAATCCAAAGATACAGGCACAGAAGACAGCACAAGAAACACATGTCCAACATGAACATCAGCCACCACACGGGCTGCCACATAGCAATCAGAGGGAAAAGCACCAGGACACAATCCACTGTGATAGAGTTCTGGCATGGAACCACATCTACAGACTTAAGTGTAGCTCTTTGCAAATGACCAAAGCGCAGTGCAAAAGAAGACAAAGAATGCCCCAAGCCATCAATCACATCTATACCAACTGGTGGCTGTGAAGCTGCACTCACAAGCACTGAGTCACAATCCCATCCCAGTTCCTCTATCCATAATGTTTTGCCCAGCAGACATTTCAGGGAACAACTGGGGACCTCTGCGGCATTTTTCAATCCTCCACTCACATGTACATGCAGGATGTCACTGATACAATGTTCACCAAGCCCACCTATTCTTCTCCCACCCTTTGACGTGGCCAGTCAAGCAGTGAATGCATCAGGATTCTTAACCATTGCTGGCTTCCCGTAATTGCAAGCTGCAATTTTAACTCTATTCACGTAGCTTTGGGGATGCTGACACACTCAAATTTTAACACATTTGCAACCATCACAGCCAGACTTTGCAGTTGTGCACTAGGTGTCCAAGGAGATGTCACAACTTGTACATACTAGAGCAGTGATAGCTGCAGCCTCTTTGCAAGGCCACTGGTGTCTCCAAGGCTGGTTGTTGGTTTGAAGGAGTAAGCTTACAACACTGGGTCATGGCATCTCTAAGAAATCCTCAGAATAGCCACAAAGTAAAAGGTACTACATTGGCTACACTTCTACAAGAGCATTTATAGAATAAAAAAAACAGAAAACTAACAGAAAGTTTCCCCAAAGGTGAAGGTCTGATCCCTGGACCAAGCAGAAGGTGCCATGCAATACAGCTCTGATAAGGTGTGCCATATCATTGTAGTGTGTTCTGCCCCCACAATCTCAGTTGGTGAGAATCAGACGAATTAGAGATGCAGCAGCTAGAGGAATCGTCTGAAGAGGAAGATGATGGCAAGAATCCTGAGATCCACCAGAAACAATGGCAAAGCAAAGAGCAATGCTCCAGATAGCCAGAGAAAAATGTATAGCTAGATGCTTGCAGGCTGTTTGCATTGGTGGACAGCTTCAATTTGCCAGATCAATTTCACTTGCACAGCTGAGTGGAATGTTTCCCATTGGTAAACGGATTTACCTGTCTGATATTATTCATTACTCTATGCAACAAATTAAAAATTGCATAACACTAGGATATAGTCCAACAGGTTTATTTGGAGGCACTAGCTTTTGAAGTGCTGCTTCTTCATCAGGTGGTTATGAAGCAGGACCATAGACACAGAATTTATAACAACTGATTACACAGTCTCATGCAGTTGAAATGATATACTGAACAAAGCTAGATAGTTAAATCTTTCATGTTTTAGACTGGGATTGCTGGTTTCGGTTCTTTAATACGTAAATCACAGAAGTTCTTTTAAATCACATTCTCAATTCAACTTAAGGTTTTACAACAAAAGATGACATCTCAGCTCAGACAATGCCTTAAAGGTGGGAGGTGAGAGTCTGTCTATATCCCAATCTTGCATCAGACGGGATCTATTACCAATATGGAATTTACAAAATATTACATGGATTGACTGCCTGCAGGTTTTTCATTTTATGAGCAAAATAGAATGTATCTGCAAACATAATTCTGCAAATACAAATTCACCCCATAGACTTGTGTGGGTGCATGCAGGTGTGTGTGTTTGTGTTTGTGTTTGTGTTTGTGTGTGTGCGTGTGCTTGTGTTTGTGCGTGTGTTTGTGTGTATGTATGTGAGTGAGTGCGCACAGTGAGAGAGAGTGCACACAGAGTGAGACAGTAGAGAGAGAGAGAGCAGAGAGAGTAGAGAGCTGAGAGAGAGTAGAAAGAGAGTAGAGAGAGAAGAGAGGGGAGACAGTATTGAGAGAGACAGTAGAGAGAGAGACAGACAGCAAGTAGAGAGAGTGAGTACAGAGAGAGACAGTGTATAGAAAGTGCACAGAGAGAGTGTAAAGAGTGAGACCATGTATACAGAGGGAGTAGAGAGAGAGAGATAAAGGAGGGGAGAGAGAGCAGAGAGAGAGTAGAGACGGGATAGAAAGAGAGGGTTGAGAGAGAGTAGAGAGCTGAGAAACAATAGAGAGGACAGAGAGAGGAGAGCGAGAAGAGAGAGTGGATAGAGAGGGTAGAGAGAGAGTGCACAGAGTATAGAGAGTGCACAGAGAGAGTGTGTGTAGAGAGAGAGCGTATGTAGAGAGAGGGAAAGCAGAGAGAGAGAGAGAGAGAACACAGAGTAGAGAGCTGAGAAAGTAGAGAAAGAAGGGATGGAGGAGAGAGCAGAGCGAGTAAAGAGAGAAGAGAGAGTATATAGAGTGCAGAGAGAGAGTAGAGAGAGGGAGAACAGAGAGTAGCGTAGAGAGTAGCGTAGGGATAGAGGGTAGAGACAGACAGATAGAAGGAAGAGAGAGTAGAGAAATACAGAGTGAATAGAGAGTTGAGATTGTGCATTCTCAATACAGAGAGAAAGTGTATAGAGAGAGAGTAGATAGAGTGTATAGCAGGAGAGAGGAGACACAGTAGAAAGTAGAGAGCAGAGGAGAGTGGATAGAGTGGATAGAGAGTGTATGGAGACTAGACAGAGAGAGTAGAGAGATCGGATAGAGTGTGTATCAAAAGTGTGTATAGAGTGTGTATGGAGTGTGTATGGAGAGAGTGTATGTATAGAAAGAGAGTGCAGATAGAGGGACTGTGGAGACAGTGAATAGAGTGTGTATAGAGAGAAAGTGTATAGAGAGAGGGTAGGGAGAAAGTAGACAGAAGAGTATTGAGAGAGTAGAGAAAGCAGAAACAGTAGAGTGTGTATATGGAGAGTGTGTGTATAGAGAGAGTAGAGGAGTGAGTGTAGAGAGAGTGTCAGTGAATAGGGAGAGTGCGTAGAGTAGGGCCAGAGTGAGGAGAGAGAGAAAAATAGGAGAGAGTAGGGAGAGAGAGAGTAGAAAGAGAGAATCGACAGAGAAAGAGTAGAGAGAGGGTAGAGAGAGTAGAGTGACAGACAGTAGGGAGAGAGTAGAGAGACAAAAGGAGGGACACAAAAAGTAGAGAGTAGAGAGTAGAGACAGTGCATAGAGAGAGTGTGTATATACAGAGTATGTGTATAGAGGGAGAGTAGGGACAAGTAGAGAGAGCAGAGGGAGAGAGAGTGGAGAGAGATAAAGAGTAGAGAGAAAAAGAGTACAGAGTAGAGGAAGGGAGTAGAGAGAGAAAGAATAGAGAGAAAAAGAGGAAAGGAGAGAGAGAGTATTAAGAAAGAGTAGAGAGAGTGCAGAGAGAGGGAGGATAGAATGTGTGTATAGAGGGGATATGGAAAGAGAGTATTGAGAAATAGGAGAGAGAGTAGAGAGAGAAAGAGTAGAGGGGAGAGAGAGAGAGTGAGTATTGAGAAATAGGAGAGAGAGAAGAGACAGAGAGAGAGTAGAGGGGTGTATGGAGAGAGAGTATATGGAGAGGGAGAGAGAGCGTAGAGAGAGCAGATACAGAGCGTGGAGAGAGCGAGAGCGTGGACAGAGCGTAGAGAGCGAGCCAGACAGTAGAGAAAGAAAGTGGATAGAGAGTGTATCGAGAGAGTATGTATACAGTGTATGGAGAGAGAGAGAGAGAGAGAGAGAGAGAGAGAGACAGAGGAGTAGAGCGAGAAGAGAGAATGTAGAAAATGTGTAGAGAGAGTACAGACAGAGAGAGAGAGTACAGACAGAGAGAGAGAGCGCATGTATAAAGTGTAAGAGGAAAGAGACTGTAGAGAGCATGTATATAGAGAGAGTAGAGAGTGCATAGAGAGGATGAATAGAGAGAGAATAGAGAGAGAGAGAGAGAGAGAGAGAGAGAGAGAGAGAGAAGAGCCAGTAGAGTTGAGCAAGCGAGCGACAGCAAGTGAGCGAGAGAGAGCGACCGAGCGCAGAGGGTGTATACAGAGAGACCGTATATAGAGATAGAGAGAAAGACAGAGAGAGTAGGAAGAATGTATAGAGAGTAGAGACAGTAGACAGAGTGTATAGAGAGACAAACAGTAGACAGAGTGTATAGTGAGAGAGAGAGTAGAGAGAGAATAGAGAGAGAGCATGTGTAGAGACAGAGTAGAGACAGGAGAGGAGAGAGAGAGAGAGAGAGAATGGGAAGAGAGTAGAGAGTCGGAGAGAGTAGAGAGAGAGTAGACGGGGAAAGAGTAGACAGTAGAGAGATAAGGAGAGAGAGAGTAGACACAGTGCATAGTGAAAGAGTGTATAGGGAAAGTGTGTGTATAGAGGGAGAGTAGGGATAGAGAAGAGAGAGACTAAAGAGTAGAGAGAGAGCAAAGGGAGGGGATAGAGAGAGTAGAGAGAGAGAATAGAAAGAGTACACAATAGAGAGGAGAGGAGAGAGGTGAAAGAGGAAGGAGAAAGAGGGGAGAGAGTAGACAGATCATTGAGACAGAGTAGAGAGAGGAGTGAGTGTGTACAGAGTGTGGATAGAGAGTATGTATGGAGAGAGTGTGTACAGAGAGAGAGAGCAGACAGCGAGTAGAGAGACAGAGGGTAGAGACAGCGAATAGAGAGAGTGTATAGAGACAATGTGTATGTAGAGAGAGTAGACAGAGAGCAGAGACAGTAGAGAGAGTATTGAGGGGGAGAGAGAGAGAGAAAGGGAGGGAGGGAGGGGTGAGAGAGAGGAAGGAGAGAGAAAGAGAGAGAGGTGGTGAGGAGCGAGAGAGTAGACAGAGTAGTGAGAGAGTAGAAAGAGGATAGAGAGTGTACAGAGAGAGCATGTACATAGAGAGAGAGAGAGAGAGAGAGAGAGAGAGAGAGAGAGAGACAGACAGAGAGAAGGGAGACAAAGGAGAGAGAGAGAGCATGCAGAGAGACTGGATAGAGAGTGTATCGAGACTGCGTATGGAGAGTGTATAGACAGAGAGATAGAGCGCAGAGTAGGGGGGGTAACAGAGAGGAGAGACAGCGTGGAGTGAGTAGAGAGAGCAGGGAAAGGAGGGGGAGGACTGGGAGAGAGTAGAGACAGTGCAGAGAGAGAATACAAAGAGTGTATAGAGAGAGAGCATGTATAGAGAGAGTAGAGAGAGAGAATAGAACCAGAGAGAGTACAGAGTGTTTATAAGAGAGAGAGATAGTGTAGAGAGAAAGAGACAGTATAGAGACACAGTAGAGAGAGGGTGTACAGAGAAAGAGAGAGATTAGAGAAAGGGGAGAGAGATTAGAGAAAGGGGAGAGAGATTAGAGAGAGAGAGAGAGGAAAGAGAGAGTAGAGACAATAGAGTGAGTGTATAGAGAGAGGGTAGACACAGTAGAGAGAGTAAGTAGGGAGACAGAGTGTAGAGAGAGAGAGAGAGAGAGAGAGAGGTGGGGAGAGAGAGAGAGAGAGAGAGAGAGAGAGAGAGGTGGGCAGAGAGGGAGGGGGACAGGGGGGAGAGAGTGGAGGGTGAGAGTGTGGAGAGAGCGTGTATAGAGAGAGAGCGCATGTATAAGACAGTAGAAAGAGAGTAGAGCCAATAGAGAACAGAGAAAGAGAGTAGAGTGTACAGAGACAGCGCATGTATAGAGAGTGAGTAGAGAGTGTAGAAATAATGTAGAAAGTAGAGAGTGTATAGAGAGAGAGAGAGCGTGTAAAGAGAGTAGAGAATGAGAGAGAATATATATAGAGAGAGAGGGGAGAGAGAGTAGAGAGAGTGTATACAGAACATGAGTAGAGAGAGTGTGTATAGAGAGAGAGTAGAGAAAGTAGAGCGAGAAGAGAGTAGAGAAAGTGTATAGACAGCATGAATGAGAGAGAGAGGAGAGAGTGGCGAGAGCGTGTATAGAGAGAGAGCGTGTGTATAGAGAGTTGAGCCAATAGAGAACAGAGACAGAGTAGAGAGAGTGTACAGGGACAGCGCACGTATAGAGAGAAAGAGAGTGTGTAGAAATAATGTATAGAGAGAGTAGAGAGTGTATAGAGAGAGAAAAAGAGAGAGAGAATGTATATAGAGTAGAGAGAGAATACAGAGAGAAGGGAGAGAGAGTAGAGAGTGTGTAGAGAGGAGAGAGAGTAGAGAAAGTAGAGAGAGTGTATAGAGAGAGAGGAGCGGGAGGAGGGAGAGAGTAGAGAGTGTATAGAGAGAGCATGCATAGAGAGTACAGAGAGAGGAGAGCACAGCGAGAGGAGAGTAGAGATAGTGTATAGAGAGCATGAGTAGAGAGTAGAGAGAGAGAGAGAGAGAGAAAAGAGTGAGAGGAGAGAGAGAGAGAGTAGAAAGTGTATAGAGAGCATGTGTGTAGAGTAGAGTGTATAGAGAGAGAGCATGGGTAGAGAGAAAGTACAGAGAGGAGAGCATGAGTAGAGAGAGTAGAGCGAGAGAGAGAGTAGAGTGTATAGAGAGAGAGTGTGAGTAGAGAGTACAGAGAGTGTGCAGAGACAAAGTAGAGAGAGAGAGACAGAGAGAGTGTAGAGAGAGTGTATAGAGTAGAGACAGTAGACAGATTGTATAGAGAGACAGAGTAGAGAGAGAGTGTATAGTGAGAGAGTGTAGACAGGGAGAGAACAGAGAGAGAACATGTGTAGAGAGAGAGGAGAGAATAGAGACAGACAGGAGAGAGTAGAGACAGAGAGGAGAGAATAGAGAAAGGGAAGAGAGTAGAGAGATGGAGAGCATGACAGAGTAGAGAGGAGAGAGAGAGACTAGAGAGAGAGAGGAGAGACAGAGGAAGAGTAGAGAGAGTAGAGCGATGAGGAGAGAGAGAGTAGAAAGACAAAGTACAGAGAATAGAGAGAATAGAGAGAGCGAGTAGAGACAGTGCATAGAGAAATTGTGTATAAAGAAAGTGTGTGTATAGAGGGATAGTAGGGACACAGTAGAGAGAGACTACAGAGTAGACAGAGATAGCGCGTGCACAAAGGGAGGGGATAGAGAGAGAGTAGAGGAGAGCGAGGAGAGGAAGAGAGAGGGGGATGGTGAGGAGAGAGTGGGGGGGAGAAAGTAGACAGAGAGAGTATTGAGAGAGAGTAGAGAGAGGATACAGAGTGTACAGAGTGTGGATAGTGTGTGTATGGAGAGAGAGAGCAAACAGTGAATAGAGGGAGAGAGTAGGGAGACAAAGAGGGCAGACAGAAAGTACAGACAGTGAATAGAGAGAGTATATAGAGAGAGGGAGTAAAGAGAGTAGACAGAGAGCAGAAACAGTAGAGAGAGTAGAACAGAGAGCAGAGACAGTAGAGAGAGAGTATTGAGAGGGAGAGGGAGTAGAGAGAGGTGGAGGGTGGGGAGAGAGAGAGGGCGAAGAGAGAGAGAGTGTAGACAGAGTATTAAGAGAGTAGAGAGGATAGCTAGTGTACGGAGAGAGCGTGTACATAGAAAGAGAGAAAGAGAGAGAGGGGGGGAGAAGGGAGAGAATAGGGAGACAAAGAGGAGAGAGCAAGAGTAGAGACAGTGAGTAGAGAGTCAATAGAGAGTGTGTCTATATAGAGACAGTAGGGACAGAGTAGAGAGAGGGAGTAGAGAGAGAGCAGAGACAGTAGAGAGCATTGAGAATAGAGAGTAGAGAGACAGTAATGAGAGAAAGTAGAGAGAGTGTAGGGAGAGATGAGAGAGGGAGAGAGAGAGAAAGAGGAGAAAGGAGAGAGATTAGAGAGAGAGAGAGAGAGAGAGAGAGAGAGAGAGAGAGAGAATAGAAAGAATGTATAAACACTGTGTAAAGAGAGCGAGTAGAGAGTGTATGGGGACAGAGCGTGTATAGAGAGTAGAGACAGAGAGAAAAGGGGAGAGAGAAAGAGGAGAAAGAGTAGAGAGAGGGAGTAGAGAGAGATTAGATAGATAGATTAGGGAGAGAGTGTAAATAGAGAGTATAGAGTGTAGAGAGAACGAGTCGAGAGAGTAGAGACAGTGCATACAGAGTGTATAGAGAGAGTGTGTGTGTATAGAGAGTAGGGAGAGAGTAGAGAAAGAAAGAGAGAAAGATTAGAGAGGAGAGAGTAGAGAGAGATTAGAGAAAGGGTAGGTAGAGAGTGTACAGAGAGAGTATATGGACAGCAAGTAGTGAGTGAGTAGAGTGCGTGTATGGAGACAGAGCACGTGTAGAGAGACGAGAGTACAGAGACAGCATGTACAGAGAGAGGAGAGAAAGAGTAGAGAGAGAGTAGAGAGACAAAGAGGAGAGAGAGTAGAGACACAGAGTAGAGAGAGTGGAGAGAAAGAGTAGAGAGTGGAGAGACAGTAGAGAGAGGGAGTAGAGAGAGGAAGAGTAGAGAGAGATTAGATTGCAAGAATAGAGAGGAAAGAGAGAGCACGTCAAGAGTAGAGGGAGGGAGATTAGAGAGTGCACAGAGAGAGTAGAGAAAGTGTATACAATGAGAGCATGTATGTAGAAAGAGGAGAGAGCGAGTGGAGAGAGTGTATAGAAAGAATGGATAGAGTGTGTAGAGGGAGTGCATAGAGAGAGGAGAGAAGAGACAGTAGAGAGTGTGTGTATGGAGAGTGTATGGAGAGAGTGTGTATAGAGAGTAGGGAGAGAGTAGAGACAAAGAGGAGAGAGTAGAAAGAGTAGAGAGAGAGTAGAGACTGTGAATAGAGAAAGAGTATAGAAAGAGATTAGGGACAGTAGAGAGAAGAGAGAGGAGAGAGAGAGTACAAAGAGTAGGGAGAGGAGAGAGAGAAAAAAAGATTAGAGTAGAGAGACAAAGTAATAAGACAGACAGGGTAGAGGGAGAGTAGCAAGAGAGTGTATAGAAAAGGTATAGAGAGAATGGATAGCGTGTATAGACTGTGTATGGAGAGAATGTATAGAGAGAGCAGACAGAGAGGAGACAGTAGAGAGTGTAGAGACAGTGAATAGAGAAAAAGTATATAGAGCATCTGTAAAGAGAGAGAGTAGAGAGACAGTTGAGGTAGAGATTAGTAAGAGTCGAGAGAGTAAGTAGAGCAAGAGAGTGAGAGAGATTGTGAAGGGAACAGAGAAAAAGTAGAGAGAGAAAGAGTAGAGAGTTGAGACAAATTGTCGAGAGAAAAGAGAGAGAGGAAAGAGAGGGGAGGGAGAGAGGGAAGAGACAGTGCATACAGAAAGTGTGTATGGAGACAGAGTAAAGAGAGAGAGTAGAGAGAGTAGAAAGAGTGAGTAGAGAAAGAGTAGAGACAGACAGAGTGTAGAGAGAGAGAGAGTAGAGTGTGTATGGAGAATACAGAGAGTAAAGAGAGAAAGAATAGAGAGAGAGTAGAGTGTGTGTGGAGAGAGCAGAGAGGCAGTAGGGAGAGAGTAAGTAGAGTAGAGACAGAGAGGGGAAAAAGAGGAGAGAGGAGACAGCAGAGACAGAGAGTATGCAGAGAGTGAGCAGAGAGAGAGAGAGACTGGAGAGAATTGGGATAGAGTGTAGAGAAAGTGTGGAGAGAGTATAGAGAAAGAAGGGAGAGAGTAGAGAGACAAGAGTACAATAGAGGGAGAGAGTAGAGAGATACAATAGGGAGCCAAAGAGTAGAGAGAGACTTGCAACCTGGATAGTATTTGCCACTCAGGAGAAGGGACTTCCATTATTAAAGCCTATGGTTCGCTTCCTGGATGGTGACGAACATACTCTGTCTCTTCTTGCTGTTTGCCAAGAGGACCTCGTACACCTCGCCCAGGGAGAACAGTGGCAACTTAGCCATCCCAGCATCAACTCAGCCATTTTTTCCTCCTGACTGTTCCACTTCCTTGAGATGTGATGCAGGTCCACTTTATGTGTAAGGTTGTCCACATGTGCCACCATATCACAGAGCTGTGGGTTCCGTGCAAGGACACAAAGTGACTCTCCACATCACCCTGCTCTTGACCCTCCTGGGTGTGCCATATATTTTTGTTGTCATACTGGCCCCGACTTCAATCCTTCCCAGACTGATCCTGTGCCCCCATCTATCTGCTCCCAGATCAGGCCTGCTCCAGGTACCACAGATAATGGTCGATCCTCCGCCTGCTGCTGGTGCCACAGGTACTGGTCAAGCTCCACCTGCTGCCTAACTGGGCCTGATCCCAGCACCACAGGTGGCGATCCAAAGGTGCCCCCAGCCTTGCAGTCTCTGATCACTGTGCTGCCAAACTAGGCTTCCCCCCAGTGCTACTGGAGGCTAAGCATTGCCAATTGCCTTATCATCTGCTCCCACCTTGCCCCCTTGCTCTTCCTTGCCTGCCTGGGCCACATCCAGGCTTATCAGGCAAACCATGCTTCTGGCCTGGGACAGAGCAAGGCTCAGTTTACGGATCTGCTCCTGGCAGGGATTGTGCTCTACCCTTTGATACTCTTCGCTCAACCCAATATGCTGCCTGGATGTCGCTGAGCTTTTCCTCCTGCATTTTTACTTGCTTCTCCAGACTGCTCTTTTCCTCTTTTAGTGCCTATTAACTACTCTTGGCTTCAATGATCTGACACTGCAGATAATCTAGCTGGTTTCTGTATCTTTCCCATGCTTGCCACCTCTCCTGCCTCTCTTGTTGTAGGTCTGCATACATTTCTCCTGCCCTGGTCCTCACTCTGCCCTCCGTTCTTTAAATTTCTTATCCAGTACCTGGACCTGTCGCTGAAGGCAGAGGAGCCAGATTGCCTCTTTCTTTGAGCGCTTATGCTTCTAGCTGTCAGTCCATTGGGCTCCTGCTTCACGCAGATGTTCGGCTCACAAGAGACCAAGGACTCATTTCTTAGGCATAGTTATCTTTTTGAACACATAGAAGGCCTTCGCCTTCAGAGACTTTGCTTCTGAAACACCCACTAGTACATTTTGTTTCTTCTTCCAATGGCCTACCACGGGAACATTCTGTAGGTTCTGGTTTGCAATCAGTTATTTTCTTATTATTCAGTGGCTCAGATCAGTCCCAGATCCCTGGTTCTAGACACTAGACTCATTTAGGAAATGGGCTAGGCAAAAGTGAGGACTGCAGATGCTGGAAACCAGAGTCTAGATTAGAGTGGTGCTGGAAAAGCACAGCAGGTCAGGCAGCATCCGAGGAGCAGGAAAATCGACATTTTTCAGGAATGGAATGAAGGCAGTAGACAAGTGTTTCAGAGCAAAAGAATCTTTGTTTATTTAAAATATAAAAGTTAAGTATAATACAAGAAAATATAGGCAAATGCAATAAAGAGGGAAATTGACACAATCAACCATACACAGTACATTAATACTATTAAATATGGTATTAGCTAGATTGAACACTATTAAAACCTAAAAAAATAACAGTTTAATTACAGAAACCTTACTCAGGCTTCCTACCATTAGGGTCCCACTGCACTGTCACAACCCAGCTTCCCTCCCTGCTACCTAGGTTGGAACTTTGGAAACTTGAGAGTTTCAGCTCACCACTGAGAAAGAAAATGTGATTTTGAAATATGCCTGGCTGTTCCTGCTTGCCATACCCAGAGAGTCTGGACAAAGACTTAGGGCTGTGTAGGCTTTTCACAGTTTGAGTTGAGTTTGCAGATGCAGTAAGATAGTACATGGTTGTCTTTATCTTCTGCTGGTTTTGTGGGCCCAGTTTTCACCTCAGGAGGTATCTTGAGGCCTTATGGTGTCAGTCAGGTCTGTTGGTTTTCAGAGTTTGTTGGTTCCCTTGGTCAGAATGGGCCTCTGCCTCATTGGTCTTGCTCAGAAGCTTTCAGAACATTTTTGGATTGCTGTTGGAACCCATCCTGGAAATAACCCTCTTTGGAATGTTCTTGGAAAATAGCTCTTGGCATTACTGCTGGAATTGCTCCCTCAGATGAGATCAAGGTCTGCAGCAATACTGATTGTGGACAGCTTATCTTTGCACCAAATTGATGTTGTTCAGTCTATTTTTCGTGTTCCTTCTAAAGTCAATTGGTTTCCTGATCATGAAGAGTACGTATGAATGGATTTTGATTGAAATTAAACATCATCCGGTATCTCTGAAAGGATTTTGATTGAGTCTGAATGCCCGGAATCTCTGTAGGCTCCATACTGTCTGTAAAATCTGTCTTGGGCTAGAGTCTTAGTAGTGTCAGCTGATTGTGTTTTTTGGAGTGGAGGGAAAATTGGAATTCCAAGCTGAACAAAAACCCCAGACAAAAATTTCCATTCTACTAACCCTGTCAAGCATTTACTGCAGCCTCATCAATCCAGGATTTTGACCAGAATTTTAGACAATGCAAAAGGTCAGGGTCCTGTCCAGTGATTTGGAGAATGGAGATTTTTGTTCAATTCAAAAAGTTGATGCTTTGGTTTTAATTTTCCCAAACTCCTTAAATTCACAGTAAGTCCCAATAGATTGGAAGGTTGGAAGTCTAAATCCTTTATTCAAAAAAAGGGAAACAGAGCTAAGAAATTACAGACCAGGTAGCTTAATAAGTCCCATAACCAAAATGTCAGAAGCCATTATGAACAAAAATCATAGTGGGCATATCGAGAAGTTTGAGGCAATCAGGCACTCCAACGTGATTTTGTGCATGGTGGATAAAGGGCAACACATGATTTACTGGACTTAGAAGGCATTCGATCAGATGTCTTAAAAAGGTTCATACACAAAATAAAAGCAAATAGTGTAGAGGGTCGCATAATAGCGTAAACGAAAGACTGACTGACTACCTAAATGGATCTCTCTCAGATTGGCAAGATGGAACATGTAATGTGCCACAGATCAGTACTAGAACTCAACTATTTACAATGTACCCAAATGATTTGGAAAATGGGATAGAATGTAAGATTTGCTGATAACCAAGTTAACTAAGAAAGTTGTAATTACCATGTCATGGTATTCCTGTTCATAGCAGAGAATAATGAACTGCCACAAGCTAGATGAAAAGGCACATAAACAGTTGGAGGTAGGAACAAATTATTGCAATGCTGAAATCTGTATTGAAAACAATAAATGCTGGCAATCACAGTGCATCAGACAGCATCCATAAGGAGACACAGCAAGCTAATGTTGAGTCCAGTTCACTTTTGTTTGGAGAATGTTTATGTTATTTGAGAGCTTTTACAGTCAAGTTATTGCATAGCTCTCTTAATCTTCCTCCTGGCTATCATTTCCTTCAAATAAATACACAACATGCAATTTTTAATTAAAATTAACCTTTAATGCTGTAGTGCTCCTATTGTCAGTACTGATAATCACCATGTTTGAGAAATTCTTATGACATTGCCAGCTGCAATTATATACAATATATAAATGACTGGTTGAGGAAAGTGAATGCACTATAGCCAAGTTTCCAGATGGCATAAAGATAGGTGGAAGGCAAGTGGGTAAAAACTTGGCATTTGGAATACAATGTCAGGAAATATGAGGTTATGCACTTCAGTAGGAAGAATAGAAGAGCTGAATTTAACAACTGGAGAAATACTGTAAATAGCTACAGAACACAGGAATTTGGCAAATTTATCTATGCATCACAAAAACTCAGCATCCAAGTTTAGTAGATAATAGGGAAGGCAAATGGAATGTAGATCTTTATTTCAAAGGGGACAGAGTATAAAAGTAGAGGGGTTTTGCTAAAACTATACAAGGCACGAGTCAGACCACAGCTGGAAGACTGTGATCAATTTAGGTGCCTTAACTAAGCAAATATATACTGGCATTGGAGGCTCTCTGGAAAAGGTTCACTAGGTACAGAGGGACTGTCCAACGAAGGAAGGTTGAGTGACTTGGACCTGTACTCATTGGAAGATGGAAGAGCAAGAGGTGGTCTTTTGAAACATAAAAAAATATTTAACAGCTTGACAGGGTAGATGTGAAAAGGCTGTTTCTTCTTGTGGGAGCTTCTAGGACCAGAGGGAATAATCTCAGAATTTGGATCGCACATTTCAGACAGAGATGAGGTGGAGTTATTTCTGAGGGTAATGAATCCGAAGAATTCTTATCACAAGAGGGCTGCTGAGGCTAGGTAAGTAAGTAAATAATTTACTGATTTTTAATAATTAGTAAGAGAATCAAGGGTTCTGGGAAAATGACTTGAGGATGTAATAGATCAGCCATTATCTCATTATATAGAAGAATTGGGCTGAGTCTGCCTATTCTTATTACTACGTCTAATAGATACAAGGAGGCTACAAAACTAAATAGCTAGGTTAAATGCACAAACATCTGGCTAATGGAGTATACTGTGGGAAAATGTGAAATTGTCCATTTCAACAAGAAGAATAAATGTCTTGTCTAAATGATGAGATATTGCAGAGCTCTGAGAATGAGAAGGGATTTAGATGTTCTGGTATGTAAACCTGCAAAAGGCTTGCATGCAGATACAAGTAATTAGAAAGTCTCAATTTATTGCTGGGGAAAATTATACACTAAAATTAGAAAGTTCAGTTACACAAAGCACTGATGAGACCGCATCTGGAGCGCTGTGCACAGTATTCATCATCTTAAGGAAGAATGTAAATGCTTTGGAGTCAGCTTGGAACACAAACTTGGAATGGACATGTTGCCTTGAAAGGAACAATTGGAGGTTGAAACAATGAGAGCATAGCTAAGTTGAATAACAAGGGTCTTTGCTCTAAGGTGGGGACATTCAAATCTAGGGGGCATGTTTTTTTCAGGTGAAAGATTTAAAAGGGACCAGAGAGTCAACTTATTTTACACAGTGGCTCATGTGTGGAATGAACTGCCAGAGAATTCAGGTACAGTTATAACATTTAAAAGACATTTGGGTAAGTTCATAAATAGGAACGGTTTGGCGAAATAAGGGCGAAACATAGCCAGGCGGGATTAGTTTAATTGGGAAAACGGTTAGCGTGGACTGGTTGGATCGAAGGATCTGTTCCCCATATGTACGACTATGACAGGCTATGTTTATATTCACTGCAGTTTAGAGGAATAAGAGGTGAGTTAATTGATACAAGATCCCAATGGACCATGACACAACAGAGGGAAATCAGGAGGGCAGAAAGGGATATAAATAACAAACAGCAATGGGCCCAGCACCAAGCTGGAGGCATATCATTATTCACAGGCCTCCAGTTCAACAAGCATCCTTCCGCTATTACTTTCTGCTTCCTACCATCAAAGCCAAGCCAATTGTGTTTCCAATTTGCCAGCTCCCCCTGGATTCCATGTGATCCAACTTTCCAGAGCAGCCTACCACATGGAACCTTACCAAAGACCTTACTGAAATCCATTTAGACAGGGTTCATCAACCTTCCTAGCCACTTCATCATAGAACTCTAAAATTTGTGAGGCATGATCTCAAACACACAAAGCCATGCTGACTAATCCTAATCAAACTCTATCTTTCCAAATGCGTGTAGATCTTATCCCTCAGAATCTCTCAAGTAACTTACCTATCACAGATGTTAAGCTTACTGGTCTATAGTTCCCAGATTTCTCTTTGCAGCCCCTCTGAACAAGAGCACAACATTCGCTACCCTTCAGTCTTCCGGGACCTCACCCAGGGGTAACAATGATGCAAACAGATCAACCTCTGGACTCCACAATTTCTTCTCTAGCCTGTTAGTGTTCTTGGATATACCTGGTCAAGAACAGGAGAATTATCCACCTTCATACATTCTAATACGTCCAACATCACCTCTACTGTGATATAGATTGTCCCAAAGATATCACCACTAAATTTCCCCAAATCCCCAACTCTTCGTGTCTTTCTCCAAGGTAACTACACAAATATTCATTAAGGACCTTGCCCATTTCCTGCAGTTCCACACTTACACGTCCACTTTGGTCCTTAAGGGGTCCTATTCTCTTTGTTCTTTTTCCTATAACATACTTAAAAGAACCTCTTTGGATTCACCCTAATCTTCTCATCCAAGACTACCTCATGCCCCCATTTCACTCTCCAGATTTCCACCTTCAGGAAATTCTTGTATCCCCTAAATATACCTTCAGGGATTCCCTTGATCCCAGCTGCCTCTACCTGAGCCATGCCTCCTCCTTTTTTTCTGATCAGAGCCTCAACATCTCTTGTCATCCAAGGCTTCCTATTCCTGCCAACCTTGTTCCTGTGAAGTTAAAGGACATACGGATTTTGAGCACTAGCTATCTCATTTTTAAAGGCCTCCAACATGCTAGAGGTCTCTCTGCCTTCAAACAAACTACTCCAATCAACCCCGAAAGCTCCTGTCTAATTCCATCAAAGTCTGCCTTGCTCAAATTTAGAACTCAAATCGATGGACGAGTTTGGTCTCTCTCCACAACTGTTTTAAAATTGGTCACTGGCCCAAAGTGCACCCCCACGCTCACGTCAGTCACCTGTCCTACTTCCCAACAGTAGGTCGAGTTTTGACATTTCCCAAGTACGGGCCTCTATATTCTGCTTGAGGAAATTTTCCTGAAAACACTTAAATTCCACCACATCTAAGTTTTTAATGCTCTGGCAGTCCCCGTCTATGTTAAGAAAATTAAAATCCCCAACTATGCACCTGCAAGTCTCCTCAATCTACCTGCATATTTGTTCCTCTAATTCCCTTTGACTATTTGGGTGCTGACAGTACAACGCCAATATGTCACTATCCCCTTATTTCTTAGCTCCACCCACAAAGCCTCACTGAATGATCCTTCTGTTATTTCATCTCTGACTACTGCTGTAATACTTGTCTTAATATCCTCAGCAGCCAGAATTCATTGTGCACGTTGTCACAAATGATACTAATAGAGATAGGGATGAGATCATATGAAGAGATTACAGTGAGCTAGGAAAAAAGTTAAAAACCAGAACCCAACGGTGATAACCTCTGGATTATTGCCAGTGCCACGTACTAATGAGGGTAAGAACAAGAGGATATGGCAGATGAATGTGCGGTTAAAGAATTAATGTGGGGGGGGGGAAGCAGGGATTCAGATTTTTAGATCATTGGGATCTTTTCTGGGACAAAGGTGACATCTGACCGGGTTACATCTGAATGATCAGCATCCAGGCTAGATGGGTGTAATGCCATGGTCTCAATTCTACTTGCTGAGTAGAGAATGCTGTCATTCTGTGACCACATCTGACTGGGTTACATCTGAACTGGAGGGGGGTGAAGATCTTGGCAGCCAGATTTGCTATTGCTACAAGGGATGGTTTAAATTAGATTGCCAGGGAGTAGCATCCTCAATAGCATGGAGACAAATGTAAGGCTGGGAGGAGACACAGTAATCAGAGTCTTTGGAACTTTATTCCTAAAAAGATGGTTGATGTCTGTGAATATTTTCAAGGCAGAGATGGAAAAGATTCTTGACCGGTAAGGATAAGGAGGGATGTGGATTCCAAGTAATTGTCAGATTCGCCATGATCTTATTAAATAGTAGAGCAGATTCAAGGGGACAAATGGCCTACCCTTGCTATGTACTTCTTCATTGGAGGAAAGTGCAATGTTGCTGACAATGCAAAAATCAATAATGTGGTCACCGAGCAGAGTCTTTTTTTGCATTTTACTGGCATCTCATTTTATAATAGTGTCCACCTGAAGCTGAAGGAGTGTTTCTGGCTTAGTGTTTGAAAAGATAAACAGCTGGCCTTTAAATATGGTGCCCAAGCCTACAAATAGGAAAGATCTGGATTCACCATACAATTTGGCATGATACTTATGCAATATGTAGTTTCCATAGAAGAGAGATGAAAAGAAATTAATCGGACAACATAATTACCATGGGTCATGGCAAACATTACCAACACACACTGCCATGCGATAACTTCAATTGAGAAGATTGTGCCACATATAAATGATTGTCTGCTACTTCATTTAATTTCCTTGAGTGATTATATATTAAAAGTTGACAACACTATGCACAGCTCCCTTTCTCTTGTTCAAAGGTGGTGTTCTTAAAAGTAGAGCATCATTTATGTTTGTACGGTGTCATTACAGTATCCAAGGAGCAAGAGAATCGACGTTTCTGGCATAAGCCCTTCTTCAGGAATGGCTTATGCCCGAAACGTCTATTCTCCTGCTCCTCGGATGCTGCCTGGCCTGCTGTGTTTTTCCAGCACCACATTTTTTAACTCTGGTCTCCAGCATCTGCAGTCCTCACTTTCTCACGGTGTCATTACAACTGAACATACTGATTTATCATCAGGTCAGAAAATGTACCAGAGAGTTACCATATAACCGAAATGCAGCAAAATATTACATATTCCATAGATAATGTTTTAAAAATGGCTTCCCAATTCTTTATAACTTGCTTATATACAATTTTAGAAAGTTCTCTCAAGATGATGCACACACTTGGATAGTTTGTACCTCTCAAAGAATTGAATGCTCTCCTCGATTTAACCTATTTCATACAATTGGATCACTCATTTTATATCTAATCTGATTTTAGTCTCCACAAAAGCAAATGGATTTATAGTTCTGACTGAACCCAATCCTGATATAATTGTTATTTTTCCACACTGTCAAAATTTCAATTAGTGAATTAAAGAACAATGAATTCACCAAGCAACAGAATTAATTCCTTGACCACAATTGCCAATTTCAACATTAAAGTATCTTAAACACATCCCTGAATTAATAGAAACAAACAATAGTTCCTATCAACACAATGCAAGATCGTAGTACACACCACTTGTTTTTTTTATTTCATTCACAAATTGAAGAGCATTGCTGGCTAGACCAGCATTTACTGCCCATCCGTAATTTTCCAGAGGGCAGTTAAGAGTCAACCACATTGCTGTGGATCTGGAGGCACATATAGGCCAGACCAGATAAAGACGGCGAGTTCCTTATCGAAGAGACACTAGTGAACCATATGTATTTTTCTGACAATCAGTGGGTTCACAGTCATGAATGCTCTTAATTCCAGACACACTGAATTCCAATTCCACCATGTGCCATGGCAGAATTTAAACTCAGGTCGCCAGAACATTACCTGTGACTCTGGGTTAACAGTCCAGCAATAATACCATTTGACCATTTCCTCCCCCTATAACATGACATAAAATAGCATAATATTTCACCAGAGCACTGCATACTAAAGCCAAATTTACATCCATCATATCAATTGTGATGGCAGGATCAAATTAATTTATTCCATTGTCATCAGTTTGGATCTAACATGGCTATATCGTAAAAACTGTACCTTTTTTTTGACAAACCACACTTGACATAGTCTACATTCATTTGTCTTTGTCAAATTCTTGTCCTTCTGTAATTGTGGAACATACAAGCATTAACAAACTAGTGCAAGTTGCCTCTCTTGAATCTTCCACATCATTATTTGCTTTCCTAAGCATGTTCTTACATTAACGGTCATTCATTCCATCTTAGATAACTTCATCTCTACTTCTGCTGGCAATATTTTGCTTGTCATTTTTTTTAATGTGTTCCAACACCCAGATTTGTAAAATAATATGGGGATTGCCATAGCTTTTTAAACTTGTGTCTTCATTTTGTGGTGAAAAACATTTGTGCTGCTTGCAATTTGTGGTAACAGGAAGCAGGAGGTTCCAAGGGTTCGTTACATTTTACTGTCATATTAATGACATTCATTTTTGCCTCATAATAGAGGCAGGGCCTGTTGGAAGGGTTTCAGTTGAATACACAGGACAGTTCAGGGGTTAACGGAGTTCAAAGGTGACAGGCCACGAAACTGAAAGTCGGTGCAAGAAAGCGAAAAAGAGCAAAGCAAACTCCATGTTAGGCAAAGGTGCTTTTAGCTGTACTGATAAAAGTAGTCATGATTTGGAGATGCCAGTGTTGGACTGGGGTATATAGAGTTAAAAATCACACACCAGGTTATAGTCCAACAGGTTTATTTGGAAGCACCAGCTTTCAGAGCACTGGTCCTTCATCAGGTGATTGTGGAGTATAAGATCGTAAGACTCAGAATTTATAGCAGAAGTTTACAGTGTGATGCAAGGGAAATTATATATTGAAAAAGACCTGGATTCTTTGTTAAGTCTCTCATCTTTTAGAATGACCATATTGGTTTCAATTCTTTCATTTGTAAATCGCAAAACTTTTAAAAATGTTACATTCTCAAGTGAACTTTAACAATTGGTGTCATGTTGGCCCACATAATGCATTTAAGGTGTGAGCTGTTCTGTGAGAGACCGTCCGAGCCACAATGGTCAGACTGATTCTAATCAAAAAAACAGATTTACAGAATCTTCCAGGGGTTCATGCAGCATTTGAGCAAAGTAAAATGTAATTCTGCAAGTACAAATTCACCCCACAAACTTATATGTGTCTGTGTGTATGCGAGTAGGTGTGTGTGTCGGGGGGGGGTTTATGATCATCTGAGAGAGTGTGTGTATGTGAGAGTGTAAAGGGGTATAAGTCTATGAGAGGGTGCACGCACGCGCCTGGGTCTGTGTGCGCATGCATAGTGCAATGGGGTCACCTGTAATGTGACATGAACCCCAGGTCCCGGTTGAGGCCATCCCCATGGGTACCGAACTTGGCAATCAGCCTCTGCTCTGCCACTTTGCATTTCTGTTTGTCTCGACGTCCACCTTGGAGGATGGTCATCCGAAGATCTGTGGTCAAATATCCCGAACAGTTGAAGTGTTCTCCGACTGGGAGGGAACATTCCTGTCTGTTGATTGTTGTGCAGTGTCCATTCATTCGTTGGCAGGCCCAAGTAGAGGCTACGGAAATGTACCATGCCTCAGAGCATCCTTGCCTGCAGCATATGAGATAGACAACAGTGGCTGAGTCACATGAGTGCTCACTATGTACATGGTGGGAGATGTTCCCACACATAACGGTGGTATCTGTGTCGACATTTTCACGTCTTGCAGCGTCTACTGTGACAAAGTTGTATGGTGTTGTCCTGAAAGCCAGACAGTTTGCTATGAACAATGATCTGTTTGAGGTTTGTTGGTTGTTTAAAAGAGAGAAATGGAAGTGTGGGGAAGGTCTTGGTGAGGTGCTCATCCTCATTGATAATGTGTTGCAGGCTGTGAAGAACATGGCATAGTTTTTGGCACCTGGGAAGTACTGGACAACGAAAGGTACCCTGTTGGTTGCAGCTTGTGTCTGTCTCCTGAGGTCATTATGGTTCCTCGCTGTGACACGTCAGAACCAACGGTTGATGAGTTGAGCATCATACCCAGTTCTTATGAGGGCATCCTTGAGTACTTCCAGGTGCCCGTCACGTTCCTCCTCATCTGAACAGAGTATGTGTATGCATAGGGCTTGTCCATAGGGGATGGCTGTTTTAATGTGTTTCAGGTGGAAGGTGTAGAAGTGTAGCATCATGAGGTTATGTGGGTTTGCGGTAGAGTGAGGTGCTGAGGTGCCCATCCTTGATGGAGATGCATGTGTTCAAGAATAAGACAGATATTAAAGGGTAGTCCATGGTGAGTTTGATAGTAGGATGAAACACGTTGATATCATTGTGTAGTTGTTTTATTAACTGCGCACCATGGGTCCAGAGGAACAACATGTCATTAATGTACCTGGTGTATAGTGTTGATTAGAGGTCCTGCATGTTCTAACCTGTGCATGAAAATGTTGACATGTTGGAGTGCAAATTTGGTCACCATGACTGTTCAGTGTGCCTGGATGAAGGACTGGTTGTCAAAGGTGAAAACATTGTGGTCGAGGGTAAAGCGGATGAGTTATAGGATGGTGCTCAGAGACTGGCAGTTGTTGGTGTTGAGTAAGGAGTCTGTTGCTACAATGTTGTCATAACGTGGGTTGCTGGTGTAGAGTGCTGAAATGTCAATCGTGACAAGGAATGTTCCCGGTTCGACTGGCCCGTGGGTGCCGAGTTTATGCAAGAAATCTGTAGTGTTGCAACAGAAGCTGGGGCCGCCTGTACAATGGGTTTCAAGTTGCCTTCGACATAGCCAGAGAAGTTCTCACAGAGGATTCCAATGCCTGATACGATGGGACATCCTGGTGTGTTGGCTTTGGGTATCTTCAGAAGGCAGTAGAAGCCACCTATGCGAGAAGTACGTGGAATGAGGGTGCGCAAGGAACTCTGAAGGACTGGATCCAAAGTCCTGATCAGTGTGTTTAGTTCATGGGTGTGCTCTTTGGTCAGATCAGCCAGTAGCTGCCTGTAGTGTTCCTGGTTGTTCAGTTGTCGGTACACTTCCTTGCAGTAGTTTGATCTATTCTGAATGATGATGGCTCCTCCTTTATCTGCTGGCTTGATGACAATGTTGTGGTTGGGTTTGGGAGCATGGATGGTGTTGCGTTGTGATCAGGTGATGTTGTGCTCTACCTTATCGGTGCACTTGATGAACCTGGCATTTATATTTCCTGACAGTTTGAGCATATATGTCAAGCCCAAGGCAACAGCCCTCCGGTGGGGTCCAAGTTGGCTCCTCCTTTGGTTACTCCTCTGCTGAGCCCTGTGATGACGGTTTTGGTTCCTTGGTGGATTCACTGGGATCACTGCTAGCATCTTGAAAGAATTCCCGGAGTCTCAGTCATCTGATGAATTCCTCAGTGTCTACAAGAATTATGAGTCCATTTTGGTGGTGGGGCAGAAATTGAGACCCCTGAGACCCCTTCAATCTCTTCCAGTTGAAGGGTGTGGTCCGATAAGTTGACTATTGACTTCCCCGGAGTGATAACATTTTCCACTGTGGTGCCAGGGTGGACTTGGCTACTGCTGGTGGTGATGCCAAGTTTCTCCAGTTTCTTGTTCTTGCTGTGCACATGTATGATGTATTGCCTTGCCTGTTTGGCAATGTCCTGTAACTGTACTGTTGTATCCTGAGTGCAGTGTGGACTCCACCTTAATTGCAAGGTTGTGGCACCTGCTGTAGAGTTAGTGCACAAGATGATTTAGGAGTTTGCGAGGGGTGTGGTGGCAATTTTCTCCGCGTAGTCTGTTGTAGGTCGACTTGAGCGGGTTCATGATCCATAATCCTTTTCAGATCTTTCCTGCTTTCCTGCATTTCTGTAGAAACGTGAGGTCTGTGTGAATATGTGCGAATTTCTTGGAGATCCTCTCCACTTTAAGCTGGCAGTTAGTGGTGTCGATGGTAGTCATGATTTGGAGATGCCAGCGTTGGACTGGGGTGAACAGAGTTAAAAATCACATAAAACCACGTTATAGTCCAACAGGTTCATTTGCAAGTTGATGTTTTTGGAGCACAGCTCCTTCATCAGGTGGTTGTGGAGTATAGGATCATAAGACACAATTTATAGCAAAAGCCCCTTTACACACACACACACACACACACACACACACACACACACAGTGCCATAGACACTCATAACCCCTTCCCCCTCAACACACATCCACATATAGGTTTGTGGGGTGAAGTTGTACTTGCGGAATTACATTTTACTTTACTCAAACACTGCATGAATCCATGGAAGATTCCGTAGATCTGCGTTTTTAGAATAGGATCAGTCTGACCACTGGGGCACAACAGTCTCACACAGGACAGCTCAAACCTTATATGCATTATCTGGGCCAACATGACACCAATTGTTAAAGTTCACTTGAGAATGTAACTTTTAAAAAAGGTTTGCAATTTACAGATGAAGTAACTGAAACCAATATGGTCTTTCTAAAAGATGAGAGACTTAACAAAGAATCCAGGTCTTTTTCAATATATAATTTCAGTTACATCACACTGTAAACTTTTGCTATAAATTCTGTGTCTTATGATCTTATACTCCACAACCACCTGATAAAGGAACAGCGTTCCGAAAGCTAGTGCTTCCAAATAACATGTTGGACTATAACCCGGTGTTGAGAGGTTTTTAAACTGATAAATGTAACTGAACTACATGGGTTCTCTGTTCTGTCTCAGAATATCTATAGCAGGGAACATAAAACAGTGCAGCACAATACAGGCCCTCCGGCCCTCAATGTTGTGCAGACCTTTTATCCAACATGAAGATCAGACTAACCTTCATTGCACTATCTTCCATGTACCTATCCAAGAGTTGCTTAGATGTCCCTAATGTATCTGATTCAACCACTACTGCTGGCAGTGCATTCCATGCACCCACCACTCTGTGTAAAGAACCTACCTCTGACATCCCTCTAAAACCTTCCTACAATCACCTTAAAATTATGCCCATTTCTACCCTGGGAAAAAAAAGTCTCTAGTGTCTAGTCTATGCTTCTCATCATCTTGTACACCTCTATCATGTCACCCCTCATCATTCTTCGCTCGAATGAGTAAATCCCTGGCTCCCTCAATGTTTCTTCATAAGGTGGAGGTATCAAGTTGAACTGGGATGTATAAAGTTAAAAATCACAACACCAGGTTATAGTCCAACAGATTTGTTTGGAAGTACTAGCTTTCGGAGCGTCGTTCCTTCATCTCCACAGATACCTGATGAAGGAGCAGCAATCCAAAAGTTGGTAGTCCCAAATAAACCTTTTGGACTAGAACCTGGTGTTGTGAGATTTTTTAACTTTCTTCCTAAGTCATACCCCTCCAGTCTAGGCAGCATCCTATTAAGTTTCCCCTGCACTCTAAAGCTTCCACATCTTTTCTATAATGAGGCAACTAGAACTGAACATAATATTCCAAGCGTGATCTAACCAGGGCTTCATAGAGCTGCAGCATAACCTCACAGCAGTCAACCTCCCTGCTTAAACAAACACACCATACGCCTCCTTGACAACCCTATCAACTTGGGTGGTAACTTTGAGGGATCTATGGACCTGGACCCCAAGTTCCCTCTGTTCCTCCACACTGCAAAGAATCCTGCCTTCAACCCTGTAATCTGCATTCAAATTTGACCTTCCAAAGTGAACAACTTCACACTTTTCCAGGTTGAACTCCATCTGTCACTTATCAGTCCAGTTCTGCATCCTGTCAATGTCCCATTGGAAATTACAACATACTATCTACCAATGTAACAACCTTTGTCATCCCAAACTCCATAAGCAACCCTTCCACTTCCTCACCCAAGTCATTTACAAAAATCACAAAGAGCAGAGGTTACAGAACCGATCCCGGCAGAACACCACTGGTCACCAAGCTCCACGCTGAATACTTACCATCGACCACCCCCCTCTGTCTTCTATGGGCCAACCAATTCTGTATCCAGATATCCCTGTATCCCATACCTCCTTACTTTATGAATGAGCATACCTTTGGAAACATTATCAAACACCTTGTTAAAATCAAATTACACCACATGCACTGTGCTACCTTCAACGTGTTTTGTCACATCCTCAAATAATTCAACAACGTTTGTGAGACATGACCTGCCCCTCTCAAAGCCAAGCTGACTATCTCTAATCCAACTATGGTTTTCCAAGTAAATCATAAATCCTGTCTCTCAGAATCCTCTCCAATACTTTACCCACCACAGACATGAGACTGATTAGTCTGTAACTCCGAGGATTATCGCGATTCCTTCTTGAACAAGAGAATACCATTTGCCATCCTCCAATCATCTGGCACTAGTCCAGTGGACAGTGAGGATGCAAAGATCATAACCAAAGGCGCAGCAATCTTGTCCCTCACTTCCTGTAGTAACATAGGGTATATCCCATCTGGCCTAGGGGATTTATCTATGCTTGTGATTTTCAAAATTTTCAGTACATCCTCCTTCTTAACATCAACTCATTCAAGCATAATCAGTCTGTTTCACGCTGTCCTCAGAAACATCAAGGTCCCTCTCAGTAGTGAATACTGTAGCAAAGTATTCATTAAGAACCTCCCCCCTACCTCCTCCGACTCCTTCCGCCATCCCGGATTGGCCCTCCCCTCACTCTGGCCATCCTCTCGTTCCTCATAAGTGTAGAATGCCTTAGAGTGTTTTCCTTAATCCTACCCGAAAAGCTTTTTCATGCCCCCTTCTAGCTCTCCTAAATCCATTCTTCAGTTCCTTCCTGGCTACTTTGTAACCCTCTAAAGCCCTGTCTGATCCTTACTTCCTCAACCTTAAGCAAGCTTCCTTCATCCTCTTGACTAGAAGTTTCACATCCCTAATCACCCAAGGTTTTTTCAACCTACCATCCTTTCCTTGCCTCAGTGGGACAAACCTGTCCGGAACTATCAGCAAATGCTTCCTAAACAACCTCCACATTTCTGTTGCATATTTCCTTGAGAACATCTGTTCCCAACTTAGCCACCCCAGATCCTGACAAAAACTGCTCCATCCAAAGTATTTGAACTAAGGAAGTTCCAATCAATATTAGGGAAGTTAAAGTCACCCATGACACAACCCTGTTACTTCTGCACCTTTCCAAAATCTGCCTCCCAATCTGTTTCTCCGTGTCTCTGTTGCTGTAGGGGGGTCTGTAGAAAACTCCCAATAAAGTGACTGCTCCTTTTCAGTTTCTGACTTCCACCCATACTGTCCACAATGACCTCCCTTTCTGCAGTTGTGATACTATCCCTGATTAGCAATGCCACTCTTCCACCTTTTACCTCCGCGAACCCCCAATTCCTTTTGAAACATGTAAACCCTGGAACATCCAACAACCATTCCTGCCCCTGTGATATCCAAGTGTCTGCAATGACCACAACATTATAGTTCCAAGTACTGATCCATGCTCTAAGTTCATCACCCTAATTCCTGACATGTCTTGCCAAGTAGACACACTTCAATCCATCACACTGACTGCACCTTTACCCTATCCGGTACGTATCCCTCCTCTCAGACTCTCTGCATGCTGTACCTGGCTGTTCAGTACCTACTCCATCATCTGATCTGTAGCTCTGGTTGCATGGGAAGCTAGTTGGCTTGGCACCCATCCTATTTTGAGTCACACCCCCGTAACCTCATTTCTCCCATTTCCGCCCTGTCCCCCATACAAAAACAAATACACACACCTGACTGGAGCACATAAAATTTGTTTCTGTTTAAATATAACAGAGTCGACCCTTTGCAATTCACCTACCTGTGCAACAAGTCCACAGCAGACATCATCACCCTGACCCTACACTCATCCCTGGAACATCTTTTTAACAAGGATACTTACATCACATTTCTGCTTATTGACTACAGCTCAGCCTTCAATACCATAATTCCAAACAAATTCATCTCTAAACTCCAAGACTTAGATCACTGCTCCCATCTCTGCAACGGGATCCTCGAATTTGTAGAATCTTCTTCTGGATTGCAATCAATGTTGCAGTGGCCCATGACTAAAACTGACCACTTGGAGCTCTTTTTTAACTAACAAAACATGGCCAAAAGGATCTGAAAGTTGCTTTCAACCAATGATCACAGCATGACTTGTAATCTCCATATAGATATACTGGATGAGAGGAGATTCTCCATCTGAAGTAGTATTAGGGAAGTTAATGAGGTTTCTGTAAACAGGTAATTTTAAGAATGTACACATTTTAGTAAGGGGCACTTTTGTAAGGCCTAGTTTGGCCACAGTCTCAAGTTTGTTATTTAGTAAAAAGCAGAAGGAAAACTCTGATCCTACAGTATTCTGAACTGTTCGGGTAAAATTGTCGAATTAGAATGGCAAACAACAAATTAGTGTGAAAAGGTTAGCTGCATTCCTTAAGCAAAATGTTTATAGGCAATAAAGAGGCCCAACGCATTATTAAGGAAGATAAAGCATTAAATCATGCAAACATGACCTCCAAAAAAATCCAATCACACTGGAAGAGGGCAGAGAAAGGTTGTAAGAGAGTTCATGACTGTGGAAAGATAAACAATTGAAACTTAAGTACAGGCATAAATAATTTAAACAAATTCTTACATACAAAGATCAAGGGAAGGGTTACAAGACAGATTACAAAATACAGAATGAAGATATGGTTATGTCCCCTACTTGCTTGTGGAATCTAAACAAGTTTTATAGAACAGCTTGGTAAAAGTGTAAAGTGACTGAAATTCACCCTCAGTGGAATCCAAATAGATGCTTTTCTTAAGAAAAGATAATTAACAATGCAAAGTGTTTAGAGTAAAAACAATAAAGATTCATTTAAAAATGAAAGTTAATATCCACTTATAGCAGGGGTCATAAACTACAGTTGCAAATCAAAAGAACTGTTGTTTGATCTCAGGCTGAAGTGAGAGATGGGTTGTTATCCATTTGTCAGCTGTATCACAGTAACTTTATATTAGAGTTGATTTTGAAAACCTTATAACAAATGGTAGAAATTAATATCCTTTCTAATCTGTCATACTGAAGTACAGAATTTGAAGAAGTTCTTAGTGAAAACCAACTATTCAGGTTATTGGTAAATAATGTGGTGCAACTGGCAAATGTCTGGGAAGGTATAAAACTGTCAGAAGCATTCTAAGATCCCAAAGGCAGATAAAGAAGATATCTGGCAGTCACCATAAGATAATATGAGGACCGAGAGCTGTACATAGAGTTGTCCCTCATTGATTGTGTGTTTACTGGATTGGATGTGTAGATTCCGGGGAAATGGCTAACAATGATATCAATGTTACATGTAATTATTGTAATGCAAAAGGTATAAAATAATGTATTTCACTGGAGAACTGAGCATCACTAACCTCTGATCTCAGCTCTGATTAAGGCAGTGACTAGTCCCCACATGAAAGCCAAATTCAGAGAAGTCTCTGGCCTCTCCTTTATATTAGGTAATAGAGCTTTGAATAAACATCACTTGTGGAAAGGAGCACAGGACTTAAGACTCCTCTTTAATATTTCTCCCTACAACAGGTGACAACACCCCCATCATAACCCTCAACACCAATGCCCCGCAAGGCTATGTACCCAGCCTTCTACAACTCCTTACATACTCTCAACCATGTGGTCAAAGTCTGCCCCAGCTCCATTTACAAGTTTGCTAATGACACCATCGTAGTAGGTGGATGAGGCAGAAGACAGGAAAAAGACAGAATGCTTAGCGGCACAGCGTAAAGACAATCTCTCCATCAACATCAACAACACAAAGGAGTTGGTCATTTATTTCAGGAAGCAGAGTGAGTGCATGCCCCGGTTTGCATCAGTGATGCTGAGGTGGAGATGGTTGGGAGCTTCAAAGTCTAGGGAGTGATGATCACCAACAATCTGTTCTCATCCGCACACGTTGACGTGATGGTCAAGAAAGCACAACATCTCTAGTTCCTCAGGAGGCTAAGGAAATTCAGCCTGTCCACAAGGACTCTTACCAACTCCTCCCAAAACTGCAAGAAATTACAGAATCGTGAACACAGCCCAGGCCTTCACAAAAAACAGCTTTTCATCCACTAACTCCATCTATACTTGCCGCTCCCTCAGGAAAGCGACCAACATAACCCCTCCCACCCTGGTTTCACTCTCTTTCATTGGGCTAAAGATATAAAAGTTTTATACACACATGAATAGATTTAAGAACAGCTTCTTCCTGCTGCTATCAGACTTCTGAATGAACCTCTCAATTTAAAATTTAATGTTGATCTCTCTCTCTATGCACTCACTACAGCCATAACATTACATTCTTCACACTTCGCACTGCTCGCAAATCAAAACTTTTCACAGTACCTAGGTAGGCAACAATAAATCAAATCAAATTGATTGCATTCTATTGTCAGAGGAGATGGATAGCTGGGAGAAAAATTCAATAATTCGACTGGTTAGCTCTGTTAGCCATTCCTCACTGTAAACGGATAACAGAATTTAAAACTGGCTTCATTTCTTTATGCTCAGTCAATTTTTGATTATGTAAAAAAGATGGGACATGATTTCACAACTAATCACTAACCTTCGCATGTGATTCCATGATAGACATTTTTGAATGATATGGGATATGCTAGACAGACATAGGAGTTAAACAGAAGGCTTCAACTTTGTTTAAAACTGACACATTAGCCAACAATAAACATTTAAAAATGCAGTTTGTTCACAAAATATCCTAACAACATATCCACCAGGAACTGGGCTGAAGTTAGAACAGAAAATGTTAGCTCCTATTACAATACAAACTCAACCAATTTGTTGTGTTTGTACATAGCTTGAAGCCATTACACTCATATTAAAAACAGATAACCTATTACACAAATGAGTGTATAGTTAGTGAATATTTAGTATATACATTTTAGATTTAATGGAGGAAATGAATTTAATACCAGTAAACTCAAGCTATTTCACATTCTTCTTGAAATTATCGATAACCTGATTCAACTATTACATATATTCTGCTATTTACTGAAGAGATCAAATAAATTAAACTAACTGCTAAAAATAATGGCTGAAAGGAAAATTAAGTAACTTACAATGAATCAAAATTTCCTTTGTCTCCATAGAAGTCATGGGTGTAGAAAAACAAAGTAAATCAAAGAGACTACAATTGAAAAAACTCCTTTCAAAAACCAAAACTAAACTAATTTGTTGTATTTATACACAGCTTGACACTATGAGATGGCATAATTCAGAAACTAAAAGTGCTCTCAGTGCCACTACTGACAAGAATAATTCTGGAGGCTGATCAAAAAATTTAGAATGGGTAGCCTTCAGCCCACAAAGAAGAAACACTCCCACTGACAGCTGCTTTCTAATTCTAAATGATTCTCAAGTTGCTACATTTAAAAAGATTAAAATCTGTGGTCTGATACACAGACGAGTCATGACAACCATATAGCTCCAATAAGTTCATTATTATTACAATACTGTACAAGTTAGTTATGATCACATTGGGTGATTTTTTAATGTAAATAAAAGACTCCCTTTTTTCCCCAAAAAATTGTTTTTGCACCAAATGATTAAAAATTGAAGGAAACAAAATCTTGTTTGTTTGCAAAGCTTGAAAGAATAAGTCATCTTCACTTTCAGGCCTTTCACTATGTTAAAATTGTAGGGGAGTAAATTTAAACCACAGTGCAATTTCTAATACGTTGCAACTGATTCTTGTGAAATAAATAGAAAACATAAAACCTCCTAGATTGCCAAGTGATATTCTGACAGCTTCAGCAAATAATTAACTAGAGTTGTCAGGAGAAACTTCTTAAAGCATTTTCATCAGCAGTGATCAAACTTGATTTCAACACTCAATACAGCAGCTGCCTTCAGGAACTTGCTGGCAAGAGACAGTTTTCTGAAGCCTTGATGAAGCAGCTGTTTAAAGACATTCAGTCATACAAAACCCAAATAAGATTCTGAAACCAATCTGAGCCTTTTGCTAAATCAGGGTGCCACAGTATTGCACCCTTCTAGATGCAATGATGTACACCTCAAAGCACCCTCCCGGGAGTGTTCACTTTGGGCTTTGGACTCCAGAACTAGTTCCTTCCAATCCTTTGCCAAACTTAACACTCATTAATTTTTTTTTCTGTTTGTTAATTCTGGCATCAGAAAGTGGAGTGGCAATGTCTCTGGCATTGTCCTTCTGAAAAATTAGCTGGCAGCCTATAAAGCAAACTGTTTTTCACCTGTCCAAAGTGTATATTTTCAAAAGATGACTCATTAAACATTTAAATACAATTATTATTCGAGAATGATTAGAACCCAATTAGAAAAGTCTCAAGATGATTTTACAAACAATTAAACAGGTTTGAAAATAAAATGCATGCGTTATTAAACAAATGCAACATTTATTTTAAACGTGAAGCTAATGAGCTGATTTTTTTTCTTCCAAAACTACGTACGTTACACATTTGCACACAGCAGAAGAGATTGAACAGTCACAATCCAACAGCTGTTTTCTCTTCACCCACCTGACACAGACAATCACACAACCAATACCAAATACTGCTTGGTATCCACATAGCTATTCATGAACTACAAATCTAACCTACTTAAAATATATATAGTCACCACCATAACACCAAAGGCTGAATCAATTGCTTCGATGTTTTGAGTAGCAGTTACATTGCTTATAGTGCAAAAAATCATTTACTGTTGCCTCAACACAATTTACAATATATACATATCAAAACTTTGAGACAGTTATTAGGAAGGATCACTTAACTGGAAGCAGTCACAATTCACTCCACCAGACCACTGGACCACTCAAATGTAAGAAACCTGCAAGGAAACAGGGTAAGCATGCCAACCTGTTAGTAAGACTGAGATTACGTGGTTTCAAGACCCCCCTTCCCAGCTTACTCCTAACAAATGTACAATTTCTGGAGAACAAGATGGATGAACTCAGATCACGGCTCAACTTCCAGCGTGAACTGTGGGACCACTGAGCGCTCTGCTTCACAGGAACTTGGCTCAACCCATCCATTCCCGGTTGCGCGCTTCGGGCTGATGGTTTGTCCATCCATCGTATGGACTATACAGCACCCTCGGGTAAGACAAAGGGTGGAAGGGCTTGCTTTTTAAATCGACAACTTGTGATGCACAGACATTGCAACCCTGGGCAGCCACTGCTCCCCAAACCTAGAATTCCTCACCATCAAATGCCACCACTTCTATCTACCACAGGAGTTTACCGCTGCTATACTAACTGCTGTTCACTAACCACCAAAAGCAAAGATTGAGGAAGCTCTGGATGTGCTGTACTCCATCACTAACACCCTGGAGATGGAACACCCTGAGGCCCTGTTTATCGTAACTGGTGACTTCAAATCAAGCTAATCTAAGGAAAGCGCTTCCGAAGTACCACTAGAACACTACCAGCCCCACCAGGGGCTTAAACATTTTAGACCACTGCTACACCACTGTGAAGGATGCCTACCGCTCCATCCCCTGCCCTCATTTCGGGAACTCCAACCACAATGCCATGTTTCTTCTCCTGGCTTACAGGCAAAAGCTCAAGCAGGAGACCCCCTCACGGATACAGGTCCAGTGCTGGTCAGAGGCGGCAGAGGACCAACTCCAGTACTATCTGGAATTGGATGATCAGGCCACATTCAAACAGTCTACAGGTACCTTGGAGGTATCTGCCACCATGATCACAGACTTTATCAGCAAGTGTGTAGAGCACTGCATACCGAGGAAGTCAACCCGGGTGTTCCCCAACAGGAAGCCCTAGATGAATCAGGACACTTGAACCTGCTAAAAACCAGGTGTGAGGCCTTCAGATCAGGAGACCCACTCAAATATAAGGAATCCAAGTATGACCTTTGCCGAGCCATTAAGACAGTCAAGGACCAATACTGGTCCAAACTAGAGACCCAGACAGACACCTGCCGACTATGGCAAGGAGTGAATAACATCACAGGTTCTAAAAATAAACAGTGCAAGATAGCAGACAATGTTATATCCCTCGCAGATTGTCTCAACGCCTTCTATGCTCGCTTTGAGCAGAACTTCGGTGGACAGGGAACACCTATTCCGACAAGTCCTAATGAACCTATCCCAATAGTCACTACATCAGAGGCCAGAACAGTTTTCTTTCGTGTGAATTCAAGGAAAGCAATAGGACCAGACGGAGTACCAGGCCATGCATTCACAGCATGCGTAGATCAACTGGCAGAGGTCTTCTCGGACATCTTCAACCTCTCCCTGCAGCAGGCCACTGTCCCTGCCTGTTTCAAGATGGCCAACATTATCCCTGTGCCTCAGAAGGCCCATGCAGCATGTCTCAATGACTACTGCCCAGTGGCCCTAATTTCGGTGATCATGAAGTGCTTTGAAAGGCTGGTCATGGTATTAATCAACTCCAGCTCCCCCACTACTCTTGACCCACTCCAATTTGCCTGTTGGACCAATAGATCCATGTAGGATGCCATACCACTTGCCCTTCACTCCTCCCTAGAACATCTTGAGACCAAGAACAGCTACATAAGAATCCTACTCATTGACTACAGTTCAGCCTTCAATACTATTAGCCCTTCGAGACTGATTACTAAACTTAATAATCTCGGACTAAGCCCCACTCTCTGCATCTGGATCCTTAGTTTCTTGACCCACCGGTGCCAATCAGTGAAGATCAGGGACAATATTTCATCCTCACTAACACTAACACCCCCCCAGGAATGCGTACTCTGCCCCCTACTGTACTCTCTGTATGCCCATCAATGTGTCACTAAATAGTAGACTAATGCCATTTACAAGTTCGCTGATAACACCACCATAGTCGGTCGAATCTCAGATGGCGATGAAACAGACTACAGACGGGAGGTGGAAGTCCTGGAAAAATGGTGCACAGACAACCACTTAGCTCTCAATGCCAGCAAAACCAAGGAACTCACCATTGACTTTCGGCAGGATATTAATCATGCCCCCCTCCCCCCCTCTACACGTTAACAGTGGTGGAATGAGTGGAGTGTGTCAAGCTCCTGGGAGTGGTCATCTACAACAAGCTTTCTTGGACTCTTCATGTGGATGCACTGGTTACAAAGGCCCAACGTCTCTTCTTCCTCAGGCAGCTAAGGAAATTTGTCATGACGGCGTACATCCTTGACAACTTTTATAGGTGCACCATCACTACCTGGTATGACAACTGTACCATTCAAGATCGGAGACAGTTACAGAGAGTGGTGAACTTAGCCCGGCAATCACAAAAGCCAACCTCCCACCTACAAAATCCATCTACCAGGCCATATGTCAAGGAAAGGCCACCAGCATTCTCAAAGATCCATCCCACCCTGGCAATGTTTTTCTACAACCTCCATCATCGGGGAGAAGGTACAGAAGCCTGAACACAAGCACCAGCTGGTTTCGTAACAGTTTCTACCCTATTGTTAGAATACTGAATGGACTCTCAAACTTTTCACATTCACCTGTACCTGTGTTTTTGTTTTTGCCGCTGTTTACCTATTATTTAATTATCTATGCTACTTAATTATGTGATCTGCCTGTATTGCTTCCAAGACAAAGCTTTTGACTTTGCCTCAGTACACATGACAATAAATTCAATGCAATTATTATTAGCTAATAATCATTAAATTTGTCTCACATTTATTCCCGTGATGAATATAAATCACAGCCTTAAAACAACAGTAAAGAACTGCAGGTGCTGGAGATTTGAAACAAAGAAAAATAAGTTGTTAGAGAAACTCAGCAGATCTAGCAGTATCCATAAAGAGAAGCACAGCTAACATTTGAAGTCCTGCAATTCTTCTTCAGAACTCTGAATACACAGTACATAGGAATTTTATGCCTTTTGTGAACCTGAATCTCAACAGTTGCAGCCATCCTTGTAAATCTTTGGATACAAAACAGCTCTCTCTGCTTTCAGTGCAGTTTTAAAAAGCACAAAAATAAAAAAAGCAACGTCTTTATGATTTGAGTTCAGTGGAATATAAACCAACTTGTTATAATTTAACCGCCCAAGCTGCAATATGTTGATAAATCTGCACTACACAACCTCTAAGACTAATGTATGCTATCCAATATACACCAACCAAAAATAAACACTACTTCAAACCAAGGCTCTATGACTGTAGCATTACTTAAATTTAACCATTTCAGGTCAAGAGGAAATGAGCAATTCTACTAATAATTTTGATCATGTTTTTTATTTAACAATAGCTCTCAAGAAGTGTGCATGTAAACAACCAAATTTATTTGTTCTTCCATAGCTTTTAATTTTTTACCATCTGCCTGAAAGGCTGAAGGTTTTTAAAATTCAAATCTGGGAGAACAGATCACTGGCTAGGCCAAATTTATTGCACATCGCTAGCTACCCTTGGGAAGGTGATAAGCAGTTGCCTTCTTTAATCATTACACTCCATTGCTATAGGTAGATCCACAAATGGTGTTCAGAGGAAATTTCATGATATTGACACAGCAACAGTGAAGGTACAGCGATATACTTTCAAGTCGGGACGGTGAGTGGCTTGGAGGCAAACTTAAGGTGGTGGTGTTCCCAATTATTTGTTTCCCTTTTCCTTCTAAATTTGCTCATGGTTTGGTAGGTGGCTATCTAAGGATCATTGGTGAATTCCTACAATGCACCTTGTAGATGATACACATTGCTGCTACTGAACATCAGTGGAGGAGTGTGTGGATATGTTGCTAATTTAATGGGCAACCTTGTCTTGGATAGCATCAGAGAGTTGCAAAACTACACTCATCCAGACCAGTGAGAAACATTCCAACATACTCCTAATTTGTACCTTGTAGATGGCATATAGGCTTTGGAGAATCAGGGGGTGAGTTACTCTCTATAGTATTTCTAGCCTCTCTTGTAGCTACAGTATTTGTATAGCTGGTCCAGTTGAATTTCTGGTTAATGGTAACCCCAGGATGTTGATAATGGGGTGATGGCCATATTGTCCCTTATTAGGTCAAGTGGCTCCAGACATTTTTTTTCTCGGATTTTCATCAACTCTAGTTTTGCGAATGCCCCTTGAAGTCACACTTAGGCAAATACAATGTTGACAAAAAGAATTTTGGAATTCAGTACTTTGGTTCATGTTTGAACAGGGGTTGTAATGAGGTCAGGATCTGAGTAGTCCTGCTGGAATGCAGACTGAGCATCACTAAGCAGATTTTGTTTGATAACGCTGTTGATTACACCTTTCATCACTTTACTAATAATTAAGAGTAGACTGTAAAAATTTTATGGAACTAGCTTGAAGAGGATCAGGAGTCCATTCCTGGTACACTGACTAATATTCATCCATGAATCAACATTATTAAAAAAATGGTCATTAACACATTACTTTTTTATGGGAGTTTGCTGAGGAATTTGGCGGAGGTCATATGGATAGCTGTCAGTCCAGCTTTGTTCAACAAATTCAGACTACCCTCCCCTCCTTCACAGAAGTTCACTACTGCCCTAAAGCTGTCTTTCTCCAGTTTTCCATTATGTTGACTGCTCTTAACACCATATCCAAATAACTTGCAAAACCTCTCACTACCCTTTTCTAATGTACCTAAGATTGCTGTTACTTGTGAACTACTATCCAACACCAAAGTCATTTCCAAAATACCCTCAATGTGATGTCACCTCAATTTGTGCCCATCTTTCCTTGTGAGCATAAGAGGTATAATCACTTAGTTTGCAGATGACACCAAAACTTGAGGTGGAGTGGACAGCAAAGAAGGTTATCTCAGATTACAACAGGATCTTTATCAGATGGGCCAGTGGGCTGAGAAGTGGCAAACGAAACTTGAAAGGGTTCAGAAAAGATTTACAAGGATGTTGCCAGGGTTGGCGGATTTGAGCTATCAGGAGAGGTTGAATAAGCTCAGGCTGCTTTCCCTGCAGCGTCGGAGGCTGAGGGGTGACCTTATAGAGGTTTATAAAATCATGAAGGGCATGAATAGGGTAAATAGACAAAGTCTTGTCCCTGGGGTGGGGGAGTCCAGAACTAGAGAGCATAGGTTTAGAGTGAGGGGGAAAAGATATAAAAAGAGACCTAAGGGGCAACTTTTTCCACACAGAGGGTGGTACGTGTATGGAATGAGCTGCCAAAGGAAGTGGAGGGGGCTGGTACAATTGCAACATTTAAAAGGCATCTAGATGGGTATATGAATAGGAAGGGTTTGGAGAGATACAGGCCAGGTGCTGGCAGGTGGGACTAAATTGGGTTGGGATATCTGGTCAGCATGGACAAGTTGGACTGAAGGGTCTGTTTCTGTGCTATACATATCTATGACTCTAACACTCTACACTTGAAAATCTTAAAAGAAAAGTCAATCCCTGGCAAAGTCCTGAAAAGGCCATAAACAAAATCACTGGCATCCTCTATGTTGCCTCCTTAACTTTTCTGCAGCTTTTATGACTAGACTATCAACAGCACTGCTGTGAAATTGTTGTTATTTTTGTCTCTAAAATTTGAGCTTCTTTCAAAATCCATGGGCTTTTCCTGCGGAATTTTTCCATTTATATCACTGCCTGGATGTACTGGGTCTTTACACTTGTGTTAGCATATAGTAAGAGGAGGTCTGCACTCAGCAGAATGAAGGTTAAGAAACTTGACTGAACATAACTATTTCCAAAGGTTGCTAAGAGAGAATCTGCCCACGACTGCTGAGTGTTTCCGATTAGGGATGACATTATGGTTGTGCATCCAGTGAAGTCATTTTGGGTGGAACTGAGAAATAAGAAAGGGATGACCACCTTATTGGGATTGTATTATAAATCCTGCCCAAGAGTCAGCAGGAAAATGAGAAGCAAATTTGAAAAGAGGTCGCAGTTCTCTGTAAGAATAAGAGGGTGATAATGTAGGGGACTTTAACTTTCCAAACATGGGCTGGGACTGTCATACTGTTAAGTGTTTGGATGGAAAGGAAATGTTCAGTGTTTACAAGAAAGTTCCCTTATCTGGTATGTAAATGTACCTACTAGAGAAGGAGCAAAACTTGACCGTCTCTTGGGAAATAAGGCAGGGCAACTGACGTCAGTGGGGGGAGCACCTTGGGGCAAAAGATCATACTTCTATTAGTTTTAAAACAATTATGGAAAGGATAGACCTGATCTAAAAGTTAAAGTTCTACATTGGAGAAAGGCTAATTTGGGTAGTATTCGGCAAGAACTTTCAAAAGTTGATTGGGGGCAGATATTCGCAGGTAAGGAGATGGCTGAAAAGTGGGAAGCCTTCAAAAATGAGATAACGATAGTCCAGAAAAGTGTGTCCCTGTGAGGGTGAATGACAAGGCTGATAGGTGTAGAGAATGCAGGATGACTTGAGAAATTGTATAGACAGTAGAGATCAAGTGAATCCCGAGAGAGTAAAAAGGTAATAGGAGTATGCTGTACTTAAGAGGGAAATCAGGAGAGCCGAAAGGGATATGAGATAGCTTTAGTAAAGAGTTAAGGAGAAGCCAAAGGGTTTCCACAAATACATTAAGGACAAAAGAGTAACTAGGGAGAGAATAAGGCCCTTTAAAGGTCAGCAAGGCTGCCTACGTGAGAAACCACAGGAAATGGGTGAGATACTAAACAAGTATTTTGCATCTGTATTTACTGAAGAGGAGAACATGGAAACTGGAGAACTTGGGGAAATAAACAGCAGTACCTTGAAAAGTGCCCACATTACAGAGGTGGTTGTGCTGGACATCTTAAACGCATAAAGGTGGATAAATCCCTGGAACCAGAAGCTCAGGTTAATGTTCTGAAGATGTGGGTTTGAACTTAACAACATCTAGGCATAAAAAAAAGCTTTGCAGTGATTGTAACATCTTGTTTACCTCCTTAATTCCCTTTAGGGAAGAATATCTGCTATCCGTACCCATTTTGGCCTGCACTGGACTCACCGCAGTGATATTGACTCTTAGGTGGTTAGCAGTTGAATGTTCCTCCTGCAGAATATGGGAAATAAGGGTTACCACTAGTGCCCCTGCTGACTTCATCTGCGGAAAGTGCACCCACCTCCAGCTCCTCGAAAACTGCGTTTGGGAATTGGAGTCAGAGTTGGATGAACTTTGGATCATTCAGGAGGCATGGGGGTTATTGAGAGGAGTTACAGGAAAATAGTCACACCTCAGGTGCAAGAAAGAGGCAGATGGGTTACTGTCAGGGGACGGAAACTGAACTGGCAGGCAGTGTAGGGAAACCTTGTGGCCAGTCTCCTCAATAACAAGTATACAGTTTTGGATACTATTGGTATTGCTGGAGGAAAGGCAATTATGATCTAGATGGGATTGAGGTTGACGAGGAGGTGGTGTTAGCAATTCTGGTAAGTGTGGAAATAGCCAAGTCCCTTTGGCCGAATGGGATTTTTCTTAGGACTCTCTAGGAAACCAGGAAAGAGATTGTTGAGCCTTTGGCTTCAAAATTTATGTTGTCATTGTCTACAGGAATAGTGCCAGAAGACTGGAGAATGGCAAATGTTGTCCCCTTGTTCAAGATGGGGAGTAGAAACAACTCCGTTAATTATAGACCAGTGAGCTTTACTTTGATTGTGGGTAAAATGTTGGAAAAGGTTTAAGAGATAGGATTTTCATCACCTGGAGAGGAATAAGTTGATTATGGATAGTCAACATGGTTTTGTGAAGAGTAGATTGTGCCTCACAAACCTTATTTGAGTTCTTTGAGCTCGTGACCAAACAGGAGGATGAGGGTAAAGCCTTTGATGTGGTGTATGCGGATTTCAGTAAGATGTTTGATAACGCTCGCCACAGTAAGCTATTGCACAAAGTACAGAGGCATGGGATGGAGGGTGATTTAGCAGCTTGGATCAGACATTGGCTAGCTGAAAGAAGACAGAGGGTGGTGGTTGATGGGAAATTTTCATCCTGGAGGTCAGTTACTAGTGGTGTACTGCAATAATCTGTTTTGGGGCTACTACTGTTTGCCATTTTTTATAAATGACCTAGATGAGGGTGTAAAAGGATGGGTTAGTAAGTTTGCAGATAACACTAAGGTTGGTGAAGTTGTGGATAGATCTGAAGGATGTTACAGAGGGAGATAGATAAGCTGCAGAGCTAGGCTGAGGGGTAGCAAATGGAGTTTAATACGGAAAAATGTGAGGTGGTTCACTTTGAAAGGAGCAACAGGAATAAACAGTATTGGGCTAATGGCAAGATTCTTGGTAGTGTAGATGAGTAGAGAGATTTCACTGTCCATGTACATAGATCCCTGAAAGTTGCTACCCAGATTGATAGGGTTGTTAAGAAGGCATATGATGTGTTAACTTTAATTGGTAGAGGGATTGAGTTTCGGAGCCACGGTGCCATGCTGCAACTGTACAAAACTCTGGTGTAGTCGCACTTGGTGTATTACATCCAGTTCTGGTCACCACATTATAGGAAGGAAGCTTTGAAAGGATTCTGAGGAGATTGACTCGAATGTTGCCTGGTATGGAGGGAAGGTCTTATAAGGAAAGACTGAGGGACTTGAGGTTGTTTTCATTGGAGAAAAGCAGTTTGAGAGATGACTTAATTGAGACACAGAAGAGGGTTAGATAGGGTGGACAGTGAGTGTCTTTTTCCTCGGATGGTGATGGCTAGCACGAGTGGACATAGCTTTAAATTGAGGGGTGATAGATATAGGGCAGATGTCAGAGGTAGTTTCTTTACTCAGTAGTACGGACGTGGAATGCACTGCCTACAACAGTAGTAGACTCACCAACTTTAAGGACATTTCAATGGTCATTGGATAAAAATTTCAATGAAAATAGAATAATGCAGAATAGATAGGCTTCAGATTGGTTCCACAGGTCAGCGCAACATTGAGGGCCAAAAGGACCTATTCTACATTCTATGTTATTTGTCCTCTTGGCAATTCAGGTTGCTCACATTCCATGAAAGAGAATAATTTAAAAACCACTTCAGTCCTCAAGGCTCAATAGTATAGATAACATTGATGAAGAAACATGAGACAGTGATATTTCAACATGTCACCAACCCTGTCCTCAATATTTTCTGATTTTTTCCAGAGATTTTGCTTATGTTCTAAGCATTTATTTATTACATCAGGTGAAAATAGTGGGAACCACAAAGCAGCATCCCACTACCCTTTTCAATGCATAACTTGTTCAGCAGGAATTCAGCAACCCTAATTTTAATTCCAAATTTTGTCTGTGCAAATTAAAAAAAAAATCACTTTCTACTCCCGAAATGAATGCAGAGTATTGTGATTCCTTTACGTCTCATTGTCAAGTCCCCAGGTGCTCCTCACAATGAATAGCAAGTCTGGTGAAGCCTGAGACCTTCTGTCAAGATCAGATAATTGGGTATCAGCTGCTAGATCAGTTCACAAATGTTACAGTTTCTCACAAGGCAAGTCTGCAAAAGGCGACACTAAGTATTGCTGCTCCTTGTGGCTTTGTAAGGATACCTTTAAAGAAAATAACGATTTGCTTGTTGTTTTAGCTTTGTAAGAAATTTGTTGCTGGATACAATTTAAGTCACCAAGTTACTGTTTGCAATTGCACGCCACTACTGTTGAGAATGAATGCGCATGTGCTTAAAAAATATACCATTACATTTTGCAAGTATCCTTAATGCCTATAAAATTGAGCAGGTGAACGATGCAAATGATCAATACAACAGTTTTCTTTAAGGCATGTAAACGCCAAGGCAACTTCAACTCACCACCCGGTCCCATTTAAAAGGAAATAATAAAATCAGCTAATAAGTTCCTGCATGTTAATTTGGTTTATGCCTATAAATATCACCACTAGATGTCCCCCTTATCTGAATTAATGAAATATATCAAGGATCGTTCTTGGTGGTTTAGAGGAAAAACCCAAAGGGAATGCCAGAATTAATGCAATTACAACAGGTCTTCTACCATTTTCTACTACCGCTTTTCTCCCAATCTCTCCTGAAAATTCCTGTTATTGCCTGGGTACAATTCACTGTACATATTCACAGGCTTTCTTGGGCAAATGTATTGAATACATTATCACCAATCAAGCAAAGGTTTCACTGGCTTGGGCACATGAACAGGACAAACAATACAGTCCCAAGGATACATATACAGGGAGGTGGCCTGTGCAGAAAGTCGAATGGTAAATTGAGTTTTAGGCACAATGATGCTGTCAAAGAGATATGAAAGCCCACACAAATCGCACAAATAGGAAACTCTAGCTAACAATTGATGCAAAAGACAAAACCAGCTGTAAGCAAAAATTCACTGCCCCCACTACAACATGCGCTTTCAGAAATTCCAAAGCAGATACCTACCCTGCAAACAAGGTATCAGCAAAGATCATTCAATACCTCTCTCACGAGAACAGCATCACATCAACAAATTCCAGAATTGGCTTGCTCAGCCATCAGTGCTGTAGACGATTTCAATTGATATTACCCAAAGTCTGAGGTTAATTTCCCATTACCTCTTAGAGAGGATAAGATGCTAATCACCATAGCTATTGTCACATACACTGCCCCAAAAGCTTGTTCAAGTTTTCACGTGTATTGTCCAAAGACAAAACTGCAGCCACATGCCCTGGAATGATTCAAGAAGTTGTTACTACACTTAGTACTCCTGAACACACAGCTGGTGCTGAGTGTAATGCCCAAAGTCTGTCACTGGACAAAACTTCCCCAAACACAAACCCACAGAGTCAGGGGATTTCAAACTGCAACATCTTCCAAATTCCATGGTTTAAAGCTGTATTGTTTCCCTTTTTAATGTCCACAGTTCAAAGTTCAAAAAATAAAAAGTGGTCTTACATAACTCTTGGGCAATGAATGACTTGAAGTAGAATCAATGTCAATTTGTAGCTTGACCAAATCAGTAAATGCATTAAGTATGCCCCAAATAAATAATAACTCCAATCCCAAAGAAAAAAAACACTAACTTAATGAATGCAGTCACATCCCTTTTGTACCGTTTTTGTGCAGTTAACTTTGGGTCCAGAATGAGAAGATTTCAAATCTGAGTCTTTGAGACTGAATTCCAGGCTCCAGAGACAAAGGATAATCTTCACCGTTCCTCATCCTCTATTTGTGTTGCTGTCTGTGGCCCTAATGATTTTCAACCTCCTCCACATATTCATTTAGGCGATCTTTTTTTATAACAGTGAATGCTCACGGATAATCCACAGAGCCCATGGCTTTGCAAACTGCTATTTGGTTGGCCACTCTCCCTTTGCAGAAACCAGAGTGATTGTGACTTATGAATATCTTATTCCTTCCTTCACTGGAACTTCCTATCACTTCATGTTCTCAAAGATCCATCCGATCTTGAATTTCACCCACTTTCGCTTTAACTATTGCCTCAGTGACCCAATCCAAGAAAATCCACCCCCAGAATAGTTTCCAGTTTGCACGAAACTCCATGAACTACCCCCAAATAAGCCACTGGCTATCAAGCCCCAAGGTCAAACCCCAGTGCGAACTGTGGTCTCTCCCCAACACCCCAGCCTTTCCACTCCCAACACCCTTCATCCCCAGATTAACTTGAGGACAGTCCTAACTGAGAACAGCTGAGTTATCTTTTGACACCTCTACAAGACTTCAATCGATGCACCCATTATCCTCCAACTGGTTGCATTTGATCTATTGGACTAATCTGATATCCTGGTAGGAACGCTCTAACTTTCAGAGTCAGGAATTGCACCATTCAGGTTCTCAAGGGAGGAGCAAATTGAGCGCGGCAGATAAATGAGGCAAGTTGGGCAAATAATGAGATGTAAAAGCAGAGAAATAAAGTAATTGCTGATTAAGAATAAGACTCTATACTGTGTTTAGAAATAAAACAAGGTAAAGAAATTGCAAAAACCTTTCTCACTTTTTTTGCAAGCATTCCTGCTGTTGACTACACCACTCAAAACATTGGAAAATTGTGTCCTAAATGTTTTCCTCAGTTTCTTTTTGTTCGAGTTATCTGTGAGTCTGCCATATGAAGAAATGCATCACCGTGTATCCTCAAATTCAGTAAATTAGATTTTGCTTGAGAATTTCATAATCAAAAATGTTGATTTTTCCACATTATTGTATACTAAAATTCTCATTTAGCTTTTAAGTCCTGTGTATTGTTCAACAAAACACCCAACAGAAATAACTGAAGTTATCAGAATTCATAAAATGCTTCAATAAAAATTAATCTAACAGCAAGATGATAAGATGATTACAGCTATTTACAGAGACACCAATTTAAATGGGAACCAGGATGATAATTTCATGAAAAGTCCAATTTGCTTATCCGAGAAACGTCATGCAATGCAATTTTGAAATAAATGCAGATATGGATTTAAAAATGAAAAGGAAGGCGAAATCATGCAAATGTTCTTATTTACGGATTACTGTGTAAAGGATTATTTTGTTCGAAGCTATTACTGGCACATTTCTTAATTCCCCCCCTCAAACTAGCCAAATCCTGTACAACATGCTGCAACTTTAAACTTCCACATTTGGATTTTTCTAACAAAATATTAGACCAACAGAAATCTAAACCCAATCTGAGCGTTACTCAGAGTATTCAGAATATGTTTACATTTATCCCTTACTTAAAATTTGATGAGGATCAAGAAAACAATTCAAACTAATTTTTCAAATTATCTTTAAAAAGGATTATGTCCTTGCCTGCAAATTTTCAAAAGTACATCTTTCTGACGCCTTATATTCAAATAAAAGCAAAATACTGTGGATGCTGGAAACCTGAAAGACAGTGCTGGAGAAACAACAAATCTGACAGCATTTGTGGAGATAAAAAGTTAGTATTGAGACTAATATGACTGTTCTTGATAACTGTATGGGTTGGATAATAGTGCTTTTTATGCTGTTGACCAAGGGGGACAAGGAGCAAGTGGATCAGATTGTGAAAGAGCCCAGAACAAAAGACATAAGGGTTTGCTAATGACTGTGAAGGAGAGATAGATGTAAAATGCACATTATATCTGTCCTTCACCACCATTCACAATCTTAATCTGTTCTGCTCACTACTCCCCCTCTGTCAATTGAATTACAACAACATTTTTTTTAACCCCTCAGTTCTGAAGTGTCATATTGGACTCAATATGTTAACAGCTTCTCACTGCAAATGCTGCCAGATTTGCCAAGCCTCTCCAGCACTTCCTTCTTTTATTTCTTGTTGTTGTTGTTTGTGGGTGGCAAATTTAGTTTACTACTGAAATAGAGTGTTGAGGAATTTTCAAACTTTGAGATTAAATGAAAGTGATGTTCTTGTCCCAACGTGTAAACATTAATTATCCTTGGAATAGGGAAGCTAAATAAGACAGAAATGAGAGATAAGTTGCGAATGTCATCTGCAAACCACTAGAAAGACTCCGTCATAAGCTTCATACCTAATCACGGTTTTTCTCTCCTTCCATAGCCACCATCTTAAGCTGAAACAATCTGTTTGCAGTCATAGAGTCAGATGTACAGCATGGAAACAGACGCTTCAGTCCAACCCGTCCATGCCGACCAGATATCCCAACCCAAACTAGTCCCACCTGCTAGCACCCAGCCTATATCCCTCCAAACCCTTCCTATTCATATACCCATCCAAATGCCTCTTAAATGTTGCAATTGTACCAGCCTCCACCACATCCTCTGGCAGCTCATTCCATAAACATACCACTCTGTGGCACGGTGGCATGGGTGGCACGGTGGCACAGTGGTTAGCACTGCTGCCTCACAGCATCAGAGACCCAGGTTCAATTCCCGCCTCAGGCGACTCTCTCTGTGGAGTTTGCACATTCTCCCAGTGTCTACGTGGGTTTCCTCCGGGTGCTCTGGTTTCCTCCCACAATAGAAAAATGTGCAGGTTAGGTGAATTGGCCATGCTAAATTGCCCGTAGTGTTAGGTGAAGAGGTAAATGTAGGAGTATGGGTCTGGGTGGTATACGCTTCGGCGGGTCGGTGTGGACTTGTTGGGCCGAAGGGCCTGTTTCCACACTGTAAGTAATCTAATCTGTGAAAACGTTGCCTAGTAGGTCTCTTTTATATCTTTCCCTTCTCACCCCAAACCTATGCCCTCTAGTTCTGGACTTCCTGACCCCAGGGAAAAGACTTTGTCTTTTATCCTATCCACGCCCCTCATGATTTTGTAAACCTCTACAAGATCACCCCTCAAACTCCGACGCTCCAGGGAAAACAGCCCCAGCCTGTTAAGCCTTTCCTGATAGCTCAAATCCTTCAACCCTGGCAACATCCTTGTAAATCATTTCTGAACCCTTTCAAATTTCACAGCAACTTTCCAATAGAAAGGAGACCAGAATTGCATGCAATATTCCAATAGTGGTTTAACCAATGTCCTGTACTGATGCAACATGACCTCCCAACTCCTGCACTCAATACTCTGACCAATAAAGGAAAGCATATCAAACGCCTTCTTCACTATCCTATCTACCAGCAACTCCACTTTCAAGGAGCTATGAACCTGCACTCCCAGGTCTCTTTGTTCAGCAACACTCCCTAGGACCTTACCATTAAGTGTGTAAGTCCTGCTAAGATTTGCTTTCCCAAAATGCAGCACCTCGCATTTATCTGAATTAAACTCCATCTGCCACCTCTCAGCCCATTGGCCCATCTGGTCCAGATCCTGTTGTAATCTGAGGTAACCCTCTTCATTGTCCACAACACCTACAATTTTGGTGTCATTTGCAAACTTACTAACTGTACCTCTTGTACTCGCATCCAAATCATTTATGTAAATGACAAAAAGTAGAAGACCCAGTACCGATCCTTGTAGCACTCCACTGGGCACAGGCCTCCAGTCTGAAAAACAACCCTCCACCACCACCCTCTGTCTTCTACCTTTGAGCCAGTTCTGTATCCAAATGGCTAGTTCTCCCTGTATTCCGTGAGATCTAACCTTGCTAACCAGTCTCCCATGGGAGACCTTGTCGAATGCCTTACTGAAGTCCATACAGATCACATCTACCGCTCTGCCCTCATCAATCCTCTTTGTTACTTCTTCAAAAAAACTCAATCAAGTTCATGAGACATTATTTCCCACGCACAAAGCCATGCTGATTATCCCTAATCAGTCCTTGCCTTTCCAAATACATGTACATCTTGTCCCTCAGGATTCCCTCCAACAACTTGCCCACTACCGAGGTCAAGCTCACTGGTCGATAGTTCCCTGGCTTGTCCTTACCACCCTTTTTAATCAGTAGCACCACATTAGACAACCTCCAATCTTCCGGCACCTCACCTGTGACTATCGATGATACAAATATCTCAGCAAGAGGCCCAGCAATCACTTCTCTAGCTTCCCACAGAGTTCTAGGGTACACCTGATCAGGTCTTGGGGATTTATCCATCTTTACTCGTTTCAAGACATCGAGCACTTCTTCCTCTGTAATATAGACATTTTGCAAGATGTCACCATCTATTTCCCTACAGTCTATATCTTCCATATCCTTTTCCACAGTAAATACTGATGCAGTCACAGAAGCCCACTGAACCTCAAGGTTATTGTCTCATCCCCTTGCCCTCCACATAGCCTACCTTCATCCTCCCACTGTCTCAAATTTGACAGACCTCCTACTGCAGTTTTGCCTTGGTCACCTCTAGACTCAACAATTTTGTTGCTCTCTTAACTTGCCTCTATCCATCACAATTTCAGTTCCTTCAAAATTCTGTTGCTATCCTATTCTGCATCAAGTCCCACTTACCTAGTATTGTTATTGTTAATCCACATTAACTCCCATTCCCATATGGCTACAAATTTTAAATTCTCATCCCCATATTTCAATTAGCAGAAAGCTATTACTATTTCAGGTGGATATAAAAATATCATGGCAACTTTTGTTAGAGGAGCACAGGAATTTTGACTGGTGTTCTGACCAATATTTCTTTCTTACCAACATCCTGAAAACTGATTTAGTCATAGTTATGTGGGTGATTGGCAGACCTTGTTGTATACAAACGTGCCATATACCACATCTTCTTCAGTACAACCCAAAGTACTTTATTAGTTTTGAAACACTTGAGAGAGTTTGGAAACATGAAAAGCATCACAAACTGCAAACACTTTCCTTTAATCCTTTACGGAGGCAGTCTATTTGTACTTTTCATCCACATTCAAATGCAAATTTTAATGTGCATAAACTCAAGGAGTTTTTGAGTATAATCTGCATCTCCATTTCAAGTTCAGAGTTTTCAACTTTTGCCCTTCTGCCTAAATGCTGTAATATGAACTGGGATTATTCACTGAAGAGGGGAAAGGAAGGCATCATGATCTAATGATTTCATTTTTTTGTTTTATGCAGAGCCTGGTCCTCTATTCGGAGTTTTGTGCTGTTATGATTACTAAGATCAGAAGGACTTGCTCCGAGAGGGGAAAGACAGCGTGGCTTAAGTTTCCATTTGTTAGTTTAATGATCCAGTCTATGAGGAAATGAATAAGTGGTAAACATTTAGTTTTATCTTAAGGACACTATTTAGAGATAGGCTGAGTGGGACCAAGATTTCAACTTCACCAGATACAGCACATTTTCAACTGTTGAGGCGCTTAGGTCCAGAGTTTCATTGAAGTTATGTAGCATTGAGAACCTTTGAAGAATTGCCCTAATCCGCAAACAGGTGTACCAGTCTTTTACCATGCGATGGTGAAACTATACTAATGCTCTTTGCTTTTTAATGTAAGTACAGAGGGGTGGATCTGATTGTATCAAATATTTCATTCTTGTTTTTATGTGCATGACTAGCTGCCGTTGACGGTGAAGTCCTTCTGGGTGGCCAGTTTGACTGCCATGAACAAACCTGAACTCAACTCAGGCACTGCTGTGACAGATTGACAGTTTGGACTCAAAAAGGAGGCACCCATCAACCCCCAACATCCACTCCCATTTTTGCTGACCAGCAGTATCATACAATTGGTATGTTACATTTGAGAAGTTCTGAGAGAAGAGCCTTAAGTATGCATTGATTACCCATTTAGGGACTCAAATAGGCCACAGGTAGGCAAGAAGTCTGTACCTTCCCCAGTTTGGAGATACCGGTGTTGGACTGGGGTGTACAAAGTTAGAAATCACCAATACCAGGTTATCGTCCAACAGGTTTAATTGGAAGCACACTAGCTTTCGGAGCGTCACTCCTTCACCAGGTGATAGTGGAGGGCTCAATCCTAACACACAGAATTTATAGCAAAAATTTACACAGTGTGATGTAATTGAAATTATACATTGAAAAACTGATTGTCTGTTAAGCCTTTCATCTGTTTGAATACCATGATAGTTTCACTTCTTTCATGTGTAAATCACAAAAGCTTTTTTTTTAAAAATGTTGCATTCTCAGGTTAGCTGTTAACAACGGTGTTAGCCCCCGTGTTCTTGGTCTATGCCTTGATGTTTAGATTGATTCTAATCTAAAAAGTGAGATAATGGAGTTTTATGTAATTCATGTAAAACTCCGTTATCTCACTTTTTAGATTAGAATCAATCTAAACATCATGGCATAGACAGAGAACACAGGGGGGCTAACACTGTCAACATATTGTCTAGCTATCACCATTGTTAACAGCTAACCTGAGAATGCAATATTTTTTAAATAAAGCTTTTGTGATTTACACATGAAAGAAGTGAAACTATCATGGTATTCAAACAGATGAAAGGCTTAACAGACGATCAATTTTTCAATGTATAATTTCAGTTACATCACACTGTAAATTTTTGCTATAAATTCTCTGTGTTAGGATTAAGCCCTCCACTATCACCTGATGAAGGAGTGACGCTCCGAAAGCTAGTGTACTTCCAATTAAACCTGTTGGACTATAACCTGGTGTTGTGTGATTTTTAACCTTCCCCAATACTTGTAAAATCATGAGGAGGCTGAGCAGGCCAATGATAGACACGTGCTTGATGCACAACTCCCTCCTCTTTCCCCTGTAGTTTGCCTGCAAAATCCATTCCTTGGTGTGGGTGAGCTAATTCTTCCACTGCTACTACAGGACTATTATGATTTTAAAACAGGAGCACTCTAGCTTTCTTCATTTTTAAAAAAGTCAACAGAAAAGAATTTGATTGGCAAAAGTAGAAAAATAGATTACATTTCAAATTGACTACTGCAACGACATACATTAAATGCTTTGGCTTTAAGAACTAAAAGCCAAATTATTAAAAATCTGAATGTTATGGAAAATACTTCTCTAACATGATATTTAGGATATCCTATTCAGTACAAGTCACTGATATGCTGAATGGCTTGGAAATACATGTTTTTAAATGAACTGAATGTCTAATAAATTTAATTTTAAAAAGCCATTTAAATGATACTTTAATTTGGTCAGTATAATCACACATGCCAGATGTCTAAAGCCTTAATCGACATCAATTGAAAATTGAAAAGGCTTAAGAGTAACTATCCACATTATAGAAATGGTACATCTGCACAGTTTCCATTCTGTGCGTCACACTTCTAGAATCACATTTGAGACAAATTCTGTGCAATTTAATCAATTGGAAGTAGGTCTCTTGCAAATCATTTTGGGAGAAAGAAAACTTATGGAGTCTCAATCTTTGCTGCCCACAAATGCCTTTCTGACAAAGTTTTGATCACCAGCTCTAAAAATAAAATTAAGCTTTGAATAAATCCAGTTCATTTAAATATTTGAATATGCACAAAATGCAAACAATTGCACAACACTATTATAAGCTTATAGATCATGACTTTTAAACATCCATAAAAGTTAATTGCCTCTTCTGCTTCAATATTCTTGTGGTATGGCTTTGACAACTATAGAATGTACTGTAGATATGGCCATACCAATGCCTTGTACAAACTCCAATTTGTATGGCCTCTCTTTGCTTCTGTATTCCAAGATGAAATTAATTCATCTTACAGATTTCACACAGTGCATCAGTTTCAGCAGCCTTGCATATGTCGGTACACTACAGCTTGTGGCCTAAAACAGTTAACTTATATCTACAGTCTCCATTTCATTTTACTAACATTAGTTGTCTATCTAGCTCCCCAACATTTTCAAACAGCTTTTACAACTGGAGTTGCTACTTCTCTTGTTTCACTTCACTCTCAAACTTGGTGTTGACTGCTGATAGGCAGCTTCATTTCTATCCCCAGGTCAACATAATTTTCTCAAAACTGAACAGCAATAACTCAAGCTCTTTGCACTATAAGTAACTATTGGGTCCCTTTTTCTATCAAAAATCCATTTACTTTTTCTTTCCCTGTTCAAGCCATTTTTAATCCATTTCAGAAACTGCACCCAGTACTTTGCCTTCCCCTACCTCAAAAAAAATTGCTCTTGTAGTGCAGTATTTCACTACAATATGAAAATATTACTTTCGCTTGATGATTTCATTCAAAAAATGTGATTGTTGATTTCTTCGCCGAGCTGAAATGTTGTCATGCAAATAGTTTGTCACGATGCTCAGTGGTATCATTAGTGTGACTTCCGTGAAGCGTTGTTGTTCTACTTTGCATGATATTTACATGATCCTGTCAGTTACGGTGGATTGTGTCACTTCCAGTTTTGCTCTGCAGTGGTTTATATATGGGGGTCTATTTCTACATGCTTGTACATGCATTCCAAGTTGAAAACCAAGCCTCTAAGAATTACCAGGCATACCTCTGGTTAGCTCGTCCTAGGACAATTATGTTGTCAGAGTTAAATTGATGGTCCTCCTTGACTGCGTGTACTGAGAGGATGGAGAATGTGCCGTGACATTTTGCTGATGGTTGGTGCTCGTGTATCCAGATTGCTAGTTTTCTATTGGTCTGTCCAATGTAGTGTTTATTGCAGTAATTACATGGGATTTTATAAATTATGTTGGTCCTATACGTTGAAAGTAAGGGATCTTGCGTCCTTGGTGTAGTGTGGTTGTGGGTTGTTGTGCTATCATGAATCCTAGTCTTCATAGGAATCTGCTTGTCATTTCTGATATGTCCTCAATATAGACCAGTGTATTAGAATGTATAGTGTCCTCTTGGAGTTGTCTGTCCAATAGGCATCGATGGATGAAGATGTAGGGGTATCCATTGTTTGAGAAGACCTTTTGTAGGTGTTTTTCCTAATTTTTGTATAGTTCTGGTGTGTTGCAGTGCATTAGAGCTCATTTAAGTTGTGTCCTGACACAGCTCTGTTTGTGGACATTAGGGTGATTGCTGTTGTAATTAAGGATGTGAGCAGTGTGGATTGCCTTCATGTATACTTTGGTTAAGAATTGACCGGTCATTCGTTCTACCATGATGTCTACAAATCAGAGCTGATTGTTATTCCCTTCTTCTCTGGTGAACGTGATATGGCTGAATAGGTTTTTGATGAGTTGGCGTGTTTCCTCTTACTTATCAGAAATTACAACCAGACTCCTACAACCACTAGGGATCTCGGTAGCACACCAACCCACAGCCACGCTATGCCAACCACTCACAAGGATGAAGACCCCATACCTACAACATGCAGGACCAATGTAGTAGATAAAACCCCATGGAAGGACTGCTATAAACACTACATCGGACAGACCGGAAGAAAATGGAAGATACACGAACATCAACTCGCATCAAAACGGAACAAATTCTCCCTCATCTCAGTACAGACAGACAAAGAGGGCCATTAATTTGACTGGGAAACATAACCATCCTAGGACAAGCTAACCAGGAGAAGTGCACAGGAATTCCTAGAGGCCTGCTTTTCAACCTGGAATGCCATCAATGAGCATGTAGAAATAGATCCCATATAAAAACCATTGGACAGCAAAACCGGAAATGACAATCCACCTTAACAGGTCAGATCATATAAATATCAAGCAGAGTAGAACAACGCTTCATAGTGGTGTCATTTATGTCACCTAACATGGTGACAAAACGTTCGCATGTCAACCCGCCACCTCGGTGAGCAAACCAACAACCGCATCGACAACTCAACTACAAATCTTCACGAAAACCTTAAAGTTCAAAAGATGATCCATGATTTTTAAGAATGGTAAAGAGTGGAACAAGAAAACGAGCTGATTATTTATGAGACAATGGACAAACGATATTAAATGACAGAAGAGTTAGTGGTACAAACTCAATGGCATTCTAATGGGACACGTAAAAAAAATGAAAAAAAGAGCAAAAGTAAAACTTACAGAAAAAGAACAAACTTGGGTCAAGAGATGATCTGAAATTGTTGAACTCGTCGTTGAGTCTGGAAGACAGTTGAGGGTGATGTCCCTCAGATTTGCACTGAACATCACTGGAACATTGCAGTAGGCAAGGTTCTGAGATGCCCGCAAAATGAGTAATTAAAATAGTAGGCAAGTGGAAGCCCATTTGTGTATGTTGATTGAACAGAGATTCACATTTTATACATATGTTGATTTAGCAAATACGCAGTCACTTCTTAATGTAGTTTGATCTAGATTGAAGAAACCAAACAGATTGGGTGACCACTTTGCAAGTTATTTCCATTCAAAATTAACGTTACATTAGTGATCTCGCTTTTTAAGAACACATGCAATTGACGAACACACATCGTCAAGGAACAATAATGTACTGCAGGCTGCATTCCTAATCTTGTTGGAATTCGTTGACGGTTACTGTTTACTCTAAACAGATTAATTTTAATGTGCATAAACATTGATTCCAGTCTTCAAAATGCACAGAATCTACTTGAGTTTATCAATCCTAAAAGAGTATTTGGTGAGTTACCAACATAGCTAGAAAAATAATGGATTTAAAACTTTGAGACATTGGCAGAGTCAGCAAGGCTTCATGAAATCATGTCTAACCAAGCTAGACTTTCAAAAAAAGTCTCAATCAGAATGGATAGTGTGGAAACAGTAGATGCGTTGTATTTGGACAATCAAAAGACAGGGTTGTGTATATTCTTTTTGAGGAATGGATGGTTCTACCTGGAGAGCTATGGTACATTTAATTTAAGATACTATTTTGATCTGGAACTCCATGCCCTACAAGATTCTGACACAGGGTCACTGGAAGAAACCTACACTGCTATCTGATCCAGCAGTAACCAAACTGCTGTCTTGGCTGCCTGGTTTCAAGCATCGCAGGACAAACTTTGTTTGAAGAAGAAACAACAGCAAAATTCACAGCTGACATTGGTGAAACTCTGTGTGGGGGCACACGGCAAGGACGCAGCTAAGTGGCTTTTTAAAGTGTAACCTGACTGATTTTCTTTTGTAAATCTACAATAGGAAGTACAATGGTGTTTATGATTAAATGCTGTTATTGAGATCTGTCTCTTGAATAAATTTTAAAAAACACAAAAAAACCATAAATACTAACCTAGTCTGGGGCAGTGTTCTTAGAGCAGTAAGACTCTGAAAAACAGTGCTATTTTATGGATGTGTAGATTGTTAAGGTATTAGCCATTAATAGAATGATGTGCACTTCACGTTGGATGAGAGAGATTAGAGAATGTTTCCATATTAATGATGATCATGCCTGCGGGAAATATGATTGGTTGTGAATCCTATCAGATTGCATGGATCAGTTGGAGCAGCAGTTAGAGGCAATGAGGAATTTACAGGAGCTAGGGGGTGTGATGGATGGCAGTTGCAAGGAGAGAGATAAACCAAAGATACAGTCAGGTAGTTGGGGTAGCAGGTAGGTAGTACAGGTATCTCCTGTGACTATCCCCATCTCAAACAAGTATGCGGTTTTCAAAAATGTAGATGGTGATGGACTCTAGCACTGACAGCCAGGTTTCGGGTACCAAGATTGACTCTAACATAACCAGAGGTATGCAAGGTTCCAAGCAATGAATTATGATTGGGGACGGTCTCATCAAAGGCAACAATAGATGATTCTGCAGCCGACAGAGAGGCATCAAAATGGTGTGTTGTCTCCCTGTAGCCAGGGCCTAAGAAACTTCAGAGATGGTGCACAATATTCTCAAGCAAAAGAGGGACCAGCAGGAGGTGGCACAGTGGTTAGCACTGTTGCCTCAACTCCAGAGATCCGGGTTCATTTTTCCCGCCTCAGGCAACTGTCTGTATGGAGTTTGCACATTCTCTCAGCGTCTGCGTAGGTTTCCTCCAGGTGCTCCGGTTTCTTCCCACAGTCCAAAAATGTGCAGGTTAGGTGAACTGGCCATGCTAAATTGCCCATAGTGTTAGATGAAGGGGTAAATGTAGGGGAATGGGTCTGGGTGGGTTGCTCTTCGGAGGGTCGGTGTGGACTAGTTCGGCCGAAGGGCCTGCTTCCACACTAAGTAATCTAATCAGGTCATTGTACACATTGGATATAATGACACAGGAAGAGAAAAACACAAGATTCGTTGAATAGAATATAAGTGGTTAGGCAGGAATTTTAAAAATAGGTCCTCAAGATTATCTGGATTAATCCTAGTGCAATGAGCTATTGATTAGCAACAGCAGGATAGAGCAGAGCTAGTGCAGCGAAGAAAGATTCACTTTTAGAAACATTGGAATCTCTTCTGGGGTAGAAGTGACCTGTATATGGAGGATGCATTGCACCTGAATTGGAGGGGGACCAATATACTTGGAGAGATTTTCTAGAGCTGCTCAGACAGATTTAAACTAGTTGGGGTGGGGGTGTGTGTGTGCAGGGAGATCGTGAGGAAAGAGATTAGTCTGAGACTGGTATAATGGGAAGAGAAGCAAGTCAAAACAATCAGGACAGGCTGGAACAAAGAATTAAATAAGACTGATAAATCAAATTGCATTTATTTCAATGCAAGAGGCCTAACAGGCAAGGCTGATGAACTCGGGATGGTTAGGGACATGGGACTGGGATATCATAGCAATTACAGAAACATGGCTCAGGAATGGGCAGGACTGGCAACTTAATGCTCCAGGCTATAGATGTTATAAGGAGGATCAAAAAGGAGGGGACAAAGAGAAGAGGGAAAGTGGCATTTCTGATGAGGAATAACATTACAGCTGTATTTCAGAAGGATATTCCCATGAATACGTCAAAGGAAGCTATTTGGGTGGAACTCATGCTACAGACTCCCCAGTAGTCAGTGGGAAATTGAGAAACAAATTTGGAAGGAAATCTATTATCTTAGGAAAACAGGGTGGTTATAATAGGCGAGTTTAACTTTTCAAACATAGACTGGGATTGCCACAATGTTAAGGACTTGGATGGAGAGGAATTTGTTGACTATGTACAAGAAAATTTTCTGATTCAGTATGTGGATATAACTCCTGGAAAATGTTCAAAACTCAACCTACTCTTGGGAAATAAAGCAGGATAGGTGAGTGAGGTGTCAGTGGAGGGAACGCTTCAGGGCCAGCAACCATAATTTTATTAGTTTTAAAATGGTGATGGCAAAGTATAGACCCGATCTAAAAGTTACAAGTTCAAAATTGGAGGAAGGCCATTTTTGAAAGTATTAGGAAAAAACTTCCAAAAGTTGATGGGGGAGGATGTTCGCAGGTAAAGGGATAGCTGGAAATTAGGACGCCTTCAAAAATGAGATAATGAGAATCAAGAGATAGTATGCTCCTGTTTGGGTGAAGGGCAAAGTTGACAGGTGTAGGGAATGCTGGATGACGAGAGAAATTGAGGTTCTGATCACGACTAAAGGAGGAAGCATAGACAGCAGAAATTGAGTGATGCCCTAGAAGAGTATAAAGGCAGTAGGAGTAAGAGGGAAATCAGGAGGACAAAAGGGTGACATGAGATACCTTTGGCAAAAAAGGTTAAGGAGAATTGAAAGGGATTCCACAAATACATTAAGAACAAAAGAGTAACTATGGAGAGAAGAGGGCTCCTTAAAGATCAGCAAAGCCTCCTATGTGTAGAACCGTAGGGGATGGAAGAGATACTAAACAAGTATTTTGCATCAGTGTTTACTGTGGAGAAGGATATGAAAGATAGACAATGTGTGGAAATAAATAGTAACATCTTGAAAAAATGTGTATATTATAGAGGTGGTGGTGCTGGACATCTTAAAATGTGTAAAGGTATATAAATCCCTGGGACCTAATCAGGTGTACCCTAGAACTCTGTGGAAAGCTATGGAAGTGTTTGCTGGGCTCCTTGCTGAAATATTTATAACATCGATAGCCACAGATGAGGTGCCAGAAGACTGGAAGTTGGCTGATATGGTGCCACTATTTAAGAAAGGTGGTAAGAAAAAGCTAGGGAACTATAAACCAGTGAGCCTGACATCAGCAGTGGGCATGTTATTGAAGGGAATCCTGAGGGTCAGAATTTACATGTATTTGGAAAGGCACGGATTAGGAATAGTCAACATGGCTTTGTGTGTGAAATCATGTCTCACGAACTTGATTGAGTTTTTTGAAGTAGCAATGAAGAGGATTGATGAGGGCAGAGTGATGGACGCAATCTGTATGAACTTCAGTAAGGCATTCAACAAGGTTCCTCACAGTAGACCAGTTAGTAAGGTTGTATCACATGGAACAGAGGGAGAACTAGCTATTTGGATACACAACTGGCTTGAAGATAGAAGACGGAGGGTGGTGGTGGAGGGTTGCTTTTCAGACCGAAGGCCTGTGGCCAGCAGTGTGCCACAACGATCTGAGCTACATCCACCACTTTTTTGTCATTTCTCAATGATTTGGATGTGACCTTAGGAGGTATGGTTAGTAAGTTTGCAAATGGAGGTGTAGTGGATAGCGAAGAAGGTTACCTCAGAGTACAACAGGCTCTTGATCAGATGGGCCAATGGGCTGAGGAGTGGCAGATGGAGTTTAATTTAAATAAATGTGAGGTGCTGCATTTTGGAAAGGCAAATCAGGGGCAGGACTTATACACTTAACGGTAAAGTCCTGGGGAATGTTGCTGAACAAAGAGACCTCAGAGTACAGGTTCATAGTTCCTTGAAAGTAGAGCTGCAGGTAGAAAGGATAGTGAAGATGGCTTTTGGTATGCTTGCCTTTATTGGTCTTGCATTGTGTATAGAAGTTGGGAGGTCATGTTGCAGCTGTGCAGGACATTAGTTAGGCCACTACTGGAATATTGCATGTAATTCTGATCTCCCTGCCATAGGAAAGATGGTGTGAAACTTGAAAGGGTTCAGAAAAGATTTACCAGGATGCTGGTAGGATTGGAGGGGTTGAGGTATAGGGAGAGGCTACATAGACTGGGGTCGTTTTCCCTGGTGCATCAGAGGCTGAGACATGACATTATAGAGGTTTATAAAGTCATGAGGGGCATGGCTAGGGTAAAAAGATAAGGACATTTCCCTGGGGTGAGGCAGTCCAGAACTAGAGGGCACAGGTGTAGGGTGAGAGGAGAAAAATTTAAAAGGGACCTAAGAAGCAACGTTTTCACACAGAGGGTGATATGTGTATGGAATGAGCTGCCAGAGGAAGTAGTGGAGGCCAGTACAATTACAACATTTAAAAAGGTATCTGGATGGGTATTTGAAAAGGAAGAGTTTAGAAAAGTATGGGCCAAATGCTAACAAGTGAGTAGATTTATTCAGGATATCTGGTTGGCATGGACAAGTTGGACCAAAGTATCTGTTAGAGATAGCTGTATATCTCTAGGACTATGACTCGAAACATTAACTCTGCTTCTCTCTTACAGATGTTGCCAGACCTGCTGACTTTCTCTAGTCCTTTCTGTTTGTGCTTCAAAGTTTCCAGTATCCAAAATTCTTTTTTATTTTGATTATTGATCATGTGGTCGAGATTCCTTCAGGGATTTCTTGATCAAGATTGTAAAGAGACATTCCCATAATGCTGCAAGACAGAAGATGCTGAAAGTGTGTTATATGCCATGGGTAGATTTAGAATTGGGGACATTATTCCAGAATGAAGGATGGTCAATTTAAGACTGAGACGAAGAGGCATTTCTACTGAATGTCATAAATATTTAGAAATCTCTACCACAGACAACAGTGAAAGTGTATTCACTGAATACAATCAAAAATGAGAGACAGATTGTCAGGTTTTATAGGATGCAGGCAGGAAAATGGAGGTGAAACCAAGTTCAGATCAATCTGAGTCTTATCGAACAACAGAGCAAATACAAGTTGGCATATGGTTCTTATGATCTTTTTCAGCTTGGCTGTGGTTCATGGCTAGTTCACCATATTGAAAGTAGTACTGATTCCATTCTTTTTACTTCACATTGAATTTTCTCCATTTGAGAGTCCCACTTTCAACCATGCTAATTGCACAAGACTGCTGCCATATTAAGACAAGGCAAGCATGGAATTAAAATAAGCGAGTAGCCAGAATCTTTCTCCTGGAGTGAGGGAATCTCGGACTTGAGGACATGGGTTTGGGGATGGGAGGGGAGGGATTTGGAGGTGATCCGAAGAGTAAATCTTTCCCAGAGAGGACAGTCGATGTCTGGTGCAGGCTGCCAAGTGGGGAATAGTGGAAGCAGATACAGTTGCAACACTTGATGGCATTTGGATAGATATGAGTGGGTAGGGGAGTTGCAATGGGTGGTTGGGATGTCAGATTGGCATGGATGAATTGGACAAGGGAATCTGTTTCCATGCTATTATGACTCCATCACCTCACTAAAAGTTAAGTTATAAGACAGCAGTAATGTTGACATTGACAGAGAATCGACTAACAGGATCGCTTTTTCAGGATGGTGAACTGTAACCAGTGGAGTTCCACAGGAACCAGTGCTGTGACCACAATTGTTTTAAACAGTATTATTTAAATGGAGAAAAATTGCAGAAAGTTGTAACATAAATGTGCTTGAAGGTACTTGTGCAGAAAGCACAGAAGGTTAGCATACAGACGTAGCAAATAATCAGCAAGGTGAATGGACTGTTATTTCAAGGCAGTTAGAGGATAAGGATAGGGAAGTCTGACTGCAACTGTAAAAGGTAATGGTGGGATAACATCGAGTACTGAGAGCAATTTTGGTCTCCTTATTTAAGGGAGCGATCATTTCATCGGAGATCGTTCAGAGAAGGTTCACTTGGATAATCCTCAATGTGGAGGGATTACCTTATGAACAAAGGTTAAACAGGTTAGGACTCTTTGTTGGGAGTTTAGAAGAATGAAAGGTGTACGATTGAAACATATAGAATTCTATACAGGGTAATTTTTGACAGGGTAAATGCTGAGAGCATGTTCCCGGTCATGGGAGAGTCTTGAACCATGAGACAATCTTCAAGTTAAAGGGTGCCAATTTAAGACTGAAATGAGGAGGAATTTCCTCTCAGAGGGTTGAGTGTCTTTGGAACTCCTTGCCACAGAGAGCTCAGTGGGAGCATAGTTCTTGTGTACACTTAAGGCAGAAATAGAATCTTGATCAGCAGGGGAAAATCAATGGTTTTGGGTAAAGGGCAGGATTAGAACAGCCATGATTCTCTTGAATGACAGAGCAGGCTCATAGGGCTGAACAAACTACACCTGTTCCTCTTTCATATAATCTTATGACCTAACTTTTCAGAATTACTAGGGAAGCAAGGGTCTATTGGGAAGGAAGAATTGGAGGTTAGGACTGGAAATAAAATAATCTAGAGAAATTAATGGGGCTGAAATCCAGTAAATTCCCAGGGGCTGATAATCCATATTCCAGAGCAACAATTGAGTTGGGCATGAAAATAGTAATAGTTGTCATCTTGAAAATTCTATAAATTCTGCAACTGTCTTGGAAGATTGATAATTTTTAAATAAGGTGCAAAAAAAAGGAAATTACACACTAGTTAACCAAGCATCAATAGTAAAAAAAACCTGAAGTCTATATAGAAAAAAAATGATATAACAGGACACTGGAAAAATAGAGTCATACAGCACAGAAGCAGACCCTTTGGTCTGACCAGTCCATTCCAATAGCAACAAGATGACAAAGTATTCTAGATTGATGAAATGTAAATCATGTTCGACAAACTGCTTGGAGTGTTTTTTTTTTAAATATTACTAATCAAAAGGTATAAGATTTTAACAATGCCTTTGATATTCCCAAAAGCTTTTAACAAAGTCTCACATAAGAGATTACTGTGCAAAATTAAAGAACATGGGATTGGAACATAGAAAAAAGCAGTAAGGCGATTTAACCCTTTGAACCTATTCTGCCATTTAATATTTTCATGGCTGATCATCTAAATCCATACCCTGGTCCTACATCCTCCCCAGCTCTTTAATCCATAAGAATTAAGATAGTTCTCCCAAATCACACATTTATTAAACACGATTAGGTTGGAATGCGGTATTTGAATCGTTGACTTTTTTATACAAAGCGAACTCCCATTCGCTGTTACATGATTCTATCCCCAGCACTAGCTGAACTGCAAAACCCAACCTCAGGATCCTCAGTCTGCAAAATGCAAATTCAGTGTGTTCAGCTAAAACAGGAATGCAATCAGCTCTGCAAGCCTTGAAACATAGTTTGAAAATGGGAATTGTAGTCTACATTTAGAACAAACTTTATTTCAAACGAAGGAAGAATCTTCAGGACAACTGAACTTCTGTGTTGGCATCACATGGTCAGTTGGCTCAATCACTTTCTGGTGAAGAGCTTCATGAAAGGTACAGCGCTGTAGTCAGAGGTTTTAGTATTAAAGTGTTAAATTGATTGTACTACTTCATTAAAATATAGGATTTAAAGATCTACTTAGATTGTGAGATCATTTAAATTAGACTAACTACTACTTTTGTTTCAATTTTTACTGATATTTTTGGTGGTTTGCCCCAACCCTATTTTTCCCATAGGTTCCATTATTTATATTGTACTATTTTCTATAACACTGTGTTGCTTGTGAATGCAATACCACGTTATTGGAGAACTACTTGTATATCTAACCACTCATGAAAACATTCAATATTTTGACCTGAGCTGCTTTCTGTGGCAGAGAATTCCAAAGGCTTGTCACGTGGTGAAGAAATTTCTGCTCATCTCAATTCTGAAGAATCGACCAGTCTAGACTGTGATCCCAGTCATTAGGAACATCCTTTCTGAATTTACCCTCACTAATTGTTAGAATTTTATGGGTTTCTGAGAGCTACCCTTCTTTCTTTTAAACTACCATGAATATAGTCAGATCCAAATCACAAACTTCACTCAAATTAACCAGGTCACATTGAAGCATCGCTATATCTTCCTCAGTTCACTCTCCCACACAGCTTTGAGTCATCTGCAAACTTGGAGATCTTACATTTATCTCCATCTAAATCAATTAATATCTATTGTGAATAGCTGGTCCAAGCACTGATGCCTGCAGTACTACATTAGTCACTGGCTGCCACTGAAATAAAGGCCTATTTATTTTTACTGCTTCCTGCCTGCCAACCATTTCACTATCTAGGTCAGTACACTACACCAATTCCATACACTTTAAAATTTACATGCTAATTTCTTATGGAACTTCATCAAAAGCCTACTGGGAAGTTCAAGCACATTCAACACTATTTCCTCATTAACACATCTATTACATCTTTGAAAAATTCCAGTAGATTGGCCAAGCATAACTTCTTTTTCATAAATCCATGTTTCACTGTTTCCAGGTGCTATTAAATCTTTTACAATGGACTCTAGTATTTTCCCTAATACCAATGAAAAGCAGTGACAGTGGGTTGGGGAAGGGGATCAATGGCTAGGCCCTACTTGTTCATAATATGCATTAATGAAGTGGATAAAGGAATCAAAATGTAATATTTCCAAGTTTGCCAATGACAAAAGTATGGTGAGGATCCTTCAAGACAATGTAGACAAGGTGAGAAAGTGTGGGCAAATTCATGGCAGATGCAATAATGTGTGTACAAATGAAGTTGTAGGAAGGAAAAAACAGTGAGTATTGTTTAAATGGTGATAGACTAGGGAACGTTGATGTTAAAAATGGACAGAGTGCACTTGTGCGTTGTCATTCAGAGCAAGCATGAAAGTATAGCAAGCAATTAGGAAGGCAAATGGTATATTAGCCTTTAGTTCAGGAGAGCTGGAGTACAGGAGCAAAGAAGTCTTACTGCAACCATACAGGACATGATGAGGAGATGCTAGTGTTGGACAGGGATGAAAGGTCAGATGTCACATAACACCAGGCTTTGATCCAACAGGTTTATTTGAAATCATAAGCTTTCAGACTGCTGCTCCTTTGGCAGGTAACTTCACTTCCAATATATTAACATTTTTTAAACACAGCCTTGGCAAAGGCAAATTGAGTAAAAAAGGTTGTCCCACGTGCAATTCTAGCAGCAGGAAGAGAACCCCAGTTTTTAGCTGTAACAGAGGGAATATGAGCTTCCACATCCAGCTTCAAAACCCCAGCAACTGTAAAAAGCTAAAATTAAAAACATTCTGGTTCTCTGGGAGCTTGACACCACCCATTCAGGCTGCATCTATTGTTCTAACTTTGAAAAAAACCAGGCTTCACAAGCTGTTTACTTTATTGGCTTTGAGCAGACTGCTCACCACATCTTTCTTAGTCTTTCTTCATTAAGTAACCAGGACAAAATGCACCTCGTTAAACCATAGTATTATCACACTAAGATTTACAGAAAACAGAGAGTTGCGCATTGTGCCTTGTTCAGCTCAAAAGACAACAGTACAAATACCCATTACTTCACAATACAACTATTTTTGCACAAACTACAAATAGCACAACTGGTATAACATTTCCATGGCATCAACAGTTCAAACTGTGCCCCATAGTATTTTAAATGCCAACCCTTTGTCCAAAGCAGATGTTAATGATTTACATAAAACTTCCTACTCTCATTGTAGACAAATGCTGCATGCAGAAACCAAATTAAGTGAAATCAATACCTGACATTTTACAACAGTGAAACTAAAATAAATATAAGAATTAATAGAGGGCAAAATGTATTTCTTTACAACTAAAAAGGTTAAAAAAAATTCACTTTATGATTGTCAAAGATCACAATTTTGAAAAAACAGCAAGAAAGCAAAGCTAGTTTGTGCTAGTTATTAAATGAGTCCTCAATCTCTGAGTAAGTTATTTTAATTCAAGATCTTAGACTTCAAAGCAGCCAGGTAGACACAATACCTTATGATGCATTACAATTTAATATTTTTCTTAAATTCTGATCTGATAAAAAGTTGAAATGAAAGTTAATAAACTTTAGGAAAGCTCCCATGTAACTTTCCATTACAGTATATTGTTTATATTTTCTGGGAAATGTTAATATTACTATTAATAATTTATGAATAGTATTGTAGCAAAGTAGTTACACTGTGAAAGACCCAATCTAATTTGGGCTTGATGAAATATGCCATTACATTTCAGGTAATACTTCCATCACAATAAGACTTAGAGCTCAACTGCTGTTTTCAACTGCTTAAAATAATCTCAGCTTATTTCTTAAAATATTATAAGAAACATGAAAGCAATAAAATTAATACCTTTCAAATGAAAATCTCTTCCATATAATATAAAAACAATCCTTATTTCACTCCTGCTTTCTTTTTAAAAAACATACCTAGTAGTGCCTGAAACAATCCACTTTTGAAGATACTTATAACTCTTTCAACAGCACGTTTAAGTTGTTTTTCCTCTGGTTTCTTCAGCTTTGAACAGTAGTCTTCAAGAAGCAGTAAAGCACGTTGAGTGTCTAAAAAGCAAAAAGAAAATTGACTTAGAGAATATTCTGAATGTCTCTTCCCACGTCATCAGCTCAGATTTTGACTGCAAACAACAGGCAAGACAACAACCCTTTCATAAGTGCACCACTGAAATACCAAACAGCTGAAAGGCAACCCAAGATGGAATTCATTGATTTCAATTCCTCCTGAAGGCCAAGAATCCCAAGCCTCTGTTAGTGCTTGAGCCAACAATCATAGGTATTATCATCTACAAATCTTAAATGAAAATCAAAGATAAGCTTGCTAATTAGATTATGTTAATGCTCTGACCAATACCAAGTGAACCCTTAAAAGACCAATTCGATGGCCCATGCAGAGTAGCCAAAGAGTTCAGGGAAGCATGTTATCTTATTGAAACCCCAAATCAAGGGAAAACAAGCAAAAGCTTTTGTATGTCAACATGAGGAGACAATACCACCAAGAGGGGACAAATTTTTAAAAAAGCACAGTCTGCTTCATTGCCACTAACTTAAAGGGCAAAGCAAGGAAGATTTGGAGAATGATGAAGGTAAAGCCCACAATGAACCCCAACTAACCAATTAAGGAGTATTGGCATACATGGACTCCCTTAAGCCAACGAATGTGTAGAACATCAAGCAGACTTAATGCAGCTGTTCATTGCAATTATGGATTTATGCACAGTCCAAGCTACACCATCCTACCTCTACATGAGGTTATGTGAAGTGGAGAGGCATGCCTCTAAGGCACCACTTCTATCAGTCACACAGAAGAAAGGGAAGAAACTAACTTCATGGTGAAGCAGCAACTTATAGAGCTGCAGTAGCTGGAACTCCCAACTGTGCTTTTGCCCGTGCTGGATGGCTCCATGAGACATCAAAAATTTAATGCAGTGACCAAAGCTGACTGCCACCCAATACTCCAGTTTGAAGACTGCATAGATATGATGGGTAAAGCAGTCTACATCACCAAGGTAGATTTATTCAAGGGATGCTGTCACAAAGGAAATCTTTGCCTTCATAATGATGGACAGATTAGAGCAAAAGTCAAATCATGCCATTCAGATTCAAATGTCCAGCCACCATTTAAGGTTTATTTAATTGCCTAGTGTACTTTAGGTGACTTCTGAGTGTATAGCAACAACTCTTAACTCACAGCAACTGAAAATACACTTAAAGAAAATAGAGTCAGTTGATCTTGTGGTCAATCCCAGCAAGAGCAAGTGCACTCTGTCACATTACCTATCTTGTTGGGTCAAAAGTGAGGGCTGCAAAAGGTACAAGCAGTAGCATAGTTCCCATTCCAACAAGAAAAAGGAAAATCATGAAGTGCTCAGCAACACTTGGGTGTTACCTAAAGTTAGTCTTCCAAGGTCTGTCACCAGTAAACTAGCTAACTATTACAGAAAAAAGGCAACAATGGCACAACATTTGAAACTACATGTTAATTTAATTGCATTAGCAACACCTCAATTACAGACAAAGCAGCTTGAAATAGAAAATGACAATGCTTTTCTCTAGAACTCAAAAGTAAAGAACATTTCAGGCAAAGGAAAAGTAAAGTAGGCAGGAGTAAATACTGTAAGAGGGTATATGAGCTTAAGGCTGAAACTTCTCAGAAAAGGAAAAAGCAGATTCTGGGGAACATGCTGCTGAGCGAGAATCTGAGACCAACCCAAGACAGAAGGCAAGCTGTTTAAATTTGTGCAAGTGTTCCCAAATTGGTTGCAAAAGTAGGCTGAGCTTGATTTTTTTCAAAAGAGAAGATTGCAAGCAGATGAGATAGTCAGAAAAAGTAGGCACTGCTCATGTAAACCAAGTTGACAGATTGAAAGGTTTATGCCTCAATTTCTAAGGAGGCTTCTTTTGATCATGAAGAGGCATAAAAGGCTATTTTTGGATGAGCCTGGAGGCTGACAGGCAACATCATGGGCAGATTTATATCAAATTTGAGAGGGTATTGCAAATTAAATTTGATCACTTAATGGCTGCGCCAGATCCCTTCAGACCATAAAAGCATCTGCTCAGATTGCAAACGAGATCAAAAGTGTTTTCATTCTCAAAAGCTGTGGCACCTTTATGGTATTTAAGGAAGTGCCCATATAAATAAATGATATATTAGTCAGCTACACCTTGGACTCTAACAGCTCCTATAGATGGGGCGGCAGCTAATGTAAATTCACTATTTATATTAAAAAAAGGAGGCAGGGAATTATAGATCAGTTAGCCTGACACTGGTAGTAGGAAAAATGCTAGAGTTCCATTATAAAAGATTTGATAGCTGAGCGCTTAGAAAACACAATGGCAGGATTGGACAGAGTCAGCATTAATTATAAAAGGGAAATCATGCTCAATAAATCTACTGAAATTTGCAAGGATCTAGCTCGTAGATTTGGTAAGGGGGAAGTTATTGGATGCAGTTTGCTTACATTTTCAGAAGGCATTCGATAGGGGCCCACAAAGAATTAGCACGTAAAATTAAAGCACGCCAGATGGGGTAGTGTAGTGGCATGGATAGGGAAAATGGTTGATAGACTGGAAACAATGAATTGGAATAAATGAATACATTTCCAAATGGCTGCCAGTAACGAGTGGAATAGCACAGGGATCAGTACTTGGACCTCTGCTATTCATAATACAGTACAACCTCTATTGTCCAAACATCAACTATCCAAATTTTGGAATATCCGGACAAGGTCTCAAGGTCCCGTAAAAACGGCATTAGGCAACTCAGCATTCAGTCGTCAATTAAAAGCAGTTATTGAGTGCATTGCTGGATAACCGAGAAATGTTCAATAACCAGCACTCAAAATACTGCTTGTTTACGATAGATCTGTTATAAGTTAAACAACATTATGGCGTACATTGCCAAATAGCTGCACTCATAAATTACCACTTGTTTACGATCTGATCAGTTTCACGAATGATAATTATCTGAACAAAATACTCCCCTGCCAGTCTCATTCAGTGGTTGCACTGTACATATTTAATACTTTAGATGAGGGAGCTAAATGTAATATTTAATCAATATAAAAAGGTAAAGTTTGCAGAAATCAAATCTGGGTGGGAGGATGCATTGTGAGGAAGTTGCAGAGGTGCTTCAGTAAAGTTTGGACATGTTGAATGAGTGGGCAAATGCGCAGATGAAGTATAATGTGGATAAATGTGGAGTTATTATCTTTGGTTACAAAAGCAGGAAGGCAGGTTATTATCCGAATGGTGATAAATTGAGAAAGGGACGGTGCAATTAAACCGGGGTTTCCTTGTACACAGTTCATCAAAGGTAGACATGCAGAAGGCTGGAAGAATACAGCAAGCAAGGGATCATCAGGTGGAGAAGTCAATGTTTCCGGTGTAACCCTTCTTCAGGGCTCGGGTTGAATGTAAGAGGAGCTGCAGATAAAGATGGGGGGAAAGTAGGGGTGGGTGGCGGGGTGGTGAGGTAGGGATAGGTGAACACAGGTAGAGGGTACAAATTGATTGGTCGATGGGAGGAATGAATCTGGTTGGTAGCTAGTCAGAGGAATGGAAGGGAGGGGGAGGGAGAGGGACTGGAAAGCAAATTAACGGAATGGAAGGGAAGTTATTTGAAATTGGAGAATTCAGTATAGAGTCCTCCGGGTTTTAGGCTGCCTCGGCCAAAGATGAGGCATTATTACTCCAATTTGCAGTTTGATTTGCTGTGACAATGGAGGGGGTCGAGAATGGTCATGTCAGAAAGGGAATGGATAGGGGAATTTAAATGGGTGATGACTGGGAGGTCAGATGAAGCACAAGCATGGCTGAGTTGCTCAGCGAAACATGTCGAATTTACGTTTAGTCTCACCGATGTAGAGAAGACCACAACGGAAGCACCAGGTACAATAAACCAGCTTGGAGAGAAAAGGTGAACCTCTCTCATCTGGAAGGACTGTTTGGGGTCCTGGCTGTGGTGTGGCAGCAGGTTTTGCATGTTTTACAGTTTCAGGGGAAGGTACCTGGAAGTTCAGTGGAGTTGGTGAGGAGAGTGGCATGAACCAAGGATAGGAGAAGGGAATGGTCCTTGCAGAAGGCAGAGAAGGGTGGAGAGGGGAAGTTGTTCTTGGTGGTGAGGTCTAATTGGAGTTGGTGGAAGTGTTTAAGGATATTATGTTGGATGCAGAGACTGGTGGGGTGGTAGTTGGAGATCCTGTATTTATTGCATGGGGGGGGGGTTAAAAGCAGTGCAGCGGGGAATGGAGGTGGTGGGATGGAGGGCTGTCTGGATGACAGAGGGGGGAAAAGCATGTTGCTCAAAATAGATGGACATCTGGGATGCTTGGGAGTGGAATGTCTCTTCATCTGAGCAGATGTGACAGAGGCAGAGGAATTGGGACAACGGGATGGAGTTCTTGCAGGATTCTGGGTGGGACAAGGTGTAGTCCAGGTAGTTATGGGAGTCTGGGTTTATAGTAAACACCCTTGTGTAGACTGTCATTGGAGATGGAGACGAAGAGGTCAAGAAAGGGGAGAGAAGTAGATTAGATTCCCTACAGTGTGGAAACAGGCCCTACGGCCCAACCAGTCCACATCGATCCTCCGAAGAGTAACCCACCCAGATCCATTTCTCTCCGACTAATGCACCTAACACTTATGGGAAATTTATCATGGCCAATTCACCTGACCTGCACATTTTTGGACTGTGGGAGGAAACCCACGCAGACACAGGGAGAACGTGCAAACTCCACAAAGACATTCACCCGAGGCTGGAATCGAACCTGGGATCCTGGAGCTGTGAGGCTGCAGTGCTAACCACCGAGTCCCAAGATAGACCAAGTAAATTTAAAGGCAGGGAGGAAGTTGTGGGCAAAGTCGATGAACTTCAGCTCCCCTTACACCCACTCCCCAGTCCTGAAGGGTTACACCCAAAACGTTGATTTCTCCTCTTGATGCTGCCTGATTTGCTGTGTTCTTCCAGCCTCCTGCTCATCTACCTTAGATTTCAGCATCTGCAGTTTTTTGTGTCACTGACACCAGTTAATCAAAGCCAGCACACAGGTGTAGCAAGCTGTAAATGCAGGAAATAGTATGTTGGCCTCAAAGCCATTAAAAGTACAGGAGCAGGAATATCTTGTGGCAATCATACAAGGCCTTGGTGAGACCACACCTGGAATACTGTGTGCAATTTTGATCTCATTTGAGGAAAGACATTTGGCTGTGGAGGGAGTACAACAAAAGTATTACAAGAATGACTTCTGGGATGACAAGACAGATGTAGAAAGAGAAAGACTGGCTCAGATGGGCCTACATTTGCTGGAGTTTAGAAGAAGTGGGGGTGGGGGATTTTAGGATCTCAGAAATCTCAGATTCAAAGAACTACACACGATAAACACATGAAAGATGTTCCCAATGACTAGGGAGTCTAGAACCAAGCACCACAGTTTAAAGATACAAGGTAGGCCTTTTAGGACTGAGATTAGCTAGGATCATGGACTTTAGTAAAGCCTTTGGCATGGTTCCACATGGGAGATTGATTTTACAAAAGGTCAAAGCATATGGGGTCCAGGGTAAATTAACAAGTTGGATTCAAAATTGGCTTAGTTCAAGATGACATAGGGCGATGGTAGAAGGCTGATTGTTTGACTGGAGGCCAGTGTCCAGTGGCACCACAGGGATCGGTGCTGGGACACTTATTGTTTGTGATAGATGAGAATGATAAATGTTTGTGGATGACAACAATTGGCCAGGTAGTTAATGGCGAGGGTGAAGGTCCTACGTTACAGGAAGATAGAACAGATTAGTCAGATGGGCAGATCAGTTGCACATGGTATTTTACCCTGAAAATTGAGAGGAGATGCACTTTGTCGTAACAAGACAACAAAGTACTCAATAAATTACAGGAGACTAGAAAGTATAAAGGAACAGATTGATCCTGGGGTGTTTGTCCAAAGATCCCTGAAGACAGCAAGACAGGTTAAAAGGGTCATTAAAATATATATGGGACACTTGCCTTTATCAGCTGTGGCATATACAGCAGGGAGATTATACTGGAGATGAGAAAAAATTTGGTTTGCCCACGGCTGGAGTAGCGCATGCAATTCTGTTCACCATACTATACATAATTGCACTGGAGAAAACGCAGATGAGATTCACCAGAACATTACATGGGTTGCAGCATTATAGTAACAAATAGATTACATACGTGGATTGCTTTCTTTAGAGCAGATTGCAGGGGGGAATTTGCTGATTGCATTGTATAATATGAGGGAAATGGACAAGGTGGAGAGGATGCACTGTTCCCCTTAGTTGAAAGGGGAAATGTTAAAAGTGAAGGGCAGGAGTTTGAGAGGGGGGTTTAAGGAGATTCTTTTTCCACTCTAAATGTGGTGGGAATATGGAATACAGAGCGTGACAGGATAGTAAAGTCAGGAAATCTCACAGCATTTCAGAAAGTAAATGATTGAGCATTTGAAATGTCAAAACAGTCAAGGCTATGGGCCAAGTGGTGGAAAGTGGGATTTGTGTAAATAGATCAGCACAGGTGCAATGGCCTCTGTCCTGTATGTCTGCATGAGATGAAGAAATTCCTTCACCCAGAACAGTGAATTCTCTACTGTGAAACGAACCAGAATTGATCAGGGATCTCGAAGTGAAGGAGCCATTAGGAGGTAGTGACCATTATACAATAAGCTTCAATCTGCAATTTGAAAGGGAAAGGGTACAATCAGTAGTGACAATATTTCAGTTGAATAAAGGGAACTATGGAGCTGAGGGAGGAGCTGGCCAAAGTTCAATGGTGCAATACCTTAGCAGGGATGACATTGGAGGAACATTGGCAGATATTTCTGGGTATAATGCAGAAGATACAGGATCAGTTCATTCCAAAAAGGAAGAAAGATCCTAGGAGGAGGCAGGAGTGGCCATGGCTGATGAGGGAAGTTAAGAAACATATAAACTCAAAAGAGAAAAAGTATAACATAACAAAGATGAGTAGGAAAACGGAGGACTGGGAAGCTTTTAAAGAACAACAGAGGATTACTAAGAAGGAAATATGCAGAGAAAAAATGAGGTGCAAAGGTAAACTGGCCAAAAATATAAAAGGAGGATACTAAAAGCTTTTTTAGCTATGTGAAAGGGAAAAAAATGGTTAAGGCTAAAATTGGACCCTTGAAGACAGAAATAGGGGAATATATTATGGGGAACAAAGAAATGGCAGAAGAGTTGAATTGGTACTTCAGATCTGTGTTCACTGGGGAAGACACAAGCAATCTCCCAGAGGTAACAGTAGCTGAAGGACCTGAACTTAAGGGAATTTATATTTGCCAGGAATTGGTGTTGGAGAGACGGTTAGGTCTGAACGCCTGATTGTCTACATCCCAGAGTACTGAAGGAGGTGGCTCGAGAAATTGTGGATGTGTTGGTGATTATTTTCCAGAGTTCAATAGACTCAGGATCAGTTCCGGAGGATTGGAGGGTAGCTAATGTTGTACCACTTTTTAAGAAAGGTGAGAGAGAGAAATCAGGAAATTATAGACCAGTTAGTCTGACCTCAGTGGTGGGAAAGATGCTGGAGTCAATTATAAAGGATGAAATTACAACACATCTGGATAGTAGTAACAGGATAGGTCAGAGTCAGCATGGATTTATGAAGGGGAAATCATGCCTGACCAATCTGGAATTTTTTGAGGATGTAACTCTGAAGATGGACAAGGGAGATTCAGTGGATGTAGTGTACCTGGACTTTCAGAAAGCCTTTGATAAAGTCCCACATAGGAGGTTAGTGAGAAAAATTAGGGCACATGGTATTGGGGGCAAAGTACTGACTTGGACTGAAAATTGGTTGGCTGACAGGAAACAAAGAGTAGTGATAAACGGCTCCCTTTCAGAATGGCAGGTGGTGACCAGTGGGGTCCCGCAGGGATCAGTGCTGGGACTGCAGCTTTTTACAATATATATTAATGATATAGAAGATGGTATTAATAGTAACATTAGCAAATTTGCAGATGATACAAAGCTTTGTGGCAGGGTGAAATGTGAGGAGGGTGTTAGGAGATTACAGGGTGACCTGGACAGGTTAGGCGAGTGGACAGATGCATGGCAGATGCAGTTTAATGTGGATAAATGTATGGTTATCCACTTTGGTGGCAAGAACAGGAAGGCAGATTACTACCTAAATGGAATCAATTTAGGTAAAGGGGCAGTATAAAGAGATCTGGGTGTTCTTGTACACCAGTCAATGAAGGTAAGCATGCAGGTACAGCAGGTAGTGGAGAAAGCTAATAGCATGCTGGCCTCCATAACAAGAGGGATTGAGTATAGAAGCAAAGAGGTTCTTCTGCAGTTGTATAGGGCCCTGTTGATACTGCTTCTGGAATATTGTGTGCAGTTCTGGTCTCCAAATTTGAGGAAAGACATTCTGGCTATTGAGGGAGTGCAGCGAAGGTTCACAAGGTCAATTCCTGGAATGGCGGGACTATCTTATGTTGAAAGACTGGAGCAACTGGGCTTGTATACCCTTGAGTTTAGAAGACTGAGAGGGGATCTGATTGAGACGTATAAGATTATTAAAGGATTGGACACTCTGGAGGCAAGAAACATGTTTCCGCTGACGGGTGAGTCCCAAACCAGAGGACACAGCTTAAAAATAAGGGGTAGACCATTTAGGACAGAGATGAGGAGAAACTTCTTCACCCAGAGAGTGGTGGGTGTGTGGAATGCTCTGCCCCAGAAGGCAGTGGAGGCCCAGTCTCTGGATTCATTTAAGGAGTTGGATAGAGCTCTCAAGGACATGGAATCAAGGGTTATGGAGACAAGGCAGTAACAGGATACTGATTGAGGATGATCAGCCATGATCATAATGAATGGTGGTGCAGGCTCGAAGGGCAGAATGGCCTACTCCTGCACCTATTGTCTATTGTCCATTGTCTCTACCGTAGAAAAACAATTGAGTGAAAAAGGAGGACTTAGATATTGTTCTTTGGGTCATAGGAGTCAAAGGGCGTGGGAAGAAAGCAGGAACAAGAGTACTGAGTTGAATGATCAAATTGCATGACAAAGCAGGCTCAATGTGCTTAATGGCCTATATTTTTTCTGTTTAAGCAGATTACTCAAATTGCAGGGTAATCTCATTAGGGTTATAAAGAAAAAGGCCTGACAGATTACAAGAAGGTGAGTCTGCAGATGCTGGATATCAGAGTCAAAAAGCATAGCACTAGAAAAGCACAGCAGGTCAGGAGGCATCTGAAGAGCAGGATAGTTGACGTTTCAGGCATAGGCACTTCATCAGGAAGATGGAGGGGAAGGTTGCTGAGAAGGTGATAGATGGATGAAGGTGGGGGCAATAGTGATAGGTCGGTGGGGAGGGTGGAGGGGATAAGTGGAAACAAGATTGACAGGTAGGACAGGTAAAGAGGACCGTGATGAGGAGGGGAGAGGCAGATTTGGAAAGCAGTGAAGTCGATGTTGATGCCATATGGTTGAATCAACATTGACTACACCAGTTTCCAAATCTCCCCTCCCCCCACCTCATCAAAAATCCAACCCTTCAACTCAGTAGCGCCCTCTTGACCCATCCTAACTGTCTACCTTCCTTCCCATCTATCTGCTCCACCTTCTCCACTAACCTATCACTACTGCCCCTCACCTACATCCACCTATCATTTTCCCAGCTACATTCCCTCCCCATGCCCACTCCCATATTGATCTCTCAGCAACCAACCCCCTTGACATTTCTGATGAAGGACCTATGCCCGAAACAGACTCTCTTGCTCCTCGGATGCTGCCTGACCTGCTGTGCTTTTTCAACACCACACTTTTCAACCCTGACAGATTAAAACAGACTGGGTTGTAGTTCTGACTGCAGTTGTAAGACTAACTGCAGGGGAAGTAAATGAGATACCGAAGAGTTAGGAAATCTTGTCAAAAGGAAAAGTAAATTTGTATGTCTCAGATGAGGCATGTAACTCCATAGTCATTCTTGGGGATACAGGAGCTGCCCAAACTGCTTCACTGAACAAACACATGGCTTTCACACCAGAGATTGAAATGAATGTCAATGTTTGTGTAAACGGTATTGAAGGGGATGTCTGGAATGGCAACTGTAGAGACTGTCCATCCATACAATTGACCTACACCTAGAGAATAATATGTCCAGACTGAAGATAATAGCTTTGTCAGTAGTCATGGAAAGGCCAAATAAAGTCAACAGGAGCGAGCAAATACAGGAAAAAGTTCCAGGAACTCTTCGTTCATGAATAATGATCCAAGCAATAGCTAAACAAGTACAAATCATTGGATGTAAATTGACAAAGGTACTTAGTAATCTGAAACTTTAGGAATTCAGATAACCCGAAGGACATGTTCAATAAGTCATTCTGTTTGGACCAACTTGCTGAGCCATATAATTAAGTAATCCAAATGGATCAACGGAAGCGGAAATAAAAGAATTTTCAGAACAGTACTATACTAAAAATGGGATTCTGGAATGGAACTGGCAAAGTTGAATAGGCTGGGGCTGTTTTCCCTGGAGCATCAGAGGCTAAGGGATGACCAGAGAGGTTTATAAAATCATGAGGGGCATGGATAGGATAACTAGACAAAGTCTTTTCCCAAGGGTGGGGAAGTCCAGAGCTAGAGCGCATAGATTTAGGGTGAGAGGGGAAAAATATAAAAAAGACCGAAGGACAACTGTTTCACACAGACGGTGGTACCTGGATGGAATGAGCTGCCAAAGGAAGTGGTGAAGGCTCGCACAATTGCAACAATTAAACGGCATCTGGATGGGTATATGAATAGGAAGGTTTGGAGAGATAGGAGCTGAGTGCTGGCAAGCGGGACTAGATTAGACTTGGATATCTGGTCGGCATGGACAAGTTGGAATGAAAGGTCTGTTTATGTGCTGTACATCCCTATGACTATCAGCTCATAAATTTGAGGATGATGGTGGTGCACCAAAAAAATAGTACTACCCTAATGTTGTAAATAATATTAAGGATAGCCGATGAAATTCCCATGGCTCAGCGTATGGGGAATCTGAAAAATCCAAGCACACACAAGTCACCATTTTTACTGGTCTAGTCTACAAGGAGATACTGCAGGTTTGCATAAAATGTCTACCTGCCAGATTGTGGGAAAAATCACAACATACAATCAAACTGGTACTTTAAATTTCACATCAATCCAACAGGGTGTTAGAAGACTGCGTGGGACCTTTACACAAAGCAAGACACAAGTATATCTTTACTACTATGAACATGGTTACTTGATTCCCAGATGCCATTCCCTTGAAAACCATTACCACTAAAGACAGAATATAATAAGTTCTTTACCCACTACTGGTTAGCAAGAGACCGAGTTGGATCAATTTTCAATATTATATCTAAAATGTTTCAGAAAGTCATCAACAGTCTGTGAACAACATTTAAATCTTCAGGACACAAAGGAATTTTAACAAGGTACTATCAAACCCTTAAAAGTGATCAAGGCATACTATTATGAAAAACCTCATGACAGGGACAAAAAGACTAAAATTTCTGTTGTTTATAACTCAAGAGTCACCAAGCAAACCTACTGGTTTCAATCATTTTGAATTAGTTTGTGGACCTGAGATGAGGGGTCCTCAAACTAATCAAAGAAAGTTTTTTTTAAATGACAGAAGGACAAATCTTTCATAGTAGGCAATGTCTCAGTGTTTTGGGAAGAGTAACATAAGCCGACATAGTAACTCAAGAACACCCAAGGTCTTCACAAACAACGATGAAGTAGTGGTGGGCTAATAAACATTAAATCCTAAACATTTCAACTAAGGATGAAATATTAGAGTTATTACCTTTACAGGCAGAACCATTGAAAATATAACTCAACTATTCACATGGTGTAATTAAAAGGATTGGTAAAGTTATTTGTTTGACACACCAAGTCATCCAAAAAAGGCCAAATCACATCAAAATGATGAAGCAAGACTAATCGCTAGAAGAAAGATAACCAGGTGCATGCATGTTAGTTAAAAAGAATTAATGGAGGATAGAAAGGACATACTGAGAGAATGAGATAGAAGGGCATGACAATCTTGAAACAGAACAATTATTATCTGGTTAGCTAACTAAAGAGGTTAGATACCATGCTTTCATATTTGGAAAACAATTAGATGACTTAGCAAGGCTATTCATAATTTGTATGAGTCCATAAGGACAAACCGAGGTATGCATCTTTAGTTACAACAATGTGGATGCAGGAGAACCCTCTCCCAAAAACAGCACCCCTATTGTTTAGTTCTAGAGAAACAAGTCTGAGTGACAGCATAAATGAGATATCTGAAAAAAAAGATTATAATGATACATCTAAAAAGGTTCCAATGAAAGGACAGTTTAGTAAGAATCAGTTAACACTATGCCCTCATTTATTGAGTCTAATGGGCCATTATCGCAAGAAACACAAAACTAACTAGAGTGCAACTCGCAAAGTTGCACGAATTAAGCATTTCAGAGTATTAAGGGAATTTAAAAAAGGGGTTCTGCTGCTTTTGCCTCAACCTTGTCAACCTCAAAGAATTGATTCTCATTTTGTTATAAGAGAAGCAGCTTAATTGAAGAGTACCTATTACATGATTACGTTCTATTTTATAGCCAAGATTCAAAACAGCATAGCAACTGTACTAAGGTTAATAAAATATGCATAAACATAACAAAAACTTGAAAATAATTAAAAACCTCTTGAACACATTAAGGACGAGTTACATCACTTTGGAGCATTACGTAGAAGTTATTGGAAATCTGTTTGATTCAGAACAAACTGGTCTGGAGCAAGTGTTGGAAATTCAAGTAATTCATCAGGCACCGCAAGACATCAGGTTTTCTGATTTACACATGAAAGAAACGAAACTATCACTGTATTCTAACAGATGAAAGGCTTAACATTCAATTTTTTCAATGTATAATTTCAGTTACATCACACTGTAAATTTTTGCTATAAATTCTGTGTGTTAGAATTGAGCCCTCCACAACACCTGATGAAGGAGTGGCACTCCGAAAGCTAGTGTGCTTCCAATTAAACCTGCTGGACTATAACCTGGTGTTGTGTGATTTTTAACTTTGTTTCATCCTGGCCCTTGATTTCTCAGCCTATCAATGCTTATTGCCTTATCATTTGTTCTTGTCCTCGATTCACCTTCCTCTGACTTCTTGTCTCGGTTCACACCCTCCTGATAGTTTAGTTTAAAGTCATCCCAATCATTTGAGCAAATACTCCCTTTCGGCCAGCATCCGAGTCCTGTACAAGTGTAACCTGTTCATTTTTTACTGGTCCTACCTCCCTAGAATGAGTCCCAGAGCCCCAGGAACCTAAAACCATTCTCCTCATACCATCTCTTTAGTCGGATATATCCTGCTATTTTGACTGACAAGCACAGGTAGTAAGCCAGAGATCACTACCTTAGGAGGTCCTACTTTTCAGTTTACTTCCCAACTCCTTAGATTGATTTTTTTTTGTATTCATCCTTTCTTTTTAAAAAAACTTATTTCATTTCATATGTACTTTGGCTGTTCACTTTTCCCCTCCAGAATGTCCTGTATCTGCTTGACCCTAACACAAGGCAGCCTACCATCCTAGGATGTGCAGCTGAAATGCCCCTTTGTTCCCCTGACAAGCAAATCCTATCATGTCCCCATACTTTCTACTTATTTGTCCAGCAAAACAATTGGGGTGCAACACATTTGGCAGTTGCTGCATTCCCTCCACAACAGTACTCAAATCTGGTTTTGCAGGGGAATAGCCACAGGAGACTCCTTTCTATATGCCTGGACCTCTTGCTCTACCTGGTGGTCACCCATCCTTTTCCTGCCTGCGAAGAATTGGCTTACAGAGTAACCACTTCTCTATACATGCTACCCTTAATACTCTCCACCTTGTGAATACTCATCTTCAGCTCCAAAATCCAGAGATGGACACTTCCTGCACACACGCTGGCACCAGACACTGAACACTAAGATCACATCATGGCTTTTAGCTGTCCTGCCATAACTTACCCCTTTAAATTAAATGCGGAAGGTGCACATTATGCAATATTATTCTTGTATCACATTCCTAGGACCAGCACTGCATTCAGTGAGTACACTTATGCCTTATTGCAGTAGCATGACAAAAATCAAATCCACCATTTTTAAGGAAAAACAATATACCGTCTTTTCAGATCCAAGTTAATGTAAAGCACAGAACAGGTTTCTGTAGTTAAAAATGGACTATCTATTAGAAATAAAAATAGATTCTAGTTACAGCTAAAACACAGTCTTTGGCTCCAGTCCATTCCAAAACTAAACTTCTCCACTGTTTGAACAAACAACAGTGTAAACAGCACTTGCAAACTGCCAACATCTGTTTTTTGTAAAAAGTGCTGAAATCCCTTCCAAAAATCCATTTCAAGAATTGTCCTTTTTCCAAAAATACAGAAAAACTTAAAAGTTATGGTCTTTATATTTCTAATTTACCATCATTCAGACAGAGTGCCACCTGGAGCTGTTATGGGGGGGGGATATCCAAAAGAATCTGAAGGAAGACATTGGCATGGATGAGTTTGACTGAAGGGTCTGTTCCCAAGCTATACATGTCTATGACTCTATGACTCAGGATACAAAGTGCCAGTTGAGTGGGCTGAACGATGCTGGCAATATGGTAATGCCAGGCCTGCACAGATAAGTGAGACAAGACCCCTAGAGGCTGATAGCAGAATAGGTGAGCCAAAAGGGTCAGGAAAATATCTGACAACACCTAAAAGGAGTTTTCTGATCTCTCCTGAAAGCAAATTTTAAAAACAGAATTTATTAAAGATAAATATATGTATTTATATATGATGGTAGAGTACACAAGCTACAAAGTATCTGTTTTATTGGTTTCCATTTCTAGAAGAAAACCACCAAAACAAAAAATACGTAAGGACAAGGAACGCAATAAATACAAAATGAATGCAAAGACAGCTGCATACCAAAAAAGAAAATTTGCAATAATTGAGATGTGAAATGTTGAAAAGCATTCAGCAAATTACTTTTGGGAAACTGAGGCATCCAACTGTAAAGTATTAAATACTCACAGGCATTAGTGCTTGGAATCAAAAGATGTTTTAAAATAGTAAGAATATTTTAATCAGGACTGTATGAGACAGAAAGATAATGAAATGTTTCAGTTAGAATTTAGAAACAGATATGCTTTGCTTTGAGAACTTGGAATAATTCATCGAATATTTTGATTGAATATCTCAATTTGGGAATCATATTCTATTGTTAATAAGATACAGATGAAAATAATAAATTTAGGACAATGGCTGAATTGGAATAATTTAACATTTGTGAAGTATAGTAGAAAAAGGAATTTCAATACTTTGTATACAGTTTACAAAGAGAAGTAGTATCTTTTAGGTCCATATAATATGATAGTTGAAAACTTTATGCCTATATGACAATTAAGAACTCGCATTAACTTTCTCAATGTTATTTAATGAGGTAACCTGGAGATGAGCAATATCATTACAATTAGACAGTGATCATCTACATCTTCAGCTACGTTGGAGAAAAATAGAAACTCAAAGTAAATGGTAGAAACAATTTTATTACTGTACTCAACAGGCTAACATTTATGAGAAAGTGAGGACTGCAGATGCTGGGGATCAGAGCTTAAAAATGTGTTGCTGGAAAAGTGCAGCAGGTCAGGCAGCATCAAAGGAGAAGGAGAATCGACGTTTCAGGCATAAGCCCTCTTGAGCTTTACCAGCAACATATTTTTAGGCTAACATTTATACCAACAATGTACACCTTTGGGGTAGTAATGGAGTCCGTATATATGAGACCATAATTAAGACATTAATGGAATCAGTTTGACCAGTGTACAAAGCGGTGAAGGTTGAAACACGAGAACAAACTTCATTCAAATCCATAATCAACGAACAGATGAGACAGCCAGCATGCCTTGACCATCAGGTGGCAGCACTGGCAATTGGGTCATAGGAGGGGAACATGGTGGATTAACACAGGAATACAGAAGTGGAAGGAAGGCAGGAATAGGAACAGCATGGAGTGGTAAAAAGCACTGACTGCATCTTCAGAAAGAGAAAAAGGATGGCAGTATCATAATGCAATCATGAAAATATACCATGTAAATGCACACCATAGAAAATAAGCCATGTTGGATTGGTGGTACTGGAGGAAGAAATAGGCTCAATAAATGCTGGTAGTGCAGACAATGGGAAGAGAAATGGCAAAATATTTCCAGAGATCATGTTAGATGTTCAAAATAAAGTAGGAAAATCAGTCAAAGTTGGCGTTTCATACTAGCCCTGATTAAAAGGTCCAAGGAGCAATTACAAATAGATTCATTGGACTCTCCCACCAAGATAGGGAAGAACTCATTGCTTGATCATTATTGACAAATTTACAAGGTGGGTAGGAGCTCACCTCACACAAGACTATTCAACCTGTTGGGTTATAGTAAAAGAAGAATGAGGATTATTTGCACAGCAATTTGGATGAGGGAACACATTTTACAGGATGTGCAATTAAACAGGTTTGTCGCTTGTTGGGAATCAATACTACCTACTATGACGATATTGCTCACCTACATGTTGCCCCTTCCAAATTGAGAAAATCATTGCTAATTCTTGACTGCTGGCATTTAGGCGTAAACACATTAACTGCCACTTGCAGAGCTCAAGCATGATCCTGTGAATGAAAAGGACATGAGCACACTTTCTAAAACAATCCAGGAGAACGAGGCAATTTGATGCCTGGTATCCTAATGAGACTCCAACTAACACACGGAGTTAATCTGTTCCACCAGTTAAGTCAATAGCAGCAAGGTTGAGAGAACTTTACAAGTAGCTGCACAGACTGAGATAGGAATTTAGGGATCAGAGATCATACACTATATCAAAGTAGAAACACTAATGAAGCAGGTTGAGATACTCAGTGAAGTTGATAAAGTCCAATTTAAGGTCTTACTGGACAAGCTAGGATTCACACCTAAATGAACAGGATTTTGTGGAAGTGACATTTAGAGATACAAACATTTATGTAGACATTAAAAAGGAAAAAGATCATTGGAAGTATTAGTCGCAGGTGACGCCGGTTTTCTTTTATAGAATTAACAACCAACCAGTGATGACCAAACAATCAAATAAAAGCAAAAAAAAACAATGGATGCTACAAATCTGAAATGAAGAAAAAAATGCTGGAAATAAATCAGCAGGTCTGACAGCATTTAAGAGAGAGAAAGCAAATTCAGAGTCTAACATGACTATTCTTCAACGATCTGCAGTGTCATATTGGACTAGAAACTGAATCTCTCTCCAGACCCAAGTTCCTCCAGCATTTTATTTTTATGCCGATTGAGAGGTCATTTCCTTCCAGCCCACAACATATCACTCACTATACAGGATGTAGAGGGGGTTAAAAAAAAGTTCAGCCAGTATTCGAGAAATGGGAGCTCCAAGGAAAAAAAGAGCCCCACATTCTTCCACCAATAGTGACAGCAACAGACCCCAGTGTCCTTGACAAGGGCCTTAGTGATTTTGAATGCAATAAAATCAAATCACTACCCCACTCATTATCATAGCTGTATCAACAAGGATGGAAAACATAACTGACCCACCACATGCTGCTCCAAGCTTAGGACCAGAAAATGGACTAGATCTGGGAAAGCAAAATGATTAAATTTGAGACATAAGGCACAGCATGAACTGTTAACATCATTTTAAACATCTCCAATATTAGTTTGGCCAAATAGCATTTATTTCAGACTGGAAAATTATCACTTGAGCTACTAAACATTATTGATATCCATTAAGCCAAGCTGCCAATGTTAAGAGTGGCCAATGGCTACACACCTTATTTAAAACAAAGATGCACTGAGAGAGAGTCTGGTCAAAGATATCACCACAGCATTTAACACACAGATCCAAGGAGTAAGTTGGATTTGGCAATAGGGGTCCAAAAAGGTTCACACCTCAAGTTATCAATTTTGGAAAATTCAGAAAGGGCGGCAACGTATACTGGACAGACACCTCAGTATGCACTCAAGGAGTGACACTGGAAAGTCAGAGGCTTGGACACTGTAGATTCAAACATATACCATTGATTAAAGCACAGTTAAATAAAAAAGCACTCAATCTATTAAATAATGGAATGATGTCTGCAGCACCTATAGATCACAGATGCTTGTCTAGGCAAGGAGAAACCCAAGGCAAGTTCATGAGATTGAGGCCTCCCTGTGGATAACAAATGCATAATTGTTTAAACAATCACAGCAATGAGTATGACCTGACCAGTTGCCAGCTCAAGTAATGTTATGCTTGAATTTAAAACTGATAGTTTTATGCAAAGCATCTTCCCTATTTTGTTTTGGAAATCCCAGTTATAGAAGAGTCATCCTTCACCAAGATATAACCCCCATATGCAGTAGAGATAAGACCATATCTTTACTTCTGTTTGCGAACTGAAATGGAATATTTTAAAATTAAGGATTGTGGAAGAGACAGCTAGATCTTTTTAAAATTGCTGAAACTCAATCATATTAACACTGATAATTCGTTCAAAAAGTTGGGGAGTCTGATTGTAGACGAGCTGGCACCAAAGGAGTTAGCATAAGCCGAGAGTCAGCTAGCATTAAGTGGCCGATCAGTTTGTGGAGTTACGCATAGTTGTGGATATCAACATTTATGTGGCTTGTTCCATGGGTACCTCAACAGCTTGTCGGTCTGTGGAACCAACTGGCATTGCATTGCCATACACAGGAAGATGTTGCATTAAAGGCATGCGCCTGGCCCATATGAATGCGGAGGGGGGGGGGAGGCAGGGGCAGAGAGAGAGAGAGAGAGAGAAAGAGAGAGAGAGAGAGAGAAAGAAGGGGGGGAGCAAGAGCAACAGGGTGGGGAGGGAAAAAGAGAGACAGGGGGAGGAGGGAAGAGAGACGGGGGGGGGGGGGGGGGGGGAGGGAAAAGAGACCGGGGGGGACAAGCGGGGGTGGGGAGGTAAGAGAGACGGGGGGGGGAAGGAGGGAAGAGAGACGGGGGGGAAGGAGGGAAGAGAGACGGGGGGGAAGGAGGAGGGAAGAGAAACGGGGGGGAGGAGGGAAGAGAGACGGGGGGGGGAGGAGGAGGGAAGAGAGACGGGGGGGGAGGAGGAGGGAAGAGAGACGGGGGGGGGAGGAGGAGGGAAGAGAGACGGGGGGGGGAGGGAGGGAAGAGAGACGGGGGGGAGGAGGGAGGGGAGGGGAGGGAAGAGAGACGGGGGGAGGGGAGGGGAGGGAAGAGAGACAGGGGGGAGGGGAGGGGAGGGAAGAGAGACAGGGGAGGGGAGGGAAGAGAGACGGGGGGGAGGAGGAGGGAAGAGAGACGGGGGGGAGGGAAGAGAGACGGGGGGGGAGGAGGAGGGAAGAGAGACGGGGGGGGGGGAAGTGAAGAGAGACGGGGGGGAGGAGGAGGGAAGAGAGACGGGGGGGAGGAGGAGGGAAGAGAGACGGGGGGGAGGAGGAGGGAAGAGAGACGGGGGGGAGGAGGAGGGAAGAGAGACGGGGGGGAGGAGGAGGGAAGAGAGACGGGGGGGAGGAGGAGGGAAGAGAGACGGGGGGGAGGAGGAGGGAAGAGAGACGGGGGGGAGGAGGAGGGAAGAGAGACGGTGGGGAGGAGGAGGGAAGAGAGACGGGGGGAGGAGGCGGGAAGAGAGACGGGGGGGAGGAGGAGGGAAGAGAGACGGGGGGGAGGAGGAGGGAAGAGAGACGGGGGGGAGGAGGAGGGAAGAGAGACGGGGGGGAGGAGGAGGGAAGAGAGACGGGGGGAGGAGGAGGGAAGAGAGACGGGGGGAGGAGGAGGGAAGAGAGACGGGGGGGGAGTGAAGAGAGACGGGGGGGGAGGAAAGAGAGACGGGGGGTGGGGGGAGGGGAGGGAAGGGAAGAGAGACGGGGGGGAGGGGAGAGAGACGGGGGGGTGGGGGGAGGGGCGGGAAGGGAAGAGAGACGGGGGGGGGAGGGGAGAGAGACGGGGGGGGGGGGGAGAAGAAGGAAGAGAGACGGGGAAGGGGAGAAGAGGGAAGAGAGACGGGGAAGGGGAGAAGAGGGAAGAGAGACGGGGAAGGGGAAAAGAGGGAAGAGAGACAGGGAAGGGGAGAAGAGGGAAGAAAGACGGGGAGGAGGGAAGAGAGACAGAGGGGGTGGGGGAAGAGTGATGTTGCATTAAAAGGCATGTGTCTGACCTACATGCCTGCTAGAGACAGAGACACACAACTGGTGGTGGCTTAACCCCTGGTGACTCTCCCTCTCAAAACTCTCCTCTAACCTGAGGATCACTACTCCTCAGGCAAGGCAAGAGATTCAGGACAGTCCTTCACTGTAACCTTAACCAATTGAAAGCATACTCTTGATATCACTCTGCAAAAAACCAGCTATCCAGCCAACTGAGCGATCACCTCCCCCCCCAACCCCCCCAACCTCCCCACCCCCACACCTATGCATTTCCAGGCCACAAAAGGTGTAGCAATGTGGGAGCAATTAATCCAGTCTAACTAGCCATGAGGCACATTTTAGACCCACAGGTACCAGCTAGGATGGGAAAAGTACAGGAGAGAAGCAGTAATTATACAGATTAGATTAGATTTCCTACAGTGTGGAAACAGGCCGTTCGGCCCAACAACTCCACACCAACCCTCCGAAGAAGAGCAACCCACCCAGACCCATTCCCCTACATTTACCCCTGACGAATACACCTAACTCTATGGGCAAATTAGCATAGCCAATTCACCTAACCTGCACATCTTTGAACTGTGGGAGGAAACTGGAGCACCCAGACACAGGGAAAATGTGTAAACTCCACACAGACAGTTGTCCAAGGCAGGAATTGAACGCGGTCCCTGGCGCTGTGAGGCAACAGTGGTAACCACTGAGCCACCGTGCCGCCCATGAAGGAAAAAATTAGAAGGAAAATTTGACAGAATCTGAGCCAGATCTTCAATATCAAGATGAGGCTCAGGAATGCATAAACTATATTACACAGTGCAGCAAAGTTAGGGCATTAGTTGGCAATATCAAAAATAGATACTACCTCTTGGTCGTAGAACCTGTGGAAGTCAGTAGACAGACCCATATATTAGGATCAGTCCAAGTTGGTTATCACCCAACTGGCTTTTTTTTCTATATAATCCACTTGGTTGACCACACCAGAAGGACATAAGAGATGGCAAGTACTATGGGATTTTGGGAATGTAATCACATAATACATAAAGAAAAAGATGTTATAACCTTTACAACCCTAAGCTCAAAACCTAGCCAAGGTGTCTACAGGTGGAGGAGTGAAAAGAGAAAAGACCAAAACTACTAAGTTGGCTAAATTTGGCCAAACCAAAAACCAAAAAGGGGAGTTGAAGGAACTTAATCAATCTTTTAAGTCAGAAGTTAAATTCCCAGTCAGAAACATCAAAGTAAATGGAATAAATCTGAAAACCCACAGATGGATAAGAATAAGATGGGAACACAAGGAAAGGGTGAGGCTATGAAAGCAAAGAGTGACGGAGAAGCAGGAAGAAGTAGGCTACACAATCGAAGATAAAACATTATTTATTTGGGGTAAAGCAAAAATAATATGTCATGTACTGTGACAAAAGAATAAACCAACACCAAGGTATCTGAACAACATGCAGTGTGAATTGACAGAATGAAGAATTCACTACATGATCTGTTGTGTTAAACAACTGTGAATTTAGGTTAAGTTTTAATCTTAGACTGACCAGGCTGATTGGATGTGGCAGCTCAAATAATTTGTTGCCTGTACCCAAACCTCCTGTGAGTTTATCAAATTGAATGACAGAGTTCACAAAAATCAGTTTTGGGACCTCAATGCTTATTTATATAAATAGCTCGAATGAAGGGACGGAAGGTATGGCCTCCAGATAACTACCAACTACATGTGCAAATTTGCGTAAGGTAAAGACGACTAGAGAGATAAATGCATGGCTCAAAAGGTTGACACAGGAGAAACGGGCTCAGATTCATTCCAGAAGTAGCCCAGAACTCACTGCATTCAGGAGGTTCCAAAGAATCATAAACTTTTGATGTGACACCCCTTGTTCAAGGAAAGAGTAAGCAGGAATCAATAAACCAGTGTAACGTGTTGTAAAAATGCTGGAGTCCATTATTAAGGTGAAACTAGCAGGGCATGTTGAAAAAGCTTAATGTAACCAAAACCTCTACAGTTTGTGAAAATCGTTTGACAAATTTACCAGCGTTCTTTGAGGAGACTTGATAAAAAAAGGGAACTGACATATTTAGTGTTGTTGAATTTCCAGAAAGCATTCAATAAGGTGCAACTTCAAAAAATAATTGCACATGAAATCTCAGTATTGTGGGCAAGATATTAGCATAGATTGAAGATTGGCTATCACAAAATGCAAAGTTGGGATTAACGGGTTTTATACAGGTTGACAGACATAACCAGTCTAGAATATAATCTATCTGTACTAATGGCTTAGGAGAGGAGCAGAGTATAACTTTTTTTTCAAATTTATATTAAAAAAAAGGTGGAAGGCACATTGGGATAAGAACTTAAAGAATCTACAAGAGGATATAGACAGATCGAGTGATTTGGCAAAATACTTGCCAGACGGTGTTGAATGTAGGAAATTGAGAGATCGAATACTTTGATGGGAAGAATCAAAAGTATGATTAGTATTTAAATAGAGAGGCACTCCAAATGTGCAACACAACTCTTGGATGCTAATATTTTATTTCATATACAAATGTAGCAAGTAATTAAGAAAGCAAATGAAATGTTGGTATTTATTATTAGGGGCTGGAGCTTAAAAAGAGGGAAGTCTTGTTCAACTGTTCTGTGTGTTTGCAAGCTGCTCATGTAGTGCTGTGTGGTTTTGGTCCTCATATTTATAAAAGGTACTGGTATTACTGTCATAGAATCAGATGTGCAGCATGGAAACAGACCCTTCAGTCAAAATTGTCCTTGCCAATGAGATATGCGAAATTAATCTAGACTGCAACTCCACTGCATTAGAGGCAGTTTAAGAGAGATTCACTGGGCTGACTCCTGGTCTGAAGAAATTGACATATCAAGAACAGCTAAAAAGATTTGGCCTTAATTTATTAGAATTTAGAAAAATGAAGAGTAATCTAATTGTTGAAATATACTAGATTCTGAGGGAGCTTGACAGGGTAAATGTCGAGATGATGTTTTCACTTGTAATCTCAACTACTGGGCAGATTTGTAGAATAAAAAACAAAGATGCAAGGGAATTTTTTGGAGAGTACTGACTGTGGAATTCTTTCACCCAAAGATTATAAAGGCTAGATCACTGAAAATATTTCAAAATGAAGATAGATTTTGGAGCTTCTAGGAGTTGAGGGTTACAAGGAGCTGGCAAGAGAAATGGAGGTCTGGTATGAAGGAGCCATGATCTTATGAGAGGTAGGCTCAAGAAGCCAAATGCCCAATCCAATCTATCAAGTTATATACTCTATGGTGGAAAAAAGGAATCCCTGGGATTCCTCCTTTCTCATCCACATAGCTACAGGGAAATATTGATATGCATAACCTCTTTGCCTTTGTGTAATACTATTTTTTTAAAAACTAGACCAACTTAGCAGTTTGCGTCTCCCTTAAAAAATGTTTCACGCAATATATAGAGTTATAGAGCACAGAAAAACAGTCCCTTCAGTCCAATCTATCCGTGCTAACCAAGTTTCTCAAACTTAGTCCAACTTACCTGCATTTGGTCCATATCCCTTTAAATCTTTCCTATTCATATGACTGTCCAATTTTTTTTTTAAATGTTGTCACTATACCTGCATCTACATACAAACCAACCTTGTAGAAAAATGTTGCCTCTCACCTTAAGCGTATGCCCACTAGTTTTGAATTCCCTCATCCTAGGGGGAACACCTTTGCTATTCACCTTATCTATGACTCTCATGATTTTATAAACCTCTATAAAAGGTCACCTCACAACCTCCTGTGTGCCACTGAGAAAAGTCCTAACCTATCCAGCCTCTCCCTCTGACTCAAACCTTCCAATCCCAGTAACATCCTGGTAAATCGTTTTTGAACCCTCTCCAATAATATACTTCTAGCAGGGCAACCAGAACTGTACAACCTCAACATGACATCCCAACTCCTGTACTCAATTGTCTCAGTAATGAAGGCTAACACGCTAAATGTCTTCTTAACCACCTTGTCTACATGTGATGCAACTGTCAAAGAACTATGTACCTGAACCCCTAGGTCTCTCTGTTCAACAATAATCCCCTGGTCTTTACCTTAAACTGTACAAGTCCCACCAGTGTTCACTTTACCAAAATGCAATACCTCCCATTTATCCAAATTAAACACCATCTGCTACTCAGCCCATTGGCCTAATTGATCAAGAATTCCTTTGTAATCTTACATAACCTCCTTCACTGTTGACTATACCACCAATTTTGGTGTCATCCACAAACTTACAACTATGCCTCCTAAATCTTCATCCAGATTGTTTATATAAATGACAAACAACAGTGGACCCAGCACAATCCCTGCAGAACACTGCTGGTCCCGGGTCCGAAAAGTAACCATTTTCTACCGTCAAGCTAACTTTGTATCCAATTGACAAATTCTCCCTGATTAACTGTACTTCATCAAGAAAATAATTTTGAATGATCTTTGGACCAAAAAATGATAGCGATAACTTTACAGATTGAGTGAAAAAGCAAGTGAGCTTAAATTCTGACAAGCTGACATTTTTTTAAAAAAACTTTGCTTACACTTTATTGAAATAGGTTTGAAAGTAGCATTTTTTCTTTCGCCCTCTCCAAAAGAGGAGGGATATTATGATGGCTTTTATTTAATGTTTACAGATTTGAACTTGAAGAACTGTAGAGATACCTGGATTTTTAGAAGAATTCAATGAAAAGAAACATTGGAAGTGTTTTAAAAAAGGCATTCCCAGAAACTACATGTTTCAGATAACTGTTAGTCTTGCTTGGTTGAACACTTTTTTTTTGCACCACAAGATTTTACAGCTGTTCTGTTTCAATCATGTTTTCAGGCTTAAAAGTGATTTTGGAATGCTAGGAGAGGGAAGCTGCTAAAGAATAGCTTGTGTTCAGCTCATCTCTTCTACTTCTGAAGCACCTTTGTGGTGAAATCAGTGTGAAACCAGACTGTCTTCTGAAACAGGTTGGAAGATCTCACAATACAGTCTTACCTCCACAAGCCAAGGTTCCAGAGATAACTGGTGGCAATACATTCCAGACCATAATGATGGCTAAAGATTTCAAACTTTCTCTTGGTCTTCAAAAACCAGAAGTAATGACCAAAGATATTTCCCATTCTCTATTTCCCATCTCTGACCCCCAGTGAATCACTGCAAACAGAAATCAGTTTTTCATTCTCCACTTGGTGTTTGTGTCTTGTTTCGGTTTAGAGTGTTAAACAACTTGATATTACAAATAACATGTCATGCAATTTTATTTCATTGATCAATAATTGTACTTTAAAAAAATCTGATTGGAAGATATTTTTATTTCATGACTAATATAGAGAAAGCATACTACTGGCTATATTAGAAACCAGATGAAACAATGTTGTGACCCATAGGTGTAGCACGACTAGAGAAAGACATTGTTTTGCACCCATCTCAATCATGTGTCCTTCTACATTGATCTCTCCCATTTTTGACCTTCTCCATTGTTCCATCCAAATTTAAAACACAAACAGCAACAGAACTTGTTTGTTTGCCCAATCACTGGCTTGGAAAACACCAAATACACTTTAGTGCATATTTCCTTATGGCAGGGAGTGCTATTAACAGAAGAAATTATTGCTTTTAGATCAGAGATCTTTCATTGGAAAAGGTACAGGAACAGGAGTTTGCACTTTTGATATGAGTTCGCTAAACATTTCAGGCAAGTGGACTCTGCTTTCCTGCGCCAGCTTCAATTTTTGTTTTAGTCCAGATTTACAGGATTGCAGTTTTTCCTTCAATTTCCTAAAATTGATTGGAGCAGTCTTTTAAAAATATCATAGCTATGTAGCAATTTACTATTCATTTAAGCAATTCCACTTTCCCCATTTTGCCCCAATTCAAAATTGAAATGCAAGACCATGTGCTTGAAACAAATTATCTCCATTGCTACTGATGCAATGTGAAGTTCATTTCATTGTTATGCATTATAGATGGTAAAACAGATGCAAAAGTCAAGAGTTAGAAATAAAAGACAAAAAAAATGACAAGTCAGTACCATGGTAAACAAAATAATTGAAAAATGCTGAGTGCATTCTTGACAGGGAAGATCAATGTAAACTCAAAAAGGTCAACCACAAATATTAACTGGGCTTCCCTCTCAGCAGATGCTACTAGAGTCTTCGCAGCATTTAATATTTACATTTCAGATTTACAAGAACATATTGATCAGCATGTGCAGCACTTAGCAGTTGTGCTGGTACCACTTTCATATCATAAAGCGATTTCAGGTGCAAATCATAACCTCTCAGGAGTGGTTGCTGCAATCCACGGAAACCAAGATTGTCTGACATTGTTAGAGGAGCTTATTTCATTTGTTACGGATTTGGCTGTGTAGCTCTTTGTCATTACTGCTTCCTCCATAATGAAAACCCTAGCAGTTGCTCGGTAGAAAACCGATACAGAGGAGTTGAGATGGAGGTTGAGGTTCTTCAGATCAGAAATATCAACTTTTGTACATTATGTCTTGACCTCAGTAAAAATAAAAAACTGTTCCAAGTTCCAGAGCACATATTTCATTTGTATTTATAGTGATCTTTACTGAAAAATTTATGACATGTATGTCATAAATGTGCCCTCTCCTTTTTGTTCTCTTCTGCCCCTCATCACCTCTGCAACTTGCTTATAAATTTGCTTTATCCCTAATTACTTCCAGTTCCACCAGAAGATCATAGACCAGATCATCAAGTTTTTCTCACCACAGATATTATATGACCATTGAGAAATTTGTCTTTTATTTTAAAATTATCATATATTGTAGCCTGGTCCAGATCTAGAAAGTTCCCATCTAGGCTCACTATCATTACAGCCCTTTAGAAGCTTTCCAATTTCTATTTAGTGTCATGCAAATTTATTCTGAGATTCATTTCAGAAGTTATTAGCTTGTAATGAAACGGAGTCAATTTTCTGGAAAAAATAACCACAGCAACAAAAAAAATGCTTTGGACAATGTCCAACAGGTTGTAAGCTGTAGGTCTGTGACAGAGTACAGAGAGCAAATAAAACAGATAATAGTGCAAGGCAAAGCAGATGATCCTCAACTCCCTTTGCCATTGAAACCTTCAATTTTGTTTTTAAAAAACAGGATCACAAATTTTCTTCTTGTTCTCTCCCCTCTTCCACCCAGTTGTTGTAATTTTGTAGGTTGGTCAGTTAGCTGGATAGCTAGTTTGTAATGTAATGTAGACTGACACTATTTGGGATCAATTCCAGCAACAATATCTACCCTCCTTTTTGACCGCTTTCCTCACCTGAGGAGTGGTGTACTGCCAGTCATCGCTGTAATGAGAAAGGAGCCCTATGTTGCTAAGACTGTGGAAACTTTAAAAATTACTTTTTATAAAATGTGCTGCAACTAACTTTTGTCCAGTGATGAAGAATGGCCATAGAATAACGGTTTCTCTCCAAAATGGTGCCTGATCTGCTCAGTAATTTAGTATTTCCATCACCAGAATTTTACTTTTGCCTAAGTTTGGCCTTCATTCCTTTGATTTCTACTGCTTGCTCATTAAAAAGAAAAAAGAATTCAAGAATTCAAAAGCAAACTAACATTATCAAACACCTTTACAGGAACAAAAGGACCCAAGTTGTTTTAGCTGAGCCAGACTAGATGTTGGAGCTTTGTGAATTGTACAATGAGGAACACAGAAAGGGACATTTACAAGTTGGAATTATAGCAAGAAAAGGTTTTGTAGACCATTCGTAGGAATGAATTTTGGAAAAGTTATTCATCGCTCAAGCAGCTTCCTGTGGTAGAGTCGAACTGTGATTTTATTTGAACTAAATAAAGCTTAGCAAGTTCAGACTTCTCCAGGAAGGGAAGAAGAAAAGTGGGTTTTTTTCCTATGCAACATCACACCCACTTCCCAGGGAATGAGGAATAATCAGACCCCTAGAAAGATAAGGTAAGAGATACCGCCAACCACTAATAGAGAAGTAGCCAGTGAAGGAGGAAGACGAGGCAGAAAAATAATAGGGCAGACATTGAATTTGAACTGCTATTCATTGGCAAGATAAATAACAACTTGGATCGGCTAATTTGAATAGTCCACTCTATAAATTTACTTAATTTCTATGTAATTCCATGAGATAGTATAAGTCTACATCTATTAGCTCCTACAACAAGGAATAAAAGTGTACAGTATAAAAATGTCCTTTAACGAGAAAACTTGACAGAAACTGAATGGTTGCAGAAACAAAAAAGAATTTGAAGATTTGTAGCTCACATTGAGGTCTGGATGTAAGTTTGCTCGTTGAGCTGGAAGGTTCATTTTCAGATGTTTCGTCACCAAACTAGGTAACATCAGGCAGCCTCGGGTGAAGCCATGCATCTATGTGCATAGATTTCCTTGGGTTGGTGATGTCATTCCCTCTGGTGATGCCATTCCCTGTTTTCTTTTCTCTCAGAGGGTGGTAAATGGGGTCAAAGTCAACGTGTTTATTGATAGAGCTCTGCTTAAAATGCCACGCTTTAGGAATTCTTGTGCATGTCTCGGTTTGGCTTGTCCTAGGATGGACGCGTTGTCCAAGTCGAAGTGGTGTCCTTCCTCATCTGTATGTAAAGACACTAGTGAGAGTGGGTCATGTCTTTTTGTGGATCATTGATATTCATGTATTCTGATGGCTAGTTTTCTGCCTGTTTGTCCAATGTAGTGTTTGTTACAGTTGTTGCAAGGTATTTTGTAAATGTTCATTTTGTTTGTTGTCTGTATAGGGTCTTTTAAGTTCCTTAGCTGCTGTTTTAGTGTGTTGGTAGTTTTACGGGCTACCATGATGCCAAGTGTATTCAAAAAGAACAAGTACCCAATAAACACAGTCCGCCGATTTCTCAAACCCAAACAAGCAGACAAGACGCATCCAGAAACATTAGCCACTCTCCCCTACACCAAAGACATCTCAGAAGGCACTGCCAGACTACTCAGACCTCTTGGCATCATGGTAGCCCACAAATCATTTGCAAGAACTGTAACAAATACTACATTGAACAAGCAGGTAGAAAACTAGCCACCAGGATACACAAACATCAACTAGCCACAAAAAGACATGACCCACTAACACTAGCATCCTTACGTACAGATGAGGAAGGACACCACTTTGACTGGGACAACACATTCATCCTAGGACGAGCCAAACAGAGACAAATGTGAGAATTCCTATAAGCGTGGCATTCCAGCCAGAACTCTATCAACTAACACATCGACTTGAACCCCATTTACCATCCTCTGAGAAAAAGAACCAGAAATGACATCACCACAGGAATCCCAAGGAAACCTAAAAACACAAATAGAAAGCGGATCATAATACCAGTGCTTCACCAGAGGCTCGCTAATGTTACTTAGTATGGTTACAAAACGTCTGAAAATGAACCTTCCAGCTCAGCAAGCAAATTTACATTCAGATAAAAAAAATTCTTGACGCAAGTGTTCATCGCAAATTTACTTAAGATTGGAGGTCTGATGTGAAGTCCTTGCCATTTATGAAAATGAGAGATCTTAAGAAAACAGAGTATCATTCCTGAAGCTAAATTCAAAACAACAGCTGCTCATTTTCTTATCCAAGGCACAGTGCCAAAACCTTATCAAGACATCAAAACTAAAATACTCATCTATGACACGGATATAAAATATAACAGCCAGAAAGTCTGGAGAGAGTACGAAAGGAAGAAATGAATCAATATATAGCATACTGAATCAAACTATAAACCAGCTCAGCTACTAAGACTTTGATATCAAGCAACATTTAAAACAGTGTAACTGAAACACCTAAAACCAAACCATTACACATCAATATAAACATTCGCCATTATTGTTGGCACAACAGATCTGGATCAATGACAGAATGATCAGGTTAAGCTGAAATTTTGACCTCAATGCCAATCTCATTTACACTGGAACATAAAATCAGCCTAAGTCGCAATCAGCAGAAACATTAAAAGAATGATGAAATTAACACCTTTTTCCCCTTCAAATATGAAAACTAAAGACTGAAATTATCAAAATTAATCTGACACGCACAACAGACATTAAGGAAATATAGCTGTGTAATGCATCTTGCACTGGTGGCTTAAAATAGAAACAAAACAGAAGACTAGATTAGATTAGATTAGATTACTTACAGTGTGGAAACAGGCCCTTCGGCCCAACAAGTCCACACCGCCCTGCCAAAGCGCAACCCACCCATACCCCTACATCTACCCCTTACCTAACACTATGGGCAATTTAGCATGGCCAATTCACCTGACCTGCACATCTTTGGAAGACAGCAGAGAATTTGTAAATTGCATAAAAATAACAATAAAGCATTCAGACTTATGACTACTGCTTGCTTTTCACAAAATGTTGGATGTAATTTTACATTCATTTGAAACGAGCATAATCTTAAAACTTGCACATTACTCATCATGCAGGCAAAGACATTATGAGGAGTAATGATGCATCCTGGTTCAACAGGTGCATACCACACTTTCTTCAATCTTTTACTTCAGAAATTCTTATTCACCAATTGCATGTCTATGGACATTACTCAAGAAATTTTGATTAGTTTCTTGCTAAGCTATCATAGTGTAACCAACATCTATATTATTCATTTCCAACTTTGGATCCATTATCTTTTATGAATGTCATTTCTGAGCTATTCAAGATATTAACTGCGAAAAGATTTGGGTTTGGACCAAAAATCATTTTTGCCAAAGTTTAGTAAATGTCTCAAATTTGTAAAAGACAACATATGCTGCAGCTATTATCTTTTAAAAGACTATTGTCTACTGGCTGTTCTTGATATTTTGGCTCACAGCAGAAAGCCTCTTTTAAAAGTGATAAACTGTAATACTGGAGGGCAGAAAGTAGCAAGAGATGCCATATTTACTTAACTTAATATTTATGCTCTGTGGAGATCAAGTACAAATAAGAGGAAAACTATAATAAAATCAAGAGGAGTGATTAATACTTGCATTAGAAAGACAAATCTCCAGGACTAAATGGCTTCCATCCTAGAGTATTAAAAATAGATGAGGCAATGATGATCAAAGGCACTAATGACCTTTCAAAATTCATGAATGATTCTCTTGGCTGCAGGAATTGTCAATGTCACTCCATTGGGCAAAAGAGAGAGTGAAAAACTCAACCAAATTGGTCATTTACTCTAATATTTGCTGCAAGAAAGGTACAAGAATCTACTGTTAGGGATAGAGTGCTTGAAAAATGTGACTGAATCTCAAATGAATTTGTAAAAGGCCAGTCAAGCTACTAAGCATAGCTAAACCTGAGAAATTATATTTTAAAAAGTAGATAACAAACAGCTTTCTCGGTACAATGTAGAGTTAAACTCTTTCAGAGTGTAACTTCTTCACCCTTCTTTAAATAATTTGTGTAATTTTGCTATCAGACAGCAGCTATTCGTCTCCTTTTATGCACTTCGTTTAGACAATTTTTTTGGTTTCTTGTCCTACGAACACGGCCTTCATTATTTCCTCACTTGTCTGCCACCCTGAAGACTTACCTGAGTATTTTCTCCTCTCACCCTCTCCCCTTTACTTGCCCACTTTTCTCTTTGCTCAGCTCTGATGAAACAAATCAACCTGAAACATGAATGTTGATTCACTTGCCACAGATATTGTTAGACCTATTGAATATCTCCAACATAGTATTTATATTGTAGATATTTAGCTCATGTGGAGCAACTGAGTATTCATAGATGGTATTTCTATGAACTTACAGAAGCCATTTGATATAAATTTGATGTAAAGCATTTGATTCACATAAACCACTATTTGACAATGAAAGCACACAAAATCAGAAGCTTGTGACAACTATGGAATCAGTCATAATGTAAATGATAAACCATTGACAGTGGATCACTCTTCTCATTCACAATTATCACTGTGCAGAACTGCTCCTTTTCTCTATGACTAACATCCCCATGCCCTAATCCCCCAACCAGTCCAAAAGGAACTCACATGCCTTGAAGATCAAAATCATCCGTGCAGAAAGCCTAGGCACCAGCTTCTACCCCAACGCTCTCAATTTCATAAGTTTCCCCAAAGGTTCCACATAATTCTACAGTTACTCTCCACCAACCTTCCCACATGCCTTTACATTTTCATTTCCAATTTCAAATCATTACAAAATGGTTCAATTTTTATTCAACTTGTTCATCACCTTCCAAAAATCTCAGCCTCCGAAAAAAAGCTAACTTTTGAACCGTAGTTTTGACAGGATGAACAGGTTCTCTGAAAACTCCTTTACATCGGAGGACTCTGAACAGGTCATTATCTCCCGTCTTCTACTTTTGTACACCTTCAAACTGAACCTTCTTTCCTGTCATAGCACCAAGACTGTTCTGGGCAAAACCAGAGAGTGTATTCTGTAACTGCAAATATTGTGCATTATTGTTTAATATCTCTGCAACATTAAAAATGGTTTTACACTGCACTGTCCATCATATCATTTCTGCATTCCTGTCTAATGAAACCAACATTTCTTCATCCATCCAATGAGTTCTCTTCTGCTTCCTTGAAGAAACTATGTGCTCAGTCTTTGTGCCAGAGAATCAGCTTTGACATGTATTCTGATGATACTCAGTTGAATTTGCCCTAAGTTCCATGAACATACAATACCAGCATCATTGCTCTCTTGATATTCTCTTCCAACTGAACTTTAGGATCAAACTATTGTTTTTGATTCCACCATAAACTCTAATCCTTTGGCTAATTGCAAAAGGCGGCAATAATCCCGTAATGTGACAGAGAGACCAACTTCCGTCCCAAAAACACTGCTCCCCTCCACTCTTCTGAAACCCACTCCGTACTTTTGATCATTATATACAAAATTGTCCAACAACCCCAATGTTGACCTGCCCCCTTCTGTAAATTTCAAAATGTCCAAAACTCTGCTCTCACTTGACAATCGTCCCTCAAATGACCTACAATCAGAAGATGTAAGCTTACTTTCTCAGTTTTTCAATCCCACCACATCTTAGTTTATCACTAGCTACACTAGCCTAGGTCCTTTGCTCCACCATTTTGTCAATGATAATGACCTGACATATCCCTATGTTCTTTCATGTGTTAATTATAATGCTGGAGACTTCAGCCTGACCACAAGAATTCTCTCCCAACCACCAGTCATTTTTAAAATCCTCCTTCCAGAAAGGCCTTTGGATAAATAGTTCATTCGCTCATCTATCAACTGCAAGTCTCTTGATACATTCCCTATTCTAAAAGCTGCTGTGATGCACAGACCATTTTTAAAATTATAGGCTGAGTGTTGTCTAGTTGCCACCTGCATTAGGTGACAACTGATCTTTTCAGACACAGACTTTAAGAACACATTTATAGCATTGTTTTCTTCTGCTTAGAGGAAGGGGCAGGAATATTCAGTTTGTATTAACTTGGATGAAATAACATATCAAATTATAAAGTTTTATACAGTCAAAACTCAACATTTAAAAATGATAGTCTGCACCGAGCTGAAGTATTACTGCATCTGATTTAAACTTTGCCATCTGCCCAATTGTTGGTATTAAATAGGATAAAACACTACCATAGTGTCTTCGAGCACATAGTAGTGTGTGTTACATACAATAACATTTCAAGTATAAAATAGCCATAAATCGATTGTCAAATTTAGTCTATATTTCAGAACTTTCAGTTTATTACTTATGCATAGAGTCAGACAAAAAACATACAATCTAACCTCTCATTCCCTGTATCATTCTATTTCAATTAATCCAACAAAATGCAAGACTACAATAACTACATCTCACTTCCTTCTTTGCATTGTTCTTTTCCTCCAATCTCAAGTAAATCAGCTGAGAAGTCAACATGAAGCAGGATTAAGCACGAACCACAACATACATACGAATTAGGAGCAAGGCGTCTGCATTCAGTAAGATATGTTCTGATCTACGACTGATTTCATTAGTCCACATTACTGCTGACCTTGATAACCTTTCATGCTCACGAAATGGTGGAGCAAAGGACCTAGGCTAGTGTAGCTAGTGATAAACTAAGATGTGGAGGGATTGAAAAACTGGGAAAAATCTACCTGTACCTTAAAAACAGACTCTGCATCTACTATATTTCTAAGAACAGAGGTCAAAAGATTACTTTAATCTATTTTAAATGGACAACTCATTTTTAAAACAGCAGCCCTTTCTTCCCTAACAGCAAACATCTCTTTCACATGCACACTGTCAAGACACCTCAAGATCCTACACGTTTCACTCAATTCACCTCTTACTCTAAGCACCAGGTGACACAAGCTTTCATGTCCAACCTTTCCACAGAAACACAATTCATCTGTTTCAGATAACTCATTTAGATTCCTCTTTAAATGAAGGAGGCCAATGCTATACAGTACACAGTCTTCCAGATGTGATCTCACCAATATAACTCAAGCATAACCTCATTTTTGTATTCAATTCCCTCTGTAATAAACAACATACTATTATATTTTGAAAATTTGTAGAACCCACGATATTAACCTTTTCAGGACAGGAGATTTCTCTGCATCTCAATTTTGTAATCTCCCACCATTTGATAATTGTCCATCTGAACAGTGTATAAAAATAATCTCATTTTCTCACATTATATTCCATTTGACGGATCAATGTCCATTCACTTAACCCCTTGGCAGCCTCATTCCATTTCCGGATTATAACTATTTCTAAGACGTTAGATGTATCATCGATAGAGCAGAGTGATGTAAAATACTTATTAAATTCACCAGCCATCTCCCTACTCTTCCATTAATCACTCCCCAGACTCACTTGTTAACTTTCTAAACTACCTACAAAAATTGTTTGCATATTTCTTGTACAAGGAGAGAAAACCTAGTATATCTTTTAATTGTTCTTGGATGAGAACATTCAAAAAACTTGACCTGCCAGTAAGCTGCATGTAATTATGACTTTTTCCTCAAGTTTGATACTTTAAACCATCTTAGTTAGGTCCAGATGATAGATCCTCATCTTGGATTTCCTTCAATTGGAATGCACCTATTGTGTATTAAGAAATATCCCCTTGGATATCTGCCACTTAACTATCTCACTTTGGCCAGTACTCCTCCTCAAAAGGAGAACTGACTGAAGTGAGGTAGTTAAATAACAGACATTTAAAGGGATATTTAATTGCCCCAGTTTCAGTTTAAAGTAGAGCTTTGGAGCAAACCTCTCTCACTCGCACAATGTAAAATTTCATCATTATATATTAGTAGCTATTTTAAGCATGCTTGCATTAAGTAATTAATAATTTGATCTTGTTGTGCAATACCAGATCTACCATAATCTGCTCTATAGTTGGCTCCAGAATGTGCACTAAGTGAGCAGTCATTCTACAGATTAGCATTAAAGAAACATTATCCTGCCATTCTATCCCCAAGTCATTGACTTCAGAAGTTGATGCCCCACTAAGATATTTTTGTCCCTTCCTAGAGTCAGCCAATGGAAATAATTGCATCAAATATACCAAATTTGACAACTCCAGTGTGTAAATTGTTATGAAGCATGACATTGAAACATATTATCCAGACAAGGAGCTTGTTAAATATCAAACCCTTTAGAATTGGCCTCTGGTGGCACAGAACTTGAACCCTGTGGAAAAGAAAAGAAACTGTTTGTCCCCAGTGGGGTTACCATTGACAATAAAGTGAAATGGATTACTCAAATGCTGTGGCTATAGAAACAAATGAGGGCATGAAGGGGAATAAATAATCTCTTAATCCCCTAGAGAATGACCAATCATCTATATGCTACAAGTCTAAGTATGACGGAATACTCCCCACTTGCCTGCATGAATGCAGCTCCAACGAAACTCAGGAAGCTTGACACCATCCAGGACAAAGGAGCCCACTTGATTGCACCCAATCCATCACATTTAGCGTTCATTCCCTCCACTATACTTATGTATTTTATTTGCTAGATGCACTGCAGCAACTTACTAACGTTCCTGACAGCACCTTCCAAATCAGCACCTCTATAACCTCGAATGTCAAGAGCAGCAAATCCATTGGAACCACTACTGGCAATTTCCCCTACAAATCACACAACATCAGGACTTGAAACTACTGTGTTCATATATTCACATGTGGGGACCGATTCTCTATAAACTGCAGTGCAAGGTTTTCGAATTAACAGAATTTACTTGTGTAACCAGAGTCCAGTTGCCAAGCAACCAGCAACATTTTTCTCCTATAAATTGTGATCATTTATAATAAATCTATAAAAACTACAATAAAGTTGTGTTGATGTATAATTACTAATATTTTGTGCACTTTGTCCAGATCTTACAGAAGACTGTCAGTGAAGAAAAATAAACAGAGGATCATGTCAAAGTCCAATTACAGCTGACACTGAAGGAATTTAACTTCTGTTTGACAATAACCTGGTGCCTGGAAGCTTCGAAAACACATCCCCATCACAGAGTTGGAGACTTGGGAAAGTTCTGACTGACTTACCTTAATAGTTACCCAGGGAAGGTTGATGAATCAAACTTCATAGTAACCATAAAACTGAGGACCTTTACCTGCATCCTGCTGAACACCAGACACCTCCCTAATCACCAGTTTCTCCCTAACAACGTTCCCATCCCATACCCAATGTCTCCCATCGGGAACCAACCTGACCACCTCTGAACCAACATGCCCCAACCAGCCACTTACCTTCTTTCTAAATATTATCAAAGTACCTGTCACCTGTAAAACCCTTTTTACAGAAGGCTGTTCCTTAAAAAGGAACACCTCTTGGCATAAGATCAGCATTAGAGCCCGAGTGATTTCCTAGCTGGTTTGACTTAAATCTGGTCTTAAAACTGCTAACAAGTAAACAGGAAATCTTTGGTAATCCCATTTTAATCAGACCTATTCTACAGTAATAGGTCTATCATTGCCATAATACAAGTCCATTTCACTGGGCAAAATTTAACCACAAACTAATCCACTGAAACCCACAGAGATAATGCATTAGAAAATCCTACAATTGTGGATTGCAATGCAATATTAAATCAGAATTGCAAACATCATTTCAAGCAGTAAAATATTGGAATACGTTGATGGTGTTCTTATCATAATGTTCTGTTGTACAGCCTATTAAATAAAAGTACTATAAGTGCAGTACTGGAAGTCCTTACACAAAATACTGGGTACATAAACCCTCATTAAAAAAAAATGATTTATGAAAATAGGAAAATCCTGTGATTTGATATACTTGTGTCTTTGAATCAAAATACACAATATTTACATTGAGAATGAGTCAATATTGAATCACTACAATGTATACACTTGACGAATATTAGATTTTTTTTGGTTACTAACTTACCGTGCTACATTTTTATGGGTTATTCAATTTCCCTCCAGATTGGTCATTGAACAAAACATTTTATTTTGGCTTAGTTCAAAGTCACATCCAAACAGTAGATAAATCAAATACTCAACACTAAATAACATTTTAACCACAATACAAAGTTTAGATTTTTTTTTCAAAAGCTTAGCAGGTCTAGTAGTATCTGAGAAGAAAAATCTGAGTTAATGTTTCAGGTCCAGTAACCCTTCCTCAGAACTGGCAGTTCTGAGCCAAAAATGTTAACTGATTTCTCTTCACAGATGCTGCCAGCCCTGCTGAGCTTTTCCAGCAATTTCTGTTTTTGTTTCTGATTTACAATATCCGCAGTTCTTTCGGGTTTATTCAGATTTTGTCCATTCGTCTACTGACGAAAAAAACAATTTACAAAATAGAGGAATAAACTTTATTAGCAAAAAAGACAGTCTGGCTTTTCAATTGGGACTTCTGTTACTGAATTTTAAGATACTTTTGTGAGTCTCTAAAGTAGCTTATATATACACCTACCTGGTCAGGTCAAACCTGATAAATCATAGGCATCAGATGCCTTTGTGAATGTTCAAATCAAGTTTCAGAGAACATTATTTTAGTTCTGTTTTTGGCCTAAATTGAATCAAATAGGGAAAAAAAACCCACAATAACACCAATGGAACAATGACAGTAGGGGGGAGAAAAACTGTTCTCAAAACATGCTCTTAACCTAGTGGCAGGCACTTTGCAACTTCTGGAGACCAAGAGTGAATCAAATATATGCATGTGGTAGAAATCAGCTTGACCAAAAACCAAATTCTCCATCATTTGGTTAAACAACTACTGAATGAAGTAAACTCTACCCTATATATTGTACCCAGTATAATATTCACTTAGTCTTGGTTTATTTAAAAAAAGGTAACCTTGAAGTGACAAGATTCTAAATCCTGGAAACAAACGCAGTTAATATATTTGACACTTTGTCAGTAATAACATTTCTCTAAAAAGGAACACAAACACGAGCCATGACAACCGTGGAAACCCAACTCACCTTGTTTCTTCACCGGCATTTTTTCCCTCAAAATGTCATCACCAATCTCCGCCAGTTCTAGGTATGCTTGACACCAGACTCCACTCGTTCTCTCTTCTCACTCATCAAGCAGGCGAAACACTCTTAGCATTTAAACTTCGTTGTAAAGAAAGCCCCAAAAAGGCTATATGTGCTAAAGAATACAAACAAATCTCAAATACACACATCCACAAAACTCACAATAAAAAGCTTTGCGAAGAATCTATTTGTTAAAAGTGAGAATGGAATGGCCAAATGTTTTATATAGAACGGTTATTCACTGTCCAGTTCAAACTCAGAACACCCATAAGAATTTGGCACTTTTGTTTTAAAAAAACAGGCGGAATCTAACTCGATTCGTTTCAAGAGAGTCTAGACATTCGTTGTAGCTCTCAACCTGGCAAAAGAAGGTGTTTCTTCCTTTCACTCGTGATTTCTTTTGAAAGCTTGTAAGATTTCCCAGCCAGGTGGTGAGGCGCTGTTAAACAGAGTTGGAGCAGGGATCCAAAGAAGGAAGCGCAGCTGGCCAGTCACCCGCACTGACTGCCCCTAACATTAATCCAGCATCAGTTTTATTCATCGCGTATCATTGTCTCAATCCCATCGTTGACGGACTCAGCCACCATCCGTGACACTGTTTGAGAGAAAAATTAATCAAAAAACACATAAACACCCTTGAAATCTGACTAAAAGAGGATCGAGAATCGCTCCCAAATACGAATACAGAAAAAATAAAAATAAAGTGATCGTTATTAACTTGATTCCCCTTTCGACAGTTGGACTCAAATGACAAGGGCCACAGTTTATCCCTGAAGAACGAGAGAGAATAAATTCAGCAAGTGAAATGCTATAATCAAGCAGTAGGGAAGTGGGGTTCTTATGGTGCAATGGTAGTATCCACAGCTCTGGACCAGGAAGCCGGGTTAAAGTCGCACCTGCTCCAGAGGTGAATAATAGAACATCTCTGTACAGATGCTGGGCCACAGCTCCGTATGTCTCAATTCTGACAACTCTGCTGCTCCAGGCGGCTTTCTCACGGGACACAAACAGAAAGGGCCGACATCTACCAGCTACATTATTTTCATTAGAATCGAATCTTAAATACCAATAAAGCATAGTCTGTAAAATTTGCACCTCCCGAGGGAAGGTAAAACTACTTGTTTATATGTGTTAGATCTTGCACAATACAATTCGCCATCTACTTCGAATTCTGAACCGACTCATCTTTCCCTCCCAACAATTCTACCCAATTTTTTTACCCGGTCCTCCCACAACGACCGCGGCTCTCGCTGAATAACGGAAGAGGCTCGCGCCACGTTTGATTGGCGTCTAGACACTACCCACGAACATCCACCACTGACCAATTGACTGGCCGAAGGGAGGCGGGGCTTCCTCTGTGGGCGGGGAGAAGCGGGTAAAAGGTCAGTTTGGTCACCTGATCAACATGTCTGCGTTTCAGTAGTTTACATGATGTGAGGTGATAATGTTGATAGAGGTTAATGTTTTAAATGTTGTTGCGATAGTGTGCAAATTTGTAAAGTTTTTATCTTCATAAAAGTGTATTTGTTCACCTCAGAAGTTAGGGATTCATACTCAGGTATTTTTTCTAAAATTTTACATAATATACAATACACTTTTGCTCGTTCATCTCTTCACATATGCTGCTAGACCTACAGTGTATTTCTAGCGTGTCTCTTTTTATCTAATGCTCTGTCATTAATACCGTGTAATTCTCCAAGAACGGAACGTGTTTAAGTCAGGTGTGACGTTGTTAATTACTTTGCAATTCCTTTACACAAATTCTACACATTCACATTTCACTTTAGAGTATTCTGACGCCATTTTTGCTTGACTTTGTTGTGCAATAAAATATTTTCAGTTACCTAATTTTAAACCCTAATTTGTTGTAGGTTTCAAGAATGGCAGATAATACAGTATTTACTCAAGATCCACAACCTGGTATGCCCAATCCTAATATCATGGAAATGCTTCTTGAACGGTTTCAGCGGCTACCAGAATTAGACAGGTACTTATCTAATCCATGTCCACACAAATGCGCACACAGTTAAGATTCTGAATCAAAAACATTAACTCTGATTTCTCTCCATAGATGCTGTGAGACCTGTTGAGATTTTCCAGCAATTTCTGTTTTTGTACCTCATAGTTAAGATTATTTATTAAAAATTTCAGACAAAGGACCTTTTCAGTTCCCATTTATTTAAGCTGAATAAAACTTTGGTCTCCAAATGAAGCATGTTTAAAACCAGCATCTACACAGTGATACAAGAACAATTTAAACCAAACATTTGCAATCAAAAGATTAGCAACTGTAGATATTTAAGCTTAATTTATAAGTAGGAATCAACTGAGGTTAATGATGCTATATCTCTAAAATGCTTACCCCTGACTTAGTTCTAATAGCAAGGGACTCAATTCTTAATTTCTTAAACAAATGTCAGAAAAATGCTCTCTGCCATGGTTTAAATGTTTCAGCCATTATGCCATCCTTTTTCAGTGCTGAATTAATAATCATAAAATCTCTAGTGTGGAGCCCAACAAGTCCACTCCAACCCTCCGCAGCATATCCTACCCAGACCCATTCCCCTACCACACTACATTTCCCACGACTAATGCACCTAACCTGCACATTCCCGAACACTATGGGCAATTTAGCATGGCCAATCCACTTAACCTGCTCATTGTTGGACTGTGGGAGGAAACTGGAGCAGCCTGAAGAAACCCGTGCAGACTCCAGAGAGACAGTTACCTGAGGCTGGAATTGAGCCCAGGTTCCTGGCGCTGTGAGGTAGCAGTGCTAACCACAGCCACCATGCCACCCTCAGAGTATCTTTATTCTGTCCAGTACAGCATGGTTATGCAAAGAATGTGGGAAGGGAGTGTGTGGCAATCTGGCAAGGGCCTGAATAATCTTTTTGAGCAGGTCTTTATTGTATTACATGTAAGTGGGTTCAATGAGAAGATAAGCTTTGATGTGGCTATAGTATTTCAGAGGCCCTACTCACAGTTGAGCTTTTGTACCAACTGTAACCAATGAAAGTGAAGCACATCTTCAAAGAGTGAAATCTGGATGCAGAAAAAGACAAAGCAACTTTATGATTCTTTGTGGAAGAAAACGTATTAATCTCCATCTGAACATTTTTCTCCCTTGTGGAGCATTGATGGTATAACCAGAAATGAAGGACAGATATCTCATTCGACTGCATTAATTCCTCATCCAAGAAATATGGAGATGTTATCTTAATTCTCAAAGATAATTCAGTTTTATTTAAACTTTATTTTATTCTGATTCCGTCAATGTTAACTGTGGCTGTGTTGATGGCAGTCTGTCCTGAGAAGTAGGTTCAGTTCCAATTCTAAGGGATATGCAACACTGAGGGCATGCTGCATTGTGAGATAAGCTATCTCCTGAATGAAAGATTAATCCAAATCGAATCTTTATCTCTCAAGTGGATTTTAAAAATTAAGTGGCTATATTGCAAAAGGGCCGCAAAATTCTTGTGTGTTGTCCGGTACTTGTTCCTTAAAATCATAACAATGTATCATCTTGTAAATATTACTTTTCTATTTGTAGGTCCTCATTCTACACAAATTGCTAAGTACGATTTAATAACTTCATTTAAACTACTTCACTGAAGCAATTTGGGCATCCTGAGGTTGTGAAAGACGCTATATAAGTGTAGCTTTTCTTTTCTTTGAAATAGTCATACATCACAGAAACAGACCCTTCGGTCTAACTCATTCATGTCGACCAAATTTCCAAACCTAAACTTGTTCCACTTGCCTGCATTTAGTCCATAATCCCTGTAAACCATTCCTATTCATGTACCTGTCCAAATGTATTTTAAATGTTGTAATTGTACCTTCATCTACCAGTTCCCCTCGCAGATCAACCACAGCATTTCTCACTTCATTTTCCTACATTTGCCTACTTTTTCTTTGAAATGCTTGATTCCTGACTGATTAAGGTTCCTGACCTAGACTGTCCCATGGGAGGTATCATCCTCTCAGCATTTACTCTGTCAAGACCTTTAGAACTTGTACGTATTTCAGCCCTTCAATCCAACCAACCCATGACGACCGTAATCCCAAGGTAAAATAGTCCCCCATGTCTGCGCTTAGCCCATATCTCTTCAAGTATTTTTTCTTTATGCACTATCTAAATGTTTTTTAAATATTGTAACTGTGTCCACATCCACCACTTCCTCTGGACGTTCGTTCCACTCAGTTCATTCTGCATATGCAACACCCTGTATGTGAATAAGTAGCCCCTCATGTCTTTTTAAACCTCTCTCTCACCTTAGAAATGTGTCCACCAGTTTTGATCACCCCCATCCTAGGGAAAAGATCTTTGCTATTTACCTTACCTAAGTCCCACATGATTTAATAAACCACTATAAGGCCTCTTCCTATGCTCCACTGAAAGAAGTCCCAGCCTATCCAGCCTCTACTTATAATTCAACCCTCCAGTTCCAACAACATCTGGTAAATCTTATCTGAACCCTCTCCAATTTAATACCTTTGGTCTCACATAGTAAAATACCCAAAAGATTTGGATCTCCAACAGCTAACAATTACATTACTTTTTATAATTATTATCTCTTGTATAATTACATACAAAAGAGTACCACATTGCAATTCACTGTGCATTGATGCAGAATTATCACTAGAAGAATGGAAATGGAATATATATATTCAGAGGTTCATTAGATTATAATGGTGGTATAATTACTGAATATAGTGGTATGATTACTGAAGCAAACTATTACTTAAAAGAAATGTAACCATTTCAGAAAAAAAATTCTAATAGAAGAGGAAACATCAACAAGATGCACTAAATGGCTACCTTTTAAAATTTTCTAACAACTGCAAACCTCACCACGGATTTTTTAAGCAAAAAGTGTGTGGGCTGCTGCAAAAGAAAGTTAAAACTGATAAAATTTAGAAATCAAATGCTAATAATTCTGTCCAATTTTGCGAGGGCCCTCAAGATTAAAGAATCAGTATTCACCTTCCTTTCATCCTCAATTTGGCATGACGTATTTATCTTTTTTTTAAATCCCTGGGACTACTGATTCCCTTTCACTTCCAATTTGCTCTTAGTCACACAGATTAGGGAGAACATTTCCTTGGACATGATTCTTCCTGGACTCTGAGGGCACAGATAACCCTACTATTTTTTTTATTATTAAATATAGCTTCTAGAGAGAGTGTGCACATATTCTAAGTATTCTTTCATCATTTCAGTTAATCTTGAATTTGTCAATTCTCTTTAGAGGAAATGTGATTCTCAGCTTGCCTATCAAATTTAGGGACCAGTTTAGTTTGCAAATGCTCGAACTAGAATGGGAACAAACCAGACAATTAATCTATAGCCAGAACAAGGCATCCTAGTTATGGAAAAAGCCAACGTATTTCCATTTATTATTTAGATGTACTTGCCATAATCCATTCCTGTTACTGTGGGTGCAAGTATTACAGAAAAGATATCTCAAACTGCAAACTAAAGCTAATGGGTCCCCTAACCTCGAGGGTGTCTGATACTGTTTGGTACCACCAAGATAGCTTCCTTCATAAAAGTTTTGAATGACATTTCTAATCTGAAATCCATTCCTCCAATTTCGGGTGGTGCTTGTTTGCAAGTACTAGAAAGACAGAAATCTGATGAGTGTATTCTTTATAAATCCACTCTCGTTTAAATTGTAATTCATCTGAATAATTTCAATTACAAATTCTCTCTGCTGAGTCGTGGTTTATTTATGAAGTCCAATGCACCATATATTTTCTGGCTGTTGTTAGATCTACATCAGGTCTATCCTCTGAGTAATCTGTGAACTGCGTTGTGTAATAACTTATTTATTACTTCCTTTGAGTTTGTTTTAATTTAAAAATAACCAACAGCACAACTTTATGCTTCAAATAAGATAAAAGGTTAGTTTATTAAATAACTGTTGCTAAAAGTTACTGGTATTAAGGATGCTGCCGTGGCCACCATCTTCAAGAAGGGAGACAAAGTGGATTGTGGAAACTACTGACGAATCTCCCTACTCTATATTGCCAAGAAGACTATCACCCATATGCTCCCTAGAAATTCTTCTGGAAATCAGGTGTGGTTTCCAACCAAACTGTGGAACTAGGCATGATTTTCACTGCTCAACAAGTCCAAGTGGAATAATAGGAACAGCAACACCATTCTAAATTGCCTTCCTCAATCTGACCAAGGGTTTTGTCTCAGTCAATTTAGAAGTGTTATGGAAGACCCTTGCTCTCCCAAGAAATTCATAATTTTCCATCTTCTTCACAACAAAATGTCAGCAATGGTCTTCACCAATAATATGATAGAATCCTTTGAAGTCAAGCAGAGATGTACAATTGCACGAATCCTTTTCTTTGTCTTTATTGCCACTATTCTCCATCTTGTCAAAAACAAGATTCCCAGTGGTTTGAACTTTATCTATAGTGTATGGGACTATCAAGAAGTTAGGAAAAACCAAGACAATCTATAGATCAGTATAGTGTGTTCAAATGCAGTAGAAGTAAATTATCAAAACTACTGAGCAATCGAGATTAAAATAACTAAAATTCAGTCGTAATGGAATAAATATTTGACTTAGTATCTCATATTAACAAGAAATTGTTGGAAGAATTGCAAAAGCATGGTTTAGACTAGAATATGATACCTTGAAAACAAACAACGATATTCTGAAGGATAGTTAAAAAGACTAATATAGGAATGTGAAAATGTAGTAACCACAGAAAGTCTCACTTGATTAAGGCACTAATTTGGAATCAAGATAGGGGTTTCCTAATGCATGCAGAAAAGAATACCTTAGATTTAACTTAATCTGGGAGTTGCTCGATAGTTGTGTGGCAGTAGAATCAGTACTGATTAGGATACAGTTAATCAATGTCATTCAGTGTCTTGTTAATATCACTCTGGTCACCCTTAAATCAATTTTTCCTCTCCACATTTATATTTCAAACTATTTGTACATACATGATGGAGGTAGCTCCACGCATATCAGCTGTTACCTGAGCACTGAATGTGAAGTAACAGTTAATGAAAGGTTTTCTGTACAATAACTCACGTTTGCAGTTGAGATTTGTAATGAAAACTAAATTTCTTCTTCTCCTCCCACAGAAAGCTTTTTGCATATGGACCCATCTACCTTGGGATAAATTCAGCATTTGCTGGTTTAATTGCTAACAGTTTCTTTCGAAGAATACTCAATATTGCTCAGGCTCGTTTTGCTTCCAGTTTGCCAATGGGAATTCTTCCATTCCTGACTACAATAGCAGGATATAATGCTGTTGTGTCAAAGCCTTTGCTTTCAGGTTGGTAAGGGATTTGTTATGGATAATACAAGCATATTGTTTATACTAACTAGATCCAAAATAATAATACTTGCTGATTTTTAGTATTGAAGATATTTTGTAGCAGTGTAATATTAGTTAGCTCAGTTGGCTTCACAATTGGTTTGTGACACAGAGTGACGCCAACAGTGTAGGTTCAATTCCCGTACTGACAGAGGTTACCCACCCTCTCAATCTTGCCCCTTGACTGAGGGAGGAAACTAGCAATGAGGTTAAAATAGGTTTCAAAGACGTTTATATGTCATCTCAATCAACTGGACAGCTAATTAAAAATGAAGCTGACATTGTTCTTAAAATTTAAAACAAAATTTTTATCATGAAAATTTGATTTTCTTTTGTTTAGGTGATCTCAATTGTCCCACATGTGCCCTAGTTAGAGGAGGATTAGTGGCTTCTGTTGGAGGAACCTTGTATCCTGTTCTCCTGGCCTTACCAATAAATGCTGGCCTTGCATCACGGTGAGGATGTTATTTGGTTGTACCCTCTTGCTACAAAGAATTGTTTTCATGCTATAGTGACTTCTAGCATCTTAAACATGTTTTAGTGTATTTGCAATTTGATGGGGAGAAAGGTTGCATTTTACATCAATCTTCTATAAATGCGGAGAAAATTGTAAAATATTCTGCAGCAAAATACATATTCAAAGCATATTTCATTGTATGGAGGTCTGTGACTAGTGGTGCTCCACAGAGATCCGTACTGGGACCTTTATGTGATATGTATAAATGACTTGGATGAAAATGTAGATGGGTGGATTAGTAAGTTTACAGATGATAAAGATCAGTGGAATTATAGAGAGTGTAGAAGGTTGTCAAAGGATATAGCGCGATATAGATATGTTGCAGATATGGGCGGACAAATGGCAGGTGGAGTTTAATTCGGGTAAGTGTGAGGTGCTGCACTTTGCGAAATCAAATGTTAAGGAAAAGTATAGTGAATGACAGGACCGTGAACAGCATTGAAGTACAGAAGGATCTTGGGGTTGAAGTCCATAGCTCCCTGAAAACGGCCATGCAAGTAAATGGGAAGGCAAAGAAGGCATGTGGTATGATTAGATTACATTACAGTGTGGAAACAGGCCCTTCGGCCCAACAAGTCCACACCGACCCGCCGAAGCGCAACCCACCCATACCCCTACATTTACCCCTTACCTAACACCACGGGCAATTTACCATGGCCAATTCACCTGACCTGCACATCACTGGACTGTGGGAGGAAACCGGAGCACCCGGAGGAAACCCACGCAGACACGGGAAGAATGTGTAAACTCCACACAGACAGTCGCCTGAGGCGGGAGTTGAACCCGGGTCTCTGGCGCTGTGAGGCAGCAGTGCTAACCACTGTGCCACCGTGCCGCCCAACCACTTTGCCACCGTGCTCACCTTTATTGGTAGGCAAATTGACTACAAGAGTTAGGATATAATATTGTAGCTTTTTAAGACTTTGGTTAGGCCATACTTAGTGTATTGCTTTCAATTCTGGTCGCCGCATTACAGGAAGGATGTGGAAGCTTTGGAGAGGGTGCAGAAGAGGTTTACCAGGATGCTGCCTGGATTAGAATGTATAAGCTTTAAGGAGAAGCTAGGAAAACTTGGGGGGTTTTTTCCCTCTGGAGGAGTGAAGGCTAAGCGAAGACTTCATAGAAGTCTATAAAATTGAGATGTATAGTTAGGGTTGACAGTCAGAATCTTTTCTCAGAGTTGAAATATCTAAAACCCGGGGGCATGCATTTAAGATGAGAGGGAGAAAAGTTCAAAGGAGATGTAAGAGACAATTTTTTTATACAGAGTGTGGTAGAGATCTTGAGTGCACTGCCAGGGGTGGTGGTGGAGGCAGGTCCTATAGGGATGTTTGAGGGACTTTTAGACAAGCACATGAACATGCAAGGAATGGAGGGAAATGGACCAAAAGCAGGAAGAAGGAATTAATTTGGCATCATGTTAGCACAACTTTGTTGTTTATGGATGAATCAGAAAATTAAATCCCGTTTGATTTTCACTGCATTTGTAGAATTGTTCCTGACTTTCCAGTTGCTTGCCATTTCCAAACACAATCTTCCTCTTAAGCTGACATTTTCAACCATGCTTGCTGCATTGATCCAGCAAAGCCCAACATACAATGCAGGAAGAGCATTCATTTTCCCATTTAAGCACTTAACAGCCTTCAGAACTAAATATACTGAATTCAACAGTTTCAAAGTATGAACACTGTCCTCCATTTTGATTATGCATGTATACCCATGTCCCAAGTAGATGATATCAGTTTGCTGTTAGCAGATCTGACCTATTTACTGCTGGTCAGACCTGTCATTCACACTGATTTTGCATCCTCCTATCTTCTTCAGTGTCATTAGCCCTCCCTTTGCCTTTTGATCTGGGGACCCTCACCATTTGTTCTATTCACTCCAATATCTCTGTGTCAACAGCATAAACAATATCATTTTCCAGCCCATTCATTCCACAGGAGAGACATATTGGACTGAAAGCATTAATTTTGTTTCTCTTTTCAGAGCTGCTGCTAGACCTGCTGAGTTTCTACAGCACTTTCTATTCTTACTCTTATATTCAAAACCTCTCAAAATAAAAGAAAGCATCCCATTAGCTCTCTCGAGTATGTGTTATCCCTGTGCTTCTCAGAACTCTGAAGACGTTCTCTGGTTTAAATACCATTTTCTTAACCATCATGCCAAAGAGAACAACTTCACATTTGCACAGATTGCACTTCATTTGCCAGATTTTTGCCTACTCACTCAACCCATGTATTGCATCTGCATTTTCCAATGTTGTCTTCACAGCACACTTCCCTATAAATCTTAGTGACATCTGTGAATTTAGTTACCTTACCTTTGCTCCTCTCATCTAAGTCATTGATGTAAGTTGTAAAACATTGAGTCCCCAGCAGACATCCCTGCAGGATTTCACAGTCACATCCTGCCTTTCTTTTCTTCCTACCAACCAGTTTTCTCGTAATACTATTATATTGCCCCATACGCCATAAACGTCTATTTTCAACAGTAACCTTTGATGTGGCATCTTCTTGCATACTTTCTCCCATATTTTGTGACGGGGGGTTGTAAATCATTCCTACTAGTTAGTTCTTTTCCCTAGCTATTTCTCATCTCCACCCTAAACCAATTCTGCATCCTGATCTTTTGAACCAGTTATATCTAACTATTAGCACAAATGCAATCTTTGATTAACAGTACTACCCTTCCACCTTTACCTATCTGCCTTTGTTTTTAATATCCTGTACTTCTCAATATTCAGGACCCATTCTTTGTCATCCTGAAGTCGTGTCTCCATAATGGCAATCGGATAATATTTATTTACTTCCATCGTGCACGATGTATTTATTTATTTTGTGATAAGAAGTTATCATCATAAAGCAATCATTATTACAAGAGGGGGGGAAATATGGGAAAACAAATGGAATGTAAGGGTGACCGGCTTCCTCACATCAGAGGATCTTAAAGGCAAGTGGTCACCTTTCCCGGTATTCAGGATGGCAAAATTTGTGGAGACATGGAGTCATAGAATCAGAGATGTGGTCAGGCTATTCAGCCCATTGAGTCGACCCAGACACACCTTTCTGCCCTATCCCTGTAACCCTGCATTTCCTATAGCTAATCCACCTAGCCTGTACATCCCTGGACACTATGGTCTATATAGCACAGCTAATCTACCTAACCTGCACATCTCTGGACTGTGGGAGGAAACCGGAGCACCCAGAGGTAACCCACACGGGCACAGGGAGAATGTGCAAACTACACATAGCCAGTTGCCCGAAGATGGAATCAAACCCAGTCCCTGGTGCTGTGAGGAAGCAGTGCTAACCACTGAGCCACCATAGTGCATTTGCAAGACAAAAAGATTTTAATAAAAATCTAAATTAATGTAATCATAGAATTGCTTCAGTTCCAACTCATCCATGCCAACTAGATATCCAAAATTACTCTAGTCCCGTTTGCCAGCATTTGACCCATATCCCTCTAAGGTCAGGGTGATCATGGGGGACTTCAATATGCAAATGGTCTGGGTGAATAATGTTGCCAGTGGATCCAAAGAAAGGAAATTCATGGAATGCTTACAGAATGGCTTTTTGGAACAGCTTGTGATGGAGCCCACAAGGGAACAGGCTATTCTGGACTTAGTGCTATGTGATGAACCAGACTTTGTGAAAGATTTTAAAGTTAAGGGAACACTTAGGAGACAACAATCATAATATGATAGAGTTCAGTCTGCAATTTGAAAGAGAGAAGGCAAAATTGGATGTAATGGTGTTACAGTTAAATAAAGGTAATTACTGGGGCATGAGAGAGGAACTGACGAAAATCAACTGGAAACAGAGCCTAGTGGGGAAGACAGTAGAGCAACAATGGCAGGAGATTCTGCTGGAGGAGGGTGGGGGGGGGGGATTAAACAGCCATGGCTGTCGGGAAATCAGGAAATGTATCATAGAAAAAGAGAGAGCCTATAAAGTGGCCAACAGCACCGGGAAATCAGAAGATTGGGAAGACTACAAAAAATAAACAGAGGATAACAAAGAGAGAAATAAGGAAGGAGAGGATCAAATATGAAGGTAAGTGAGCCAGTATTATTAGAAATGGTAGTAAAAGTTTCTTTCAATACATAAGAAACAAACAAGAGGCAAAAGTAGAAATTGGGCTGCTCCAAATTAATGCAGGAAGGCTAGTGATGGAAGATAAGGAACTAAATGAAGAACTTAATAAATACTTTGTGTCAGTCTTCACAGTGGAAGACATGAGTAATATCCCAACAATTAAGGAGTGTCAAGGGGCAGAGTTGAGTATAGTAGCCATTACAAAAGAGAAAGTGCTAGAAAAGCTAAAGTCTAAAACTTGATAAATCTCGTGGCCCAGATGGGTTCTGAGGGAGGTGGCTGAAGGAGGCGTTAGTTGTAATCTTTCAAAACTCACTGGAGTCAGGGGAGGACACACATGATTGGAAAATCACTCTTGTAACCCCCTTATTCAAGAAAAGATCAAGACAAAAGATGGAAAATTATAGGCCGATTAGCCTAACCTCGATTGTAGGTAAAGTCTCATCGTTAAGGAAGAGATTTCTAAATTCTTGCAAGTGCTGGGTAGGATTAGCACAAGTCAGCATGGATTTAGTAAGGAGAGGTTGTGCCTGACAAACGTGTTAGATTTCTTTGAAGAGGCAACAAGTAGGTTAGACCAGAGAAACCCAGTGGATGTATTCCATCTAGACTTCCAAAAGGCCTTTGTTAAGGCCTGCAGAAAGATTTAGACAGTTTAGGAGAGTGGTCCAAGAAATGACTGATGAAATTCAACATGAGCAAATGCGAGGTCTTGCAATTTGGAAAAAAGAATACAGGCATGGAGTATTTTCTAAACAGTGAGAAAGTTCATAAAGCCAAAGTACAAAGGGATCTGGGAGTGCTAGTCCAGGATTCTCTAAAGGTTGAGTTGCAGGTTGAGTCTATGGCTAAGAAAGCAAATATAATGTTGTCATTTATCTCAAGAAGGCTTGAATGTAAAAACAGCGATATGTTACTGAGACTTTGTAAAGCTCTGGTTAGGGCCCAGTTAGAATACTGTGTCCAGTTTAAGGCCCCACACCTCGGGAAGGATATACTGGCACTGGAGCATGTCCAGGGGAGATTCACACGGATTATCCCTGGAATGATAGGTCTAAAATACAATGAACGGCTGAGGATCCTGGGATTGTATTCATTAGAAGGTTGAGAGGAGATGTAATAGAAACTTACAAGATAATGCAAGAGTGAACGCTGGGAATTTGTTTCCCTCAGGTAGGGCTATGAGGACCCGTGGGCCCGGCCTTCAAATTAGAGGAAGTCAATTTAAAACGAATTAAGCGATACGGGAAGAGTGTGGGTCAGTGGCATTGAGATGCCCATCAGCCTTGATTGAATGGTGGAGTGGACTCGAGGGCTGAATGGTCTTACTTCTACTCCTATATCTTATGGTCTTATGGTCTAAACCTTTCCTATTTATATACCCATCCAGATGCCTTTTAAATGTTGTGTTTGTACAATCCTTCACCACTTCCTCTGGCAGCTTCCTCGTTCTGTACATGCATCACCCTCTGCATGAAAAAGTTGCTCTTTGTATCCCTTTTAAATCTTTGCCTTCTACTTTAGGACTCCCCTAACCTGGGAAAAAGACCTTAACTATTCATTTTATCTCTGCCCCTCATGATTTTATAAACCTCCATAAGGTCACCCCTCAGCTTCTGATGCTCCAGGGAAAAAAGCCCTAGCTATTCAGCCTCTTTCTCGAACCTCAAACCCTCCAACCCTATAATATCCTTGTAAACCTTTTCTGAACCCTTTCAACTTTAACTACAGCTTTCCTATAGCAGGGAGACCAGAACTGAACACAATATTCCAAAAGTGGCTTAACCAATGTCCTGTACAGCTGCAACATGATGTCCCAACTCCTATGTTTAATGCACTATCCAATGAAGGCACATGTACCAAATGGCACTTTCTCTATTCTGTCTACCTGCATCTCCACCTTCAAGGAGCACCCCAATGTCTCTTCATTCGGCAATATTCCCCATAATCCTACCATTAAATGTGTAAGTCCTGCCCTGATTTGCTTTTTCAAAATGCAACAACTCACATTTAACTAAATTAAACTCCATCCGCCATTCCCTAGTCCATTGGCCCATCTGAGCAATGTCCTGTTGTACTCTTCTTCACTGTCCTTTATTAATAGTTTCATTCTGTTGCTTAATTATGAAAACTGCCAGTAACATCCTTTACCTGATCTTTACATATCTCTGCTGGCACTTCCCCATCACTACAGCTCAGATGACCAGACCTCTGTATTGCAATGCTGGGTGATGCCAACAGCATGGGTTTGATTCCTGCACCAGCTGGGGGTACCATGAAGAACTCTCTTTTTCCACCTCTACCCTTGCCTGAGGCATGATGATCATCAGGTGAAATGGTCACCAGTTCTCTCTTTCTAATGGGAGAGCAAACCTATGGTCCAGTATGATTTTGGCAACTTTACCGTTACCACTTAGTACAAGTATTCAAGATAGTATTTATTTTCTAACTACATTTTACTCTCTTTGGTCCAGGTATAATACAGCTCCAATGCCACAAAGAGGAAATACAATACGATTCTGGATTACTATTTGTCAGCCAGTTATGAGGAAATTAAGCTTCATATTAATCCTTCAAGCTCTCTTCGGAGTCTATCTGAGTTCCAAGCACTATGCAATTTATGTGAAAATGTTAGAACTTCCTCCACCTCCTAGAATTCCCAAACCAAATGCATAAATTGGAGGAAAAAAAATAATGTAATTTCTTCAGGACTCATCAACATAGTTTGACATTGGTGAATGCATGATCATATGAGAAAAGAATGTGTGAATTTAGAAAACTTGAATAGTAAAATTACAGCACACAACTAAACATAATCAAAGTCACAAAGTACAGCACAACCAAACATGATCAATTTTTTTTATATAGTCCTGCATTTGTGACTGGACTAGCCCTGCCTCAATTGATAGCACTTTTGTCTGTGTGTCACAAGATTTCAGATTCAAGTCCCATTCCAGAACTTGAGCTGAAAAGTTCTGACACTCCAGTACAGCACTGAGGGAGTCTTTTGGCCAATTTGTTAAATGGAGGCCTCATCTGTGTGCTCAGGAGACCTGGTGTGCTGAACAATATTAATCCCTCAATCCACATTAAAAATATACAATTATTGTTTGTTATCACAGTGCTATTCTTAAGTTTTAGTTCTGCATAAATTTTCAGTAAAGTGTTTAGAGATATCTGGTGGTTTGTGAAAAGCGTGGTATATATATATATTTAATCATAAAGTCCAAGTGCTGCAATTGTAATATAAAATCATTTTTAAAAATTTCTTCTGGCTACATCGTTAAAATATAAAACTGATTCTGAAAGAAATCTTGAAAGTAAACCACAAACATGTACATACATCCTTTATGTCATCAAGAAACAGCAGCATGGATGATTTCCTGGATGTGATAATCTAAGTCTTCATGCAATAAATTTGAGTAAAATTAATGGATGGTGTAGTTTGGTTAATCCTTTCGTTTCCTTCCAGTTCCCCAGTCATACATCTCGTCCAAGAGGTCACCTTCAAACTTTTCTGCAATATTTTGGGCTGAACTTCAAAAACAAAAGCTTGATAATGCCTGACCAGCTTTGTATTTCCAACATTTTCAATTTCTATTTCGTATTTCCGACATCTACAGTATTCTGCTTTTGTATGTGTGCAACATTCAAACTCTCTGGTTTCCTCCCCTTAAATAATGAAGTCTGAGAACATTGTCCTTTGCTTCTCCCACAAAGGACAATGGTAATTGTGGTAAAAGCAAAGGACAGTGTTCTCAGACTTCATTATTTAACTGGAGGAAACCAGAGAGTTTGGACATTGCACACATACAAAAGCAGAATACTGCAGATGTCAGAGATATGAAATAGAAATTGATATTTTTGCCCCCGTTCCCTCTTCGTCCACCATCTCAAGTGAAACCAGCCTCCCGTTTTTCACACTTGATTATTTAGATTAGATTAGATTCCCTACCGTGTAGAAACCGGCCCTTTGGCCCAATCAGACCACATCGACCCTCCAAACCCACAGAGACCCATTTCCCTCTGACTAATGCACCTAACACTATGGGCAATTTAACACGGCCAGTTCACCTGACCTGCACATCTTTGGACTGTGGGAAGAAACCTGAGGAAACCCACGCAGACAGGAGGAGAATGTGCAAACTTCACATATTTATTTATCCGGCATCAACTTCTATGCAACCACTCTCAATCTTGACCAACATTAACTCTTGATTCGCCTTTATCTCCAGTTCAAGATGTTCATCCTTGTGTTTGTATGTCATGTGATTACTCCTCCTCTGAAACCATTTACAGCACTGTGAACTCAATATCCTTCACCATTGGTAATTTACTTTGACTGTTTAGGCCCTACACTTAAAGAGCTCCCATCCTAAATTTCTGCAACTGCCTTTTCTTCCTAATATCCTCTTTGAATCAATACTTTTATCCAACCTGGCCCCCAGCTCCCTACTTAACATCTTACCTTGCCTCAGCAATTTTGTTTGATTATATTTTTGTAATCAACTTGAGACATTTAAAAATGTTAAATGGAAATTATTGATGGGATGTGCATTTTATTGATGGGATGTGCATTTTATTGATAACAAGTAGTTTCAATTTCAACTGTAAAATATCTTTTGTATGTAGTACACCGAGATGGTGCAATCTGATCATCAGATTCCAAAAAAAAATTAATGTTTCCTGAACGATTTATTCCACGTTTTTCCTTCCTTTGAATCTAGTGTTAGATTCTAGAATGGCATGTGGTTGCAGATTTTCTTTTTACCAACAAGACAAATTTATTAACCAAAAGGAAAAAAGCATTATTGAAATAAACTTTTTAAATAAAACTCAGTTTGAATCATTTTAAAAAACATGCAATTAAGCAAAGTCGTATCTGTTCCCCAACACCACTTTACAATGAGTCAAATTTGGAGAAGTTACCTTTCAATATCAAATCTTCAGTTTGACTTAACTGCTTCTCTCTATTTCTGCCTTGGAAATTAAATTCTTCCTACACCAGTAGTCTCAAAGCTCTCCCTGAACTGTCCTATACTTCTTTCTCAGAAAGAAATAGTGATTGTTTCTGACCTCTGTCATGGTCACCTTCAAAACTGCCCTAAAGCTTTGAATTGCTGAGCTGTCTTAATAATCCTTGATTGTTCTAAACCAAAAGCAAACTTCACTGTTTACACGCTGATGTAAATTCTGTAAGCCAATCTAATATTTACCCTTGTCTTATATTAACCACATTAAATCATTGTAATTGTGCCTTACTTTCTTTCATGCCAAGGTTGGAGGGTTTGAGCTACTTTCCTGGAGTGTCGGAAGCTGAGGGGTGACCTTATAAAGGTTTATAAAATCATGAAGGGCGTGGATAAAGTAAATTGGCAAAATCTTTTCCCTGTTTTGGGAGAGTCCAAAACTAAAGGGCATAGGGTTAGGGTGAGAAGGGAGAGATGTAAAAGGCACCTAACGGACAGCTTTTTCATGCAGAGAGTGGCGCATGTATGGAATGAGCTGCCAGCGGAAGTGGTGAAGGCTGGTACATTTACAACATTTAAAAGGCATCTAGAAGTGTATATGAATAGGAAGGGGTTTAGAGGGTTATGGGCCAAGTGCTTGTAAATGTGACTAGATTGATTTAGGGTATCTGGTCAACGAGGACCGAAGGGTCTTTTTCCATGCAGTGTATCTTTATGGCTCTATGACTCTATTTAATGAATAGAAACTGGGTTTGTCTTATGATGGTGGAATGGGCACTGAAGAAGAACTTACCAAAGAACTGCATTGTAGACATGAGGACAGAAAAGTATTGGTCAAGCCACAGATATTTTGATAAAATTTTGAAACTAAGTAGGAGAAGTGCACTATTATTTCTGTGACAGAAAAATAAGGGAGTTACCACAGATAAGGGAGATAGTAGTACAAACAGTTGCGAGTCTTTCTTTGAACGTAACCTTGAAGGGAGACAAGAGGAAATACATCAGTTAATGTCTTTGAACAGGAATAATGTAATTAAAAGCTAATTAAATGGGCCAATTGCTTTATATAGTACAATACTACAGTTAGCTACAGCAATTTGGTCAGCTGTTCTGAAATTGCATTACGAGATTTGGTAATGGATTGACCACCGTGGACAAAATGATTTTGGGACATCTAAGTAACCATGTGATTATATAATATTGCTTCGTGGTGTAATTAAAGATGTGCTGCACCGAGTGGACTGATATCAAAGTTATATACTGATATGTATGCCAGAACCTTTAGACCCCCAAAAAGGGGAGTTATAGTATGGCAAGTCAGCCAGCAGGTCTGTAAGAAATGGCAGAATGTAATATAGTTGGGTTCATCACAAAGTACGTGGCAGGAAAATAATCTGTTTAGCAGAAATCGGTTCAGATAATCCAGTTGGCAGAGAAAGACGTTATTCCTGGAGGTAGATAAAACCAATTATTGAAATGGAGCAATAGAGTGGATCATTTCCTTGTAAACCAGTCCCAAATACCCAATAAGGACATAATCAAGGCTACTGGCCAGAATTCAGACTCCAGGATATTCTGACAAAAATGTGGGAATTTTTAATCTGGATACAAAGTTCACATAGGTTTAGAAAGATTTTTCTGAATGTCTGATAGTGTAAATCAACATTTGGGTTTATGATGATTAATTGTAAATTAGATTGTGGTGAAAAGTCTTGCAAAGTTTAAAGATTTGAGAATTAAGTTCCTAAGACAATTTTTAAAAGGTAAAGTAAATTTTAATTTGGATATACATAATTGAAACTTCAAAAAAATGTTTGAGTTTGTTACAGTGAACTCAAAGTTTTAAAATGGACAGCGTCTCACAAAGATAATTTGAGAAATAAGCTAAACAACGTTTGGGAAATTAACCTTAATCTAAAATGCTGTGGACCTTTTGTGAGGTGAAAATAAATCTGTAAAGGTTATTTCCAAAAATATTTAGCAATTCTTTTTGGAAAAGGCAGTGTTTCATGCAAAATTTGCACCATTTTGTTCATGACTTTTTTAAATATGTAAAATAGAGCAAGTATGTTTATCAGAGAATGTATCCACTAGCAGGTTACAATTTCATGTCACTGGCTTTAAGCATTCTGCCTCAAACAGAATGAGTCTTTTATTCTTTTCACTTTCAGGAATAACGATGAATTCAAGAATTGCTTCAGACATTTTATAAATAATCAGAATCAATGAACTAAATAAAGCACATTTGGGTTCATAGAAACTTTATGAAAATATTAATAGACACCAACAGGAAAAGGTGCTGGGGAAGCTAAATGGCAGAAGATGAATAAATCTTCTCTACATACCAGGGTTCTAAAGGAAATACCTGAGGCAATTGTGGAGGCACTGGTGGTGATCGTTCAGGAATCAAGACTGAGAGAGGGTCCCAGAGGCTGGGAAATAGCTAATGTAACCCCCCTATTTAAGAAGAGAGAGAGACAGATGGAAAATTAGAGGTCGGTTAACCTGACCTCAATCATTGGTAAAATTTCAAAGTCCATTACGCAGGATGAGGTTGCAGAGTACTTGGAAATGCGTGGCAAAATAGGGCTGAATTAGTATTTCAATGGAAGTTCAGGCCTGACAAATCTGTTACAGGTAAGGAGCAAGTTAGACAAAGAAGGGAAAATGGACATGATCTATTTGGATTTGCAGAAGGCCTTTGACAAAGTACTGTATATGTGACTGATAAATAAGAGCCCATGGTGTTAGGGCCGGGGTACTGATATGGATAGAGGATTGGCTGACTGGCAGAAGGTAAAGGGTGGGGATAAAAGGATCTTTTTTCAAATTCAAATTCCATAGGAATCAGTGTTGAGATCATACTATTCATATTATACATTAAAGGCCTGGACGAATGAACTGAAGACTTTGAGCATAAAGATATGTGGAGGAACAGGTAGTGTTAAGGAAGTGGAAAGATTGCAGAAGGATTTGGGCAGACTAAGAGAGTGGGCAAAGAAGTAGTGGATGAAATACAATGTGGAAAAGTGAGAGGTTATATGCACTTTGATAGGAAGGATAGTGGCATAGATTATTTTCTAAATGGGGAAAAGCTTTAAAAATCTGAAGCACAAAGGGATTGAATAGTCCTATCTTAAGATTCTCCTAAGGTTAACACCCAGGTTTAGGTGGGAGTTAGGAAGGCAAGTGCAATGTTGTCATTTGTTTTGATAGTGGACAAAGAGTTGAGATGGGAAAAGCACAGCAGGTCAAGCAGCATCAGAGGAAAAGGGGAGTCGAAGTTTCAGGTCAGAACTGGGGGAGGGGAAGGGGGCTGCGAAATAAATAGAGGGAGGCAGTTGGGGCCGGGGGGAAAGGTAATAGGGGTGGCAATAGGTGGATGCAGGTAGGAGGTAGCTGTGATTGGTCAGAGGCAAGGGTAGAGAGGATAGGTGGGAAGGAAGATGGACAGGTAAGGTCTGGTTAAAGGGACAGAGTGGAGAGGGAGGGCTAGGTCTGGGATGAGGTGGGTGGGGAGATATGGAAACTGGTGAATTCTATGTTAAGGCTGTGTGGCTGTAAGCTTCTGAGGCAGAAGATGAGGCATTTTTAAAGGGCAGAAATATATTGCTGAGGCTGTATAAAGCACTGATCAGACCACATTTGGAATATTGTGAGCAGTTTTGGGTTCCATAGCTAAGGAAGGATGTGCTCGCCTTGGACAGAATACAGAGGAGGTTCACATGAATGATCCTGGGGATTAAGGGTTTGTCATGAGGAGTAGTTGAGAACTCTTGAGTATAGACCCATGAAGGTTTGGAGAGATGGCATCTCATTAAAACTTACAGAATACTGAGAGGCCTGGATAAAGTGGATGTGGAGAAGATGCTTCCTCTAGTAGGACAGAACTAGTACTCAATGGCACAGCCTCAGTTTAAACGGATCATCCTTCAGAACTGAAATGAGGAGGAATTTATTCAGCCAGAAAGTGGGAATCTGTGAAATCCAATTCCACGGAAGGCTGTAGAGATCAAGTCATTGGGTGTATTTAAAATAGGGATAGATAAGTTCTTGACGTTAAAAATCACACAACACCAGGTTATAGTCCAACAGGTTTAATTGGAAGCACACTAGCTTTTGGAGCACCGCTCCTTCATCACGTGGTAAGCGTCACTCCGAAAGCTAGTGTGCTTCCAATTAAACCTGTTGGACCATAACCTGGTGTTGTGTGATTTTTAACGTCAAGAACTTATCTATCCCTATTTTAAATACACCCAATGACTTGATCTCTACAGCCTTCCGTGGAAATGGATTTCACAGATTCCCACTTTCTGGCTGAATAAATTCCTCCTCATTTCAGTTGTGTGATTTTTAACTTTGTACACCCCAGTCCAACACCAGCATCTCCAAATCATAAGTTCTTGACTAGTAAGTGGATCAAGGGTTGCAGGGAGAAGACAGAAGATTGGGGTTGAGAAACATATCAGCCACGATCGAATGATGAAGAAGACTCAATGGTCTGAATAGTCAAATTCTAATCCAATATTTTATGGTCTAACACAAGCAGTCTCTAAAGTTTCAGTGATGTGGTAATGTTAAGTTTCTTTTAAAGAGCAAGTAGTTGGACAATAACAAAACTTGTCAGTTCATCAACTCTTATTTGAAAAATCAAACAAGTTAGATTGAAGAAATTGAAAAGAAAAAAACAAAATATGCTAATGCCTCAAAGTATTTGGAAATATTTGGTTTCTGTTTTGAAAACATTATGAAAACATGTTTATATAGTAGCGCCTCGACACACAAACAACCTACGTTCACGAACAAATTGGTTTACGAACAGGATTGTACGTAAGATTTTGCTTCAACGTACGTACGAAATTCAAGGTACAATCGAAGGTACAAATGCAAAAAGCCCATGTGCGACCACGTGGTTTCATTGTTCTGCTTTGCTGCACGCTTGTTGAACACAAAAGCTCTCGGGCCCCGCGTGATCTCACTCAGTTCGTCTTTGGCGCGTGCTCTGTGAACAGCGTTCGTTGCTACGTCCAAGCATTCCGAACAATGGGAAAAATTGATTCAGTTCGCGAACCGGGTCCCGGAAAGGATTAAGTTCATAAGTCGAGGCGCTACTGTAATTGGGCAGTAAAGATTCTCCAGACTTCTTCAGTAAGATAAAAGGTAATTAATCCAATGTCTCACTTAAAATGAGTATGAACTTAAGTCACATGGAATAAGTCAATAAATAATAATTGAATGTATCAATTTGCTATTGATAATCAAAATGATAACAGTGGCAGGAAGTAATAATAATGCAAAGGGAATTTCGATTGGCACAGTTAAGGGTCTAGCAGTAGTTCCACTGAATAAGACACAACCACAATTGGATGCTCATGAAAGGAAAGCTTAAAGACCTTAGAGAAAATCAGACTAGAACCTACAGGCCGCCAGCAATATTGGCACATTCCATCAAAAAAAACGGATGCAACTATTTCCAAACAAACTATAGGAATGATGCATAGGTGATAAGGCAATAGAATACAAAAAATGTGAGGGTGGTCGTATTTAAATTCTATTTAAGGAGCTGCCCTGTAGCATAGTGGACAAAGTTAACCCTATGGTGTAGCAATCCAGTTACAAAATGGGTGATATCGCTCTATTCAAACCAGGTTAAGCTAACAATGTCCAAAAGCAAGTCAACTTGCTGAAAATAAACCATTTTGTGCATGAAGGTCACAGCATACCAATACTGTAGGACTGTGATGAATCCCTACAAATCCTATTAGATGGTGAGGTGGACAACAGCAAACTATCATATTTCATAATACTTTACAATCCTGTGCTTGTGACAGTAATGCTCACATAGCAAATTCTTTATGTGCATTTCTTTCCTTTTGTAGATTATTAGGTTTTACAAACCTAACCAGGATGCAGAAGGGGAATAAACCTCCACCTGCTATAATCCAGAAATAGATTCTTGGCCCCTCCTCAGAATCTCCAGATCTTTAATCATTCTTTGATGGCTTAGCAAGTTGTTATATATCCAAAGCGAGGTGAAAACTGGGAGTTGAGAGACCACGGCAGCCAGAAAAATCTGAAGTGTCATTGAATGCAGGCCTTAAGGGTGGTATTGCCAAAGAATCTGCCTCAGTCATCATTCCCTTCATTCATGTCCAGACTTAAGCAACCACCTTCTAGCCTTTAGAAGTTTCAGGCAGTGAAATGTCCCAAGCAAATGGCTGTTCATTAAAAGATCTAATATTAATATCCATTGGGAAAGTATTTTATCATCATGAATGTCACACCTACGAATGCAAAAGAACTTCAAACAACTGCCCTTCAAATTCGGGAGGAAGAAACAATCTGCACTGTAAGTTCATAACTACAAAGATCATTAGAAGCTGACAACCATTTACTCGACAGCAAGCCACCTCCCGAAGATTATGTCAAAAATCACAGACATGGCTGATCATCTAACTCCATACTCTTTTCCCACTTTCTCTACATACCCAATGATCCCTATAGCCCTAAGAATTATTTTGAACTCATCTTGAAGACATTCAAATGTGGCCTCAATCACTTTGTGACAGAAAATTTCACAGGCTCACCAATCTCTGGGTGAATACATTTTTCCCTTAATCCTAAATTGCATTTCCCATATCCTTAGACTACGATATCTGGTGCTGGACTCCCTGGGTATCAGAAACATCTTTCCTGCAATTACCCAGTTAGAATCTTATAGCTTTTTTTTTGAGAAGTCCCATCATTCTTCTGAACTGTAGTAAACATAAATCCTGAATGACTCAAACTGTCCTCATGTCACTCCAGGAATCAATCTGGTAAATCTTTGCTGTACTCCCCCCATAGCAAGAATATTCTTCCTCCGATAAGATGACCAAAACTGTACACAACATTTCAAGTGTTGTCTATCCAAGATCCTGTATAATTGCAGCAAGTTATCCCTGCTCCTGTACTAAATCCTCTCACTATGAGGGCCAGCATATTATTCACTGTCTTTACTGCTTGCTGCACTTGCATACATACATTCAGCAACCCATATCTTATTGCATCTACCCCTTTCCTAATCTCCATTCATATAAAGTTTTAAATAAAACAAAGTCCTGCAGGTAGAGTCAGAGATGTACAGCATGGAAACAGACCCTTTGGTCCAACCCGTCCATGCCAACCAGATATCCCAACCCAATCTACTCCCACCTGCCAGCACCTGGCCCATATCCTTCCACATACTTCCGATTCATAAACCCATCCAGATGCCTTTTAAATGATGCAATTGTACCAGCCTCCACCACATCCTCTGGTAGCTCAGTCCATACACGTACCACCTTCTGCGTGAAAAAGTTGCCCCTTAGGTCTCTTTTATATCTTTTCCCCCTCACCCTAAACCTATGCCCTCTAGTTCTGGATTCCCCCACCCCAGGGAAAAGACTTTGTCTATTTTTCCTATCCATGCTCCTCATAATTTTGTAAACATCTATAAGGTCACCCCTCAGCCTCCGACGCTCCAGGAAAAACAGCCCCAGCCTGTTCAGCCTCTCCCTGTAGCTCAGATCCTCCAAACCTGGCAACATCCTTGTAAATCTTTTCTGAACCCTTTCAAGTTTCACAACATCTTTCCGATAGGAAGGAGACCAGAATTGCATGCAATATTCCAATAGTATCCTGTACAGCCACAGCATGACCTCCCAACCCCTGTACTCAATACTCTGACCGATAAAGGAAAGCATAACAAATGCCTTTTCACTATTTTATCTACCTGCGACTCCATTTTCAAGGAGCTATGAACCTGCACTCCAAGGTCTGTTTGTTCAGCAACACTCCTTAGGACCTTACCATTAAGTGTATAAGTGCTGCTAAGATTTGCTTTCCCAAATGCAGCACCTCACATTTATCTAAATTAAACTACATCTCCCACTTCTCAGCCCATTGGCCCATCTGATCAAGATCCTGTTGTAATCTGATATAACTTTCTTTGCTGTCCACTACACCTCCAATTTTGGTGTCATCTGCAAACTTACTAACTGTACCTCTTATGCTCACATCCAAATCAGTTATATAAATGACAAAAAGTAGAGGACCAAGCACCGATCCTTGTGGCACTCCACTAGTCACAGGCCTCCAGTCTCCTACCTTTGAGTCAGTTCTGTATCCAAATGGCTGGTTTTCCCTGGATTCCATGAGATCTAACCATGCTAATCGGTTTCTCATGGGGAACCTTGTCGAACGCCTTACTGAAGTCCATATAGATCACATCTACCGCTCTGCCCTCATCAAGCCTCTTTGTTACTTCTTCAAAAAACTCAATCAAGTTTGTGAGACATAATTTCAGACGCACAAAGCCATGTTGACTATCCCGAATCAATCCTTGCCTTTCCAAATACATGTACATCCTGTCCGTCAGGATTCCCTCCAACAACGTGCCCACCACCGACATCAGGCTCACTGGTCTGTAGTTCCCTGGCTTGTCCTTACCACCTCTCTTAAACAGTGACACCACTTCAGTCTTCCAACACCTCACCTGTGACTATCGATGATACGAGAGGCCCAGCAATCACTTCCCTAGCTTCCCACAGAGTTCTAGGTACACACAATCAGGTCCTGGGGATTTATCCACCTTCATGTGTTTCAAGACATGCAGCACTTCCTCCTCTATAATATGGACATTTTTCAAGATGTCACAATATATTTCCCTACATTCTATATCTTCCATGTCCTTTTCCACAGTAAATACTGATGCAAAATACTCATTTAGTATCTCCTCCATTTTCTGCGGCTCCACACAAAGGCGGTCTTGCTGATTTTTGAGGGGCCCTATTCTCTCCCTAGTTACCCTTTTGTCTTTAATATATTTGTAAAAAACCCTTTGGATTCTCCTTAATTCTATTTGCCAAAGCTATCTCATGTCCCCTTTTTCCCTCCTGACTTCCCTCTTAAGTATACTCCTACTGCCTTTATACTCTTCTATGGATTCACTCGATCTATCTTGTCTATACCTGATGTATCCTTCCTTCTTTTTCTTAAACAAACCCTCAATTTCTTTAGTTATCCAGCATTCCCTATACCTCCCAGCCTTTCACCCTAACAAGAATATACTTCCTCTGGATTCTCATTATCACCTTAAGATGTGAAACAAAAACAGAAGTTGCTATTGAAACTGAACAGATCTGGCAGATTCTGTGGACAGAAAGCAAAGTTAACATCGAGTCCAGTGACCCTGCTTCAGCTCTGGCCAGCATTTATTATCCATCCCTAATTGTCCAGTGGGTAGTGGCAGTGAACTGCCTTCTTAAAACCATTGCAACTCATGTTGTGTGGGTACACCCTCAGTGCTCTTTGGAAGAGATCACAAGATTGAGAGGATTTTTGACATAACTCCATTGAAGGAATGCTATATAGTCTATATCAGGATGGTGCTTGGCTTGGAGAGGAGCTTGCAGGTGGCAGTATTTCTGTATATCGCTTTTGTCCTTTTAGTTGAAGTCGCAGGTTTGGAAGTTGCTGTCCTAAGCTCCTTTGAAACTTGGTGCATTTCATCTCAGAGTGGCAGCATGTCCTTGCTGGTGGAGTGAGTGCATGTTGAAGGTGTTTGTTGGGATGCCAATCAACCAGGCTGCTGTGTCCTGGAGGGTGTCAAATTTCTTCAGCATCGTCAGAACTGCACTTCTCAAAGAAAAGCAAGAGAAATTTCCAACATTCTGTGCATGGGAATTACAGATGAAAACTTCCATGAAATAGATAAACTGGATCTGCTGTACCAGCCGCAAACAATATTGCCATTTCACTAATAATCCCCATGTAAAACACTAAAACAAACAACTGCATATCATTTGAATTTATTATTAAATGGATATTTGAAACTGATATTACAGTATATATTTTGCAACAGTTCATGAAGAATGTTTAATTCTTTTCTTCATTTGTTATTACTTGTTTAACTTCTTAAAATCTTCATAGTCAGTTTGACAATTGTTTAAGTGCTCCAATAGAAAATAATCACTGTATAGGCTTTCTGCCATTGATACATAATAGGAACATAGATATGAAAGTAAAGTTGGATTTGTTAGTAGTTAATTCATTGCTGTATCAATACAATAAAGTGGCATCTGACTGAAAAGGTTGATTTGAATCTTCACTTTTGAAGTCCTTTTCAAACTGAATTAATATTATTTCCAGCATTGTGTATATATTAACATTGCAGTATATAGCTTTGGCTTTTCCTTTAATAAACTTAAAATAAATTTATTTTTGTTCAGGTAAATCCATGTGTTTCTCAGCCTAGTACAAATAACTAGTCACAACAAAACTGAAAAAGCTTTTGCTGAAAATGTGTTGCTGGAAAAGCGCAGGTCAGGCAGCATCCATGGAACAGGAGAATCGACGTTTCGGGCGTAAGCCCTTTTGTCCCAGATAACTAGAACTAGTGTGCAGACACAATTTATTTGGCAAATCTTTTTCCAGTTTTGTAAAACATTCAGTTTAGGTTCCTGACATTTTGCTGAGCATCAACATTCTCAAAGGGAGCACGTCTTCAACCCAAGTATTTGGATGGGTCATCATTTTATCCCATACAGATATTTCTTCTTGTGTAGAATCCATCCAATCAACTGTCAATCCATAACTTTTACCTGTAGAATAAAAAAAGAATGGTCAAACAGAATAGAGTTTGGTTTACAAAAGCATCATATTTATTACATCACCAAAAATATACACAAATGACTGCTGTCACAAGTACAAGGTAATGATGTAGAGGACTTCCATTGTTCTGTACATCAATCACTTTGCACAAAATAAACAGATGCAAATGCCACTTGAGGGAGCAAACTGCAATTAAAATAGTGAGCTGCACTGAAATGTGAGTGCCGAGTGGAATAGAAAGGTGAGGTAACTTTTGAACAGGCAATTGTGGTGGCTGAACAAAATAAAATGTCTACCTAGTCAATTAATTGATCATATTAACCACAATCACCTGCTTAACTAGTTCTATTAATAAATGTCACTGGATCAGTAATTCCAAGGCAAATACCCTGGGGCAATGGTTTCAAATCCCATCATGGCAGCTTGAACAAGTTAAATTAATAAATCCAGAATATAAAATTAATCCTAGTAATGCGATGATGGATAATTATGGATGGACAACACATATTGGCTTTGAACAAATAAAAGAGCAAAGAAAATAAAACTAATATACGAAGCTCAATGATCTCGCAACCAATGATCGCAGTTCCACCATCCTACCACATCCAGTTGTGAATGATGACAGTCAATTAAATAAAGGAACAAATTCCATAAACATCAGCCAATACAAACAAGTGTGAGGTATTTGCACACATCCTTTCAAATAACACCGACTCAGCAATACCCTCTTCACCAGTTTGGTTCCATAATAGTCACTTGGCTCTAGACTTCATTAGGCTTGGTACAAGTTTGAAAGAAATAACAGAATAATACTTAAACACAGTATCACTTAAACAGAGAATGACTGTGGAATCCTGAGGTGCAGATGTGTTCTGGTGCTCAAGTCCCAAAATGTTAAAAAGCTGGTCTGGCATGCAATCAAGTCTACTGATTTTTAAATATTCATGGGGTATGAGCATCACCACCTGGGCCAAAATGTGTTACCTATTCCAAGTTGCATTTGAGAAGATGGTGATGAGCAGCATTTTTGAACTACTGCTGCCTATTGGTCAAAGTACCTCCACAAGGCTGTTAAGGGAGGGAGTTCCAGGATTTTGATCCAGTGACTGTAAAGAAACTGAAATATTTCCAAGTCAGAATAATGAGTAGCTTGAATGGGAATTTGCAGGTGGTGGTGTTCCCATTGTATCTGTTGCCATTGTCCTTGCAGATGGAAATGATTGTGGATTTGGAAGGTACAGTCTAAGCAACCTTGGTGAATTTCTACCATGCTTGTAAATGATAACACACTAATGTTACTGAATTATTGGCATTGGAGAGAGAATGTTTGTGGATGTGGTACCAATTGAGTGGGCTGCTTTGGATGTTGTCAAGCTTCTAGAGTGCTGTGGGACCTCTGAGTGCTGAGTGCTGTGTTCATCCAGCCAAGTAGAGAATATTCCACCACATTCCTGACTAGTGCCTTGTAGATGGTGAATAGGCTGCGGGGAGTCATCAGGTGAGTTACTCCATGCAGGATTCAATGTTACTGACTATGAACCATTCTTTTAATCACAGTATTTAAATGGCTAGTTCAGTTCAGATTCTGGTCTATTGTAACCACCTGGATGTCAGTAGTAGGGTAATCAGTGACAGTAATGCAATTGCACATCGGGGTAATGGTTAGAGATGGTCATTAATGCCATAAGAGTGCCAAACAATGTTACTTTCCACCTTGTCAGTCCAAATCTGGATAATAGGATTTGCTGCACTTGGCACAGACTTCTTCAGTATCTGAGGAGTCACAAATGGCATGCTATCCTTTATTACAAGAGAAATTGAACATAAAAGAATGTTATGTTTCACGTATACAGATAAATCGCTCAATTGAAGACTACGATTTCGGTCTCCTTATTTTAAGGAAGGCTGTAAAGTATCAGAGGTTCACTAGATTGATACTTGGGAAGAGGGACTATCTTATAAGGATAGGTTAGAAAGGTTGGGTTTGTTTCCAGTGAAATTTAGAAGAGTAAGCGGTGATTTTATTGAAGTGTGAAAGATCTTCAATGGTCTTGACAGGGTAGACATGGAAATTTCCTCTTGCTCATCTGATCAGAACTTGGGAAGACTTAAAATTACTCCTCAACCTTTCAGGACAGATTTGGAGATGCCAGTGATGGACTGGGGTGTAAGTGAAGACTGCAGATGCTGGAGATCAGAGCTGAAAATGTGTTGCTGGAAAAACGCAGCAGGTCAGGCAGCATCCAAGGAACAGGAGAATCGACGTTCGGGCATAAGCCTTGGATGCTGCCTGACCTGCTGTGCGTTTCCAGCAACACATTTTCAGCATGGACTGGGGTGTACAAAGTTAAAAATCACACAACACCAGGTTATAGTCCAACAGGTTGAATTGGAAGCACTAGCTTTCGGAGCGCCACTCTTTCATCACAACCACCTGATGAAGGAGCGGCACTCCGAAAGCTGGTGTGCTTCCAATTCAACCTGTTGGACTATAACCTAGTGTTGTGTGATTTTTAACTTTCAGGACAGAGATGAGGAGAATTTTGTTCTTTTGGTGGATGAGAGATTTTGGAACACATTGCCTCAGAGGGCAGTGAAGGCAGATTCAATGAATACTTTTAAGGGGTGGATAATTTATGGTTATGCAGGTGATTCAAGGATATTTAGATGTAGATGGGAACAAAATGTATTGATTGGCACAGCAGGCTCAAGGGATTGAATGGTATACTTCTGCTTCTATATCATACATTTGTACATTCATATGTACCTGAGATTTAAATATGGACAGTCAATAATATCCTTCATGACAATCTTGCGTATTTTGAACTCATATACATGAATTCTCTAGATTTAAAAAGGGTCATCAAGAGGTAAACTAAGCCAATGTATTTGCATAGACTGGGATTAAAAATTGAGGAACAGGTCCTTTAGGGGCCAAAACCACTAATTTCATAGGGGACAACTGAAAAATAGTTTTATTCCACATAAAGAAAGCTCACAGTGAAGTTATCATATTTGAAACGGTTTTATATATTATGCTAATTGTACGATACAAATGACCAATTGGTTTCAAATTAGAGATTATGTCATCACCTGACAGTGAACTGCAATCTAATTTTGATTGCACTGACACAGCAATTAATATTTAAAAAGAAATTACAAATTTCAATTTCTGATTTGTAGAATTATTTCAGAAGTTCTCTTGGTCAAGGCTGTGAAATTCACAACAGGAATAATTACCACACAGCTACTGTAAATTATATTGAAATTCAAATCTGTACTAATTTCAGCACCATGTTTCAGAGGCTGTTACCTGTGCCAAGGCCAATCCTTAGTCCTCCAAGAAAATGATTAATTAGTTTGTCATGGTCCCAGACAGAAAGTTCAACACATGCATCCCTAAGATCTTCAGTGCTGAAACCATCATAAACCATGGTGTGATTGAATACAGGATTTGTGCTTTTCTTCACAACCCGCGTTTTCTGACGACTTTTTCTGCTGGTGTCTGGAAGAATGAAGCTTGTAGGGTAAAACAGAAACATGATTATAGCATGTTCAAAGGCTTTTCTAATCTCAAAACTTAGGTTTACTATGAAGGAAAGTCTTGCTTTTTGACACATGCATGTCCCAGAATACTAATAAGGACTTGGGCTTTGTTACTCAATTGGATGACTAAGTCAAACAGTTAAGTATCTACTGACAGGTCTCAGAAGTAAGATTTTGCTGCTAAAGGAAGAAAATAATCAAATATTTACTCTTCTAACTTTTACCTTGATGCAAAAATTGGAGAACTCGGCACCAAAAATATTTTCAAACATTTCAGTAGAGGAAATCTGAATAGTCAAATTTTCAATTATTTGTAAGTGTTACTGAAAATAATTTAAGATCCACAACATAACAGAATGCCATATTTTTTGTGTTTTAGTTGACAGTCCTCTCGTTGCCAAATTGTGCTTACATTGCATAACTGATCTTCCAGCTCATTAATTCAAAGTTTTCAATCATGACAGGATCTTGTACAAACCTGAGAATGTCTGGAAAACATTCTGTCCTAATATCAACCCGCCTCTGCACTGAATCTCTAATGTCATAAATTGTGTGTGAAAAAGACTGGGATTGAGAAATGAGATCTACATGGCTAGAATGGTAGGTTTTGAAAAGAATTTAGGTAGATGTAGCAGATAGAAAACTCAAATGTATAGGATATAATGACTGAAGACTCTGTCACAATTGTGGCATGGACCAAGTCATAGGGAAGTCAGAGACTGGCCACTGTGCTGAGCAGATAATGCAAACTGGGCAAAACTTTCCCATTTTCAGTTCAAGTGTTTAAAGTGTGTGATTCGTAGTACCCAGATCCCCATGGCTTACAGTACCTATTCTCATGTAATCTTCTGCCTTATATCGGATTAATTATATAAAAAGGGTCTTCATATCTCTCATGAAACTATGTGGCAGGAGGTATGGAAGTGCTAGCCATTACCAGGACCTTGTGACATTCGCAACACATGCATCATATTTAACACCCAGCTGCACATCCCTTCAGATGCTGCAAGCCAGAAACGGTCTCTCCCACTGTAATGTTCCACCTATATTACCAAACACAACCCAAAAAAGGGAAACACATGGTCAGCAAGGCAGAGAGAAAGGCCGTTCTTTATTTTGCTGATGGCATGGTTTCCTGCAGCAACCAGACAAAAGCTGTCCTCTGATCCAAGTCAAAAAGGGACACCCAGCAGAGGAGGAAGGACATCCATGATCTTTGACACTCCACAAGGGGGAAATGCCCAATCTTCCTGATGCTATCTAAAGCTCATTCAGACACTTAATCATTGGAACTTTGCCACTGCACACACATCTCACCCAGGTTGATGAATTACTATTTCACTGTTGCACATTTCCAGTTCACTGAACTACTTTCACCAATCTCATCTTATCAAACTGCTAACCTTTCCTACCCTCCGAGTTTCCTACTCACGTACTGGGACATCTCAACTTCTATTTCTGCATTAGAACACCAATAACTGTTGTTCCATCCATGTCCATCATACTCAATTCCTCACTTCATCACATTGCTGGAAAAACTGGCCCAATTCCCAGTCTGATCCTACTTGTAATCTTTGGATTAGTTGGTCTTGGCTGCAGAACTGATAGTGGCTCAATGACCAGGCTGCAAGGGCACAGATCCCTGGACTCTGAAAGGACCAAGCACCTACCTGACCATGGCCAACAGATAAGCCCCTTTTGACTGACTAGGCTGTAACCACAACTGACCCTGCCAACGACCACTCATCTTTGACTTTCAAACCGCCATTTGCTTGAAGCACATGCAGTGCACTTACTGAGTAAACTGTTGGCACATGCTGCAGTTATGTCAACATGTCAACCCTTTAAATGTTCAGTTTTCCCCACCTTGATGACCTGTCTGCCTCTCCCTTTCCATTAAAAATAATGCAAGTCAAAGACACAGGAAGCATGTAACTAAGCACTAAAGACTTTGCGCACTTAAAACAATTCCAAGTCATTCAGAACATGACAGCTTCCAAGTAAACGTAAAGTATGTGTGTGCTCTTAAAGCAAACTAAAAGCCAGAAGATGCATCCCGTGTAGATGCACAAGTTTTCTGTGTCTCTGCATTCAAATTAACTTTGGGACACTGCCAATTCCAAACTCCAGCCTTAAAGAATTGAGACATGGTGATGGGGTGACGCTTTTTCCTTTATATTCATTCAGAAGATGTGAACTTCACTTGTGGGTTGGCACTTATTGTATATCCTTAATTGACCTTGAGAAATTGGTGAATGAACTGCCTTCTTGAACTGTTGCTGTCCATCTAGTGTACATAGAACCTGAGTTCTGATAGGTTGGAGGTTCCAGGATTTTAACCCAGCATCAGTGAAGGAACAGTGATACCGTAAAGAAATGTCAGTATATTTCCAAGTCAGGACTTGGAAAAACAAAACAAAATATTGTAGGTGCTGGTAATCAAATTGAAAATAAAATTGGAGGAGAAACTCAGCATGTCTTGCTGTTACTTGGATATCTACTGCTTCAGTAACTGAGGAGTTGCAAATGGTGGTGAACATTGCGCAATCAGCGAACATCCTCACTTCTGACCTTAAGATGAAGGGAAACTCATCCATAAAGCAGCTGAAGATGGTTGAGCCTAGGACACTGGCCTGAGCAATTTCTGCAGAAATGTCCTTGGAACTGAAATGACTGACATCTAACAAACACAACCATCTTCTATTAAGCCAGGTATGACTCGAACTAGTGGAAGGTTTCTTCCCAATTCCCACTAACCTCCAGTTTTGCTTAGGCTTCTTGATCCAACGCTTAGCAAAATGCTACCTGATAGCAAGGGCAGCCAATCTCACCTAGAATTCATTTTTGTTCATTTTTTAAACCTAGGCTGAAATGAGGTCAGGGGATTGGTGTACTCCTAGGAGAACCCAAACCTAGCATCAGGTTATTATATGTAAATGCTACTTGATAGCACTGTTGAGGACTCCTTCCCTTTTTTTTACAACTGATTGAGAGTAGACTGATGGGGCAATGATTGGCCAGATTGATTTTTTAAATCATTCAACCACATGATGTGGGCAAATTTGGCTGGGTCAACCTTTATTGCCTGTCCCTAGCTGGCCTTAAGAAACTGGTGTCTACAGGAATCACCTTGGCAATATTACACGTTGCTGTGTAGGTGCAGGACTGGTAAAGCTTTGTTAGGGGCACAACCAGTTTTGAAGCACAAGCTTTCAGTGCTAATATCAGAATATTGTCAAGGTGTATTGTTTTTGCAAAATCTAGTGCTTTCAGTGGTTTCTTGATATCACAGAATGAATTAAATTGGCTAAAGACTGGCACCTAATGATGCAGAGGACATCCAGATAGGACCAAGATAGAACAACAAAGGTTAGTGGAGTTGTGGATAGTGTGGAGGGCTGTTTTAGATCATAACAGGACATTGACAGGATGCAGAACTGGGCTGATAAGTGGCAATGCAGTTCAACCCGGAAAAGTGCAAAGTTGTTCACTTTGGAAGGTCAAATTTGAATGCAGAATACAGGGTTAAAGGTAGATTTCTTGGCAGTGAGGAGGGATCTTGGGATCTATGTCCATAGATCCCTCAACATTGCCACCCAGGTTGATAGGGTTGTTAAGAAGGTGTATGATGTGTTGGCTTTAATTAGCAGGGGATTAAGTTTAACAGCTGCGAGGTTATGCTGTAGCTCTGTAGAGCCCTGGTGTGACTACACTTGGAGTATTGTGTTCAGTTCTGGTTGCCTCATAATAGGAAAGATGCGGAAGCTTTAGAAAGGGTGCAGAGGAGATTTACCAGGATGCTGCCTGGACTGTAGGGCATGTCTAATGAAGAAAGGTTGAGAGAGCCAAGGCTTTTTTCATTGGAGCGAAGAAGGATGAGAGTTGACTTGATAGAGGTGTACAAGATGTTGAGAGTATAGATGGAGTGGATAGCAAGAGACTTTTTCCCATAGTGGAAGTGTCTATTACAAGGCTGTACATAAATTTAAGATATTTGGAGGAAAGTTTAGGGTAGATGTCAGAGGTCGGTTCTTTAGTCAGAGTGGTGGGTGTGTGGAATGTACTGCCAGCAGTGGGAGTAGAGTCAGATTCATTAGGGACATTTAAGCGACTCTTGGATATGCACATGGAAAATAGTACAATGAAGGGTATATAGGTTAGTCTGATCTTAGAGCAGAATAAAAGGCCAGCACAACACTGAGGGCCAAAGGGCCTGTATTGTGCTATACAGTTCTATTTATCCACTTGAAACATCTGGATTAAAAAAAACTGTTACTATTGCTTCAGCCTTATCTTTTAGACTGATGTAGTTGTCCAATTAAGGATAGTGATATTTGTGAAGGATGATCCTCCAGTGACTAAATGTGCCAGGACTGCAGAGTTTCAGTCTGATCTGTTGATTGCAAAATCACTTGGCTTTGTCCATCACTTGCTTCATAAACTGTTTGGGTTCTAGCCAAACCAGGTTAGCACCTCAGTTTTAGGTACGCCTGGTGATGGTCTTGGCACGCCCTCCTGCACTCTCCATTGAACCAAGGTTAATCCCTGGCTTGATGGTATGATAGAATGGAGCTATGAGATTGTAGATTGTGTTTGACTGCAATCATTCTATTTCTGATGGCCCACAGCACATTTTGAGTTGTTAGATACCTTCAAAATTTATCCTATTTAATATAATGTTAGTATCATACAGTACAATTGAGATTATCCTCAATGTGAAGATAGCACTTCATTACACAAGAACTGCGCAGTGGGCACTCCTATCCATTCTGTCATGGACAGGTGCAACTGCAACAGGCAGATTGGCAAGGATACAGTGCAGAATGTTTTCACCTCTTGTTGGTTCCCTAACCACCTGCATCAGGCCCAGTTTAGCAGCTGTATCCCTTAGGACTGGACCAACTCAAATCAATAAATAGTGGAGCTGCTAAACCACTCTTGATGATAACTGTTAAAATCCCATCCAAAGTATGTTTTATGCCCATGTTATCCATCGTGCTTTTGGGCATGGAGGAGTTGGGATTGGAGGGGATGTGAGAGTAGCATCTGCCCAACACCAACAAAACACAAGTCTATGGTTTGGATTGTTGATTCCTTAAAATGTTAAAAATTAAAAAGACTGGAGTTATGGGAGACAGAGAAATAAAGAATAATGGAAAGGGACTCATGGATAAGAAAACTTGACATGAAAAGAGGGGAAAAGAAAAACAGACAACAATGGAAAAGCTAACAGAATTTTTAAAAACCTTAAATTTAAAAAGCGAAACAGAAATTACTGGAGAAACTCACTCAGTCTGGCAGCATCTGATAAGCGAGAAACAGAGTTAATATTGAGTCCAAAGAAGAGGAGTCATCTTTGGACTCAAAGCATTTACTTTGTTTCTCTCTTCACAGATGCTGCCAGACTGAGTGAGTTTCTCCAGTAATTTGTTTCTCTTTTCTGATTTAAGGTTTTCGGTTTTTGTTTCAAATTTTCAGCATCTGTAATATTTTGTGTTTATTTGAACTTAAGATAGGAAATTTAGACAAAGAGTTGCCCAAGGAAAAATCTACAGTAAAAGGAGGAACAAGGAGGAATAGCACAAAAGGATAATTCTGATTCTAATGAGGGATTTGATTTAACAAAGAATTTATGTGGAGTGCCTAAATTTAATGTTCGTGGAATCAAAAGGTATTTCACCTTATTTGTCAAAGGTAGCCGGGACAAATGAAGCAGCCAAAAGACATTTGGAACTTAATGTTACAAAGCATTTTTATAGATAAGCACTGACTGTGCACAATAGTTTGACAGAAGAACAGTCTGCAGAGTATGAAATAGCCAAAAAGACAAGTCAATGTTTGTGAGCTTGTGTCTGAAGTTCATCATTTTAAATTTTGGGTGGCAAGAAAGGAACCTAAACAGACATTTGAAAAATTTGCATGGGAGAAATAAATCGTTTACATCACTAAAACAAGAGAAATATTGAGGATTGTATTGAAACTATGATCATGGAAAAATTCAAATAGTATTCCTTTACACTTTTATAAAAATGATTTGGATGAGTCACGAGTATTCCAGATCAGAGAATCAGCAGTTCTGACAGCTATGATATCTTGGGCAGACAATTACAGATGGAGAGATGGTCATATGGAAATCCATAAGGCAATTGCAAGAATAGGAAATCTGCAGAAGGAACAGTTACTACGTTTAGAGAACAGACAAAAGGAAGGAAGGTCAAAAACTAGAATTTTAAAAAGTGATATAAATTAATGAATGAAAAGAATGGACACACTGGAGCCAATTGTCGGAAGGTAAATGGGAGACAGATTAAATTACAGAAGTAGGAATATCCAAGTAATCTTCAGAAATGGGGCATCAGGAAAGCAGTATTAAAACTGGACAAAGAGATTACGTTTCCTTAGAATGTACTGAGATGGGAGAGATGACTCAAGACAGTCATGAAAATTCTTTTTCTAATGTTGATAAGGAAAATCAAATTATTAGAGGTTCTGGATATTTTCTCAAAAGACTTCAAATCAAGGAGGTAAATCAACAAAGATATTGAAAAACTGGACAAAATCAGTAACTGATGCTGGCTGATGATACTGTGCTTCTTCCAGAGAGGTTAATAAAGGAGAAAGTATTAATTGGAGGTTAGTACGGAGGTTACAAACCAGTCTCAGATCAATGGACTTGATAAATGGAAGCTTTGTAGCAAGAGTTTTGAAACTAATACCAAAGAAGGGATTGATTTTAGTTTGAGAAATGCCCTGAAAGGATCAAGTATATTAGCCTCGCAAAGGGTGGAGGAACAACCACTGGAGGTAATATTTCAGTTTCTTTTACAGGAGAAACAGCTTGGATTGTTTCCTAACAGAGTTGATTTAGAAATTCAGTAATTATATGAAATATTTGGAAAGTTTACTAAACAAGAATGAGGTAAAAAGGGTGAGGTAAAGAGAATGAAGCGGATATGTTTAGGTCATCTTCTGTCATGGAAATGCAACAAACAGATTTAGAATTTTGACAGTTAGACAAAACAGCCTATTCAATAATTGAGAAAAGAAACAAAACCTAAATGTCACTTAAAAGACAAAGTACTAATGAGGAAATGGAGACTACTTCAACTTCCAGTTAATGAGTAATGGGCAGTGGTCCATCAGGTGGTAGTTCCATCTGAGTACCATAGCGAAAATTTTATGAGTTGGTAACAAAATTCCATTGGCAGGTCACAGATGAAAATATTAAAACATATTTATTGGGCAGAATTACATAAAGATGTCAAATTTTGTCAGACATGTCACATATGTTAGGCAGTTTAGAACCCTCAAATAAACTTGCACTTTAGTTCCAACACTAACTTTTGAATGGTTCTTTACTAGGGTTTAATAGAATGTATGGAATCCCTACCCAAAAATGAGGAATGGTAATCAGTATCTTTTAACGATAATGGATATTTCCAAAATGTTTCCCGAAACAGTCACTTAAGGAAAAATTGCTGCAAAAGTACGAGTAGGAAGTTAGTTTGATAATTTACAAAACAAAGTTTACCCAAGGGAATAAAATTGAACTCTTGATTGAATATTTGCAAAACAAATCCAAAGAATTGATAACTAGTTTGGGAATATTCAATTTATATTTTCTGCTTAGGGCCCAAGTCTCAAGGTAGACTGGAAAAATGGCATCAAACTTTGAAGACCATGAGGAGAGCTTAACATCAAGACTGTCATAACGACTAAGATAAGGGATTCATTTGTTACTCTTTGCTATTGGGAACATTCCTAAATGTGCCTACAGGATTTAGTCCCTTTGAACTAACATACAGACTCTGTTAAGAAAATCACTTAAACTGGTGAAAGAAAAAAAAATAAGTTATAAAGCAAAGCTCAGAGACTATGCTTCCAGTCTGTGAAAAATGGACCAAAATGGAGCTAACCATAATGCATTTAAAAGGTGGTCAACAAACAAAGAAAACTAGAGACGACAAAAAGGCTGACGTTCAAAATTTGTTGTTGGAGATGGTGAAAGTATTGCTAACAGTTTCTGGGGAACCATTAAAAATAAAGTTCATTTTGCATAACCAAAAAAGAAACTCAGTGGTGTAAATTAGATATTGAGTACTTCAAACTGGTTAAACAATCAAATGTGTTATGTTCACATGTAGAAGAGATATTATGATAGGGATGATCGTGAGGAGAATAAGTTTATTTACAGCAGTGAAAGACGTAGGGAGTGAAATACAAATATCAGAGCAGTTGGAGAATGAATTAGAAATTAAAAATCAAAAATGACCTACTGGCAATCAGACTGGATAACTTGGAGGCACTTAAAACAAAGATTAGGTAGCATCATGTCTTATCTTCCAAAAATTATCAATGTGACTCACAAAGGCTATTACAGAATCATAAATTAATTTGTTTTGAGGGGCCAGAAAAACAGTTTTGGCTGCTTATGATGTTAATGTGGGGATGTGTTACCTATGATGTACAGGGGGATCTTGGAGTTCAAGTCAATAGCTCCCTGAAAGTGGCCACGCAAGTAGATAGTGTGGTAAATATGACATATGGCATGCTTGCCTTCATTGGTCACCGAGTACAAGAGTCAGGAAGTAACGTTGCAGCTTTTTCAGATTTTGGTTAGGCTAGACAGTACTGAATTCAATTCTGGTCACCACATTACATGAAGGATGTGGAGACATTAGAGAATTTGCAGAAGAGGTTTACCTGGATTAGAGGATATAAGCTATAAGGAGAGGCTAGAAAGACTCGTTTTTTTACTCTGGAGTGATGGCACCTAAGGGGAGACGTGATAGAAGTGTATACAATTATAAGATGCATAGATAGGGTTGACAGTCAGAATGTTTTTCCACCAAAGTTGAAGTGTCTAATACTAGGGGTCATGCATTTAAGATGAGAGGGGGTAAGTTCAAAGGAGACGGGAGGGGCAAATTTATTTTTTTTTAAAAACACAGAGAATGGTACATGTCTGGAACATGCTGCCAGGGTGAAGGAGGAGGCAGATAATACAGGGGTGTTTAAGGGACTTTTAGATAAGCACATGAATATGTAAGGAATGGAAAGATATGGACTAAAGGTGGGAAGAAAGGATAAGTTTAATTTGGCATCATGTTCAGCACAACATTGTGAACCAAAGGCCCATTCCTGTGCTGTACTGGTCTATGTTCTATCATGAGCTTCATCTATTTGCTTACTTGAGCTGATCTCTCTGGTTTGAGTTGTGTGGATGTTGTTTTATAGGGCTCATTCCTGACCGTTCAATGTTCTATAAAACAACATCCATGCAAACTCAACCCGACTAAGCTTGATGGTCCGAAACTGGATAGTTTTGTATTTTGTACAGATTGTCAGAAAATCAAAGTGGTAACGAAAATTGACTTACAACCTCTTCCAGGAATTGAGGACTGCATTGAAAATTTTGGAGGTCTGTGATTTGTCACCATAAGTAAGTTGCTAAAAAGAATATTACATTATGTTGACTGACTAGACCACAGAAATATAGAATTTTTTTGTAACCCCAGGAGAGATTTTTGTCAATGCAAAGTCATTCCATTTGGAATCAAAAATGCACCAGCAACATTCCAGTAATCAACCAAAAAAAGATAATTGAAGGACTACGTAATTGCATGGTTTACATCAACCTTTTTTAAGCCATACCTGTGAAGAACATTTACAACACATGACTGAACAATTTGATCAGCTTTAAAAAGCTAATTTGATTAGATGTATGGCTAAGTGAATTTGCCAATGCAAAGAGACTTATTTGAGCTGTCAGGCAAGGTAAGTAGGATGTGAACATAAAGGCTATTTTGGATTTTCCTGTACTTAGAACAAAATGCAAAGTTTTGAAATATGTTGGACTGGGTAGACTTTATGAGTGGATAAAGGGTGGAGCCGGAAAAAGCACAGCAGGTCAAGGAGCAGAGAAGGGGAGTCGATGTTTCAGGTCGGAACCTTTCATCGGGCTTCCTGAAACATCAACTCCCTTTCTCCTCTGCTGCTTGATCTTCTGTGCTTTTTTCTGACTCCACTCTTTGACTCTCCAGCATCAGCAGTCCTTACTATCTCCCAAGTAGATTTTATCACAAGTTTGTTCTGAACTTCAGCAAAATCCTTGCACCTTCATCAAATTTAGGCAGAATATTAGAACGAATGCAAGAATGTCAAAATGCCTTTGAATGAGAAATCTGCGCGGACAGCCACAACAGTTTTAGTCATACCGATTTAGGAGAAGCGATTCAAACTGTCTGCTGATGCCAGTGACAGTGATATCAGCATGGGGTGATTTTATTGCAGGAGCAGATGGGGATTGTGTAACTTCATTGGTTTTTCTAAGGAACTCAAAGCCTGTCAACAGAAATATCCAACAATTGAGAAAGAGACATGGAGTCTTGTATTCGATCTATATCATTTTGAAACTTAAAATCACTAACAATGTGGAAGAAACTGTCAGTTATACAGATCATGACAGATTGTTTTGGTAGAGATTAACCAGATAATTTGAAAATTATTAATGTACCTGGAAAAAGGACAGACTATGGCAGTCCATTTATCAAAAACAGATATGAAGGACACAAAAATGATGTACTGCCCATGGATTTATGTTTATTCACAGTTGCTGTATATTCATTGCATGTTTAATGTCAATGTGTTACTGCTATTACAGAAATGTTGTTAAGATCACTTTTAGGTGGGGTAGTGAACTACCTCTTAGAGGTACATTTCCATTCATTCCTGGGGGGGGGGGGGGGGGGGGGAGGAGAAAGGAGGTTGAAGGTTGACAATTTAAAGAAGTTTCAATGTCATTTATTTTGGAGTTTGAATGTGTAAAAAGGAAGGGAAAAAGAGAAAGCACAGTGTGATACTAATCAAGGAAAAGGTGATCAAACTCTCAACAATGTGAATTTGAAGAAACCGTTAAGTCAAATCTACAGATATGACAGAGAAGGGAACTCTTTGGTATTTGAGTACTGAGAAGTGATAAATGTAGTGAAGTAGATGAGATTGTATTTTACCTGTTCCAAAATGTTTCAAGTTGTCTTATAAGTAAATAATTTGGTTTATTCAATTTTAACCTCCATTTTTGTGTGTAATTAACTTCTTTATTGTTAAAACTAAATCTATGCATTGTGTGCTTGTGGTTCAGTGAAAGACCACTGCAATAAATGGTAAGAAATATTATGATCAAACTAGATTTCAGAATGTGATGTGACCTGTCCAGTAGTAACATCTGCTGAGATCATAACACAAGTATAATATGGAAATACATATAAAGTTCAATAGTAATAAAGTAATACTTTTACCATTTAACAAATGGATCCAAACGACTTGGCCTAATCTGGGGTAAATTACTGGCTTCTTTCACCCAGATTTGAACTTCTCCTGTTTTTTTGCCTGTGTGCAGAACCATCAATTACTATGTTGATAAATGAGAAATAACTAAAAATTATTCCAAAAGAAAAATGAAGGAGAAAATACCTTTGTATCCCTGAGGAATGTAGCGGAAAGCCACTTTTAAGCTGCCTTTATCACCAGTTCTGTTAGCTGAAATTGTCTGCAATGATCATGACCAAGAAACATCATTTAATCTACATTTTGTTGGTAACACTTTGCCATGATACGTCAAAAGCTATTTTTAAATATGCAGGTATGTAATTAATGAAAAGTAATCATAAGTGCAAATGGAGTTTACCAAAAAGGTGTCACACTCTGTCCAATTGCGATAAAGCCCTCTCCCAAATTTCTTTCAGTTACATAGGTTGTGCTTCCTTCTCATATTCCGATCTTGAGAATTTCCTGAACAATAATATCAATTTCCAGGTAGCCTTCACTTTCACATGTACTTTTGACTTGTCACTCTCTGGACTTGGCCATCTACACGGCGGTTGGCCTTATCTACCCATTTCGATGATGCCTTCCCTTGTTATCTCAAAAATATCAAGTTTTTAAATTGTGCTCATCTTCCAGCATCTACAATATGTTCTCATTACCAATCATCTCTTGTTTAAGACTTTTGTTTCCCCCAATTCTATCTGCCCTTTCATGTAATTGCAATAAATGCACAGGTAGGAGATACATTTAATGTGTCTAGGTTCATGGTCATGGGGAAAGAAAAGCCTGAGACTGACCATAAAGTTTAAATCATTACAGAACACCTCAATAAAATTGATTGTAACTGAAGCAAATAGAATTCAGGATTGTGAAGAGCAGTCATATCAAACATGAGTCACATCAAACCTGCAGAATTTCTCCAGCACTTCCTCTTTTTATTTCTGATTTCTAGTGTCTGCAGTACTTTTTAAAAATTTATCCTGTATTGTATTGGCCACACCGTTCAATAGAAAGTCAAGGTAACTGGTATGCACAAAGCATCAGTCAGATATAGCCTGAAGTAGGGTGTATCCTTTTTGAATCCAACATAAATAACAACTTTGTTCTAAAGGAGGTACATAGCAGGAATGCGAATGACTAACAGCCTAAGTCCAACAACTAGAGAAAAGAGCAATGTGCATTGGGTTTGGAATCACTGGACCAACGCAGACATAGAGACCTAATTCAGATCTCTGACACAAATAGCATCAATATCCTACTGACGGAAAGATAATTTGAGCTGATGGAGTTATCAATTGAGTTTTTTTTTGTAAAGCAGATATTGAGATGGATAAACTGACATTTATTTTCTCATAGAAAGTGACCAGCTTGTCAAAAGTTCTAAACATGATAGAAAGGACCAAATCCTTGCTGCTCTTCAAGGCGGCATTATTACATAATTCTGGAAAACCATGAAATTTCAGCTGAAGGAAACATAAACATTAGATAATAAATGGGATGGGGCTTCCGCAGGTTTTTGATCACCATTTGAGGCACTGGAGCAGAAACTTTTAAACAGAGGTTCACAAACTGGCTATTCTTCTCCCCTTCAATGACATAGGAAATAGATGCAGGAATTGAAAGATGAGAGGAGGAATATCAGTGTCTAGTAAAAATGGATCAAGCATCAATTGAAACGATGTCCTTTTCTCATCCTGATGAACAACATAATAGCTGACTATTGCCTTGTCCACATTATTATTTAAGTCCCTGCCATTTAAAATGGCAATTTGCTTATATTTCGTTTAATGTAACGAGTAGCATTTTCAAATCAAATGTGACTTCTTGTACATTGTATATCTGACATGGATTTGGCTTTCACCAATTATAAAATGCTATCAACTTGACCACAAATGTGACAACTATATTTTAGGCTTTGAAATCTGCTCTCAGTACTTTCAAAGCAATCTTCATGCACAGTATTTTAGTACTCCCCTGATAACGCTGTAGTGTTCTAGCCTGAACATTCTACTTATAATTTATTATAGTAGTCTACCTTTCTTTCATTACAATTATATTGTTTTATTGAGTCGATCTTCTAGATTATTTACAGTTTTTCCATTGACTGGACTATGTTGCTTCTTTGCTCGGATGTTTCTCTCCTCAGTCTTATTGAGATGTTTGCTTATTTTACTTTTCATTACTGATGATGAGTATACACACCTGAAATATTCAGCCTTCTTTTTCATTTTCTTCAGACACTGACTTATAAACTGAGAAGTTTCAGCATTGAACTAATATTTCAAATTTCTATCAATTATTATTGTTTTATAAAAAATTGCTGCAGGTACACAAAAAAGATAAAATTATATCAGCAATACTACAACCCACATTACTACACAGCAAACTCAATATTCATGCTCTCTTCCCACCAGTTAAGACCAGCCTCGCAGTCTTGTCCTCTTTAACTTATATTATAAATTACCCTTGGTTTCAGGTCGTGCCAGTCCATTTTCTTGTTGCTCCAATCCCACTTCCTTAACTCTACTTCTACTTCACCTAGAAAACTGTTGCGGCCAAATGTATCATTGTGCCAGACAGACAGGTTCAGTGTTTGAGCCATCAGGGAGGCTTTGTCAATTTTATACTGTAGGGTGAGAGATGTAGAATGCACAAATCAAAAAAAAAATGTCATAACAACATAATTTTACATGAAAGAACATTCACAGACATTAGTCAGACACTTCGTCATTCTATGTTTGCAGCAAACATGTCACAGTAAATAAATAACAAATACACATTCACTATTTGAACATGTACAATATTTTCTAAATAGTAAACAATGGACCCAGGTGACCAATTTTTCTATTCTGAAGTGTCATTTTATACTGTTTCAATGGCATATTTGGCAGGGTCAAGTCAAAATACAGACACTAAAAAGAAATTCTGTCACTAACAGGGAAAAATCAAGCAGTCCTTTCACTGTGGTATGCTGTAATACCAGAAAACCTATGCTACTGCCATCAAAAGATAAAAGCTTCAAAGAGTTAAACAACAATAACTAGAAACTTAATTAGAGGGAAAAGTAAAGCACAACAAGACACTCTGCTTTTATCCCAACACAACCATCATCTAGCAAGATCTGTAATTTGGATGTGAGTGGACAAGTGCATGGCAGATGAATTATAATGTGAAAAAAAGGGAGGTAATCCACTTTGGTACCAAAAACAGAAAGGCAGATTATCATCGGAATGGCTATAAATTGAGAGAAAGGAATGTGCAATGTGACCTGAGCGGTTTATACACGAGTCACTGTTTGCTATTTGAAAAATATTGTACATTTTAAAATCATGATAGTCATCTCTGACTATCTTCCACAAGTGTTGTGGTTTGATTTATTTCACATGTGTGGAGATTATCTAAATGCAGGTGCTGCATGTGATAAAGGTGGCAAATGGTATTGTAGCCTTCATAGTGAAAGGGATCTCTTGCTGTAATTACACAGGGTCATGGTGAGACCCCAGCTGCAGCACTGTGTTCAGTTTTGGTCTCCTTATCAGAGGAAGGATATTCTTGCTATATAAGGAGTTTGCAGCTAAGGCTTGCCAGACTGATTCCTTGGATAATGGGACTGGCAGTTGAGGAATGATTGAATAGGTTAGGATTACATTCACTGCATTTCAGAAGAATGCAGGGACGGTATCTCACAGAAACCTATAGGATTCTCCTAGGACTAAACTGGGTAGATACAGGAAGAACATTCCCAATGGTGGGGGAGTCCAGAAGAGGAGTCACAGGCTAAGGATATGGGGTAAATCACATAGGACTGAGATGGGGAGAAATGTCTTCACCCAGAAAGTGGTGAGGCTGTGGAATTCACTACCACACAAAGCAGTAGAGGCCAAAACATTCCATGATTTCAAGAAGGATTTGTAGATAGCGTTCAGGGCTAAAGGATCAAAGGATATGGGAGAAAAGGCTGAAACAGGTTGAGTTGGATGCTTAGTCATGATCATAATGAATGGGATGCACGCTCTGAAAGTTTTATTTTCTAGGTTGCTATGGATCCCTGAGATCAAACAGAATAGGGAACAGATGCTAAATTCTGTGCTAATTTAGGATTAATTGGCTGAGAACCGGTTACACATTTATGGGGAACAAGTAATCAGTAAGTTGAGCTTTGTAATGCATGAGTTGGAATAAAAAATCCAACTAGAAACACATATGCTTAGACTTTATTGAATCAACCTTTAGTCTCTGATATCCATCATTAGGGACTACTACTAAATTTTTCTTTGCAGTCTTGGATAGAAGCAAGAACAATTATATGAAAAAATCTGTTGGGATCCTACACCTTGTTAGTGACAAAAAATCTGCATACGCATCCTTAAACACTTCCACCAACTCCAATTAGACCCCACAACCAAGAAAGTCTTCACCTTCTCTTCCGTAAGGACCATTCCCTTCACCAATCCTAGGTTCATGCCACTCTCTCCACCAACGCCCCCAAACCCCCAGGTACCTTCACCAGCAACTGTAAAAGATGCACACCATACCCATCACCTCAATCCAGAGCCCCAAACAATCCATCCAGTTGAGACAGGGATTCACCTGCCTCTCCTCCAACCTAGTTTACTGTATCTAGTGCTCCCAATGTGGTTTTCTCTACGTCGGGGAGACCAAACGCATACTCAGGGCACGTTTCATCAAGCATCTCAGCCAGGCCCGCAAGGGCCAACTGCACCTCCCCGTCACCGCCCATTTTAATTCCCCTTCCCACACCCTTTCTGACATGACCATTCTCGGACTCCTCCATTGCCTCAGCGAATCAGACCACAAATTGGAGGAACACCATCTCATCTTCCACTTGGGCAGCCGAAAGCCCAGAGGACTCAACATTGAGTTCTCCAATTTCAAATAAACTCCTTCCCATCCCTGACTCCCTTCTCAGCCCCTCCCCCTCCCTTCCATTCCTCTGATTGATCTTTCCTTCCAGCCATCAACTGGATTCATTCCTCCCATTGACCAACCTGGTCGTACCCTCCACTTGTGTTCACCAATCCCTACCTCACCACCCCGCATCCCCCTCCCCCACCGCCTTTATCAACAGCTCCCTTTTACACCAACCCCACCATCCTGAAGAAAAATTACATCCAAAACATTGACTTCTCCACCTCGTGATGCTGCTTGGCTTGCTGTGTTCTTCCAGCCTCCTACTTGGGAACCTAAACCTTGGCATTTGTGCCAATAGCATTCCTGATGATCTTTCATGAACATAATGAGTAGCAGAGTAGACTCAATGGACTGTATAGTCAAAGTTTATTTTTTGTGTTCTGTCTTTCTTTTTCCCTCACCACTTCCACACAGCTGGGCTGCTATAACAAAATAAGACATCATAGGAACTAAAGTAGACCATTTGATCCCTTAATCCTTTCTCAGGGCTAAGTCATACCTCAATCCAAATACACCTGACTTCGTCAAATTTACCTAGATAATTTTAACTTATCCTTCTGAATGAACTTACTCCATATTAAAACCAAGCTTTGTCAACAACAAAACAAATTGCTTGCTAATTGCATTCTCCCTTGGCCAAATTTAGTTTGAACCTGGTTCCACCCACACGAGGAAATAGTTTTAAAATTATCAGAAAGAAGAAGTAGGCCACTTTGCCCTTACCCCACCATTGATTATGGCCAAATTTTTACATTGATGCTGTTAATGCCCAAAGATTTATCACCTTCAGTCCTACATCAAAACAGCCTCTCAGTATCTACTCAGTCAAACCATCTCAGAATTTTATGTTTCAATAATATTACCTCTAATTCTTTCATCTCCAGTGAGCAGAATCACCTTATATTTAATCTCTCCTCCTTTCAATTCAGAAAATGGTCTAACAAATGAACTTTCTCGTATCCCTTGATGGGAAGTAATTCTTCTTTGGGTGAGGGAACAAAAACTTAACACAATTCACCAGATGTGATCTCACCAAAGCCCTATATAGTTACAGCAAGACTTAATCCTTTAAGCTCTCTAAGTTGTTATCACTCGAGGGCCATCCTCCAGTAAGCTGGCTAAAAGTAAATTTGTATTTGAAAATTTAATTTAGGTTCATTATTTATTTATTTAAAAACAAAATGTTTCATCAAGTTATTAACACCCCCGCTCAACAAGCGTGAGAAAGAAAACTATGAACTCTTACCCTCAGTATTTCATTGTAGACCGGATTCAAGGTTCTCTTTTTGACTGTTGTTTTCCTTTTACCAGTTTTAATTTTATCTGGAAGCAGGTAACTTTTCACATATCTAAAAATGAAAGACATATAACAAGATAAAATTGAACCGATAGACTCTGTGATCATTTCATTACTGGAACCTACAGTTGAATCTTGCCATTTCACTCACAATTATAATAAAATAGAAACCATTTAGACTATCATAATTGACATATCCAAATATATGCCAAAGTTCCTTTCATTTCATGATCTAAATATTTAAAGACTCCAGAATTTGGGCCTCCGGTTCTTGAAAGTGTATTCTATATATTAAATGTGAACTAAAATATCATCTTAAAAGTAAGTTTAATCTACTTAAATGTATATTCCCCTTCCCATTCAACACTCTATCACATATTCAATAACATAAATGTACATCTGTTTCCAATCAAATGGTGAGGATCCAATGCCATAGAGGGGATTTTGTGATGCAGTGGCAGTGTCCTGCCTCTGAGCCAGGAGCACTGGATTAAAGTCCCCTCTTCCCTATAGGAATATAATAACGTCTCTGAGGAAGGGGAGGTGATGGCCTAATGGAATTATTATTCAATTATTAATCCAGAGACCCAGGTAATATTTGGGAACCCATTGTGGCAAATGGTGCAATTTAAATTCAACAATAAGAAAATTAAGTGTCGAAAACTGAAATTATTGTCCATTATTGGGAAAAACCCAACTAGTTCACTAATATCTCACTAAATTTCCAATGTCACAGTAGGGGTTCTTGTGGTGCAGTGGTAGCATCCCTACTTCTGAGCTAGGAGCCTGGGTTCATGTTCCACCTGCTCCAAAGTTTGGTCATGCAATATCTGAACGTGTTGATTAAAATTTCTTCAATGCTACAGGATATCTGGCTACCTTGGTCAGTAGGGCATCAGACATTTTCTTAAAAGTGGGTCTGAGCCCCACCATGGACACAACGGGTGTTTGAACTTCACTTTTGGATGAGCTTTGTGCGATAGAACATTGAACTTTACAGCGCAGTACAGGCCTCTCGGCTCTCGATGTTGCACCAACCTGTGAAACCAATCTGAAGCCCATCTAACCTACACTATTCTATTATTATCCATATGTTTACCCAATGACCATTTAAATGCCCTAAACATTGGCAGGTCTATTACAATTGCAGGTAGGTCATTCTAATAGCCTGTATCTCGGTTTTCTCCTCGATAACATTGTCTTTCTCCTGTGTGAATACTGATGAAAAATATTCATTTAGCACCTCTCCTATCTCCTCTGCCCCCATGCACAATTTCCCACTACTGTCCTTGACTGGCCCTAACCTTATCTTCGTCATTCTTCTATTCCTGACATACCTATAGAAAACTTTAGGGTTTTCCTTGATCCTATCCGTTAAAGACTTCTCATGTCCCCTCCTGGCTATTCTTAGCTATCTCTTTAGGTCTTTCCTGGCTAACTTGGAGCTCTCAAGCACCCTAACTGAGCCTTCCATTTTAACATTATACAAGCCTCCTTCTTCCTCTTGACAAGAGAATCCATTTCTGAAGGAAACCACGGTCCCCGCACTTTACCACTTCCTCCCTGCCTGACAGGTACATACTTATCAATGACACACAGTAGCTATTCCTTGAACAAGCTCCACATTTCAATTGTGCCCATCACCCAAAGTTTCCTTCCCAATCCTATAATCCAAAACCTTGCCTAATCACATCATAATTGCCTTGCCCCCAGCTATAACTCTTGCCCTGCATTATACATCTATTCCTTTCCATCGCTAAAGTAAACGTAACCGAATTGTGGTCACTATCACCAAAGTGCTCACCTACCTACCGGTTCATTACCTTGTATAAAATCCAATGTGGTCTCACCTCTTGTTGGCCTACTTAGATACTGTGTCAGGAAACTCTCCTGCATACACTGGACCATCTAAAAGTACTCAAACTACAGCACTTCCAGTCAATATCTGGAAAGTTAAAGACCCCATAACAACTTCCCTGTTACTTTCGCTCCTATCCAGAATCATCTTTACAATCCTTTCCTCGACATCTCTGGAATGTTTTGGAGGCCTATAGAAAACTCCCAATAGGGTAACTACTCCTTTCCTGTTTGTAACGTCAGCCCATACTATCTGAGTAGATGCGTCCTCAAACGTCCTTTCTGCCACTCCTCCCCCCGCTTTTACCACCAGGTGGGCCACCTACTTCAAAAGATATATCATAACATCTCCAATCAAGTTGAATAGAAATTCCACAAGGAAAACCACATTAATTCCAGAGTAATGCATTAGTCCAATCAAAAAAAGCATGGAAAAATTAATCACTGTTATAGTAAGGGAAATATTCTAATCTACACCAAAGAATGCAAGCAAACTAGTGGACACCAGATTGTCATGCTGTCTGGTCATCAGTTATGTAGCAAAGTTGGGAATAGTGCATTTGAAAGAATCATCTCCAGTGATCCTTCACATCCTGATTTCTTGCAATCCACGAAACATTTTCCTCCCTGAATGAAGACCTACAAAAGTCAGTTAAACCTCAGTACAGATCTTAGGTCAAACATAAGTTTGGTGTCTGTACAGATCATCATAATGTGAGCATTATATCTGAAACAGTACTTATTCTTGTAGATACATGAGAATTCTATGTGGAATGAATAATCAATAAAAGAAAGCATTACTAACGGATCAGATCGATTTTTCTTCTCTTCAGCAGCAGCTAGGTCTGAGCAGCGTACGACAAAAATATGGAACTCTTTCAACTTGTCTACGTAATCCAATGAAAACTGTATCTTCCCTCTGACATCAATATTTCCAATGTCACTGCTGTAGATGCTCATTGTACTTCCACTAACCTGTTAGCATTCAAATAGTTTAAAAATTAAATAAGCAATATTAAAACAAAATTAGTTTTTTAGGGTGTGCAAATAAACTAAAGATTTTATTAGATCATTCATCATTGTGGGTGGCACGGTAGCACAGTGGTTAGCACTGCTGCCTCACAGAGCCGGAGACCCGGGTTCATTTCCCGCCTCAGGCGACTGACTGTGTGGAGTTTGCACATTCTCCCCGTGTCTGCGTGGGTTTCCTCCGGGTGCTCCGGTTTCCTCCCACAGTCCAAGGATGTGCAGGTCAGGTGAATTGGCCATGCTAAATTGCCCATAGTGTTAGGTAAGGGGTAAATGTAGGGGTATGGGTGGGTTGCGCTTCGGCGGGTCGGTGTGGGCTTGTTGGCCCGAAGGGCCTGTTTCCACACAGTAAGTAATCTAATCCATTATTGGCACTGCTACAGTTTTGCAGATTTAACTAAAAGTTTTCTCTCATTTTTCAGATTTAGCCATTTCCTGCACAACTTAGAAATGCTGAATGATGGCCTTCGGACCTGATTTATGTTATTGGGTTCGTGAAAATAAGTGAGAAGTAGAATAATTATGAAAAAAAGAATAAAGAAACGAAAATGTCAAAGCAAGGTTTCTGAATCATTATTACTATCACCACTAAGAAAAGCACAATAGATTGGCAAACTGTAAAATACATGCAAAATATCTTGAATACAAACTGACAATCTTGAACAAAAACATAAAAATAAATGGACATTCATATTAGCTTTTTGTATTCAAGGGAAGAAAATTGCACTCTGACAGGAAACAAATTAATGCAGAGAACTGTAGGAATTTAAGCAACATTTCATTCTTCCACATTTTTATTAGTCAACCTCTTTACCCAAAAGCAAACACCTTATTGATCTTCAGATCCAGTGACTTAATTTAACTAAACTGTAATTAGATTTAGGACAGAAGGAGTGGAGTAAATGAATTACTAATAGACTCTTGCAATTTTTAAAAACTTCAGTCAAGCTATATAAATTGTGCTAAATGAAGAAATATAATATAGGACTACAGAATTTTATATGCATGTGTCATTAATTGAGCAATATGACTCTCCTGGTATTTTTAGAGACTACAACAGTGCCACCATATGTATAAAAGTTTGAGGGGCATAGTTAGGGAAGACTTTTCTCCTTGACAGAGGGATCAATACCAGGGAGCATATATTTAAGGTAAAAGGGTAGAAGGTTGAGGAGAGGTGAGGAAATATCTTTTCACCCAGAGAGTGACTGGAATCTGGAACTCTTTTGCCCATAAGGGTAGTAGAACCAGATACCCCTCCTTACATTTAATCAGTATATTGATGCGCACTTGCAGTGTAAAGGCATACAAAAATACAAAAAGCTAATATGAATGTCCATTTATTTTTACTGTTTTTGTTCAAGATTGTCAGTTTGTCAGCTAAGTGCTGGAAAAAGGGATTGGAATATTTAAGTGGTTATTTTGATCGGCATGAAAACAGTAGGGCGAAGGACAATTTTTTCTGAGCAGCAGATCTTTGACTCTATGACATCAATAAAACTTCCCTGCTATGTCAAGAGTTAAAATTTGAAACTGATATCCAGGGACAGTCTAAATTTCTCCCTTTCCTCCCTCTAGTCAGACTTCAATTTTCAAACACTATGCTGTGCAGCTCCAAGAAAGAATGACATGGAATGGGCTTTCAGCAATGAATTACATAGATTTTATTATTTAAATATATTAACAAATGAATGCAATTTTCTCAAACCTTCCTCTATGAAGCAACTTGAAGAAGAAACATGCTTAGGTTATGTTTTATTATTGCCATTCATTTGATTCTTAATTTAATCCTATAACTCTGAATTTGATTTAAATGCACTTGGTCTTTTTTTCTTCTTCTTCTCTGCAATTATTTTGTCAAAGTGTTAGCAGCAGTTATCCTGCATGGTTAGTAAAAAAAAATGCCAAGTGAGCTTCTATATATAATACAGTAATTTCATGCAAATGGTTGCAACGTTTACGGAAAAACCTCTTGGCAGTATAAGCACAAGAAGAACAGCATAAAAACTCCGATTTAATCTTCCATGGATCCACACTATTGGTGGAAATTAATATTGCTGGTCAATGCCAGGGAGAAGACAAAAGGGAATCAGAGAACTAGCTCTGCATGATCCAATGACCAGCTGAAAAATGCCTTGACACAAAGTCATTTGCTCATCCCTCATCATTTCTGATACATGAAGAATGGAGGGTGGGAGATTAATAGGTGTAAGTTATTGTTAAACTTTAGACACAATTACTGGTATGAAAGAATTAAATGTGACAAGTTTGATGTACTAAACATACTATATTTTTGGCCTGGCAACCAGATCTCTTGTACCACATGGTACTCTTCATAAACCCAGTGGCAAAGTCCAACAAGAAAGCAGACAGATTTCTGCCAAAGCCCTTCTGCAAAAATTGTGCAATGATAAAGTGTATCAAGAATAACTGGAGAAGTATTTGAAAAGGGTGGAAGACATCATGTTGTCACATTCCCTATTGGGGCCAATGTCAGAATAGAAAAGGATTTATGTTACTTGATGCCCTGCATAAACCTGATTCATGGGGTGTCCTCACTTAAGGCCCTTGAGTGAGAAATAAATGTCCACCTAATGTATCTAACAACCAACAGATGAGTAGCAACCTTACCTCTGGATTAAGAGTCCTAGGTTCAGGTTCCACCTGCTCCTATTACACCTCTGCATAATAACATCTCAACAGGTAAGCCCCACTGGAACTAGTCCTCCTCATATGCCCCAACAAAATAAGTGATGATCTTGAATGTGAGTCCTGCTTAGAAAGTTTAAATAAAACAGGCCCTCCTGGGTTGTAGTCTCAGCGTTAACAACTTGAATCACATGATAATTGGTGTAATAGGAGAGACAATCCAGAAATAGAATAGAAAGATTGAGGTGGGAAGCAGGGATTCCATTTGGGAACAGGAATCCAATACTGGAAAGGGGAATGCCATAGTTTTAAAAAAGTCGACAAATAGGAAATAAACCTGAAAAAAAGAGAATTACAGAAATCAAAACAAATTGCTGGAGAATTCCAGCAGGTCTGGCAGAAACTATGACGAGAAAGCAGAATTAAGGTTTCAAAGAGTCACTGGACCTAAAACATTAGCTCTGCTTTCTCTCATAAATGCTGCTAGACCTGCTGAATACTCCATCAATTTCTTATTTTGATTCAGATTTTCCGCATCCAAAGTTCTTTGGTTTAAAATCATTGGAAACAGCTGGAAAATAGTGATTATATCATAATGAACTTGACTATCTCTCTGCCATTTTAAAACAAAATAGTGACTGGAAGAACGCTGATCTGGAGTGAGGGAAATGAAACTAGGGAATGTCCTTCAAATGAAAAAGCACCCCGGACAATCTAAGAGATAAAATATTTGAGAGAAAAATTAAAAACAGGGATCATGATTTCAGAAGAATTACATTCTGTTAAAATAAGAACCACATTAGCCAATAATGAAACAAAGAAGAAAAAGCCACAGATTCGGTTAAAAGTAAGAAGTCATACACTGAGCAAAACCAAAGTAAAAGGTGAGTCACAGTTGTTGTAATACAGAAAGAAATAATTTGGCCCATCAAATCTTTAGCAGCTCTCTCTGCAGAAAAATCCAGTCAGTCCCATTCACGTGTTCTAACCTTGTAGCAAGTTTATTTCTCTCAAATACCACCTGATATGCTTGTTAAATCATTAACTGTCTGAGTTTATCACTCTTCTCGGCGGCGAAGTCCAGGTCATTACCACACATTGCAAAAAAGATTATTTTGCATCCACTCTGCATCACTTAATCAAACCTTAAATCTCTTATCCCTCATCCTTCTGACATTAGCTAATAGTAACTTTTCTTTTTTTTAAATTGCAAGACTACCATAATCTTCTGTGCCTCCATCAGATCTCCTTTACTCCAAGGGTTAGAGTTAGGGATGTGATTGATAGTGAGGAGGATGGTCTCAGGCTACAGTCTGATATTGATCAGCTGGCAAATTGGGCAGAGCAATGGCAATTGGAATTTAATCCCGATAAATGCAAGTTAATGCATCTCGGGAGGTCTAATAATGGAAGGATATGCACAATGTACAATGGGTTCTTCGAGAATACCGAGGAAAAAGAATGATTTGGAGATGCCGGTGTTAGGCTGGGGTGTACAAAGTTAAAAATCATACAACACCAGGTTATAGTCCAACAGGTTTAATTGAAAGCACAGGTTTAATTGGAGGAAAAAGAAGGATCTTGGCTAAGAGTCCACTGATCTCTAAAGGTGTTTACACAGGTAGACAGTGTGGTTAAAATGACACACAGGATGCTTGCCTTCTTTAGCCAGGACACAGAATATCAGAGCAAGGAAGTCTTGTTACAACTTCATAAAACATTGGATGGAATTTGGGTTGCCACAATACAAGGTGGTCAGGGTAGCATGGAGAGGCTGCAGAAGAGATTCACCATGATGTTGCCTAAATGAAAACTCTCAGTTAGCAGTAAAGACTGGATAGGCTGGGTTTATTTTCCTTGGAGCAAAGGCGGCTGCGGGGGAATCTGATTGAGGTTTACAAAATTATGAGAGCAATAGACAGAATAGATCATGAAAATCTCTTCCTCATGACAGGCATAGGTTTAAGGGCATTGGTTTAAGGTGAGGAGCAAGTAGTTTCAAGGAGATTGGAGGAATTTTTAAAAAAGAAAATTACCCATAGAGTTATAGATGTACTGAAGACTCTTCAGGAAGGGATGCAAAAATATTTTTAGTAACTAGAAGCTGGTCAATTTAATGGTGGGACAAGGGTTTATAAAGAATAATCAGGGTAAAAAAAAAATAACAAGCACTTTTTGAGCTTATAGAAAAAAGTAATTTACAAAATATATGGGATTGTGGGCCTTCAAAGTAAAGCAGAAGTTATGCTACAACTTTATGAAGAATGGATTGGGCCATTCATAGATGATTATGCCCAGTTCAAGTCATCGTCTTTTAGGAAAAAAATGAGAGTCCTTGAGTGGATGTGTAAGAGATTTACCAAAAAAAAGGTTCCAGGCCAGGAGTTTTAACTACAAGTTTGATTTGGAAAAGCTTTAGTTGTTTTCAGAGTTATACCACATTAACCAGGCCCTTCGGATGCGTACTTAAAATGCTATGGCATAACAGGCTATGGACCAAGTACAGGTAAATGGGATTAGTGTAGTTTGGTGTTTGTTGGTCGACTTAGACATGGTGGACCGAAGGGCCTGGTTAATGTGGTATAACTCTGAAAACAACTAAAGCTTTTCCAAATCAAACTTGTAGTTAAAACTCCTGGCCTGGAACCTTTTTTTTGGTAAATCTCTTACACATCCACTCAAGGACTCTCATTTTTTTCCTAAAAGACGATGACTTGAACTGGGCATAATCATCTATGAATGGCCCAATCCATTCTTCATAAAGTTGTAGCATAACTTCTGCTTTACTTTGAAGGCCCACAATCCCATATATTTTGTAAATTACTTTTTTCTATAAGCTCAAAAAGTGCTTGTTATTTTTTTTTTACCCTGATTATTCTTTATAAACCCTTGTCCCACCATTAAATTGACCAGCTTCTAGTTACTAAAAATATTTTTGCATCCCTTCCTGAAGAGTCTCACAATTGGCAGCTTCTATTCCTACAACACCTCTGAAATATCTAGAAAAGATTGATATATTATGGTTAACCTTTCTCCTAACTCCATCCCAAGTCCTGACATTTTTCAAGATTCAAGCACAAGTCTCCAGGATCCATTGCCCCAAATAATCTTCAGAAATATAATGTGATCAATACTGTCTCCCGCTATTCCTTCTGCAAAACATATCACCTCAAATTTTCTATATTAAATTCGGTTTAGCAACTGCCTGTCAATTCTACTGGTTTATGTAATGTTGCAGTTGATTGACATCTTCCTCAATGTTAGTGAAACCTTTGAGATTGGTATCATTAGTAAATAAGGAAATTTTATTCCGTGTTGTAATATTCAGGTCATTTTGTAGATTAAAAACATCAGCGACCTTCAGTGAGGTTTCTTGTATTTAGGCTTTTTTTATTACCCCGGCCTTCAATCAATTAAATCAAGAAAACAAGAAATATCAAGAAATCAATTATATCAAGAAATCAAGAAAAGCAGTTGCTCAAGATGATAAGGCAGGGCCTTTGGCGCTGGAAGGATCTTCCAATATCTTGGTTAGGTAGAATAGCTCTGGTCAAAATGAATGTTCTTCCTCGTTTATTACATCCCATGCGAATGCACCCTTTGACTTGCTTAGGCAAGCACTATGGAGGCTTTACAGTTGGCTTGGATCTTTCATCTGGCATCATAGGCGGCCTCTTATTAAACTGGCTAAATTGCAACTTCCACAGGGGATGGAGATTTGGATTTCCCACATTTTAAGAAATATCAGTGGAGTTCCTTCCTATCCTGTGTGGCTGACTGGGCTTGCCAGGAACCACGGTCAATCTGGTTGGACATAGATGCCTCCTCATCAATTTGTTGTTTATGGACAAGAGGACGACTGTTATGGACCATTGCAGAAACCCAATTGTCCTTAACATGGTTAAAGCATGGAGTATGATGCGACAAAGGTGAGGGCAACTTACAAAAAAAACTTGCCCTTTCACTCCTATAATAGGAAGTTAGGATTCTGGCCAGGGTCGATGAACTCTGGCTTTAACCTCTGGGAGTCTAGAAGAGTCACCTATTTGGGAGATTTATTTGACGGGGAGGTCATGATGACTTTCCAGCAGCTGAGTCAGAAATATGAGCTATCTAGGAGGGACCTCTTTCGGTACATTCAGGTTAGGGACTTTATACAGAAAAAGACTATATTGATGATTAGTTCCTATAAGTCGGATATGGAGAGGAGTGCGCTTCGGCCTATGGTCGCTCTCTCAGTCAGCACCCTCTACCACTTGTTAGGAAGCGATGTTTCAAAGGACGGTGAGTGGCTGTGCAGAATCTGGACTTAAAAATTGGGGGTGGAAATCTCGTCAGAGGCATGGAAAGATATTCGGGAGAACGCAAGAAAAATTTCAATTTGTAACAGGATGCAGGCTATGCAATTGAAGGTACTCCACGGGGCTCATTTGACACTGGAGCAGCTTGCGAAATTTAAGACAGGAGCACCCCCAATGTGCCCCAAATGTAAAACTGATGTTGGAACTCTTACTCACTGCTTATGGTCATGCCACAAGCTTCGTAGGTATTGGGGTGCCATAGCAAGTGTTTTGCAAGGGGTCTTGGGAACTGAGGTTAAGGTGGATCCGGTGTCCATTCTTTTGGGCTTGCAAATCTCCCTTGTTTGGACGCGCGTGGGAAGAAGCTGTTTCATGTTCTTTCATTCTAATGAGCTGGGTGTCGAAGAATCCCCCAGGACTCTTGGATGGCATAGATTAGTTATGGAGCACATCTCTCTGGACATCCTTATGAGTATGGTGCACCAGAAAACGGAACTGTTTTATACAACATGGTGGCCCTTTCTGAATTATAAAGATGCAGACTTGTCAGCTATATTGGTCAGGGCCTTTGCGTAGTCATGAGGACTATGTCTGGCAGTCGTGGGCCCCTGGGAGGAAGAATCCCAAACAAATACAGGTTTACCTACTGATGCTCCCGGTGGTGGGGAGCTTTGGTGTGATTGCGCTGATTGCAGTAACTTAATTGAATGTAATTTAATATAATGATTTAGGTTTTTTTGTTATTTATTGAATTGTAGCTTCTGTAGGTATTTTTCCCTCTCTCTCCACATAGTTTGTGGAATGGAGTAGTAGTTTGTTTACTGTTTTTGTTGTTATATTATAAGGTTATACTATTTTGTAGTGATTTTGTAATTTTGTATAAAATGTAAAATCTTTTTTCTCAATAAGAATATTTACAAAAAAAGTACCAGTGACCTTGGCAATGGCCTTTGCAGAAGGTCAATGCCTACCCTCCTCCAGTCTGTGTAACAGTTGCAGTACTAATGTCACTGGACTAGTAGCTCCAAACTACAGGCTCTGAGGATATTGCTTCAGATTCTTCCATGTCAGCTGATGGAATTTAACTTGAATAAATAAATCTGGAGTCTTAGTGATTGGTAATACGGACTATGAAACATTTGTTGATTGTCATTAGAATAGTGTACCTGCATCCCTAATATCTTTTAAGGAAGAAAATTTCCCATTTTGTACATGCAACTCTAGATCAACAGCAATGTAGTTGAATTTTCACTGCTCTCTGAAAAAGCAGAGGAAGTCGTTCATTTAAAATGGAAATTAGGAACGGGCATCACATACACATTATTAACAGAAATAAACCATTCAGCCCTTCAAGCTTGCTCCACCATTCAATAAGATCAGGGCAGATTTGTTTGTATTCTGAACTGCACATTCCCATTTACTCCCCAATAATTAACTCCTCTATTAATAAAAATGTTCCACCTTGTAGTATTTGCAACGTGGTCAGCCAGGTGGACCTCAGCATACAAGTTCCCTGACTGGAGCTGTCAATCTGGTCAAATCAGAGTGTCCTGACTGACACATAAGAACAGGAGTGTCTGTCTCACACCTGCACACACACAACATGGGTGCTGGGGAAAAAATAAGCACTACCGCAGTTAGGTGGCAGTGTGGGGGGTTAAAAAAAATAAGAAAAAGAGTAGGCAAAAAGAAAAGAAAAAAAGAAAAAAAAAGGAACAGGAATGTCCTGTTCACTCACAGCTGGATCAGTGTGAAGAACTCTCCACGTGGAAATAATGGGTGACTTGGTGAAGGGATATCAACCACTGGAGTTATTCCACACCTCAGCTTTAAAGTTTTCCAATGACCTCGCTTCCACTACTTTGAGGCAGGTTGAAACATGCACAACACCTGGATAAAACAATTTCTACTCACCTTTGTCCTAATTTTACAACAGTGCCCCCTAGTTCTGCACTTACCCACAAGAGACAACATCCATTGCATGTCCACCATCTCAAGATCATTCAAGATCTTAAAAATATTCAATTAAAGCACCCCTCGCTCTTTCAAATTCTATTGAAAATTGATCTAGCACATCCAATCTTTCCTCATAATAACTGCACATTTCAAGTACCAATCTAATAACTGTCTAAGGATGGCCTGGTGGCTCAGTGGTTAGCACTGTTGCCTCACAGCTCCAGAGACCCCGGTTTAATGCTAGCCTCGTGTGTGCAGTTTATACATTCTCCCAGTGTCAGCGTAGGTTTCTTCCGAGAGCTCCAGTTTCCTCCCATAGTCCAAAGATGTGCAGGTTAGGTTGATTGGCCATGCTAAATTGACCATAGCATCCAGGCTAGGTGGGTTAGCCACAAGGAATGCAGGGTTACAAGGGTAAGGGATAGATCTGGGTGGTCTGAGAGTCGGTGTCGACTCGATGGGCCAAATGTCCTGCTTCCATACTGTAAGAATTCTATGAAACGTCTTTCTCTGGAACGGTTTGCAATATATTTACATCCTTAAGGAAGGAGGCCAAAACTGTGACAGACGTCGTTTCACCAATGCCCTCTATAAGTGAGTGCGAGCAGCAGCTAAGGTAAGACTGTTTGTTTTAAAAGTACTTACCGGTAGCGGGCAGCGGTGTTTTTTTTCACTCTCTCTTCACAGAAAGAGCGGGAGCAGCAGGGAGAAGGGACGACGACCAGAGAGGCAGCCGAGACCCGGAAGCAGGTAGAGCGTAAGCTTACCTGGGTAGGTTTGTTTCCCCTTTAAAAGCGCGCAGCTGAAGAACCCGAGGCACTACGGAGGTAGTGCCTCCCACCCGCCCTCCTCCTCTAACCTAATAATAAGATCTGTTGTGGTAAGTAGGTAAGTGCTGAATCTTGCTTGTTGTATTCTTTAGACCCAGTTTTGTTTTAAAATAAAGGTTAGCTTTAGAGGGATGGCAATGAAGGCAGTGCAATGTTCCTCCTGCAACATGTATGAGGTGAGGGATGCCATGGACATCCCTGCTGATTACACTTGCAGGAAGTGCACCCATCTCCAGCTCCTCCAAGACCGTGTTAGGGAACTGGAGCTGGAGTTGGATGAACTTCGGATCATTCGGGAGGCAGAGGGGGTCATAGATCGGAGCTATAGGGAAGTAGTAACTCCAAAGATGGCAGATAGATGGGTGACAGTGAGGGGGACTGGGAGGAAGCAGCCAGTGCAGGGACCCCCTGCGGCCGTTCCCCTCAAGAACAAGTATACCGTTTTGGATACTTGTGGGGGGGACGACTTACCAGGGGTAAGTGACGGGGCTCAGGCCTCTGGCACGGAGCCTGTCCCCGCTACTCAGAAGGGAAGGGTGGAGAAGAGCAGAGCAATAATAATTGGGGACTCGATAGTTCGGGGCACAGATAGGCGGTTTTGTGGGAACGAGAGAGACTCACGTTTGGTATGTTGCCTCCCAGGTGCAAGGGTACGTGATGTCTCTGATCGTGTTTTCCGGGTCCTTAAGGGGGAGGGGGAGCAGCCTGAAGTCGTGGTCCATATTGGCACCAATGACATAGGTAAGAGGAGTGCTGAGGATGTTAGACAGGCTTTTAGGGAGCTAGGTTGGAAGCTCAGAGTTAGAACGAACAGAGTTGTTGTCTCTGGTTTGGTACCCGTGCCACGTGATAGAGAGTCGAGGAATAGGGAGAGAGAACAGTTAAATGCGTGGCTACAGGGATGGTGCAGGAGGGAGGGATTTCGGTACTTGGATAACTGGGGTTCTTTCTGGGGAAGGTGGGACCTCTATAAACAGGATGGTCTGCACCTGAACCTGAGGGGCACCAGTATCCTTGGGGGGAGGTTTGCGAGTGCTCTTGGGGGGGGTTTAAACTAACTCTGCAGGGGCATGGGAACCCAGACTGTAGCTTTAGGGTGCAGGACCTGGAGTGTAGGGAGGTTAGGAATATGGCATCAATCTTAAAGGAGGGTGCCTGTAAACAGAAGAGTGGCTTGAAGTGTATATACTTTAATGCCAGAAGTATTCGAAATAAGGTAGGTGAACTTGCAGCATGGGTTGGTACCTGGGACTTCGATGTTGTGGCTATTACGGAGACATGGCTAGATCAGGGACAGGATTGGCTGTTGCAGGTTCCAGGGTTTAAATGTTTTAGTAGGGTCAGAGGTGGGGGTAAAAGAGGGGGGGGGTGTGGTTTTGCTTGTCAAAGATAGTATTACAGCGGTGGAAAGGAAGATGGACGAAGATTTGCCATCTGAGGTAGTTTGGGTTGAGGTTAGGAATAGGAGAGGTGAGGTCACCCTGTTAGGAATCTTTTACAGGCCTCCTAATAGTCCTAGAATCGTTGAAGAAAGGATTGCGAAGATGATTCAGGAGAAGAGTGACAGTAATAGGGTGGTTGTTATGGGGGACTTTAACTTTCCTGATATTGATTGGGAAAGCTATAGCTCAAGTTCGTTAGATGGGTCAGTGTTTGTCCAATGTGTGCAGGAGAGTTTCCTGACACAATATGTAGATAAGCCAACAAGAGGTGAGGCCATACTGGATTTGGTTCTGGGTAACGAACCAGGCCAGGTATTAGAACTAGAGGTAGGTGAGCACTTTGGGGACAGTGACCACAATTCGGTGATTTTTACTCTAGTGATGGAGAGGGATAAGTGTGTACTACAGGGCAAGAGTTATAGCTGGGGGCAGGGAAATTATGATGCGGTGAGGCATGACTTAGGATGTGTGGATTGGAAAAGTAGATTCCAAGGCAAGAGCGTAATTGATATGTGGAACTTGTTCAAGGAGCAACTATTGAGTGTCCTTGATAAGTACGTACCTATCAGGCAGGGAGGAAAGGGTCGTGTGAGGGAGCCGTGGTTTAATAAGGAATTGGAATCCCTTGTTAAATGGAAGAGGGCGGCCTTTGTAAAGATGAGGCGTGAAGGTTCAATAGGGGCAATTGAGAGTTATAAGGTAGCCCGGAAGGACCTGAAGAGAGAGCTAAGAGCAGCAAGGAGGGGACATGAAAGGTCCTTAGTTGGTAGGATTAGGGAAAACCCTAAGGCTTTCTATAGGTATGTTAGGAATAAAAGAATGACTAGGGTAGGAATAGGTCCAATCAAGGATAGTAATGGGAAGTTGCGTGTGGAGGCTGAAGAGATTGGGGAGGCACTGAATGAATACTTTTCGTCAGTATTTACTCAGGAACAGGACATTGTTGTCGACATGAATACTGAGGCACGAATAAGTAGAATGGATGGCTTTGAGATATGTAGAGAAGAGGTGTTGGAAATTCTGGCAAGGGTGAAAATAGATAAGTCCCCTGGGCCTGATGGCATTTATCCTAGGATTCTCTGGGAAGCAAGGGAGGAGATTGCAGAGCCATTGGCCTTGATTTTTGTGTCCTCTTTGTCGACAGGAGTAGTGCCAGAGGACTGGAGGCTAGCAAACGTGGTTCCCTTGTTCAAGAAGGGGAGTAGGGATAATCCTAGTAACTATAGGCCAGTGAGTCTCACTTCTGTTGTGGGCAAAGTCTTAGAGAGAATTGTAAGGGATAGGATTTATGCACATCTGGATAAGAATAATGTGATCAAGGATAGTCAGCATGGTTTTGTGAAGGGCAGGTCGTGCCTCACAAACCTTATTGAATTCTTTGAGAAGGTGACTAAGGAGGTAGATGAGGGGAAAGCGGTAGATGTGGTATATATGGATTTTAGTAAGGCGTTTGATAAGGCCCCCCATGGTAGGCTACTGCAGAAAATACAGAGATATGGCATTGAGGGTGAGTTGGAGGTTTGGATTAGGAATTGGCTGGCTGGAAGAAGACAGAGGGTAGTAGTTGATGGCAAAGGTTCATCTTGGAGTGCCGTCACTAGCAGTGTTCCGCAAGGATCTGTTTTGGGACCATTGCTGTTTGTCATTTTTATAAATGACCTGGAGGAAGGGTTAGAAGGTTGGGTGAGCAAGTTTGCGGATGATACGAAAGTCGGAGGAGTTGTAGACAGTGAGGAAGGATGTGGCAGGTTACAGCGGGATATAGAGAAGCTGCAGAGCTGGGCAGAAAGGTGGCAAATGGAGTTCAATGTAGCTAAGTGTGAGGTGATTCACTTTGGTAAGAGTAACAAAAAGATGGGGTACTGGGCTAATGGTCGGATACTTGGTAGTGTGGAAGAGCAGAGGGATCTTGGTGTCCATGTACACAGATCTCTGAAAGTTGCCACCCAGGTAAATAGTGCAGTGAAGAAGGCATATGGCGTACTGGCTTTTATTGGTAGAGGAATTGAGTTCCGGAGTCCTGAGGTCATGCTGCAGTTGTATAAGACTCTGATGCGGCCGCATCTGGAATATTGTGTGCAGTTTTGGTCGCCATACTATAGGAAGGATGTGGAGGCACTGGAACGGGTGCAGAGGAAGTTTACCAGGATGTTGCCTGGTATGGTAGGAAGATCCTATGAGGAAAGGCTGAGGCACTTGGGGTTGTTTTCATTGGAGAAAAGAAGGTTTAGGGGTGACTTGATAGAGGTGTACAAGATGATTAGGGGGTTAGATAGGGTTGACAGTGAGAACCTTTTTCCACGTATGGAGTCAGCTATTACAAGGGGGCATAGCTTTAAATTAAGGGGGGGTAGATATAGGACTGATGTTAGGGGTAGGTTCTTCACTCAGCGAGTCGTAAGTTCATGGAATGCCCTGCCAGTAGCAGTGGTGGACTCTCCCTCTTTATGGGTGTTTAAGCGGGCATTGGATAGGTATATGGAGGATAGTGGGTTAGTGTAGGTTAGGTGGGCTTTGATCGGCGCAACATCGAGGGCCGAAGGGCCTGTACTGCGCTGTATTCTTCTATGTTCTATGTTCTATAAATGACACAGCATCCTTACCTGTATGTTCAATTCTTCTCTTAATAAATGATAGCACCACATTTACCTTTTTAATAACTTACTGAACTTGTATTCTAATTTATTCTGCATGCATGACAACACCTAGATCCCTCTGCACCACAGAATTCTGCAATTATCCATTTCAATAATACTTTGTTTTAAATTCTTCTTGCCAAAGCGAATAACTTAATATTTTCCCACAATTTACTCCATCTGCCAGATTTTCATTTAATCGCACAAGTTTTCTCTAGTGATCTACATCCTGGTTATCGTTTCTTCATAATATGTTTTCTTTGTTATACTTTCCTACCTAGCTTTGTGTCATCTGCAAATTGAGCCACAATGCCTTCAGTCCCATTCAATCAAAACACTCCTTGTTCTTCTCAATGCTGACTATGACAGGAATGCCCACATTGCATCAGAGAATAAAGAACATTTCACTGTTTTCTGTCCTTAAATCAACTTTTTAAATCAAAACTGACATTGATTTTCCATGACCTATTTTAGTAGCTAGCCTTTGATAGAGTCATAGATTTATAAAACACGGAAACAGTCCCTTTGGTCCAACTTATCCCCGCTGACCAGATATCCTAAACCAATTTGCCAGCCCCATTTGCCTGCATTTGGCCCACATCCCTCTAAACCCCTCCTATTGATACTATGTGACATCCATTCATTGTTATCACCTCTTCCCATTACGTGATCAAAAAAATTTTATTAAATTAGTTTGGCATAATCTACCTTTTAAAAATTCATGCCTGTTCTTTTAAACTGAAACATCTCCAAATGCCTGTTAAGTTTTACCCTGATTAATGTTATCATAGAATCCCTAGTGTGGAAACAAGCCATTCGGCCCAAAAAGTCCACACTGACCCTCCAAAGAGGATCCCACCCAGACCCATTCCCCTACCCTATTACTCTTCATTTCCTCTGACTAATGCACTTAACCTACATATCCCTGAACACTATGGACAATTTAGCATGGCCAATTCACCTAACCTGCACATCATTGGACTGTAGGAGAAAACCCATGCAAACATGGGAAGAATGTCTGTGTGGACTTTGCACAGTCACCCATGGCTGGAATCAAACCTGGGTCCCCGAGTGCTGTGAGGTAGCAGTGCTAACCAATGAGCCATCGTGCTGCCCATAAATGTTTCTAAAAGCTTGTCCACTGATCTTAAACTGATCAGGTTCTCGTTACAAGGACTGAATAAGAATGTCACATTTGCCACTTTCCATTACTCTGGTACCTCTCTAATATCTAGGAAAGATTGAAATATCATGAATAGCTTTTCTCCTATTTCCACTCTAAGCTCTCTGAGCAATCTGGGATGCAAGCCATTTGGACCAGGTAGCATGTCATTAAACATGGCTAGCTATTCCAGTACATCCTATTGTGTTGTCATTGTAGTAACAGTGCAATATATTGTTAAGGGATATGCCCATGATATCATTACCATATCACAGTATGTGTCAAATGGTATAAATGTTGCACACTGCATCTTACAGAGTCCTCTTGCAGCATGACAAATTGATGAAACCAAGCTACAGTGCATCCAAATTGCTTCACTTGAGCCCAGACTGCAAGTGCTTGTGATTGTAGTGTACAAATAAACGGTCTTTTTAATTCTTTAGTTCTATACGACTCACCCACATTCATATGTTACAGGAGACAACATGGATAGATGACAATCAACTATCATATCACGCCATATCCTGCCTGTCCAATTGCATTGCCTCCATTTCCTCTGCCACTTCAACTGATATTTTGTCAGCATCCACTCGTTCACAAAACACGGATTTAAAAAATCTTTGCCCTGCAGCTATACGAATATCATTCTTTTGTCCCTAATAATCTCCAACTCTGCCTCCTCCCTGCTTACCATTTACATAAACAGAAGATTTTTGTCAACTGTCATTCTATTTTCATATTCTATCTTTGCCAGTTTTATTTTCCTCTTCACTTCTCCTCTTAACCAGGATGGAGAAGATCAGGTCTCTGGGTGTGACTGAATGGACTGAAGCTCTTTCCTCTAGGAAAGAGAAAGCAAAGCAATAAAAGTTAAAAGGTTTTTAATTGGGTAGACACAAGAATATATGTTTCCACTTGGACACCAAAACAAGGATCCTTAAGTATAAGATAGTCACCAATAAATCCAATAAAGGAATTCAGAAGAACATAAAGAGTGGCAAATATGTAGAACTTCTTCAAAAAAAAAAGGAGTTGAGGCAAAGAGTAAAGCTGCATTGTTAAGATGATGATGGAAAGAAATAGATATAGATTAGATAAAATGGAGGAGAAAGCTTATGGAGAACATAAGCACCTGAGACCACCTGAGCCAAATAGGCTACTTCTGTGATGTTCTTGGTGATTATTGAGGAACTATCACAGCTTGCCTTTCCCAGTGGGGAACCATATGTCTTCTGCTCAATGGCTCCATCAGAACTCTTCAATCAAGTGCCAAGATTTAGAGTTACAGACCTGGTGAAGCCTCATGTCACTTCTGTCGAGAGGTTGGTGGTGTTGGATTCCCATTATCAGGCCCTTGCTGCCCAAATCCTTTTAACAGGCAGTTATCCCCGATGTCCGGAATCAGACATCTGTCCTTTCAGCTGCTTTTCCAGTTTCCCTCATCATCATGTCCACTCCAATCAACTCCATTAAATTTCATCCAAGCTTTCATGTCAAATACAGTTAGTGCAGCTAACAACATGGTAGAGCTATTAATTTCATCAGGGATGCAGGATTAGTAGGGGTGTGGGAAAGAACATATAAAGATCAGGTTGCAAGATTAGTAAAAGCATTATTACAAAACTTTTACATACAGAGGATCTTGATGCCATGCCAGAAGAGCCGCTAATGTTTGTTAGAGAGCTGGCGATTGTCCCATGCTTGTCCATCTGGAAGCTGCCCTCCGACATAGAGTCTGCATCATCATTCTATATAATTCCATAATAAATCATGTGTTGTCAATTGCTTTCCATCATCAACATAACTTAAGCTGTAAGTAAGAGTGCGTAAACTCAAGGGCTCTGAATTACTGAAAATTGAAGTTAAAGTTCCATTTATCTTATTGCTTATTCTGAGTCTGGCAAAGCAAATTACAAATAATACATTAATTATAAATAACTAGTACAATTCAGTCTAATTAGAATAGTTGTATTTGTTTTAAAAAAAGGGCCAAATACTTAACATTTTTAAAACCATTCTGACAAACTACACTTCATTCTAAATAGGAGACTGCTTGACATTCAATCATCCAGAACTCCAGTTTCAACCCACTAATTTTTATATAAACCTTGATTAAATAAAACACTGCTGAATCACTGATTAATAACAATAATGTGCATGTGTCGACGGAGTTCAATAAATTATGGTAACAGCTCTTGTGTCAATTACACTAAAGCATCATTTCTCTTCTAAACCCTACAAATAGATTGTACCAGCTCTCTCGAAATGGTTTAGAAGGGAAAAGTCCACAGAAAGAAACTCTGCCATCTTCATTCCACCAGGATATAATCTCATGTGGCCAATTTAACAAAGTTAGAAATCACACAAAATCAGGTTATAGTCCAACAGGTTTTTTTGGAAGCACTAGCTTTCGGAGTGCTGCTCTTTCACAATTATGAAATACCAGTGCTCCAAAAGCTAGTGCTTCCAAATAAACATTTTGGACTATAATCTGGTGCTGTGTGATTTTTAACTTTGTCCACCCCAGTCCAACACTGGCTCCTCCACATCATGGCAATTTAACCCAGTGAGCTATTAATAAAGAGTCACTTCCTATTCTCAATATTTTACCAGTTTCATGTATGGATGTCACCATGTAAGGTAATTCTTGGGGAGAGACAGTGTGGTGAAGTCTCCTTCATGGGTGTGCATAATGGTCCACAAATGAATCACTAGCAGCAATGGCTACTTCTGTGACTACGTCAACATTGATCAAGGGTACAACTCCTCAGTCACCAGTCCTTGGTGCATAGGTGCAACCTACTCTTCTTCCTTTTGAATGGGTGCTGCTTGTAAAAGGTTGCACAGTTTCTGCCATCGAACTACACAGGGTCAAGTTCCACTTTCAGTCCTGGCAACAGGACAGCATACTTGTTCAAAAATTCTAGTCCTGCTTATTTCTGCCCAAATCCACCTTTCATATTTATTTTATTTGGATTTCTGAAAAAGAAATTGAATGGTAATATTTATTCATTCTGTGGGATGGGCACAATTTTAGGAGGTCATGGTCCATTTTTGCTTTGTGACCTTGCTTAATTGAAATAATTTAAATCTCATGTTCTCGAAGTAATTAGTAAAACAACTAACCATCTAATGTGCCTTAGCTAAAGATTAAAGCTTGTTTACATGTAGCAATGAAAGCACAAATGCTTTTAAGTCATGTTCTCAATGTTTGAAGTTAAAATTAAACTTCAATGTGACACTTCTGGCAGGGTAGCCATTTTAGAATACATTTTAAACCCACTACCTGTTCACAAACTTCAAACTGCAGCTTCTAAAATATGAGAGAATATATTAAGCAAAAACAAATTGGACAGATGTGATGAAACTTAACTGTGTTGAGAAGTTATTTGTTACTAAGCATGAACTGACACAGACCAGGACAACCAATAGCAACCTAGTTCATCCTGCATGTCTAGGTGGAGTCTTTGATATATTAAATGTAAAAATATGTACGCTTCACAATCACAGATCACAAGTGTTTGGGGAGTAGGTGCAAGAGGAAAACAAAAGGATGTATCAGCAGGTTGGAGGCCAAAGGCATCTGTTCTTCTTGGTATACAAAGTTGACTGAAAGAGGGACACACCTTATGAAGTCAGCAGCTCTCAACTCTTTCATTGTTCAATAGTACCTTCCAAACCTGCAAGCTCTACCATCTAGAAAATCAGTGGTAGCAGACACACAGGAACACTACCACCTGTAAGTTCCCATCCAAGCTACACACCATCATGACATGAACTATATTACCCTTAATACTGTCAAAAAGTACTGTGGATGTAGTTATAGCACCTGGACTCACGTGGTTCAAGAAGGTAGCACACCACTGCGACCTCCCCAAGGGAAATTAAGAATGGGTAATAGATTACATTGGCAAGAAAGACCATAAGATACACAAGCAAAATTATACCATTCAGCCCATTAAGTCTGCTCCTCCATTCAATGAGATCATCTAATAATCCTCAATTTAACTTTTCTGCCTTCTCCCCATAACCCTGGATTCCTTTATAGATTTTTAATCTATCGCCCAATTTTCCCCATATCCTGTGAATTAACGTAAAAGTGATAGTGGTGAATTTTAAAAATCAGACTCCAAACTGAATAGAGAATTCAATTTAAAAATATTAATGAAGTCTCTTATCTCCATAGTATGATGCTTAAAGTCCCCAGTAATCACTGCTGCAATGGTGGTGATAGTACACACACATTGAAAACTAACTCCTCCCATCGGTCATAGGAATGTTTAATCTTTAGGCACTGGTCTGTTTACAAGTCACTGTTTAACCTGCAGAACCACATCAATCGCTGTTACCGAATGTGAGACAAAGGTCACCTAATTCAGATTAATGAAAGCCAAATTATTGAATGAAAGAGCAAAGTTACCAACTACATCTTCCTTACCTCTGGAAATGCAGGTACTGACTTACTCAGCCGTTTCATCCTTTTTGACTGTAAAGATGTGTTTTCTGGGGTTGTTGGAATACTGGAAACTAAGCAATTATAAACAGATCGTAATCCAAATGTATTCAAGAAAATCATTTGAATGAAGCAGCATATGAAATACTTTTACAGACAAGAAGTTCTACAGCTTACAACACTAAAGTATACATAGAATACATTCCCAAAATCCAGCCAAAATAAGTATCAGCAATCATGCTGGGATTACCTTCTCATTACCTACTCCAAACCCTGCATATCACCACATCACCTCAGTTTCTCCAGCTGACTTCCTCAATAGACACAGTATTCAAAACAGAAACCAAAACAAAGTATTTCGAGATCAAGACAAAGAGAGCCAGCGAGAGATCAGAAGTGGGAGCATGATAAGGCACTGGAGTCACTAATGGACATCTTGTTAATACTGAAGCTTAATGTGTCAACGTGTTATTACAAAAACAAAAAAACAATGTAGTTACCATTGTCAGCACTGAGCAGCATTTCTTGGTTTGTAGAATCTAAGGTATTAGGCACTGTTTGACAAACAGAAGAATACTACATTTTAACAATACAACCAAAGTGAAGATGTAACATATGGCAAGCCAGATACAGAGTAAAAATTTATTTATTATATACATTTTTCAGCTTTAAGACAAAACAAATTACTATAATTGATGAATGATACTATTTATGCTTCTGATATGGTTAAAGTGATGGATTAATAGAATTAAAGTTTTAAAGTTTTAAACAGAAGGATAGAACAGTTGATAAATTAATGCACTCACTTCTTGAGGAGATAACATGGATATCTTGCAGACTTTTGTAAGTTTCACTTGTGCGCGAGTTTCTTTTCGAAGCCAAAGATGACCCCTCTTCTTCCTCACCTGTTAGAAAGGAAAACACAATGACAACTTAAAATGCTACATTTAAGGAATAACTTCTCCACATATTGATTAGCATGATCAGAATCTGATTTATCTCCATGTAGGACTTTTTTGTACTCAAGTGGTAAAAAGTATTTTCCCACTATAGATCACATGATATTGCTAGCTTAGATACACTACTTGTCAGTTCCAGCACTACAACCAGTGCTTTTAAATCTTCCACAGACTTTACTCCAGTATCACCTAAGACAGTAACTACTGGAATAACAATTTCTAAGGAAACTGAATTGTGTGCACAGAGCTTAGAGTCATTTTACATTGCCTTTAAAATATAGCACAAATATTTCCATTTTCTTCCAAATTATCTGCTTTCATTGGACCAACTGGCTGGTCATCTCTTCAAAGAATATCAATCACAGCTGTAGGATGGTGGTCCAACAATTACTCTGCCCTCAGTTGCACAGCTGCTGGTCAGCACTATACCATAATCGAACAGCCAAGATGGAAAATTCTAAAAGAAAGCAGCAAATTTAAGTGGCACCCCTCACTTTGGTATTCCAAAATACCTTAATTTAGCTTCAGCTCATTCAGCACAGTGACTTTAGACACCAGCTGATGCAGAATAGATGAACTGAATGTTATTATGGCTACTTTGCAAAAGCACTAGCTTACTCATTAGCAAAGTTTCAGGACATGGAAATTTTCGAAAGTTTACACTGGTACATATGAGACAGCATATATGCTTGTGTCATATGTTACATAGTTATGCTTGTATACTAATTCTTGAAGTTAAAGAAAAGTGCAGTGTATTAACATTATGTACCAATGAATTTTCTTTATTTAGATGTACATAATGGAGGGGATCTTTCTGGAAGATTGGACAAAGATTCTTAGAAGCAGGTGAATGCAAGACAATTTCAATATATGCCATTATTTTAGGATTCATCAGTCCACGTATTAAACTGTGTCACTTCTAGTAGTCCAAATTTCACAAAAACAGAAGAATGAATACGATGCCTAAGCTACAAATCCAGTAGTGAAACTCTCACAATCATTTAGCATAAAAATCTGGCCATTCAGGGGAGTTGTGAATCAGTTGGGTTAGCAGACACTAGGATCTCTTCACTCTGTGCACCCAACTTGGGAGAAAAAGTTCAAATTCATGTTCATGTTTCTTCACCTAGTGGGATAAAATCTCTTAATGTACTTATTTCTTTTTTTAAATTTAAAAATAATTATTGGCATTTAGATCACAATGTGGTTTATTGTGTGGAAGACAGAGTTCATAAATCAACATATGGTGAAATCAGGCATTTTATCAACTGAAGAGGAAAAAAGAGTGAGATACAAAAGGAAATATTTTAAAACTTTGAAGGGCAAATCACCATGATGTCTTCTCAACAAACCTACTAGCAGATTACTGTTCATAGACAAAAAAAAATGGTCCATGACCCAGATTTGTACAGTGGGAGGAATGTACTACTGTATTTTCTACGTAGCACTAAGTTTACTGATTTATGTATATTGGAATACAATTCAGTCAATTTGTTTGGCTGTGAAGCAGAAAATGTGTTGAAAAATAACTAAATATATCCTGCCATTAAAAATCAACAGAACCTACCTGACCCCCTTCCCTCCCTCTTCCTTCCAGTCCAATTGGATCAACCAGTGAAGAAACCTGCTCACAAAACGATCTAATGATTTATTATGATGTGGATTTCTCTTTTTCCAATGCCAGTTGAACTTGGCATCAAGTCAAAAGGATCTCTAGCAGCAGTGAGGTCATCAAGCTGAATAAGCAGCCAATCTCATTGAAGTATTCTCATTAACAGCAATCCAAGAAGTAAAGATGGAATTTTACAGATTGTCCCAATTATTAATTTCACTTGAAATGTGAAATTAAAGTGGAAGCCAATATATCATAAACCTCTTTCACCGGTGCCAGTCACTCCATTCAGGGAAACATCTTCTGATTTAGTCAGGAACAGAAGTGTATGACTGTGATTGAAGCAGATAAGGGGACCTAGAGGATAGAAACATCTACCTCTACAGATGTCCAACAGGTTTGAGGTCCAGCCCAACATGTTTGGGCAAGCAGGTACGCTACGGTGGATGTGCATATCAGAATGTGTGTTTTGTATTCTGCCACCAAGCACTATTTCAATGGCTGAAATTTGTTAATTACTGATTATAATCCCAGATCATTTCAAGTGCATCATTTTATTTCCATTAAATTAACAGTACATTCCTGGATGTTTGGTCTTCATGTGAGGCATTTTGTAGACCTCTACACGGAATTTTATTTGCCTTCCTACTGCCAATTTCCAAGTATATGCTAATCTTCCTATAGCTTATTTGTTCATTCAAGTTAGAAAACTGACACTAACTTGTTCTTTTTGTGACACTGCAATGGGATTTTTCAAAGTCTGCTTAAAACACTAAAAAGTAGCTAAGTCAGCAGTTTGTCTTATTTTAAGGCAACATAGCAAAAATGTGTAGTACCATCTAAGTTTTGCACTGAAGTATCATCCCAGTCAAGCCCTAGAATATGCTTGACCTTTAAACCTTCTCACCTAGAGGGAATTGTACTGAGTCCCATATACTAATACCTGGCCAAAGAAAATTCATTAAAAATGTTGTTAAATTTCAGAATCACCATCACCAAATCACTTGTTATTTGTATTACAAGAAATCATTCCACATTTACTTAACAGGAGGAAATAGTTGAACTTCTGTGACATCATGGCAAATCAACGGGAAAGTGTCATTATTTCTGATTTGAAACCAGGCTGGCATAGGATTGCACTGAATTGTTTAGAAAATTAATACTACCACAGAGTTCCCAAAGTTAAACCCAATATCTACATAAATCAAGAGAGGATTGGTGGAATTACATAATCAGATAATCAAGATCAAAAGTGGATAGAAAACCTAAACCGATCAAAAGGGGGAAAAAAAGGAATAGAATAACCCACAATGCCAGTAGAAACAAATGAATGCTGATGCTCACTGAGTGAACTTCTCCAGGTTTCAGCATGTAAGTGGTCACTTCCTCTTGAGTAGTCTAACAATACGTTTTTTGATGAAGCATCTTGATCAGGATTGTCCTGTGCACCTGCCTTGAAACTTTCCATGGATTTTTTGGTAGGACTATCACCATTTTCCTTGAAGATGCTTGTTCTAGTAGTTCCAGATGGAAGATTTAACTCCATTTGAAATTGGTCTTGCAAATCAAAACCTCTGTTATCCTTATTTAAATCTATTCCTAGGTTTTCATTATATTTAGACCCTTTGTCATTTTTAATAGATGATAATTTATCTTCTTCAACTGTCTTCAGATTACCATGGATCATGTTGTCCAATGACTCAGAATTGTTCAAATTCTTTTGGGAAATGTCATTTTCCTCTACAAGTGGGGAACGTCCTGCAAATAAAGCAAGATTTTCTTCATTACTGCTCACTTCCTTAGATGATATTTGTTTAATTGATGAGTTTTCATTTTGAAAAGATTTTTCAGGTGGTTTTAGAACATTTGGAATTTGGCTTTCTAATAGCTTTTCTGAAATATTGTCATCTTTATTATTTCCAATTTTGCTGTAAGTATTTGGTCTGCTTTGGTTTATATCTTCCAATAAAGATTGTGAATTGGTCATTCTATCAGCTGATTCATCACTTAGCATGAAAGTCTGGTTGTCTGATAGCAAAACTCTCTCATGTTTATGCTGTTCCTCAATAAGTGACGTTTCATTTTCATCTTTTTCCTGATGTCTCCACTGCAATCCAATGTTCAAATTATTTGACTCCTGTGATTTTGGATCACAAATTATTCTCTCTTGAGCACTTTCCTCTACTTCAGAGGAGTGTTTCTGGAAATCATTTGAAGTAGACAAAAGTTCATTTTTATTTAAGGCATTATTTGCTGTCTTCAATTTTAATTTGATCTCTTCAGGTTCTGTCGGGAGAACTTTGGGAAAATATTTGGTGTTAAATCTTTTTTTATCAGGTTGAGATTCTCTCTGTTGAAGGATCTGTTGCATTCTTTCTTGGACACTTGGTCCATGACACTCCTCCGTTTTCATACTTTCGTTTTTGGAAAGATCGTCAGGATAATTAGTTATCGAAGGTTTTGCTTCTAATAGCATTTTTTGCTCAGTATTTGTTGCTATTTTCAAGATGGAATGTTTGTAATCTGAAGTGTTTGCAAGCCCCAGTTCAGCATCATCAAGAGTTTTAGTTCCTTTATCCCAAAAGTTTCTTAGGTTTGTGAAATGAGAGAGATCTTGATGTGGATCATCTGATGTGTTGCATATTTTTTTCTTTATTGAAACTATAGTGAAAGGCTTTTCATTTTTCTCCAAGTGGAAATTCACCTTAGTTGAATTTTCATCATTATTCGATGTTTGCTTCAAATCTACGGCTTTAACGTGACTTTTATCTTGTAAAACATTGGTTTCTTCTTCATTCTGCTTAAGTGAACTCTTTGTTTTTGCTTTGTTTAGCGTTGTGTTTTCTCTCAAAGCTGACTGACCATCATATACAGGTACATCTATATGTTCATTTGACCCTTGCCTTGCTTGTTCCAAGAAAGGATTCTCACGTGTTGTAGTTATGTGCTCATTTCCATCAACAGATTGCTGTTTTTTTATTTTGGTGCAGTCTAACTCTTTTTCTACTCCATTGTCGAAAAGTGTAGAGTTCAAACTTGCAGTAGTCACTGCATTGGATGCTTTGTTTGCTGATTTGTAATTAGATGACTTAATATCAATGGTGTCTTCATTCTCGGCTGACTTTCTAAACACTGCATTCGCAAAACTATTTTCCTGGTATGAAGTTCTGTGTTTTGAAGAAAGTTTTTGAAAAGCGTTAAGTGCATCCTCTGTTATATCACTGACACCAGACGTTGGTAATGTTTTAGATTCTTCTACATTTAAACTAGTACTTTCTGATCTTGATTCAGTCACTTGTATATCATTTTTATTAGTAGCAGCAAGTAAAAAGTTGACATTTGAAGTTGCTCGAGAGTCTGACTCTCCATTGGCACTTACATTTGCTTCAACTCTCCCTTTTTCAGAAACTAATAGCCCTTGTTTTGACTCATCTCGTTCCAGTCTGATATGCTGCTGTTGATTATTGGAAGACTTGATTACATTCTCCGAGATTGGATAAGTGCTCTCAAAACCATTTTTTGTTTTCATTTTACTTTTCTCCTCCAAAACTATTGCTTCTGGAATTACAGATTTGTGAAAAATGTTCACCTTTGTTGGAGTCTGAACTTCCTTTGATTGGATTCCTTGTTCTCCTGATCTTTGGATTTCACTGTTTACGTTCTGCATCTCTTGAAGGCGTTTTGTAAATATATCAGAGTCAGTATGTGAGAACTCAGTATCTGGCTTTGCATTTAATGGTAGCTTGTTCTCTACTATCGCCTCAGGTGGAGTTTCCACTTCTTTCAACCTTTCATTTACTGATGGCATTTCTTCGCTTCTGGTGAACCAATCCAATACCTTGGATATGGATTCGTCAGCTGCCTTCATGTGCTCAGCAGTATATTTATCAGGCATTTGGGACTGCGCAGAGTGAGCTTCATGTCTTTGTTCCATTGATGCTGTCTTGAAGAGGGGCACCACAAAATTAACATGCTTACCTTGGGATATTTTTGCAGGCTGCTGATTTGAGACCTGAGGAGATTCAAATTCAGTGTGAGGTATCTGCTTATCTGCAATGAAATACATAGAAATGTGTTATTTATTGTAAGGTAGGAAACCAAATCAATGGATTTTAAAATGGTGACATATTTAATTATCAAGCATGAGACCATAGATTCAAATTGCTATTAGTAGATGAATGCTCAACATGTTCATGACATTTTTTCTATTTGTTAAGAGTGATTGACCCATTTAGTTTAATTGGGTTAATACCTTTGATACAATAATAGGCAGAAGGTCACACAAACACACTAGCAATCATCTGTTGACGTTGTCAACTTATTCTAAGCTATGGTTTTCAAAAACATTTCTAAATAATCAAATCAGCTTATGGACATGTTAAATAACAAGGCAACTTATAATAAAAACTGCATTTTTAAATATATTGTACATCTGTTATTCCATTTTAATAGACTACAAGAAATGCATGCTAAACAACAGATATCAAATATGATCCAAAAGTAACTGTAACAGCTGGCTGTCAAGGTTTTGAGCTATATAAAAAAAATTAATGTTGAAGAATACAATTTCACTTTACATAATTAAAAAGTATCATAACGTTGTTAAATATTATGAAAAAAATAAACAATTCAATTTGCTTACATAAAGTTAACATAAAAGGATTGCTTTCTTTGGATTCTCTTCAAAGATTATTAGTGTGCTTTAAACTATTGTAGAATAATCAATGCCATAATTCTATTATACGTCTGTGAACAATCTACCTCAAGACAAATGCATTTATTTAGCACTGTCTAAAAGAAATCAGATAGGGGTAACTAACAACTGCAGTTCACAAACTGTCAAGTTTAATGGAAAGAAGCACATCAATTGTAACAAATTATAGACAACATTACAGGAGCTGGACAGGAGAAGATATGCATTAGAGAGGCATCATTGTGACAAAAATAACCTATCCAGCAATCCTTTTTATTGTGGAAAGGAGAAAAGCCAAAGATGTAAATGCCTTTTGTGTAACTATGCCATGAACAAGCAAATCTATTAAGCATTTTATAGAATATCCATATATACATTCTGATTAGATTAGACAATAGTTTGGCAACAAAATTTTGGTACTCATTTTTGTAAAGATATGGATATTAATGCTGCCAAATATGACACTTGCAAAACCATATAAAGTAGCTTGTTTTAAGCAGTTCCACAAATTTCAAAAAATAAATACAGAGTTCAATGAGAAAAAGAAGAAAGGAGAGAACTACTCCAGGTTAATCGGAGGTGAACTGCTTTTCTCATCAAGGATCAACTCATCGCCAAAACAATGGCAGTTCTGCAATCTGCTTTGGAACAACACATCAAATTTCAAGCAACAAGTTTCAGCAATCCAGTGTCTTCCTAAGCAATGGGCAGTGCTATTGCCCAAAGTTGTTGCGAGTGGCACACATAAGAGAATCTAAAATGAATAAATTAATTTTAAAACAGTCATGAAAGAGCAAATAAAACTCAACATGCACACTGTACATAAAGCACAAGTGTGTTTTAAGTTGCTTCACATGTCCATAGAACTCTAGGCTTTTAAGTCAGAATTTAAATTTGCCATGACAGTTATTTGCCTCATTATCCATGATATTGCTTCAGCCAAAGATAAATTGAATCTCTGATTTAACTGGTTGCAAAACTTGGATGAGATGGTCTCTATGTGCAAAGTCAGGCTTTTAGTTGGACCCTCGCAAGACAAAAGCTTTCACCTCAGATTGAAGGTACATACAGAATTTGCTGCTCCCTTCAAAGTCAGCAATTATGCTTCAGAAAAGAAATGCAATTTTTGGGGAATCTACATTTAATGTTTTCTCTATCATACGCTTTCCAAAACAATGAGCTCCCAATCCTTCATCTACTGCGCTTTGAACATCTGTATAAGATATAGTTCATGTAGTTCATTAACCACTAACTGTCCTTTTAGGCCTAACAATTTTCTTCACATTTATTTTAAGAGTCAGATAATTCATGTTCTAAAATGTTTACCAGAATATTTGACCAACAAACAAATGTTATTGTTCCCAGTAGTAAGTGGTGAAGTGATATGTTCATGCCCGTTCTTACACAAGTACTTGTTTAAACAATACTATCGCATTTTAGCCTTCTTAAAATAGGTAATTTCCAAATGCCTTCCTTTTGTTTTGTCTTACACTTTTCTCCCCCAAAAGAAATTGCAACAATTTCCTAGATTAAATGATTTTGTGAAAGAAAGATTATTTTTTGATCAAATAAAATCAGCGTGTAACCATACCACCAGTAGATAAGAAAATAATTGACAAATGGTTGATTAGATTATTTTCCTTTTGTAATAACCATCTTACCAACACTATGATTGGCCAGATTTGATGCAGAATTCAATCTCCTGTTGACTTTATTTTCTATTAGAATCTCGCCTGTGTCCATTTCACGGACTCGATTAGTTAGTTTACCAGAACCAGAACTTGCTAAGTGATTATTTGTATAGTTTACTATATGTGAACTTGTTGCTGGGATAGACTGAAAGTCTGAATTGGACATAACATCATCTTGATCCATGTTCAATGGGTCTTCTGATAAAAAAGATAAATGACTCTGAGGCCAATGGGTTTTCTGCTCATCTGGACTTTCATCTTCCCTTGCATTATCCATGCCATCTGCATTTTCTTCAATAGTTTCCTCAGAATAATCAGTGTCTAGAAGAGAACCTTCACCAATTTTGGAACTCTTGTTTTCATTATAAAATTCTAGTGTCGGCGATCTCTTCTTTTCATCCACATTTGTGGAAAATCTGACTTGCTTCAATCTTTCAAGACTATTGGGTGCAAGCAATTCTTCATTGTCCACAACTGCATTAATCTCTGCTAGTCCTTCTGGAATGGTTTGAGGAGAGGCTGCGATCTTCCGTTTCGAGTCCTGAACACTGACTAGTAGAATTTCAGAATCATTGGAACTTGAACTTGGGCTATGTTTCAAAATGCTTTTTTTAGGAGTTGTAGAGTTGCTATTAAAACCATTTTGATTCAGGAGTCCTGGTGCAGTGTGATGTTGATCACTGGAGGGTATAGAATCTTGCAGTTTATAAGAAATAGTCCTTGGTTTTGGCACTGGGTGATCTTCTGAATAAATACCATCCTCTGCAAGAGATGGTTTCTTAGTTTCAAGAAATTCATTTGAGGAAGTTTGCAATCTGGAAACATTTTCCTTTGGCTGAGATAACTTCTCTGGAAGAAAACAAGGGTATACAAGGGCAAGGATAAAGGCAATTTTAACAACTATAGAATAGAAACTAATAGCAAATTACATCCAGAAGGCTATACGTTTTAGAGATTGTTAACTGTTTAAAAGCAATTCAATATCAAAAAGTAATATTTTCTGAAACCTGAAATTCAATCAAAAAGAATGGATAATACAGATAAAAATTTAAAATATGTAAAGCAATTATAAAAGACACATCAACCATAATTTGTTATTGTTATTTCTATCCATACACAACCTCCAAGTAGTCATGGTGTGAGAAGCACAATAGTGTATTAGTGAAGTGAAAATCAGATTTAACGTTAAATTGTCCAATTTACATTTTCAAAAGTTCAGTTATTTCAGTGGTCAACTGACTTTCAGACAATTGATTCAATTGTACGTTTAAAGAAAGAAGGGGATCATCTAAATAATAGGTATTTATATTCATAAAGAAAATTAGGAAAATGTAACCTTAGAGAAACAAGTGAATCACTTAGAGTGGAATTAGAATAGCCCCTAAAAGTTATAAAATAACCTGTGTACACTGACTGAAATGCTTCAATTCACCATATCCCTTCACTCACCTCCTGAAAATTTTCAATCATGGCTCGCACTCAACAAAGGTTTTCATGTATTCATAACCTAGGCATTTATACAAGTCTCTCATCTCTACCTCATAGCTTACACACTGCCAGCTATTCAAGCATAACATCTTATCAGCCACACAGACTGCACAACATATTTAAGACATACAACACTTCCTCTTTTGTAGGATAAAGTGATGCACAATCAATCAATCAACATCGGAATCGAAAAGGGTGGCGCTGGAAAAGCGCAGGTCAGGCAGCATTCCAGGAGCAGGCGTGTCAACGTTTTGGGCATGAACCCTTCATCAGCTCAGATACTGATCCTGTGAATATCATAAGGAAGGAGCAGGACGTGGTGAGAAACTGGACAAGTGGTTTATACCCAAGAGAGATGGCAAGGCTAGACCAAGTATCCTGATGAAGGGCTCATGCCCAAAACATTGGCTTTCCTCCTCTTCAGATGCTGCCTGGCCTGCTGTGCTTTTCCAGTGCCACCCTTTTCGATTCCGACTTCCCCAGCATCTGCAGTCTTCGCTTTTTCCACAATCAACATCGACAGGACAGTCTGAAGGACAATACACTGCCAGCCATTATTGGAAATGACAACTTTTTTTAGGCCATAACCACAAGTGGGTCTAAAGTCATTGAAGATAATCCTCTAACCTAATTCTTCCTCTCACGTTCTATTTTCTTTTCAACCCACAATTGTCCCTGATGTGAAACACTGACAGTGCAAGAATGCACTTCTTCATTTCCTTCTTTCCACTCACCACAACCTTACTTTTACACCTTTTCCTTTTGGGGTATTTTGCAAATGTAACCTAACAGAGCAAGGTAGGAACAGCAAAACAATAGTGAAGATACATCATCACCTGATCTCACACTCAGCCATCAGCTCAGATACTGATCCTGTGCACACACTTTTGTGAATATCGTAAGAAAGGAGCAGGATGTGGTGAAAAACTGGAGAAGTGGTTTATAGGCATAAGCCCTTCATCAGAAACATCGATTCTTCTGTTCCTTGGATGCTGCCTGACTGGCTGTGCTTTTCCAGCACTACATTCTCCACTCTGATCTCCAGCATCTGCAGTCCTCACTTTCTCCAAGTGGTTTATAGCCAACAGAGATGGTAAGGCTAGTCCAAGTGTCAATAAAGTGCAAATGATGAGCCAGCACCAGCTGACAGAGATTTGAGCTCATCCTTTCAGACAAGGAAGTGGTGGCTAATTTTATTAGCATTAGTACACTTGTGTAATGAATAAAAGCAACTATCTCAGTTTCTTTGGTAGCACAAATAGCAGCCGCTCATTGCCTGAATGCTGTATTAGAAGCAGCTAAGCAAGATCAGCTTGCTGCATGCAAGCGCTGATTATTGGCATTTTGACTGTGGATTACAGCATGGAAAATGGTTTGAAGGATATCATAGCAATCCAGCAAGTCTTCCCAGTAGATTACTGGGTTTGGTGAGGCATTGGCTCTCAGTGGCAGTAAAGCATGAAGATATGCAAAGGGAAGTAAAGGACAGGTACTAACTGAATGTCCAAGTGTGATTTGAATTGTATGTGCAATGCAGTATGATTTCATTGAAAAATGCAGATCGGAATGTTTACATGGTGATGGATTTAATTATTGCATGTGGCCAGAGGATGTTGTAATGGACAATGGTACACTAAATAGGTAATACGGACTGTAGAGGACTGGGGAAATTGAAATAGCGGTTTCACTACCTCACTCTGTAGCTCACCATGAGTAGCATGAGCAGAAAAAGGGTTGTCTATGTTGTCATCTTGCCTTCTCTTTCTCCACCTCTTCCTCCTCCCACTTCTCAGGGAAAATCGACTAATGACACCCATGTCCAGCAGTTGGTTTGTAGAGAAGCCACAAATTCAGGAAGAGGTCAATTTCAATTTGTAGCAACTATGGAAAGCAAAGATTTGTAGAATCCTACTAACTGCCAGCAGAAACAATCAGCAACTAAGCTGTCAGAGTGAGGTATACTAACCACTACAATTCCACTGACGGAATTAAATCTGGCTTACTTAACTGGACTGCCCGACTTGATTGTCCTTCACTGTCACTGGATCCAAATCTTGGAATTCCCTCCTTCATGGCATTGTGGATCAACCCATAGCAGAAGGCAGCTCACCACCTTCTCAAGGGCAACTAGGGACAGATAATAAATGCCCACATCCCACAAAATGAATCTATTTAAAAAAACATTCCAGACCCATTTCAAGAAACACTCAACTGCTTTCTGAAATTGTCTAAGCGTTAGGGATGAAAGAAAAGAACAGGTACTGCCAGTAATGCCCTGATCCTTTGAGAGAATAAAAGAATGATCCAGCCAAGGAGCCAAGGAAACTTCATCTTCAAGCTACAATTGAGAGACTGGACCTTGAGGCAGGCTTAGACCAAAAGCTTTCGCGAGGGACCAGTAAAAACTGTAATGGAGTGCCCCATTCACAAGGAGTGCAAACATCTATCTACCTCGGAAAGTCATCACCTGCATTTCAGACCTTTACCCAACTCACTGTTAAATTTAGGTCCCTGTCTATCTTTTGAGGGATGGATTTTTTGCAATTTAAAATTTTAAGAAGAGGGTATAAATGGCATTAACTTATTCAATTCTCATATTTCACACCCCATTTTCCATCTTAAATCTCTTCCATCCATCATTTGGTGGAGGGGAGGTCATAAAATCAAGTTCTCGATGTCCCTTGCTTTCACAAGCAAGCATTTTGATGACTGAACCTGCACAAATCAGTAACACCAGCAACAGCACAAATTGGGAGAGGGCAGAAACAAAGCCACTTGAAAATAAGAAACACAATCATGAGCTTCCAATGAATTTAAGGTTAGAATCCAATTGTTTTGGTTGACATCAGGGATGCATTAATTTTCAAGTGTTAAAATAGAAAGTAGTTTAGAAAATGCATTGAAAAGTTTCATTGCAGAAATGTACACATGCATCAGATCTCATTTTGGTCTATATCATCAGCCATAGTTTCTAAATCCAATTTTGTATATACAGAATATTAGATTTAGCAAATGTATGAAAGATCAATTGGGAAGGCTGCTGAGAATTATGTAACAACATGCACTGATATCAGGTAAGCAACAATAATGAAAAGCAAGAAAGAAAATTAGAAGTCACAATACAAAAAAAAGTGGGATAAAAGACCACAACCATGCTCACAGATAGTAATAATTGTAATTTGATCTTGATCAACATTAGACATGTGTCCAGCAAGCTGAAAATTATGTAGCAGCATGTACCAATGTCACGTAAACATTAATACCAAGGGAAATCAGTACCAGGTCAAAATTTAACAGTGCCAAATGGCTGTAGACGCTTTTGACATATACCTCTCCCAATCAACATTCAAAATTAAATAGTAATAATATGGAGAAAAAAAAACTTACTGGGTACATTGGCCTTTAAAGCCAATTAATTACTTCTAAAATGTAATTATTGTTGCAAGGTTTGAAAGCCAGCAGTAAGTTTATGCACAGCCAACTCCCACATCAAAACATGATAACCACATAAATCAATGTTATTGTTATTTTGACAAAGGGATAAATATTGACCAGGATGTGAAAGAGAGTTCTATTGCTTCCTTGAATACACTACAGTGTCTTTCATGCTTAACTTAGAGAACAAGTAGATGGTTGGTGGGACATCTCATCCCATCATACTACATGAGTGTTAGTATCGATTTGAGTGCTTAGGTCTTTGGAGTGGGCCTAAAATCTGCAATGTTAGGCCTCTACTAATGGCACCACAGCTAACAATACAATAATTTCCAGTTTTGGGTGCTGACATTAGCAAGGGATGGGAAATATAAATACGTGGATCTCTTATCCTTTATTTCCTGCAGAGTTGCTTTGTATTTAAAATATTCCCCATTTTAAACAACTGAGTATTTTAACCAGCATAATTATAAAGAACACCCCTTTTCCAGGCGAAGATAACAATTCCAGAAGCTTGAGGAATTTATTAGTGTGACGTAACACATACTTGAACCCAAAATGATGTGCTCCCAAGAATTCATCCAGTAAAAAATATAAAGCCATATATATCCTGGAAGTATTCCATGAAAACAAAATACCATGGAAATGAAATAATTGGAATCAATATATTTGAATGAAATGATGGTGATGATGATGCTTGCATGTTCTGGATTAGAATTTTAAAAAAATAATTTAATAGTGGAGGAAGTGATAGAATCCTTCAAAAACCATCAAGTCCAGTTTTTTAAGATTCAATAAAATTAACCTGATTATTACACATAATTAACCATACTGTCAAATGAAAATTTTACCCAGAAAGGCAGGAAAGCACTCAGTTAAATCATTCTTAATTAGCTTTGTTGCAAAGTGTTCACAAACAGACGAATGTGTAACCTAGTGCTCAAGATGCATCAATACTGACATAGACAAGTACAGTTCAGATGCCCTCCCAGATAATCTCCACACCTCAATAATGCCACAAAGTACTAAAAGTCAAAATTCTGGCATAACTGCAGAATTTCAGCCCACGAGTTCTTGGATCTAAATAAATGTAAATACTGTTTAAAGGATGATGATTCATCTTTAGTAATTTGGCCCAGTTATTGTTACTGCTGAGAATAAGAGATTTTGTATTGTTGCTATTTGAGACTTTGGGACATCGTTAATTAATTAAGAGAAAATTTACTCTACGCCGAACTGTGCTGTACCTGATTCAGGAGCATTTGATGTGCACGATTTTAAAATCATGAAAAGCATTATGTTCCCCAGTAGGAATATTCTTCATATCAGTACGTACAAAACATTAGCAAATTAAAAACATTTTAAATTAAGATATTTTATGCATGAAATGAATATGTTGTGTAAAAGTCCATTCTTCTTCTCATTAGTTTTTAAAGGGTGCCTCCATAATTTTTCATCAAAAATGACAGTTGCCCAAATAGAGGAAATAGATTCCATTTACCTCTTTACCGCAAGATAAGATGATAAAGAAGCTGAAGTTGGGCCAAGGCCATTTGACCTGCTCCATTATTCAATAAGATGATGGCTGATTTCACTGTGGCCTTAACTCCACTTTTCTCCTAGCCTGAAAACCCACAATTCTGTTGAAAACAAACTTTGTCTATCTCATTTATATAAACTGTGAACAATTAAGGTCTCAGCACTGATTCCTATAACACACCACGCTCGCTAACCCAAAAGACTAATTTATGTGTACTTCCCATTTCCTGTTAGCTAACCAATCTTCTATTCATGCTCATATGCAACTCGCTGTATTTGTTTTCATTCTCCACAATAACTGTATTTAGAATTTTATCAAGTGCCCTCTGGAAACACATTTATAGTATATCCACCAGCTACCCTTTACCCTTAGTATATGCTCCTTTCTCAAAGGACTCCAACAGATTAGCTAAACGCTACTTTCTCTTCAGAAAACAAGGTTGACTTTACCAGATTACCTTGAATTTATGTTAGTGCCCTGTTATAACTTCTTGAAATCATAGCTTCTATCATTTTTATTAAACCCATCTGGCCTGTAGCTTCTGGTTTCTGTCTCCCTCCCTTTATCAAAAGAAGTAACTTTATTTGCGAGTTTCCAATCTAAGGAGAACTTTCCAAGATCAAGGAAGTTTTGGAAAATTAAAACCAAAGCATCAACTAACTCAGGAAGCACTTCTAGTGCACTCAGGCACTTATCAGCTTGCAACTACAAAACAATTTATTTTGTAGCAGTCATCTGATGATTATAATACTCCATCGCACAGAGTTCATAGAATCCCTACATGTGGATACAGGCCACTTGGCTCAACAAGTCCACACCAACCTCCAAAAAGCATCCCGTCCACACCCATCCCCTCACCTCACCATTCCACATTTCCCCTGACCAATGCACCTAACCCACACATCCCTGAACACTATGGGCAATTTGGCATGGCAAATTCACCTAATCTGCACATCTTTGGACTGCACGAGGAAAGCAGAGCACTTGAAGGAAACTCACACAGACACGGGGAGAACGTGAGAGCTCTACATAGTCGCCCAAGGCTGGAATCAAACCTGGGTCCCTGGCACTGTGAGGCAGCAGTGCCAACCGCTGAGCCACCATGCCACCCTGGTCCACTTCCTGGTTTATTATTGTTTCTCAGATGTTACATGAGTGAAGACCCATTCAATTCATCTGCCATTTCCTTATTTTCCAATAATTGGTCAGACTCTACTGAACTGATGCTCTCTTTTTTTTTCTTTGTATATTTCTAGCTAGGTTCCATTCATTTCTAATTTTTCTCTCATGAATTTTTTTGAGCATCATTCTTTTTTTTAAATTCAATCTTTTGATCTGCCACATGGCTGTGCCCAATTATATGCTTTTCCTTTAGGTCTGAAACTATCTTTAATAGTTCTAGGTAGCCACAGATGGTGGGTCTGTACCTCGGAAATGTTCTTACACATTGGAATGTATCTACTGTATATTCTGATTCTATAATCTAATTTGCCAATTCCCTTTAACCAGTTCCTCTATCATCCACTCAAATGCCATATTTAACTTTTAAAAGCAGGGTCTTGGACCCATTCCTCTAACCCTCACACTAAATGAAAAAGTTTAATTATTATGATCACTGCTACCTTGAAGTCTTATGAGATCATTACTTAATATGATTGTGTTGCAAAATATCAAACTTACCATAGCCTATTCTCTGATCGGCTCCAGAACATGATGTTCTTAGAAACCCTCTCAAGTATATTCTAGGAACTCACTGAAGCTACCTCTGCCCATTTGACTTTTCCAATCTATATAGATTTAAATTTCCCTTGATTAATGCAGCAACGTTCTGATATTTCTTCCTTTGTGTTCTGCCTACCATGTGGTTACTGTTAGAGGGCTATACACTATTCCGCAAGTAATTTCTTAGCTACACTTACATTGCAAATAGTTTAGGAACGGCTCATTACATTGACTCATGGGATGAAGGGGCTGCATTACGAGGATATTTTGAGCAACTTCAGCTAACAGGAACTGGAGTCCAGAATAATTACATATTTCTTAGTGAAACACAAAATTCGAAAGGGACTTAATAGAGTAGGTGCTGAAAGGGTAAATCTAGAACTGGAACAGTTTCAAAATAAGGAGTGGAAGATGTGACAGATTTTTGGGGGGAAATTTCCTCACAAAAAGAGTCCTTTGTCATTGAAATTCTGGACTTTGGAAAGCACTGTAGGCTGGGTCATTGAATATGTTTAAAGCTGCAGTAAAAAGATTTTTGATCAAAACAATTATGGGCTATGTGATAGCTTAGGGGACAGGTTAGATACACATAGCAGGAAAAGAGAGTTCATCTGAATGAATGGTAAAGCATGCTCAAAACATTGAATGCTTCTCTTTCTTATGGTCTTAAGATAAAGCTTTTCAGTTCCTTTTGTAAATCGTATAACCAAGAAAATAGGAGTTTATTCAAAATCTTTTAAGTGAATAATACTCATTCCAACTACTAGGTAATAATAATAACAACTATCTACAATGCCGCAAAAAGATTAAAATCATATTTAAAACAACTTCATTCATGGTTGAATGACTACTGTTCACATTTATGGAATATTTATGAAGACTAGTAGCCTAGCCCACCTACACCCATCATTAGATATGGATATTAAGCACACAACTCAGAAAATACTGCTGGCAATTGTGGAAAATCTCTGAACCAAGCTAAGAAAATAGGATGTGGTTTAAAGAGAATATTTCTCTCCAGCATAAATACTTAATCTCTCTTAATGGACCTTTGGTATTTACCTGTTAAAGGAGTCACGGACACTGACTCTGTACCAACCAATTGCAGTGATTTCTTCTCTCCATTTGGAATGTCATCTGCCAAAAATGTTCTGTTGAAAGGATTTTCTCTTTGCTGAAAAATTATGTTCACAAATTTAAGTGCATTAATGTGTTAGAATGAATATACAAAAACAAAGATGGAGTTGACAGCTACACAAATTCAATGTGGTTGCAGGCAATTTATCTGTAAACATACATCGGGCCAAATACAGGACATTCAAAAAGTGTCAGCTCAACTAATTTGAAATACAATATCCCGAAGAGACTTGACAGGCAGGATACTGTCAGGATGTTTCTCTTTTTGGGACAGGTGAAAAGTAGGGGAAACACTTTTAAAGAAGGGCTCTCTCATTTCAGGCAGAGGAGGAGAAATTTCTTCTGAGAGGGTCATGAGCTTATGGTACTCCCTTCTCCAGAGAGTGGGGGAGGCAGGATTAGTCATCTTTAAATGGAGACTTACATAGATTCTTGACTAATAAAGGAGTCAAAGAGTATGGAAGTAGGCAGGAACGTGGTATTGAGACCAGAATCAAAATATCCACAATTTTATTGAAAGGGAGAGCATGCTTGCTAGGCCAAGTGACCTGCTCCTGTCCCCAACTCATACTACATATATTCTTTATAAAATGAGGGTGCAGAGAAAAGACTGAAATTACATAGAATTTAATTACATAGAAAGATTACAGCAAACAGGCTCTTCACAGAACAAGTTAACCTTGTACAAATATTCAAAAGAACTAGAGATTTTGATTCAGTAAAATTGTGAAAATTATTCCAATTGATCCACGAGGATATACATTTGGGATTGCCACAAGCAGGAACAAAACATACTCATTTTAAAAAAAAGATTAATTACATGTACATTTTAATAATTAATGAGTCATTATATACTCATTGCTCAGTATACAGTTAAGAGAATAGATTCAAAAAACCTGGAAGTTTTCAAAATTCAACTTTTATTTCACAAGACTTCAATGCTGTTCTATTAATCAATAATTAAGTGTTCCCCATAATTACTTTTTTATTTGATATTTAGTTTGGTATTAATTTGTTTACTTCTGTTATTGTACATAAAAAAGTAGCATTGCTCAAAATATTTCTGCTCTCAGGTTATTAAACAGTTTATTGAGCCAAATGTTTTTGAAAAACAAGTTCAAGGGAGGAGCTCAACTGTTTGATTCAAATGCATGAATTGGTTAAAATGTGTATTTAATTAGCAGTTCCTTTAGAATTTTACATTTATTTCAACTCTCAATCACCACATCCCAAAATAAAAACAATACAATATTTTAAACTCTCATAAGCTCACCAATACAGTACTTTTAAATAGATCAGGCTCCATCTAGTGCCAGGAGATGGTCAGTGCAGGTAGTAGTAGGGGAGTCCCAGGATTACTTGAAACCAAAAGAGAAAATGTTGGAAAATCTCAGGTCTGGCAGCGTCTGTAAGGAGAGAAAAGAGCTGACGCTTTGAGTTTAGCTGACCCTTTGTCAAAGCTAAAAAAAGGGAGAAATAGGGAGGTATTTATACGAGGCTGAGAGAAGGTGAGTCATGGCTCCAGAAGCAAAGGTAGCAATAAAGAGGTGATAATGACGGTGCATAGAGAGATTATGGGGAGATTAGGAGCTTCCCGTGGCGTGCCACTTCAACACACAATCCTGCTCCCATGCCCACATGTCTGTCCTTGGCCTGCTGCAATGTTCCAGTGAAGCTCAACGCAAACCGGAGGAACAGCATCTCATCTTCCGACTAGACACGTTACATCGAATTCAACAACTTCAGATGATTATCCCATCCCGACCCCTCTTTTCATTCTGCTCCGTAATTTTATTTTTTTTATAATTTTCTCACTGTTCTGTACCTCTTATTTCTTGATTGTCTCTCTTTCTCTCGCTCCCCACACTCTCATCACCTGTTTCCTCTCCTCTTCCCCCTTTGCTATCCTTCTCCCATTTTCCATTTTGCCTCTGCTTCACCCATCCTCCCCATCCGCCACATATTTTGTCACATAGCACTGGCTTCAGCCTTGGTCATTCGCAGCTCCTAGTCTCCCTATAATCTCTCCATGCACTGTCATTATCACCTTTTTATTGCTCCCTTTGCTTCTGGAGCCATGACGCACCTTCTCTCAGCCTCGTATAAATACCTCCCTATTTCTCCCTTTTTTAGCTTTGGCAAAGGGTCAGTTAGATTCGAAATGCCAGCTCTTTTCTCTCCTTACAGATGTTACCAGACCTGCTGAGATTTTCCAGCATTTTCTCTTTTGGTTTCAGATTCCAGCATCCGCAGTAATTTGCTTTTACCCAGGATTACTTGCACTGATCAGCATTAGGAAAAAACAGAAGACTCGGTCGCAAAAGCAAGGACAAATCTAAGAAGGTCTAAGATAAGAACAGAGGTGGAAAGCAAGACCAGGGCAAAAGGAATTCTGACACACAAGGCTCAGGGGTGAGGAGGAACAGAATGAAAGAGATACTATGAAGAAAACAGTGGGCAAAAGAGGGTAAGAGACTGAAGATGCTGCATATGTGCAACCAGGCAGTGGCAAACAATCCTAAAGTTGGCAAATGTTAAATAATATTCTTCTTCACTTGAACATTGTTAAAGTGTTAAATTAATCAACATTAAGCAAAGACTTAACATACATGCAGCTGGAGGGGATCAGTTACCTGAGTTGTCTGCGCAGCTAGTTTGCAATGTGGAGTAAGACAAACAGTACAGGTTGAATTCATGTGTCTGCTGAGATTATTGTGAAGAACTCTCCTTCTCAACCTCATCCTAGCCTGAAGTGTGATACCTCCAGGTTTAACCACCACTTGTCTCTCTCTTTGGTTGGTTATGGGGAAGGTGGGGGGGGTGCTGGGTCAAGGTGTGATGCCCTTTAGCAGGTCGATGCAGATTCAGTGGGTTGAATGGCCTCTTCCCACACTGTAGGGGATTCTCTTGCTTATGATCATGCAGCCCTGATACAATGGCAACTTTTTTATTCCATTAGACATGGCCTTAGATTCAATATATATCTTTAATCTGACAGAACCCACAACCAAGACTCAGAGACAAGTGTGCTATTGTAAGCCAAAGCTGACACTATGCAAAAACATTTTAAAATTTAAAACAATATTTTAATAAATCATCAAGTCAAATTGACAAATTGTGTTCCTATTGAAACCAAAACAAAGTCCACTGAATTCTCCACAAAAAGAAAGCTTTTATTAAATGGAACATTTGTTCAACAATTATTATAACATGTTCTTTGCTTATCCATTTAAACTATCAGTCGAACACTGCACTTATGTTTTACAGTGCACTAAGAACCAGGAAACAGAAGAGATTTTAAATAAAAACAAAGTCTGCAAATCTGATTTTGTGAGGAAATGTTTCTTTCCCCCCCCACCCTGTCTACTTATACCAAAGGAACATCTCAACCCTTAAGAAAAATAGTTTATTCCATTTTAGCTACAGGAGACATCTATGTTGTCCACAAGTTTAAACTGGGGTTTTGTTGAGGATCATATCTCAGGAGGAGCAGGACTTCAAGACTGAAGAGTAATATCAAGAACGGTGGCACAGCAGGCCTGAGATCAGGACCTGAGATCAGGACCTGAGCAAAACCAAAGCAGGATGAGGGGAGAGGATGGACCGTGTTTGAATCAAGAGTTCATATTAAGTAGGGAAAAAAATTCATGTACAAAATTACAGAAATCCAGTTAAATTTAGCAGCTTATATAGTGTTGCATTTTTGTTTCACTAAATTAGAAATTGCAGTAAAGTGTATGAAATTAAGCATTTAACGGATTTAAAATAATATTTTAAAAGTGTTAGCACAGATAAGCTTCAGTAAGCATTTCACCAGTGTTCAAGAGAACTTAAGAAGTATGGAAAGTTGGTGAAATGAAGCTAAGAGGTACTGTCCGAGATATAAAAATGATAACCAAGAGGATTGATAAAACAAACTAAGTCTTAAGCTCATTTATGGTTAATACCCGAAGCATATAATTATATTTCATAAACTAAATTACCGAGATTAAAAACTTTAGACACGATATTTTAAAAACTGAAAGCTTAGCTAGTTAAATAAATTAGACATCAAACAGATGATGTGTACCAGCTGCAGTCTGAGAGATCTTCTAAACACCAACACAGTCCACAACAACATGTACAGCAAGTGTCTGTATCAAAGAAATTCAATGCAAAGTTGAAAAGATAGAGTCTGAAATCAGCATACTGGACGCATGAGAAAACAATGAAAATGTTACTTGGACATACTTTCTACGAAGCAGTCATACCTTTTAAGTTAAATTCTTCAGTCACAGATGAAAGGTTGTGACTGAGTGCAGCAGGTGTGGGATCAGAAAGGACCCTTAGCTCCTACAGGTTGGAGTTCTTGTGTAGAGGAGAGTAGGGCCTACAGAATGGATGAGCAGACTGATGATAGAGGTGGATTCAGGATGTGAAAAGGATTGTAGAGAATACTTTAATAAGGGAATAGACTGTTATTTGCAGTACAGCATGTCATTCTTGTAGGCTGTATTACCAGCGCAGTGTCAACAGTTAAGGACACCTCCACACTGCTAGAGGCTACCACTTCAGAAGATTAAGTCATTGAATCAGATTGGGTGAAAATATGAAAGAAGGGGAAAATGTCTCTGGTGTATGTAGTCTGCAGGACTCCTAAACAATAGTTGCACTGTAAACAAGTAGAAATAGAAAATAATGTGACTTTGTAAGCACATTAGTGCAATAATCATGAATGACTCGATTCTTCATATAGATTGGACAAATCATGTGGACAAGTTGGCCTAGGATCAGTTCACATTTAGAATGGTTTCTTAGAACAATACATTTTGGAACCAACCAGTAAAAGGCTATTTTAGACATAATATGTAATGAGTAGAAAGTGAGGACTGCAGATGCTGGAGTTCAGTGTCGAGTGTGTGATGCTGGAAAAGCACAGCAGGTCAGGAAGCATCCAAGGATCACGAGAATCAATGTTTTGGGCATAAGCCCTTAATCAGGAATGAGGCTCGTGGGCCGGAGAGATAAATGGCTGGCGGGGGGCGGGGTTGGCAAAGGTAGCTGAAAATGTAATAGGTAGATGAACGTGAGGGGGAAGGTGTTAGATCGGAGAGGAAGATGGAGTGGATAGATAGGAAAGGTGATGGTGCCAAGTTGAAGGCTTGGGGCTGGGATAATGTGAGGGGACATGAAATGAGGAAACTGTTGAAATGAGAAGAACTATTAATCTCTTAAAGCACTATCTAAGTAACAGTAATTATAGCATGATGAATTCCACACAATGGAAAAAAAGCTTGGGTCTGAAACTATTTCTTAAACTTAACAAATAATTCCTAGAATGTGAAGGTAAGTATTGGCTACTGTGGTCCATTATTCAGCTTTAAGGCAGTGCTTACTTTTTCCACCCCAGGCTAAATACGGTTTTGTTCAATCAACAAACTCATGTTTCTTCTTTTAATAATAATAATAATAATAAATTTGAGGCTTCAGTGTCTGGACCATTACAGTGAAGCATACCTTTCCTGATGGAGTGCTTTGTCTTGGTGTTGGTTGCGGTTTAGGAGCGCTGTTATTTTTATGTAAAGTTGTGCTGCAAAGAAAAATGTTTATTTATTACCAAAGAGCAGTCCACGAAGGCCCAAACTGAGTTGAGCAGTCTAATTTAATTTATCACACTTTTCAAAATTAGCTATTGCATTTTGAATAACTATTTCTTCCTCCCTATTCCCCTCTCCCCACACCCCCCAACCAACTACACCCAAAGTTGATGATTTCTGATAATTTTATGGACACTTACTGCTCACCAATATTATGTCCAATAACCATACTGCACATGTAAATATGGACAAATAGCAAAATGATATTCAGTCATATTTGGCAAAATTGGATCTAGTTACCTCACCAAACAAATCACTATCAGCACTGACATTACTGATCAAAAAGTGATTTGTCATGCATAAAACCAAAAATGGGGAAAATCTCTGGCCAACTCCTGCAATGTACAATCCATTATACTTTAAAGTTCTTAAAAGAAAAAGTATGATCAAAGTTTGGGAGAAGATTTGTAGCTCGGGTGCTCGTTATTGTGGTTCTGTTCGCCGAGCTGGAAATTTGTCTTGCAAACGTTTCGTCCCTTGTCTAGGTGACATCCTCAGTGCTTGGAAGCCTCCTGTGAAGCGCTTCTGTGCTGTTTCTTCCGGCATTTATAGTGACCTGTCTCTGCCGCTTCCGGTTATCAGTTTGAACTGTCCGCTGTAGTGGCCGGTATATTGGGTCCAGGTCGATGTGTTTGTTGACAGTCTGTGGATGAGTGCCATGCCTCTAGGAATTCCCTGGCTGTTCTCTGTTTGGCTTGCCCTATAATGGTAGTGTTGTCACAGTCGAATTCATGTTGCTTGTCGTCTGTGTGTGGGGCTACTAAGGATAGCTGGTCGTGTCATTTCGTGGCTAGTTGATGTTCGTGTATACGGATCGTTAACTGTCTTCCTGTTTGTCCTATGTAGTGTTTTGTGCAGTCCTTGCATGGGATTTTGTACACTACATTAGTTTTGCTCATGTTGGGTATCGGGTCCTTTGTTCTGGTAACCCAAAGGACTAGCCACACTACCATACATCAGGAGCATTTCTGAACTGACAGCCAGACTACTGCGACCACTAGGACTCATAACAGCACACAAACCAACAGCCACGCTCAGACAACAACTCACCAGAACAAAGGACCCGATACCCAACATGAGCAAAACTAATGTAGTGTACAAAATCCCATGCAAGGACTGCACAAAACACTACATCGGACAAACAGGAAGACAGTTAACGATCCGCATCCATGAACACCAACTAGCCACGAAACGACACGACCAGCTATCCTTAGTAGCCACACACACAGACGACAAGCAACATGAATTCGACTGTGACAACACTACCATTATAGGGCAAGCCAAACAGAGAACAGCCAGGGAATTCCTAGAGGCATGGCACTCATCCACAGACTGTCAACAAACACATCGACCTGGACCCAATATACCGGCCACTACAGCGGACAGCTCGAACTGATAACCGGAAGCGGCAGAGACAGGCCACTATAAATGCCGGAAGAAACAGCACAGAAGCGCTTCACAGGAGGCTTCCAAGACCTGAGGATGTCACCTAGACAAGGGACGAAATGTTTGCAAGACAAATTCCCAGCTCGGTGAACAGAATCACAACAGAAAAAGTATGAAATTATGACTGGAATTATCCATTTTAGATAACTCTTCATTTGTATTTAGTCATTCAAAGTTTACTGAGAGTTCTGTTTGAATACTGAGTTATGAAATCATACCCATGACTAACAATAAGCTCACCTAACTTGTTTGGTGTCATGAGAAAAGCAAGCAAACATTTAACTAAGTTAAATCAACATGAAAGTTGTGGATTATGGAAATCTGAATCAACAATAGACTGCTGGAAAAACAGCAGGTCTGGCACACCGATAAAGAGAAGAATAGAGTTAACACTTTGAGTCCGTTCTGATGCCGTGTCACTGGACTCTAAATATTAACTCCCGATGCGGTCTCCTCTACATTGGGGAAACTGGGCGGCTCCTAGCAGAGCGCTTTAGGGAACATCTCCGGGACACCCGCACCAATCAACCACACCGCCCCGTGGCCCAACATTTCAACTCCCCCTCCCACTCTGCCGAGGACATGGAGGTCCTGGGCCTCCTTCACCGCCGCTCCCTCACCACCAGACGCCTGGAGGAAGAATGTCTCATCTTCCGCCTCGGAACACTTCAACCCCAGGGCATCAATGTGGACTTCAACAGCTTCCTCATTTCCCCTTACCCCACCTCACCCTAGTTCTAAACTTCCAGCTCAGCACTGTCCCCATGACTTGTCTGGACTTGTCCTACCTGCCTATCTTCTTTTCCACCTATCCACTCCACCCTGTCCTCCCTCACCTATCACCTTCATCCCCTCCCCCACTCACCTATTGTACTCTATGCTACTTTCTCCCCACCCCCACCCTCCTCTAGCTTATCTCTCCACACTTCAGGCTCACGGCCTTTATTCCTGATGAAGGGCTTTTGCCCGAAACGTCTATTTCGAAACTCTTTGGATGCTGCCTGAACTGCTGTGCTCTTCCAGCACCACTAATCCAGAATCTGGTTTCCAGCATCTGCAGTCACTGTTTTTACCTCTAAATATTAAGTGTTTTTCTCGCTACAGGTACTGCTGGACTGTTGTGATTCTCCAGCACTCTATTTTTGATTCATTATTTAACCAAGGGCTGTAGTTCAATCCATCTTAAAAGTTCAAAGAACGTAATTTCTAAGATCAACGTGTCTGCTACTAATTATGTGCCACAAATAAAATCAAACACTAAAAATACTGCAGATTAGTTATTGCTATAAAAATTTCATCCAAACAGGACACTGGAAATTACAATTTTAAACAACTGTATCAGGTTTCAGATTTGTTCACTCGAGTCTTCATGGGTAAGTCAAAGTCAGAGTGTTCAGCCCAGAAACTGGTCTTTTGGTCCAACCAGTCCATGCTGACCATAATCCCACACTAGATCAGTCCCACCTGTATGCACTTAACCCATACCCCTCAAACATTTCTTTTTTGTTTACTTATCCAAATTTCTTTTAAACGTTATAACTGTACCCGCATCCACCATTCCTTTGGAAGTTCATTCCACATTCAAACCACTCTTAAAATAAACCTGCCCTCATGTCTTTTTTAAATCTTTCTCCTCTCGCCTGAAAAATATGCCCCTTTAGTCTTGAAATCATCCAGCTGAGGGAAAAGACACCTGCCATTCACCTTATCTATACCCATCATGATTTTAAAAATCTCAATAAAGGTTATCCCTCAAATTCGTATACTCCAATGAGAAAAGTTCCAACCTATCCAGTATTCCCTTATAACTCAATAACTCAAAACATCAATATTTATTTCTGAGCTCTCTCACCTCCACTCCTTTACCCACAGTTAAAAACTCTGCAAAGTATTCATTTAAAATCACTTCCACCTCCTGAGGTTGAACAAAAAGATGACCTCATTCCTCTTTAAGGGTTCCTACTTTTGCTCTAGTTGCTGTCTTGCTCTTTAATAAACTTGTACAATGTTTGTTGAGTATTAGAACCATATTCTTTTTTGTTATATTTTAATGTCCACTATTGGGAAATACAGCACATAATTTCAAATTTCACAAATATTAAATATAGTGGGCAATAAAGAACAACAGTTACAGACTAAATCAGGACTCAGACTGATAAAATGGGCAAAGAAATTGCATTTTCAATTTAACACAGGCAGAGTGAAGTGATTCAATTTGATAGAAAGAATGAGAACAGGCAATATAAGCTAAAGGGTATAATTTTAAAGGAGGCACAGAAACAGATAGATGAAATTTATGATGAGAGAAGAATATATTGAGAGACAGTTAACATAAACTCAAAAATTACTTGGTTTTAATGATTAAATGTACAAATACATCAGATGCAGAAACAAGCTACATTAAATAAAATAACCGATTAGGGCAGTTTTATTATACCCAGTTCCAGGCCCCACATTTCTGAAGTGATGTCGCAGCCTTGAAGAGATACTGAAGAGATTTACTCGAACTCCCTACAGTTATGGAAGGTCTTGGTTATGTGGAAAGGTTAAAGAAGTTGAGGTTGTCCTTTTTAAGCAAAGAATATCAACGGCCAACTTAACTGAAGTGTTTAAAATCATTAAGGGTTTTGATACAGGAAAGGAGAAACTGTTTTTTTGCTGTATCAGATGGATCAATAACCAAAGGACAAAAGATTTAAAGTTATTGACAAAAAAAACCAAAAGTCAAGGTGGCAAGATTTTTTCTTTTTTAAAGAAAAGCATTTTGTTATGATCCAGAATAAGCTGTCTGAAAGGAAGTGTGATAAAAGCTGATATCAAAGTGGAAAAAAAGGGCATTGAAGAAAAACTCCAAAACATTTATACAGTGTTGGCACAGGCAGTCCTACATGCTGGACCGTGCTCTCATTTTCATTATCCCTTCCCCCATAGAGCCTTGAGGGAAATGGAACTTCACTCAGTCTGTTTAGATAGACTTTGACTATATCTTGCAAGTAGAAACAACAATGTGCTAATCTCTGCTCTCGTCTGCCAGCTCCTATTAAGCTAAACACTAACAAATTTGCCCTTTTTTATATGTTCAGTATTTTTAAAAATTGCTATGTGTTGTGCACACTCAATACTCGACTTGTACGAAGCACTAACATATAGTTAAATATCAAGGAGCATGTTTTGATATGAACATACCCAACCTAGATCTACCAGGTTGTGTCTGACAATGGCTTCTATATAGACTTGGTAGTTAGTTGTTGATACATACCAGCTACCACCCCACCTAAACAAAAAAGCTGTGTTGATTGTCTAAATCGCTAACATAAATACTAATTTAACTCATTGTAGTCTCCTTGAAATGAAGTTTTGAATAAAATGTTGCTTTACAATTCTGAAATCATTATTTATTTACTAGGTCTCTAATTTATACACCTAGACATAATCAAACAAAAGTGAGGACTGCAGATGCTGGAGATTCGAGTCGAGAGTGTGGTGCTAGAAAAACACAGCGGGTCAGCCATCATCCGAGGAGCAGGAGAGTCGTGTTTGAAGGGCTTTTGCCCGAAATGTTGACTCTCCTGCTCCTCGGATGCTGCCTGACCTGCTGTGTTTTTCCAGCACCACACGCTCAATCTAAACATAATCAGTTCAATGTGCTCCCAAAGTGCCACCTTATGCCATTTTTGTGCAAATAGTCAATTTCTACATTTTAATTTTACTATAAAGTAATTTCTCTGACAACTACATCCCAATGCTGGCTGATAATGCTCTGTACTCTCTCAACGTGGTACAGTTTGACTTATAATTTGATTTTCACTCAATGTGGGAAAGTATTCTGTGGTCTGGATGATTTCCCCCCACACCCCCACCCCACCCTCCATTAGCAAGTTAGAGATGCATTAGAAACACCACGGGTCAATGTGAAAGATACACTATGATATCAGGAACATTTGAATTTCTAGTCAATAGAAGGCAGTACTACAATGTCCCTACACAGTAACAATAAACCAACCAAACCTCAAAAAGGTATTACACCACCACAACTTTACTTTTGAATCCCTGTCTACTGTTCTCAACAAGTATCACAAAATGGTCCTTTCTCTCCCTACAACTAGTCTAGTTTTCCAAAATTCTAACTTAAGTTTATGTCTTACTGGTTAAAACATTATAATGGATCTTGCTGCTACTAAAAGAAAGCACAGTACTGCAGATACCAGAAGTCTGAAACAAGCACAGAATGCTGCAGAAGCTCAGCAGGATTAGCAGCATCTATGGAGAAAGGTCACATTTCAAGTCCAAGTTAACACTTCTTCAGTTCTGAAGGCAAGTCATATTGGACCGAAAACATTAACTCAATTTCACTCTCCAGAGATGCTGCCAATCCTGCAAAGTTTCTCCAGCATTCTCTGTATGTTCCTGCCTCTTCCACCCTTTTAGGTAATGAGTTTCAGATTTCCACACTCAGGGTGGAAAATAAATGTTCCTTTAATCCCACTCTAGACTCCTGCTCTCTACCTTAAAGGTTTTTCAAGATTACTGGTCCCTCTACTAAGGGGAAAAGCTCACCCCCTCAACCTTCCCTGCTCGAAGAAAAAGAACTTCTGCCTATCTAGTCTCACTTCACAGCTGAGATTCTCCAGTTCTGTCAACATCCTACTGAATCTCCTCCAGATCCTCTCTAATGCAAATGCTTTCTTATTACGATGTAATGTCCAGAAATGCATACGCTATTACTATTGTGGTCTAACAAATATTTTTGAAGAGTGTGAGGCTGGAAAAGTTACAGCCAGTCAGGCAACATCCATGAATGATATTTCAGACATTAGTCCTTCATCATTCCTGGATACTGCCTGACCAGCTGTGCTTTTCTCCAACTCTGATCTCCAGCATCAGCAGCCCTCATTTTCTCCTAAGAAATATTTACAAAGTTCAGCCATAACCTCCTGCTCTTATGTTCAGTGCCTTAACAAGTAGTGTCCCATATGCTTCCTTAACCACTTTATCCACTCATCCCATCACTTTCAAGGATCTGTGGACACGCACACAGAAATCAGTCTGATCCTTTGTACTTCCTAGGGCCCTACCATTTATTACATATTCTCTTGCATTGTGAATCTACCCAAACTACAATATCTCTCATTTTTCATGATTAAATTCCTTTGCCATGTTTCAAATTATCTGACCAGCCTATCTATAATTATCCTATAATCTATGCTTTCCTCCTCACATTTTACCGCACTACTAAATGAACCTATCCAGGAACACTTGCTCTTTTGCAGATACTCTGGTGGCATATCCTCTACCAATAAGATACAATCAAGGTAAAAGCAAAGAGGAGGAAGATTGTTGGCAGCAAATTACCTCAAAGCACCTTTGCCAGTAACATAGGCAACTAGAGGTAGCAAACAATGTACAAGGGGTTGTCATTTGCAAAAGGACCACAACTCTTCAGCAGAAGCTACTCTAATACACTCAAGATGGAATGTCTCCATTATGGGATAAATAATCCTTTAACAAGCTACTTGCCCTGAGATTATAATTCAAAATAATGCCTCAGCTGATTTTGAATATAAAACTTCAGGTCAGGTTTAATTTAGACTCACATCGATGATTACTCAAAAATTTCAAATGGACTTTATTTCCAAAAAAATTATGTTTGCCATCCACCACGAAAATTCATATCATACAGAAAATCAAATAAAATAGAAATCTAGAAACGGAAATGTTAGCCACAATGCTTCACTACACTAGAACGTGTCCACTGGCTCCAGCGGAGGTGGTTTGCATCAAATTGTAGAAAATACCTTGTGTGAGGATCTTCCAACTTTGGTTCTTCTAGAAAAACAGAAAGTTCAGGAGATACATAGACACTTTTTTCAATGTTATTCATGAAGCTCTTGGAATTCTCTTTTAATTCCTTGGACTGGAGCCGTTCATCTGAGAGTGAAAATTGGGATTTATTCAGTGAAATATAATGACAGCTTAGGTAAGTTAGAAGTCAATTGAGGATAAATATATTAGCAAGAAATGAAGAGGGCATTTCACTTTTTATAAAAATCAGCAATATCAGAGCAGCAGTATCATAGCAGGTCTTTACTATGGTGGAGGAGGGGAACTGAATGTATTTTTTAAAACTGTAGCATATTTTTTCCTACTTTCATGTTTTTTCCTCACACATACAGATGACTGCAGTGATACAGTACCCCTCCGCTTAAAATTTTCAATTCGATTTCATCAGGAGATTCTCCCTTTATTTTTGCAGTCTTTACAAGAGTTCTCACTAATTTGAGCTTTGAAGCTTTGTTGATCTTGCTACCTGTGGCTTCTCCACCTATTGAGGTCCACATAGAATGTGCCTGACAGTTGCAGAGCTAGATGAATTCCTGTAATTATTTTAAATTTGGAAACATTTTCTGTTCATTTCCCTGGCTTAGGAACATATGAAATCTAGAAAATACAGCCCTTCAGGCCCTCGATAAGATCCGTGGCTGATATGTGTTTTACATTCTACATTCCCATTTACTCACTTGGCCAACAAGAATCTATCTCCACCTTTAAAATGTTCAATTAACCCACCTCCACCGACTGAGGCAGAGAGTATCAAAATTTCAAACTCTCTGAACTCTGTTCTAATAGGTCAACTCCTATTCTTACAAGTGTCTCAGAGTTCTGAACTCACCATTTTCACATCCACCTTGACCAGATTGTCATGATCAAACAGATTTCACACAAGTCACCTCTCCAAACTAAATTCCAATGGAAACAAGCCCAGTCTGTCCTCACAAGACAACCCACTCAAACCAGGTATCAATCTAGTAAACCTCCTCACAAACACCTTCAACATATTTACATCCTTCCTTAAACAAAATCAATGCAGCACAAAAGTTTAAGATGTCATCTCACAAATGCCCCTGTATAACTGAGGCATAACTTCCTTATATTTATGTTCAATTCATCTCCTAATAAAGGATATTTTCCTTTGGTGTTATTAATTACATGCTATACCTTTTTAATGTTTTGTGTTTCATCCACTAGAACAACTAGATCCCTCTGCATCTTGAAATTTTGCAGTCATTCTCCATTTAATTAATACTCTGCTTTTTTATTCTTCCTGTCATGAATGGACAACTTCACATTTAAGTTCCTCATCTTGTACCCAGTTTTCTCCCTTTCAAATTGAAAATCGAACTATATTATAGTCGCCGCCTTTACTCCAAGTTAAGCCTGTTACATTGTCAAGTCTAATATAAACTGCTCTCTGGTCTATTCCAGAACATGCACCTCTAAGAAACTTTCTCAAAAGCATTCAAAGTTTAAGTAAATTAAAATCACCCATGATTAACTGCCATCCCTTTATCACAAACACCCAATATTTCTTCTTGTACACATTATCCTACATTTTAGTTAGTTCAGCAGCCTGTAGACTGCTCAGACTAGTAATTTCTTTCCTCTAATAGCCCTCACTCCTGCCTAACTGATCAACATCCTAAATCATCTGAACCAAGGCCATCTCTAACCACTGTACCAATGCCATCCTTCATTAGCATTGCTACCTTTACCCAGCTTCCAATTCTTCTTGAGGGCGATATACTCAATATTCAAAACACAAACCTTGTCATCATCAATTAGATCATATTTATTTATGTGTACTATTAACTTGGTTAACTTCATTATGAATGCTACATACATTCAGAAGTAAGAATCTTTAGTTTTGATTTTCATTATCTTTGTAAGATCTAGCTAGGACTCTTGG